>NC_041740.1:3303349-3923349 GCF_004115215.2 Ornithorhynchus anatinus
GTGCTGAGCTCTTGGGTACAATAGAATACAACAGAATTAGCAGTCACCTCAAGGCTCAGGAAGAGAAAAGAAAGTGAACCCAGACCTCTAGACTGCATGTTCGTTGTGCGCAGGGAATGTGTCTGTTATATCGTTCTATTGGACTCTCTCAAGCGCTTAGTATTCATTCATTCATTCATTCAATAGTGTTTATTGAGCGCTTACTATGCGCAGAGCACTGTCCTAAGCGCTTGGAATGAACAAGTCGGCAACAGATAGAGACGGTCCCTGCCGTTTGACGGGCTTACGGACTGATCGGGGGAGACGGACAGACGAGAACGACGGCCATAAATAGAGTCAAGCGCTGTGCACACAGTAAGCGCTCAATAAATTCAGAAGGGAAGCAGCATGCCTGGTGGCTAGAAGCTGGGCCTGAGAGAACCAAGGCCCTGGGTTCTAATTGCGGCTCCACCACTCGTCTGCTGTGGGACCTGGGGCAAGTCACTTCGCTTGGCCGGGCCTCAGTTCCCTCATCTGTAAAATAGGGATGAAGCCCGTGAGCCCCACGTGGGACAGGGAAGGTGTCCAAGCTGATCGGCTTGTATGTACCCCAGCGCTCTGAACGGGGCTTAACACATAGTAAGGGCTTAACGAACGGCATCTTTATTAAGGTAGAATGGGTGGCGGGAGGGAGGCGTTCATTCATTCAATAGTATTTACTGAGCGCTTACTATGTGCAGAGCACTGTCCTAAGCGCTTGGAATGAACAAGTCGGCAACGGATAGAGACGGTCCCCGCCGTTTGACGGGCGCACGGTCTAATCGGGGGAGGCGGACGGACGAGAACGATGGCGATAAATCGAGTCCATCAGGTACGATGAAATATCCGCTCCCGGCAGAGCGGGGAGGGGTGGCCGGCGGGGGCAGCTGGGGTGACCGTCCCCTAAGTGACACTCCAGTTTCTTCCAGCCTCTGTCCGTGGTACTGAACGCCCCTGGAGTGGCCACTCGGATTGGGAGTCCAGCATAGAGGCCTGACTCAGTGATATTTACTGAGCGCTCACTGTGTGCAGAACACCGCCCTAAGAGCTTGGGAGAGCACCATATAACAGACCCATTCCCTGCCCACAATGACCTTCCGGTCTATAAGTTCACAGACATCCAGACGTATGTACGCATGTACATCGATAATGTTGGCATCTGTTAAGCGCTCACTGTGCGCAGGGCGCTGTTCTAAGCGCTGGGAGAGACACAGGGGGAATCAGGTTGTCCCACCTGGGGCTCACCGTCTTCATCCCCATTTGACGGATGAGGGAACTGAGGCACAGAGAAGTGAAGCGACTCGCCCACGGTCACACAGCTGACCAGTGGCAGAGCCGGGATTCGAACCCATGACCTCCGACTCCAAAGCCCGTGCTCTTTCCACAGAGCCACGCTGCTTCTCGATGATGTCTATATGTACATGCACAGACAGACAGTACTATAAATAAATAAATTACAGCCAGTCAATCGTATTTATGGAGCGCTCACTGTGTGCAGAGCCCTGTACTAAGTGCTTGGGATAAGACAGTATAACAGCAACGTTCCCTGGCCACCACGAGCTTACAGTCTAGAGGGGGAGACGGACATTAATATAAAGAAATAAATTACAGTCGATCAACCAGTCGTATTTTGGGGGCATTAAGCGCTTAGGAGAGTACAACAGAACAATAAACAGACATAATAATAATGGTGGTATTTGTTAAGCGGTTACTATGTGCAAAGCACCGTTCTAAGCGCTGGGGGGTTACAAGGTGATCAGGTTGTCCCACGTGGGGTTTACGGTTTTAATCCCCATTTTCCAGATGAGGTAACTGAGGCACAGAGAAGTTAAGTGACTTGCCCAAAGTCACACAGCTGACAGGCGGCAGAGCCTGGATTCGAACCCAAGACCTCTGACTCTCAAGCCCGGGCTCTTTCCACCGAGTCACGCTGCTTCACTATTCTTTGCCCACATTGCGCTTACAGTCTAGAGGACGGATATGAGAAGCAGCGTGGCTTAGTGGAAAGAGCACGGGTTTGGGAGGCAGAGGTTGTGGGTTCTAATCCCGACTCCGCCGCTTGTCAGCTGTGTGACTTTGGGCGAGTCACTTCACTTCTCTGTGCCTCAGTTCCCTCCTCTGTAAAATGGGGATTAAGACTGTGAGCTCCACTTGGGACAACCTGATTACCTTGTATCTACCCCAGGGTTTAGAACTGTGCTTGGCACATAGTAGGTGCTTAACAACATTATTTTTTATTATTATTATGTACATCAACTCTGTGGGGCTGGGATGGGGGATGAATAAAGGAAGCAAGTCAGGGTGACACAGAAGGGAGTTGAAGAAGAGGAAAAGAGGACTTAGTCGGGGAAGGCCTCTTGGAAGAGATGTGACCAGTAAGCCTTTGAAGCGAGGGGAGAGTAATTATCTGGCAGATATGAAGAGGGAGGGTGTTCTAGGCGAGTGGTGGACAGAGAGATAGACGAGATCGAGGCACAGTGAGAAGGTTAGAGTTAGAGGAGTGAAGTGTGAGGGTTGGGCCGGAGTAGGAGGGGAGCAAGGGGATTAAAATGCTTTAAAGCCGATGGTGAGGAGTTTCTGTTTGATGCAGAGGTGGATGGGCAACCACTGGAGGTTCCTGAGGTGTGAGGAAACATGGCTCTCCTAGTTCTGCACTTACCCCGACTCCTAGGCCTCTTATCGAGGCGCAGCACCCGAAGACTAAACATCCAAGAATTCTCATCCACAGGGGCCATAACCCCTCCCGGGGAGAGTGTCGCATCCTGCAACCTGCAGCCGTCCAGGCTGGGGTTCATTCCTTCCATCAGTGTTATTTACTGAGCACTTACTGGGTGCAGAGCACCGTATTAAGCGCTTGGGAGAGTACAATACAACAGAGTTAGCGGGAACATTCCCTGCCCACAACGAGCTTACGGTCTAGAGAGGGAACACAGATGGTAATATAAATAATTTATACTATAAAATTTAAAGATATGTATATAAGTGTTGAGGGGTTGAGGGGGGGATGGGTATCAAATGCCCAAAGGTCACAGATCCAAATCTGAGTGCAGAGATCCAAGGGGTTTCCAGGGGAGGGTCTTAATGGAAGGGGGTTAGGGTTGGGAGACAGTTTGGGGGTGGAGGGAGGGTGGATCTCATCTCAGTTCTCATTTGGAAACTGCCCTTCCTTAGGAATATGGGCTCGGTAAAAACAGAACAACCCACAGGACATAAAGCAGGAGGGAAGGGTCAATCATTCGATTAATGATATCTATTGAGCGTTTACTGTGTACTGCACTAAGCTCTAGAGAGAGAGTACAAGACAGTCATGGACATGATCAAAGAACTTACAGTCTGAAAGGAAAAATAGACACTAAAAGAAGTTACATCTTGGATCATCAAGACCTGTACCGAACAGAATCCGGGTCTGCAGGCAGACCGTAAGCTCACTCTGGACCGGAAATGTGTCTGTTTATTGTTATATTGTACTCTCCCAAATGCTTAGTACAGTGCTCTGCACACAGTAAGCGCTCAATAAATACTATTGAATGAATGAATGAATCTTGGGCAACTCACCTAACTTCTCTGGGCCTCATACGATGGAATGAGTGAATGAATGACCAAACACAGCTACAGAGCTCTATCAAATCGTTTTACCGCCCAGTGTGATTTAGCGGGGGCTGGAAGACCATGCATTTTGATGTGAAATAAACTGGCAAGTTAAATGAGAAATAACATGCAGCTGAACGTCTATGATTACTGTAAAGTCAACAACCCCGGCTTCTCTTATAATAGTATAATTAGACCATAATAGTATACTATGGGATGTACCCTGGGGACCTAAGGAAGCTCTAGGGTAAAGGAGAAGGGCAGGGGAGTGGGATTCCAGGAGACTGAGCCAGGGGATTCTGAAAGGCCAGGGTGAGCAGGCCAGGTTTTCTTGGGGGTCAGGGGTTCCCCAGAGCGGTGGCCCCGGCGGAGGTTTGGAAATTGGGAAAAGTGACAGAGGCCTTGCTGGTTCTGCTAAAATGAAAGCAGGCACCACCACCCCCACCTTCCCAATTCTCCCCAAAGGGCAAAGAGGGAGACCCCCACCCCGCTAATCCTGCTTTTTTATTATATATGTTTAGCCCTTGTCTACCTCATGACCTTGGGCAAATCTCTTAACTTCTCTGCTTCTGTTGCTTCATCTGTTAAATGGGGATTAAGACTGTGAGCCCCATGTAGGGCAGGGACTGTGTCCAACCTGACATCGTTGTAAAATAAAAATAAATGGTGGTATTTGTTAAGTGCTTACTATGGGCAAAGCACTGTTCTAAGCGCTGAGGGATAGAAGGTGATCAGGTTGTCCCACGTGGGGCTCACAGTTTTAATCCCCATTTTACAGATGAGGTGACTGAAGCACAGAGAAGTCAAGTGACTTGCCCAAAGTCACACAGCTGGCAAGCGGCAGAGCTGGGATTAGAACCCACGACCTCTGACTCCCAAGCCCAGGCTCTTTCCAGTAAGCCATGCTGCTTCTGTTGTAGCTATCCCAATGCTTAGTACTTTGTCTGTCACATAGTAAGCGTTTAACAAATACCATTTTTAAGAAAGCAGTTACTATGTGCCAGTCACTGTATTAAGCACTGGGGTAGTGACAAACTAATCAGGAGCCAGAGGACTTGGGTTCTAATTCTGACTCTGCCATTTAACCGCTGTTCAACTTTAGGCAAGTCACTTGATTTCTCTAGGCTTCCCTTTCCTCATCTGTAAAGTGGGGATTAAATACCTGTTCTCTCTCCTACTTAAAGATTGGGAGTCCCATGTGGGACCTGATTATCTCGAATCCACCCCAGCGCTTAGTACAGCACTTGGCACGGAGTAACAGCTTAATGAATACTATAATTATTATTATGAAGAGGGCAGGAAAAATGGCCCTGGATGGCAGGGAATGTCTGTTATCATGTGGTACTCTCCCAAGCACTTAGTACAGTGCTTTTCACCCAGGAAGCGCTCAATAAATATGGCTGATTGATCCAGAAGGGGGTTTAGAGCCCTCCTCAACCCAAGAAGAGGTCTCACACTTTAGGGTCCCGGGATCCCTGGGCTGAACCTCTCCTGACTAAGTTTCTAAGGTCAAGACCCTCACATTCCTCCTAGCAGCCAAACCCAGGCAGAAGATGGCCTAATGGATAGAACCCAGGCCTGGTAGTCAGAAGGACCTGGGTTCTAATTCTGGCTCTGCCACTTGTCTGCTGTGTGATCTGAGAGGTCACCTCCTCCAGGAGGCCTTCCCAGACTAAGCCCCCCCCTTTCCCTCTGCTCCTCCTCCCCTCCCCATTCCCCCTTCTCCCACCCTCTGCTCTTACCCCTTCTCCTCCCCTCAGCACTGTGTATATTTGTGTTTATTATTTATTACCCTATTCATGTTGTTAATGATGTGTATATCTCTATGATTCTATTTATCTTGATGATGTCTGTGCTAGACCGCTTGTTTTGTTTTGTTCCATTTTGCTTTGCTGTCTCCCCCGTTTGGACTGTGAGCCCGTAACTGGGGAGGGATTGTCTCTCTCTGTTGCCGAATTGTACACTCCAAGCGCTTAGTACAGTGCTCTGCACATAGTAAGCGCTCAATAAATACTATTGAATGAATGAATGAATCTTGGGCAACTCACTTCACTTCTCTGGGCCTCAGTTCTCTCGTCTGTAAAATGGGGATTAAGACTGTGAGCCCCATGTGGGTCAGGGATGGTGTCCAAACTGGTTCACTTGTATCTACCTCAGCGCTTAGAAGAGTGTGTGACACATTGTAAGTGCTTAACAAATACCATCATTATTAATCATAATAATAATTAGAATAATGGTATTTGGTAAGTGTTTACTATGTGGCAGGCACTGTACTAAGCGTTGGGGTGGCTACAAGCGAATTGGGTTGGACATCATGGCATGGAATTGGGGGGAGACTGGACGGGGGCCCCCTCCTCGGCTCTGGGAAGCCTGGCCACCAGCCCCCAGGCAGGGCCTAGCCAACCCCTCGGGGGCCCCTCGGGGATGGGGAATGAGCCCAGGCCCAGTGCCCAGCCACGGTTGCTAGGGAACCCCATGCCCGGGCCCACGTGATACCCAGGCCCAGGCTCCCAAGAGGCCCCAGCACCACGGCAACCACACCATGCAACCCGGCAAGGAAACTGGGACATCCTGGGAGGAAGAGAAGAGGAAGGAAGGGACCAAAGAGGGGAGGGGATGTGGGAGAAGTTGACGCACGGTTCCAGCCCCTCCCACATTCCCACAGGGATGGGTGGTTCCCCCACCCTGACTCTTCCCCCACCCTGACTCCTCAGTTCACCCCACTCCCATTTCCAGCCTGGCTGGTCCTGGAGGTCCAGAGAAGGCGGTGAAGCCATCCTGGAGCTCTCTCAGGGTGATCAGTACCCGGGAAGTGGTCAAAACCCCTGGGGGGGGCTCCAGGTCTGCCCCAACTCTGGGGGCGGAGGGCCCCGGCAGCAAGTTGACCCAAGCCTGAGGTAAATCCTGCAGGGTTTTCTGCCCTCGATGCTGTACCCTTCAATCATTTCTGTCTATAGCTGTAATTTATTTTAATGTCTATCTTCCCCTCTAGACTGTAAGCTTCCTGTGGGCAGTAAGTGCTTAATAAATACCATCCATCAGTAACATCTGTTGCAGCGATTATTATGTACAGAGCACAGTACTGAGCACTTGAGAGAGGACGATATAACAGAGTCGGTAGACATGTTTCCTGCCCACGAGTTTACAGTCTACAACCTAGTTTAGTCTACCATCTAGCCCTCTGGACTGTAAGCTCGTGTGGTCGGAGAATGTACCTACCAACTCCGTTCTAGTGTAGTCTCCCATGCGCTTACTACAGTGTTCCGTTACAGAATATGATAAATAAATATGATTGATTAATTGATTGATTTCTCCTGGCCTGACCCAGGTGGGCCTCGTAGTTCATTCAATCGTATTTATTGAGCGCTTACTATGTGCAGAGCACTGCACTAAGCGCTTGGAATGGACAATTCGGCAACAGATAGAGGCCATCCCTGCCCATGGGCGGGCTTACAGTCCGATCGGGTGAGAGAGATGGACAAAAACAAGATAACATAGTCACGATAAATACGATCAAGGGGATGGACACCTCATTAACAAAATAAATAGGGTAATAAAAATATAGACAAATGAGGACAGTGCCGAGGGGAGGGGAGAGGGGGAGGAGCAGAGGGAAAGGGAGGAAAAGGGGGTTAGCTGAGGGGAGGTGAAGGGGGGTTGTCCGGGGCTTTGGAAACGCGGGCTTGGGGAGTCAGGCGATGGTATTTATTGAGTGCTTCCTGTGGGCGGAGCACTGTACTAAGCGCTTGGGAGAGTATAGGAGCCGTCAGCGTTTGCAGCAGGACGTGGGAGCTTTAGTGGCTCGGGCAAGAGAAGATCAGAAGCGGGAGGCGTGGGGGGGGGCGGCGTGCTTCCCCTTTAACGGGACGTCAGCCCCCCGCCCCCCGGGACACAGAGCGTATTGTAGTCTCCCAAGCGCTCAGTACAGAGTTCTGCACACAGTAGGGGCTCAATAAATACGACTGAATGAATGAATGAAGCCCACGTTCCGCACCAAGCCTCGTCTCGCCATCGCTCACGTCTCACTGCTGCCCCCTGGTGGAATGATCGAGTCGAGCTCGAGTAACACGTAGCCGACCTTCCCCCCGCCGTCCCGCCCCAAACCCCAACCCTCTCTCTGGGCATCACTCGACCTTCCCGGATTCCCCTCCCTCCATGGCCTTCTCCTGCCTCCCTCCCTCCCTGTCCCTCTCCTTCCCGCAATCCCACCCTTTCTCCCAGCCCTGCTTCCTAGGCGATTAGGTCAGCGCCGCGTGGGCAGAAAGGAAAGAGTTGGTAAGGAGCTAAGGCTCATGGAGGGGCTCCACCCCTCTCCGCCCTCCCCAACCTCCCCTTCTCCCCCGCTTCCCTTTCCTCCTTTCCTTTCCACACCCCATCCCGACCTCCCGCCTGCAACAGGAAGGAAAAAGGTCAGTCAGCCGGGCGTGGCTCCACCAGCTCACACAAGGCAACCGGTGCTGGTTGGGGGGAGGGAGGCCTTGTGGGGACCCAGCCCGTTCTATATCCCCCCTCTTCTCCATGCCCAAGGCCTAGCCAGACTGAGTCAGGGGGTCCCCTGGTTCCAGACCCCTCTCCCCAGGCCCTACTCTACCTGAAATTACAGCCAGCAGGAGGATCTTCCCGGAGAGAGGTGAAAGTGAGGTGATTCTCTCAGGGTTCAGACTTCCAAGGGGCAAGAGGTAAACGAATAGTCCAAAAGGGGCACGAAAAGACACCCCCTCCCCTCCAAGGTCACTAGGGCCTAATGAGAGGCAGAGTAGTCTAGTGGAAAGAGGAAGGGCCTGGAAGTCAACAGATCCAGATTCTAGTCCCAGCTCTTCCACAGGTCTGCGGGGCAAGTCGCTTAACTTCTCTGTGCCTCCGTTCCCTCATCTGCAGAATGGGGACTCGATACGTGTTCTGCCTCCTACTTGGACTGTGAGCCCCACAGACTTGCCCAGTTCACACAGCGGATAAGTGGCAGAGCCCGGATTAGAACGATAATTAAAAATAATAATAATTGTGCTATTTGTTAAGCGCTTACCATATACCAGGCAATGTACTAAGCAGCGGGGTAGATACAAGATAATCCGGTTGGACACAGTCCCCGTCCCACGTGGGGCTCACAGTCTTCATCCCTATTTTGCAGATCAGGAAACTGAGGCCCAGAGAAGTGAAATGACTTGCCCAAGGTCCCACAGCAGGCGAGTGGTGGAGCTGGAATTAGAACCCAGGTCTTTGTTTCTCTCAGGCCCAGGCTCTAGCCACTAGGTCATGCTACTTCTCTGCCCTGTATGAGGCAGGTGGTCTCTCTCCCACTCCCCATCATTCCATTTCACTTTGCAAGCTTCTGTGTTTGTGTGTGTGTGTGTGTGTAGGGGGGAGGTGTGGGGGTGTTTTGGAGGTGTCTTCTGCCTTTCCACTCCACCAACTTTCATGTGTTTGCAGGGTCCCCCAGAGATGTTTGAGTCATCAGCTTCTGATTGCAGCTCTTGGCCAGCTCCTCCCAGGACTCCTGGCAGGCCTGCCTGGGGAACGCTTATCCATGTTACCGGAGGCATTTTTTTTAATGGTATTTAAGTCCTTACTATGAGCCAGGCACTGTCCTAAGCACTTAAGTAGATACAAGCTAATCAGATTGAACACAGTCCTTGCCCCATATGGGCTCACAGTCTTCACCTCCATTTTACAGATGAGGTAACTGAGGCTCAAAGAAGTTAAGTGACCTGTCCAAGGTCACTCAGCAGATGAGTGGCGGAGTCGGGATTAGCCCCAGGTGGTACCAGGGTTTTTCTGGGCATTTGTGTCCACTCTTGGGATTCTCTTGGGGGCCATTAACCCATCAGTGGTATTTACTGGGCGCTTACCTTGTGCAGAGCACTGTACTAAGTGATGGGAGAGTATAATAGAACAATGAACAGACACATTCCCTGCTCACAGAGAGCTTACAGTCTAGAGGGGAAGACAGACATTAATATACATAAAAAAATTTCAGATATGGACTGTAATATGTGCTGTGGGGCTGGGAGGGGGGATGAATAAAGGGAGCAAGTCAGGGTGATGCAGAAAGAAGTGGGAAAAGAGGGCTTAGTCGGGAAAGGCCTCTTGGAGGAGATGTGCCTTCACTCTGAAGGTGGGGAGAGTAATTGCCTGACAGATATGAGGAGGGAGGATGTTCCAGGCCAGAGGAAGGACATTTGCAAGAAGTCGGTGGCCGGAGAGATGAGATCGAGGTACAGTGAGAAGGTTGGCATTAGAGGAGCAAAATGTACGAGCTGGGTTGTAGTAGGAGAGTAGTGAGGTGAGGTAAGAGGGGACATGTTTTAAAACCACTGATGAGGAGTTTCTGTTTTGGCAGAGCGTAAGTGTCCCAGTCGCACAGGAAGAGAAAGGCAGCATTTCATCCCTGGGCCATCACTGACAAATGGCCCCTCTCTCCTCCCCACTCTCTTTTCTCCCTTGCTCTCCTTTCTTTCCTCCTCTCTCTTTTTCAAACCTCTCATTTTTTTGAAGATATGGTTAAGAGCTCTCCTCCTCCCTTCCTTCTCTCTCCTCCTCTTCATTTTCTCCTCCTCTTCTCTCTCTCTCTCTCACTCTCTTTCTCTCTCTTCCCCACCCTCAGATCAGGAACCAAAGTCCCGTGCAAGAGCATACTCACACCCCCCCCCCATGCAAGAGCATGCATACACACAAACACACACACACTTCCCTCCCTCAAGATCCAAGACCCCACAAGACCAGCTTCCAGAGACTACTACTCCCAGCATTCAGTACGACCCAAGGAGTTGGGGAGAGTTGGCATGAGTTAGAGGGCTTGTTGGGAGCTGTAGTCTCCCCCAGGGGCTTAGGATTTCCTGAACCGGGTTCCTGCTCCGGCCCCCCTACTTGTGACCTCTGGCCCCCAGGGCCTCTGTGCGTCACATACTGGAGGAGCAGGACTGGCCAGGAGAGTAGAGGACCTGGACGGACAGCTTCCTGTTCCTTTGAATCCCTGCTTGAGTCATGGGGCGGGAGTTACAGGAAACGGGGGCCGGACGGGGGGAGCTCCTTGGCCAGTCCACAGTGGGACGGGCTAAGGTCCCCGCCCTGAGTGCCCCCCACCATCGCCACCCTCATCCTCCCTGCTGACCTGGGACCAGGTGGGAGGAAGATGGCACCGGATGGGGAGTGGGCGAGTGCCATCTCTCTCCGAGACTCAGAGCCCCTCAGCCCAGCATCCCAAACCCCGCACTGGGGAGGGCTGGAGTCCCCCCGGCCTACCCCCACCTCGATCCAGGAGGCATCTCTTTGGACCCCTCGATCCCGACCAGCTCCCCAGCTCTCCTACCAGCTCCTCACCAGGCCGAGAATACCTGGGTTTCCCACCAAGCGGGAGGAACCCAGGCAACCGGGACTCCGCCCCCCAGAGGGTGCGGTTCTGTGGCCTTTCACGCCTCCAGCCCCTGTTCCTGCCTCATTGTATGTGAGACGGGGGTGGGGCGGGGGCTCGGAGCTGGGCGCCCCCCGCGTCCTCCCCCCATTTCCTAAGGAAAAGGCCGGGTCCCAGGCACAGAGCAGAAAAGTCTCCGCTCAACCCAGCCCCGCCGCCAAGCAGCGGCCATGGGCAACCTGAAGAGCGTGGGCCAGGAGCCCGGCCCGCCCTGTGGCCTGGGCCTGGGGCTGTGCAGCAAGAAAGCAGGGACCCCGGGATCTGAGCACGGGGGGCCGGTTCCTGGGCCAGGACCGGGGCCGGGACCGCTTCCTGGGCCCGATGGCAGGTGAGGGGGGGAAGGCATCGGGCCACCTGTCGGGGATGGGGGAGGCCTGGACCAGCTGGAGGTGGGTTGAGGGCCGGTGATGGACCAACAGGCTGAGGCTCCGAGAGCAGCAGGTGGAGGAGACTGCAGATGAGGGGATGACAAGAGGGAGGGGAGCAGGAGAGCCTAGGTAGCAGCTTCAAACGACTCGGGGAGGTCACGGCCCAAAGGACAGGGTCACGGGGGTCTGGGCACGGGGATCTGGGAGCCGGGGCCTCGGTGGCAGGCGGGAAGAGAAAAGACTCGGAAGTGGCGATCTGGGGGGACTAAGGGCCCGCAGTGTGGGCGTTCACGGGACTCCAGGGAGGGAAGGTGGAGAGGAAGGAGAGGGAAGGAGAAAAGGCAGGAAAATCCAAAAGCCAGAAAGTGGGAGAGGGCGGTAGCCCTCTCAGCCAGGCTCTCTGACCAAATTGTCCCCCACCACCTTTAGAAGGCTCTTGCCCCCTGTTCCCCGTAGCCTCCCCTCCAGGGTCCGGCAGAGGCCTCTGACCCCAGGAGACCCAGCCTGAACCTCATCCTCAAGCCCGCCTCAGACTCTGGGAGACAGACCAGCTGCAGGGCCGGAGGAGCCCAGGTTCAGAAGCAGCCGGAGTCTGGGGGTTTCTGGGGACCAGAAGGAATTGAAAGCGTGGAGTGGGGGCAGGGTGCTGGGGAAGGGGGTGGAGGGGAGGGGGAGCCAGGAGAGCCGAGGTCACAGAGAGCCGGGGACCTGGGCCCCCTCCCTTCCTCCCCACACCGAGGAGCCCGAAGGCCCTGGGAGGAAATGATAACACGCCTGTTTCCCTTCACACGATTTCTGCCTGCGGTGGCCGGCTCTGGGGAGGGGTACCCACAGCAGCCGGGGCCGGGGGAAATCTGGACAGAGGAATCTGGGGCCGGGCCCCTTCCCCCACCAGAACCGGGATAAAATCCCAGCTCCTCCGAGAGGCCTTCCCCAGCTAAGCTTTCATTTCTCCTACTCTCTCTCCCCTCTCCTTCGCCTACACACAGGACCCTTTAAGGCATTTGATATTCACCCCACCCTCAGCCCCACAGCACTTTTGTTCATATACGTAATCTATTTTTAAATCCATCTTCCCCTCTAGACTGTAAGCTCCTTGCGTTGTATCGTCCTCTCCCGAGTGCTTAGTACTGTGCTCTGCACACAGTAAGCGCTCGATAAACACCACTGATGGATTGTTTCCCCGAGGAGCCCTTCCCCCCTGCACCTCCCTGGGCCCTCGCTCGGGCTGAGTCCCTGAAGGGGAGTACACAGTTGTGGGGTGGTGGGCTGAGTCTTCAGGGTGGAGGGGGCCGCTCACCGGACCCCTAGCAAGAGGTGGGTAGGGCCTTGACGAGGAAGAGGTTGGGATGGACCGGTCTGACCCAGCCTGTTGTCCCCTACCAGCCCCCCCTTGACCCGGCCCCCTGAAGCCCCTCGGTTTTCACGGGTGAAGAACTGGGAAGTGGGGAGCATCACCTATGACACCTTGAGTGCCCAGGCCCAGCTGGTGAGCACCCTTCCGCCCCCTCCCAGTCCCCTAACCCAGTCTTTCTCTCCCCACAACTCCAATCCCCCAACCTATCCCCCCTCCCTCTCAGCTGGCAAGCTGAGCCCTGCCTCTCTCCTTATTACTACCTCTAACCTCCCCCGCTGACCCTCCCCCAATTCAACACCCCAATCCTGACTCCCACCGAAACCTCAAAACCTGGCCACCCCCTCCAATCTCCCCAGTATCTGAGCTAATCAGTCCCTGGGTCCCCAACCCTCCTCCCTCCCAACGGTCTTGGCTTCTGCCTCAGCCCCCAATCTCGGGCCACCGATTGACTGCCCCTCCCCGCCCTCCAGGATGGGCCCTGCACCCCCCGCCGCTGCCTGGGCTCCCTCGTATTTCCACGGCAATTCCAGAGTCGTCCCTCTCAGGGACCCCCGCCCCCTGCCCAGCTGCTGACCCAGGCCCGAGACTTCATCAACCAGTACTACGGCTCCATCAAGAGGTGAGACGGCCCCCACCCCCTCATCCAACTCCTCTTCCAGCCCCTTCAGACTCTCCCTGTGCATCCCCCTCCCCTCGCTGACACTCCTGGGCCCCTCACTCTGGGCTCTCTGAACCACATCTGCTGAGCAATGATGGGGGGACAGGGAGGGGATACCGTGGGCCTTGTAGATCATCTTCTAGGCACTTCTAGGCAGTCAGCTCAGAAATAAGGCCTCATTTAGCCCTGGCCCTGTGTCACTCTGCCGCTGCCTCCCTTTGCCCAGTCCGTCGCCCACCCTACCACCCCGGGAGCGGGTCCCCAGCCCGACTCCTCCCATCCCGTGCCCCCCCTCCCTGCCACCCCCAGGAGCGGGTCCCCGGCCCATGAGCAGCGCCTGCAGGAGCTGGAGAGAGAGGTGGAGGCCACGGGGACTTACCAGCTGCGGGAGAGCGAGCTCGTGTTTGGAGCCAAGCAGGCCTGGCGCAACGCCTCGCGCTGTGTGGGCAGGATCCAGTGGGGAAAGCTGCAGGTGCCAGAGCCGGGAGCCGGGGAGGTGGGGCCCGGTGGGGGAGGGGAGACGGTCACCTGGAGGAAGGAGCCGGTCAGGTAGGGGTGGCTACCCCAGGGTCACGCCCTCGGAGACCCCCCCCCCCAAATCGCCCCAACAGGCATGGCCCGAGCGCCTGCTGAGCTATAAATAGTCCTGGATTTGTCCCCTTTGGGTGAAATCTGGTCTGGGGGTGGTGGTCACTTCTCGCCCTGGTCCACTGGGACTTTAAACTGCCCCAAAGGGACCACTTCTCTATATTTTATTAATGATGTGTCTATATCTATAATTCTGTTTATTTATATTGATGCGATTGATGCCTGTCTACTTGTTTTGCATAGTTTTGTGTCTGTCTCCCCCTTTCTAGACTGTGAGCCCGTGGTTGGGTAGGGATTGTCTCTATCTGTTGCCGAATCGTCCTCTCCAAGCGTTTAGTACAGTGCTCTGCACCCAGTACGCGCTCAGTAAATACGATTGAATGAATGAACTTCTGACCCGGGCCTACTGAAACTTTAAACTGGCGCAGAGAGACCACTTCCAACCCTCCCCCTCGGGATGCTAATGTGGCTCAGGGGGACCATTTCCACCCCCGGGCCCACTGGGATGATAATCTCACCCGGCTAGGGTTGAGGGGCCGGCAAACGCTTCCGGAGGAAAGGAGAATGACCCTCTCCCTCCCGGCCCCCCGCTCCTTCCCCGCCTCCCCGAAGGTGTTTGACGCCCGAGACTGTCGCTCAGCCCAGGAGATGTTCACTTATATCTGCAACCACATCAAATACGCCACTAACCGGGGAAATTTACGGTGAGCATCCGTCGACGGCCTGATCCCCCCACCCACTCGCCGCTTCTTTCCTTTCACCTCGGGGACCCTGCCACCGGCCCTGGCGCTCTGCCCTTCCGGGAGGAGGCCTAGGACTGCACGTTCAGCTGAGGGAGGGTGAGAGGAGTCGGGGTAGGGTGTCTGACACAACCCCACCCTCTAGGTCTGCCATCACAGTGTTCCCCCAGCGCGCTCCGGGCCGCGGGGATTTTCGCATCTGGAACAGCCAGCTGGTGCGTTACGCAGGCTATCGGCAGCAGGATGGCTCCGTGCAGGGGGATCCAGCCAACGTGGAAATCACAGAGGTAGGGAGGCTCGCTCGACACGCTTTTCCCATCCCGCCTCTCCCCTCTGCTCCTACTCCTCCCCGGCTCACGCTCTTCCCAGAACCTACTCACTGGGCCTCGGTCTCATCTCTCTCGCCGGCGACCTCTTGCTCTTTTCCGCAACTCCCTCCCTCTTTGCATCCATCGCGCATACCCCTGCTCTCCCTCTTTCTGAAAGCCCATCCCCTCCAGGAGGCCTTCGCTGATTCATCTCTCCCGTCAATCAATCCATGGTATTTATTGAGCACTTACTGTGTGCGCGGCATGGTACTAACCACTTGGGAAAGGACAACGGAGTTGGTACACACGTTCCCTGCCCACAGTGACTTTATAGTCTACTTCCCCACCCTGTAACCACTTCCAATCACCACTTCAGTCCTTGCCCACCACCCAAACACTTCCCACTCTAGCACTTCTGTAGGCGTCATTATCCTTAAGTATTTCCTCCCATCTGTAATTTATTTTAATGCTGTCTTCCGCGTTAAACTATAAGCTCCTGGAAGGCAGGGATCGTGTCTACTGACCCTACTGCACTCTCTCAGGCGCTTACCAAGTGTTTTGCATCCAGAAGGCACTCGATAAATACTACTGATTGATCGGTTGGTTAACTAAGGGACAGGGGACTCCGCTGGCAGGGTATGTGGGTGTGTGGGAGAGGGACAGGCAGGCAGACCCTGGGAGAAAGGGGCCCCTAAAAGGATCCCCAATTAATGCTTTCCCCACTCTGTCCCTGCGCCCTCCTGCTTGCCCAGTTATGTTGTCCTGGCCCCCTCTCCGGGACTGTGTGGAAGTGAGGGGAGCTTGAAGTGAGAATCAGCTTGGCCTAGTGGAAAGAGCACGAGTCTGGGAGGCAGAGGACCAGGGTTCTAATTCTGACTCCGCCACTTGTCTGCTGTGGGACCTCGGACAAGTCACTTCTCTTCCTCTGTGCCTCGGTTCCCTCATCTGTAAAATGGGGGCTAAGACAGGGAGCCCCGTGTGGGACAGGGACTCTGTCCAACCTGATTATCTTGTATCTCCCCCAGCGCTTAGTACAGTGCTCGGCACGTTGTAAGCGCTTAACAAATACCATAAAAAAAAACCAGGGGCCTCTGGGCCCACAACCAGCACCCCGGGCTCAGAGAAAGCCCCCAAGGGTGGATCCCGGGGCCGTTGTGTCCTCGGACACTCAGCAGCTGACCTGGCCTGGATCCGGCCCCTCCACCAGCTTGATGGCCCTGGCATTGGAAAAGGAAGGGGGGCACCGAAGGGGAGATCAAGGAGAAAGAGGCAGGGGGAGAGAGAGGCAGCTGAGGCCCCGGTCCCCGGTGTCTTACTGGTCACTCCTCCACACCCCAGCTCTGTGTCCAGCACGGCTGGACGCCAGGAGGCGGGCGCTTTGATGTGCTGCCCCTACTGCTCCAGGCTCCGGATGACCCGCCCGAACTCTTCCCCATCCCGCCCGAGCTGGTGCTAGAGGTGCCCCTGCAGCACCCCACGTGAGTGGAGGGGACCCTGCCGGGATAGGGGGTAATGGTATTCCCTGTTGGGACAGGGCGCGAGGTAGGCAGAGAAGCAGCATGGCACGGAAGATAGAGCACAGGCCTGCAAGTCAGAAGATCGCGGGTTCTAATCCTAACTCCTCCCTTGGTCTGCTGTGTGACAAAGGACAAGTCGCTTCACTTCTCCGTGCCTCAGTTCCCTCAGCTGTAAAATGGAGGCTGTGGGCTTCACATGGGACAGGGATTGGGTCCAACCTGATCTGCTTGTATTCACCCCAGAGTTTAGTACAGTGCCTGGCACGTAGCGTTTAACAAATAACTCCATTATTGTCGTTATTATTGGGAGGCGAGGGGAGGCGAGGGGGCTCGGCGGTGGGGGTCCTGGAGAGGTGTCCGACTGGGTCCCCGGCCGTCCCCGGCTGGCCGCCGCCCCTAGGATGGAGTGGTTCCAGGCCCTGGGCCTGCGCTGGTACGCCCTCCCGGCCGTGGCCAACATGCTGCTGGAGATCGGGGGGCTGGAGTTCCCCGCCGCCCCCTTCAGCGGCTGGTACATGAGCAGCGAGATCGGCATGAGGAACCTATGCGACCCCCACAGATACAACATCCTCGAGGTGAGGGGCGGTGGGGCGGTCGGGCCGCGGTCTCCGTATCGACCCGCTTCTTAGCTTGAGAGCCGAGATCCACGGGAAGGGCTGTTCTTTCCTCTTCTCCCGCTCCCTTCTGCGTCACCCTGGCTCGCTCCCTTTATTCATGCCCCCTCCCAGCCACACACCACTTATGCCCATAGCTATCATTTATTTATTTACATCAATGTCTGTCTCCCCCTCTAGACTGTGAGCTCGTTGTGGGCAGGGTATGCGTCTGTTTATTGTTGTATTGTACTCTCCCAAGCGCTTAGGACAGTGCTGTGCATGCAGTGAGTGCTCAATAAATGCGACCGACTGACTACCGATTCTGTAATAACGTACTTTCCCGAGCGCTTAATACAGTGCTCTGCACATGCTGAGCACTCAACAGATATGACTGACTGGAATTAATCAACGATATTTATTGAGTGCTTGCCGTATGCAGAGCACTGGACTGAGCACTTGGGAGAGTACAGTGCAACTCAGGTGGCAGACACAATCCCCGTCCGTGAGCTTACAGTCTAGAACTTATGGTCCTTCCCGTGACGGGGCGAGAAGACGACTCGTTATCCGTGCTGGTTGGCTGACAGAGTGGTGGCGGGTCAGAATGGGTGAGAAAATGGACCGCCTTACATCCTGGAAGCTGCGATTCAAGGGCCGCGGCGCCTACTGGGGGTTGTGGTTTGGGGACCTCTAGACGGTAAACTCACTGTGGGCAGGGAATGTGTCTGTTATATTGTCACACTGTACTCTCCCGAGCTCTTAGTCCAGTGCTCTGCACACAGTTAAGTGCTCAAGAAATACAACTGACCGTTAGACTAGGAGCCGCAGTTGCTCAGAGCCTGAGAAAGTACAAGAGAACAATCCAACAGACACATTCCCTGCCCACAGCAATCTTACAGTCTAGAGGTTCCCAAACCGTAACGCCCAGAATTCAGGGGGGCCCACCTCCACTGGGGCAGTCCCCTTCCCCTACGCCCTCCTCACCTGGTAGCTGTGGAGCACAGCCGGGTCGATCTCCACTGCAGTTCTCAGAATGCAGTGGGGTCCGTTTTCTCACCCACCCTGACCCCCACTATCCAACCAGCTCGGACGCCATCATTTTGGGTACCCCCGCTTCCGGAAGGGCTTCTTGCCCAAGCGAGGACATGCCAAGTGTGTGGCTTAGCGGATAGAACCCGGGCCTGGGAGTCAGAAGGTCATGGGTTCCAATCCTGTCTCCGCCACGTGTCTGCTGTGTGACCCTGAGCAAGTCACTTCACTTCTCTGAGCCTCCTCAGTTACCTCATCTGTAAAAAAGGGGGATTGACAGTGTGGGCCGAATATGGGACAGGGATGCCTGATTAACTGTATCTATCCCAGGGCTTAAAAGAGTGCTGGGCACATAGTAAGCGCTTAGCTAGTACCCTAATTATTATTAAGTGGGCCCCCGGCCCAGGCAGTTCAGCCAATGGACTCTCACATTCTCAGCTATTACTACTGTCTGGTCCTGCCCCCATGCTGTATCCGGACAGGGTTTCCAACTCCCTCCAACACAGACAGTGTTTCCTCCGTCCTTCCTCTCCGGCCTCCCCGCACCTCAGACCCGGGAGTCCCGAGCGTGACGTCACTAGGGCTGGGGCGATCCGTGCTTTGTCCTTAGGGTCGGGGCTCGCTCGGGGCAGGGTAGAGTCGGTTAGAAGCCCCGGCCTCCTCCTTCCCAACCCGCTCGCCCCTCGCCCGCTCCAGGACGTGGCCGTCTGCATGGACCTGGACACCAGGACGACCTCGTCTCTGTGGAAGGATAAAGCGGCCGTGGAGATCAACCTGGCTGTGCTCCACAGTTACCAGGTGAGGAGGGTGAGGGGGGACGGGGGCTGCCCCCGTGGAGGTGGGCGCCACTGAATTGCGGGAGTGGAGACCGGTGGGCCGCAGCGCCAGATGGGAGGTGCAATATGGGGGTCCGACCGGGCGCCGTTGTTCCTTGGAAGCCGGGAGACCCGCTGGAATCTGCAGCCAAGCGGGGCTTACCCCTTCCTCAGGCTCTGCCCTGACCCTTCTCCCTGCCTCCCAGCTGGCCAAGGTGACCATCGTGGACCACCACGCCGCCACAGCCTCCTTCATGAAGCACCTGGAGAACGAACAGCGGGCGCGGGGGGGCTGCCCCGCCGACTGGGCCTGGATCGTGCCTCCGCTCTCCGGCAGCCTCACGCCGGTCTTCCACCAGGAGATGGTCAACTATCTCCTGTCTCCGGCCTTCCGCTACCAGGTGAGCCACCCTCGCACACACGCCTCGACCTGGGGGAGACAGTCCCTGAGAGGCAGCGTGGCCTAGTGGAAAGAGCCCGGCCTGGGAGGCAGAAGATCTGGATTTTAATCCCGGCCCTGCCCCTTGTCTGCCGTGGGACCTCGGGGAAGTCACTTCGTTGCCTCGGTTCCCTCATCTGCAAAATGGGGATTCAATACCTGTTTTATTAAATGGTACTTGTTGAGCGTTTACTTTGTGTCACACACTAAGCGCTGGGGTAGGTGCAGTCTCTGTCCCGCATGGGGCTCATAGTCTATGTAGGGAGGAGAACAGGAGAACAGAGGCACAGGGAAGTTGGGAAGCGGCGTGGCTCAGTGGAGAGAGCCTGGGCTTCGGAGTCAGAGGTCATGGGTTCGACTCCTGGCTCTGCCACTTGTCAGCTGTGTGACTGTGGGCAAGTCACTGAACTTCTCTGTGCCTCCGTTACCTCATCTGTAAAATGGGGATTAACCGTGAGCCTCACGTGGGACAACCTGATTACCCTGTATCTCCCCCAGCGCTTAGAACAGTGCTTGGCACATAGGAAGCGCTTAACAAATACCAACATTATTATTATTATTAAGTTGTGACTTGCCCAAGGGAACACAGCAAACAATTGGCAGATCTGGGATTCGAACCCAGGTCCCGCTGACTCCCGGCCCCGGGCTCTCTCCATTAGTTCATGCTGCTTCTCTATCCTCTGTAGACTGTGAGTCCCATGAGGCACCTGATTATCTTATATCCACCCCAGCACTTACTACAGTGCTCGATGTGTAGTAAGCGCTTAACAAATACCGCAATTATTATTATTATTATTATTACTATTACCCTGAGGAACTCCCACCCTTGACCCTCAATCTCTCCCCTCTCTCCATCTCCCTATTTTGACTCCGGACCCCTCCCCTCGGGCAGCCAGACCCCTGGAAAGGAAATGCGAGCAAAGGAGCCGGCATTACGAGGAAGAAAACGTTTAAGGAAGTAGCCAAGTATGTGACCTTTGAACCCCCAGGTGTGACATGCCCCCTCTCCTTAGAGTCCGACCCCTCTTCTGTCCATCAATTCCCTGGGGCGGTCAGTCAGACTGTCGATCATATTTATTGAGCACTTACTGTGTGCAGAGCACTGTACTGAGCGCTTGGGAGAGTATAATATAACAAACACATTCCCTAACCACAATTAGCTTTCAGTCTAGAAGACGAGGGTCCCTTATCCTCTCTTACTCTTGCCAACCGAGTCTTTCGGCTCTGCGCCCCTTGGGTCTCCCCACCTGCTTCTCACCCCCTCCCCGCTACCCCCTACCCCTGAGACCCCTGCACCCTCCCACGGCTCTGTGACCCCCCCCACGCCCCCGTCACTCTCAGCGCGGTGAAGATCTCGGCCTCGCTGATGGGCACGGTGATGGCGAAGCGGGTGAAGGCGACGATCCTGTACGGCTCGGAGACCGGCCGTGCCCAGAGCTACGCCCAGCAGCTGGGGAGGCTGTTCCGGAAAGCCTTCGACCCCCGGGTACGGAGGAGGGAGAGGCGGGTGGAAGAGACACGGGCGTGGGGAAGGCGGAGGGTGGAGAGGTGACCGGAAGGCCTAGAGAAATAGGGAGAAAGGAGCCGGGGTGAGAAAGGGGGCCAGAGAGCCCAGCTACGATCTGAACAGGAGAAGCCCTGTGGCCTAATGGAAGGAGCTCGGGCCTGGGAGTCAGAGGACCTGGGCGCTAATCCCGGCTCTGCCGCTCGTTTGCTCTGCAACCTTGGCGGCTGACTTTACTTCTCTGGGCCTCAGTTACCTCATCTGTAATATGAGGATTAAGACTACGAGCCCCTTGTGGGACATGGACTGCGTCCAACCTGTTTAGCTTGGATCGATCCCCGAGCTTGGTATAGTGTCTGGCACATAGTAAGCCCTTAAATACCATTTTAAAAAATAGTAAGTGCTCAACAAATACCATTAAAGAGAGAGAGAGAGAAGGGGTTATGTATGTGAGAGACCCGCAGAATATGCCAGGAACAGGGAGGATGGAGGAGCGGAGGAACCAGCGGGTTTGGTGGGCATCTGCCTGCCCAGGGGAAGGGGAGCCTGAATCCCCTGGGGTCCCTGCCCCCTCCCCGCCCACCCACAGGTGCTTTGCATGGATGAGTTTGACGTGGTGTCCCTGGAACACGAGACCCTGGTGGTGGTGGTGACGAGCACGTTTGGAAACGGGGATCCCCCGGAAAATGGAGAGGTAGGAAACCCCAGGGACGCCGAGGGGACCCTTGGGGAGGTCCAGCGGTTCCGGGGCGGGGGGAGGCCCCCCACGCCCTTCCCTGCCTTCCACTTCCCCTCATCAATCGATGGTATCTATTGGGCGCTTACTGTGTCCAGAGCACTGTACTCAGCACTTGGAAACCCTACGTGTCGTAGCGGATAGAGCCGGGCCCGGGAGTGAGAAGGTCGTGGGTTCCTATCCCTGCTCCGCCACTTGTCTGCTGCGTGACTTTGGGCGAGTCGCTTCACTTCCCTGTGCCTCAGCTACCTCATGTGTAAAATGAAGTAGGAAGCAGCGTGGCTCAGTGGAAAGAGCCCGGGCTTGGGAGTCAGAGGTCATGGGTTCAAATCTCGCCTCCGCCCCTTGTCAGCTGTGTGACCGTGAGCAAGTCACTTCACTTCTCTGGGCCTCAGTTCCCTCATCTGTAAAATGGGGATGACGACAGTGAGCCTCTCGGGGGATAACCTGATGACCCTGGCTCTACCCCAGCGCTTAGAACAGTGCTCTGCACATAGTAAGCGCTTAACAACATTATTATTATTATTAAAATGGAGACGGAGACTGAGCCCCACGCGGAACAGGGACTGGGTCCAACTCGATTTGCTCGTGTCCACCCCAGCGTTTAGTCCAGTGCCCGGCCCAGAGTAAGCGCTTAACAAATAGCGGAATTATTCTTATTATTTCAATGCAAATAATAATGTTGGTATTTGTTAAGCGCTTACTATGTGCCGAGCACTGTTCTAAGCGCTGGGGTAGACACAGGGGAATCAGGTTGTCCCACGTGGGGCTTACAGTCTTAATCCCCATTTTACAGATGAGGTAACCGAGGCACCGAGAAGTTAAGTGACTTGCCCAAAGTCACACAGCTGACAGGTGGCCGAGCTGGGATTCGAACCCATGACCTCTGACTCCAAAACCCATGCTCTTTCCACTGAGCCACGCTGCTTCGGACACGTGTCCTGCCCATAACGATTTTAGGATGTCCATGCAGCCTCCCCCCGCCCCTCTGATTCCTCCGGGTGCTTTGTTGTGTGACTGTGGGCAAGTCACTTCACTTCTCAGTGCCTCAGTTCCCTCATCTGTAAAATGGGGATTAAGACTGTGAGCCCCACGTGGGACAACCTGATCCCCCTGTGTCTACCCCAGCGCTTAGAACAGTGCTCTGCACATAGTAAGCGCTTAACAAATACCAGCATTATTATTATTATTATTATTCCCCCCAGAGCTTCGCCGCTGCCCTGATGGAGATGTCCGGTCCTTATAATAACTCTCCCCGGCCGGAGCAGCACAAGTGAGAACTGGGGGGGGGCGCTGGGAAAATCTGGGGAGGGTCTGTCCCAAGGGGCTGCTGGAAGAGCCTGAACTGGTGAGGGAAGGGTCCCACTCTCTCAGTCTCATATGTGCGTATTGGTTCCCCCCGGGTTTGTTTGAAGAACCAGAGAGAATCAGCGACAAGGTGAGGGAGTCTCCCCCCCTTCTCCAAAACATGGTCTGGTCCTAGAAGAATCCCCCCCCCCCCACCTTGTCTTCGGCCGCTCCGGCTGTCACTTCGCCCCCTGGTGGTCGACCTCTTATTAGCAACGAGGGACTCCAGCCCGAGGTCCTTAAGGCCGAGAGGTTCATTCATTCAATCGTATTTATTGAGCGCTTACTCTGTGCAGAGCACTGGACTAAGCGCTTGGAATGTTTGATTCTATTTATTGATTTTATTTATTGCCATTGTTCTTGTCTGCCTGTCTCCCCCGATTAGACTGTGAGACCGTCAAAGGGCAGGGATTGACTCTATCTGTTGCCGATTTGTCCATTCCAAGCGCTTAGTCCAGTGTTCTGCACAGAGTAAGCGCTCAATAAATACTATTGAATGAATGAATGTAGAGAAGCAGCGTGGCTCAGCGGAAAGAGCCCGGGCTTGGGACTCAGAGGTCATGGGTTCTAATCCCGGCTCTGCCCCTTGTCTGCTGTGTGACTGTGGGCCAGTCACTTCGCTTCTCTGGGCCTCGGTTACCTCACCTTAAAATGGGGACTAAGACTGTGAACGCCACGTGGGACAACCCGATCACCCTGTATCCTCCCGAGCGCTTAGAACAGTGCTTTACACATAGTAAGCGCTTAACAAATGCCATCATTATTATCGTTGTTATTACAATTCGGCAACAGATAGAGACAATCCCTGCCCAACGGCGGGCTCACAGTCTAATCGGGGGAGACAGATAGCGAAGCAAAACAGAACAAAACAAAAAGACGACATTATCACCGTCGATAGAATCAAGGGGATGTACACCTAATTAACAAAATAAATAGGGTAATAAATAATAAATATATACAAATGAACACAGTGCTGAGGGGAAGGGGGAGGAAAAGAGGGTGGGGTGAGGAGGGGAGGGGGAGCAGAGGGAAAGGGGGCTCAGCTGAGGGGAGGGGAAGGGGGAAGAGGTTCATTCATTCATTCAATAGTATTTATTGAGCGCTTGCTATGTGCAGAGCACTGGACTAAGCGCTTGGAATGGACAAATCGGTAACAGATAGAGACAGTCCCTGCCCTTTGACGGGCTTGTAGTTGTTCCTCTGGGCATCGGGTTGTGTCTCTGGGCTTCAGGTTGTATCTCTGGGAGTCAGGTTGTGCCTCTGGGAGACAAGACTCATTCATTCAGTAGTATTTATTGAGCGCTTACTATGTGCAGAGCACTGTACTAAGCGCTTGGAATGTACAAATTGATGTTTCTCTAGGCAACGGGTTATGTCTCTGGGATTGACGTGGTAGCTCTGGGAGTCAAGTTGTGTCTCTGTGAGGCCAGTTGTGTCTCTGGGATTTGGGATGTGTCTCTGGGCGTCGAATACAGCCGCTGAGAGTTCATTTATTCATTCGATCCTATTTATTGAACTCTTACTCTGTGCAGAGCACTGTACTATGCGCTTGGAAAGTACAAAATTCGGCAACAGAGACGATCCCTACCCAACAACGGGCTCACGGCCTGGATGCCCTGTGACCCTGTGACCCTTCCCCCTCGTCTTCTAGGAGTTACAAGATTCGCTTCAACAGCGTGTCCTGCTCAGACACACTCGTCACTTCCTGGAGGCGGAAGAGAAAGGAGTCGAGCAACACGGACAGCGCAGGGGCTCTGGGGACCCTCAGGTCTGGGGCCCGGGGGGCGGGGGGCGTTGGGGTCCACCTGGAAGCATCTGGGTGGGCTGAGGAGTGGGGGGTGGGGTGGGGTGAGGTCATTTCTCTGCAATTCCCCCTCCCCATCCCAGGATCCGGACAAATTCTTTGATTTCCTGCACACCCCCAGGTTCTGCGTGTTTGGGTTGGGGTCCCGAGCGTACCCCCACTTCTGTGCCTTCGCCCGGGCGGTGGACACGCGACTGGAGGAGTTGGGGGGCGAGCGGCTGCTGCAGCTGGGCCAGGGAGATGAGCTGTGCGGCCAGGAGGAGGCCTTCAGGGGCTGGGCCCAAGCCGCCTTCCGGGTGAGATCAATCAATCAATCAATTAAAATCGATCGTATTGAGCGCTCTCCGTGGACGGAGCACTGTACTAAGCGCTTGAGAGAGTACAGTATAACAGAGTTGGTAGGCATATCCCCTGCCCACAACGAGCTTACAGTCTAGAGGGTGAGATGCCCCCTTCCCCACTCATCTATCCCGACCTTTGACCTTTCAACCCCAACCGCTGGTCCCACCTCAGCTGCCCCTTGCCTCCTCCACATACTGGCCATTCTTAGCCCTGAGGAATAAGGTTCCTCCTCCACCCCCCATCTCCAGATCCCCCCCTCCCACCCCAGCTTGGCTTAGTGGCCAAGCCCAGGCCTGGAAGTCAGAAGGACCTGGGTTCTAATCTCCTCTCCGCCACTTGTCTGCTGTGTGACCCTGGGCAAGTCGCTTCACTTCTCTGGGCCTCAGTTACCTCATCTGTAAAATGGGGATTAAGACAGCCCCGCACGGGACCGGGAATGTGTCCAACTCGATCCACCCCAGCGCCTAGGACAGTGCTTGGCATATAGTAAGTGCCTAACAAATGCCGTCAGTATTATTACTATTATCATTATCTACCTCAATGCTTAGGACAGTGCTTGACACACAGTAAACGCTTAACAAGCACCATTACTGTGATTATTATTAATAACTCTTACCACCCCAGATTTCTTAGGGTCCCTGAGCCCCTCTCACCCCATCCCCGCTGCCCCAGAGCCTTGCCTGGGAGAGGGGTCCCCAGCCCCCCCAGCTAGAGGGCAGACAGGGGCCCCGGGGCCCGCTGACCCCAGCCCCCTCTCCCCAGGCGGCCTGCGATACCTTCTGCGTGGGGGACGACGCGGAGGCCGCCGCCCGTGACATTTTCAGCCCCAAGCGTAGCTGGAAGCGACAGAGATACCGCCTGAGCACCCAGCCTGACGGGCTGCAGCTGTTGCCAGGTGCCAAGCCCCGTGCCCCCCTCGGGCTCTCCGCGTCCCCGCCTCTCTCCCAGGTTCTCTCACCCCCGGGCACTGAGCCTCGTGTGCTCCACCCGTGCGCTGCCCTCCCTGTTCGGGGGGAGCGTGGACCAGCCCCATGGGCCCGGGGCTAAGCCGACCCTCGGCGCAAGTCTAAGCACCCCCTACCCCCCCCCCACAGGGCTGGCCCACGTGCACAGACGCAAGGTGGTCCCGGCCACCATCCTCTCCGTGGAAAACCTGCAAAGCAGCAAGTCCACGTAAGGTCCCCCCTTTTCTGTCCCTCATCCCTTCCCCTCTCTCCTCCTAGTCCTCCACTCTCCCCTCCCCGTGCCCTCTGCCCTCCTCCCCTCAGGCCAGAGATGCCCGGGGCTCGCCCTTGACCTCGGCTCCCGCCCCTAGACGGGCCACGATCTTGGTGCGGCTGGCCACCGGGGATCAGGAGGGACTGCAGTACCAGCCCGGGGACCACCTGGGGGTCTGCCCTCCCAACCGGCCCGGCCTCGTGGAGGCGCTGCTGAGCCGCGTGGAAGATCCGCCCCCGTCCACAGAGCCCATCGCCGTGGAACAGCTGGAGAAGGGCAGCCAGGGTAACCACCGTCCCCCACCCGTGGCCACCACCGGCCCCTCCCACCAGTAGGCTTTCCTCCCTTGCTGGGCCTGAGCCTAGGTTGGCTGCTTCCTCCCTGGCCTTTCGTTCATTCGTTCATCCGTTCAGTCGTATTTATTGGGGGCTTAGGGCGTGCACAGAGCTGTACTAAGCACTTGGGAGAGTAGGCTAGAACAGCGAACGGACATATTCCCCGTCCACGGTGAGCTTACAGTCTAGAGGGGGAGACAGACGTTCATAGAAATAGATAAATTACAGATACGGACATCAAGTGCCGTGGGTCTGGGACGGGAGACGCCTCAAGAGAGCAAGTCGGGGGGATGCAGAAGGGAGCGGGAGAAGAGGAAAGAGAGGCTCGTACTTTTCCAAGCGCTCAGTACAGTGCCCCGGCAAGCGCTCAATAAATACGATTGAATGAATGAATGAATTGAAGGCCTCTTGGAGGTGATGTGCCTTCCGTAAGGCTTTGATGAGGGGGAGGATAATCGTCCGTCTTCCCGCATGAGGTTCCCGGTGGCCGTTCCCCCGACCCACGGCCACCCCGGAGACCCCAGGCACTGAGTCCTGCTGCGGGCAGCTGGGGGTGGGGACGGATGACAGCGATTGGGCTCCGGGACGGGGGTCTCCCTCCCTCCCTGGGGCCTTCCACCTCCTGGGAGACCCCCTCCCCCTGCCCCTGTGGGTATGAAGGGAAGGCCCCGCTGCCCACTCTGCCATCAGCGCTTTGCGAGGGCAGCAGCAGCGGATCCCGAGGGTGGAGGTTGTGGGGGAGACAAGAGTACGGCGCCTAGGGCGACCCTTATCTAGCCCCCTGGCCGGGGAGGCCCCCCGAACGGTCCCGCCCCCCGGCCGACTCACGAGGCCCCCCCCCCCCCCACGGCCACCCCACAGGTGACTCTCCCGCGGGCTGGGTGCGGGACCCCCGGCTGCCGCCCTGCACGCTGCGCCAGGCCCTCACGTACTTCTTGGACATCACGTCCCCGCCCGGGCCCCGGCTCCTGCATCTGCTCAGCACCCTGGCCGAGGACCCCGCCGAGCAGCACGAGCTGGAGACGCTCAGCCAGGCAAGCGGGGCCGGCGGCCACTTCCGGGGCTGGGGTCTCCGGGCTTTGGGTCCCTCTGGAGCTGGGTGGTGTCTCCGGAGCTGGGGGGTCTCCGGGCCGCGAGGCCCTCCGAAACTGGGAGGTCCCTCTGGGGTACTTGTTAAGCGCTTACTATGTGCCAAGCACTGTTCTAAGCTAGGACACAGGATGGACACAGTCTAGAAGGTTCCCCCGGGGTTGGGGGTGATTCCTCCTCCCCCAGACCCTCCCCGTGCCCCTCCCAGGACGCTCGGCACTACGAGGAGTGGAAGTGGTTCCGCTGCCCGACGCTGCTCGAGGTTCTGGAGCAGTTCCCGTCCATCGCCTTGCCGGCCCCGTTGCTCCTCACCCAGCTGCCCCTGCTGCAGCCGCGCTACTACTCGGTCAGCTCGGCCCCCAGCGCCTGCCCCGGGGAGATCCACCTGACCGTGGCCGTCCTGGCCTACAGGACACAGGGTGAGAGCCTCCGCGCCGGCCACGCCGACGCCCCGGGCGTGGAGGTGGGAGGATGGGGAGGGAAAAGGTCTCTCCGGGACCGTGGACCCTCCCTCCACCCCCTACTGACCTCCTGACTGACCCCCGTGTCTCCCCCAGACGGGCTGGGTCCCCTGCACTATGGCGTCTGCTCCACGTGGCTGAACCAGCTGAAGGCCGGAGACTCGGTGCCCTGCTTCATCCGGGGGTGAGTGAGAACCGTTGGGGGCATGGGAGCACCTGGGGAATCCGGGGGGAGCGGGCCGGGGAGGGGGCCCGGGAGAAACGTGTTCCCGTGTCACCCTCAGGGCTCCGTCCTTCCGGCTGCCGCCCGACCCCGAGGTCCCCTGCATCCTGGTGGGCCCCGGCACCGGCATCGCTCCCTTCCGGGGCTTCTGGCAGGAGCGGCTGCACGACCTGGAGAGCAAAGGTGGGGTAGGGTCGCGGGCCCGGATGGGAGGCCGCGGCGGGAGGGGGAGAAAAGAAACTCCTCACCATCATCGGCTTTAGAGCCCTCAATCCCCTTGCCCGCTCCTACCTCACCTCGCTACTCTCCTACTATAACCCAGCCGGCACACTTCGCTCCTCTAATGCCAACCCCCTCACTGTACCTCTATCTCATCTATCTCACCGCCGACCCCTCACCTACGTCCCGCCTCTGGCCTGCAACGCCCTCCCTCCTCAAATCCCACAGACAGTGACTCTTCCCCACTTCAAAGCCTTATCGCAGGCCCATCTCCTCCAAGGGGTCTTCCCTGACTAAGCCCTCCTTTCCTCTTCTCCCACTCCCTTCGGCATCACCCTGACTTGCTCCCTTTATCCGTCCCCCACATTCCAGCCCTCAACACTTACAGTGCCTGGAACACAGTAAGCGTTTAACAGATACCAGAATTATTATTATTATTCTATCTATAGTTTATTTATATTAATGTCTGTCTCCCCCCCTCCAGACCGTAAGCTCGTTGTGGGCAGGGAATGTATCTGTTTATTATATCGTCCTCTCCCAAGAGCTTAGTACAGTACTCTGCGCCCAGAAAGCGCTCGCTAAATACGAGCGAGTGAATGAACGGAACGAACGGGACGGGGGTGGGAACGGGGCACCCCGAAGCAGGGGGATGTCGGACTTGGGCCGCCGCTGAGCACAGGATTTGGGGGTCTCCGCTGGCAGGGCTGCACCCCGCCCCCATGACCCTGGTGTTCGGCTGCCGCTGCTCCCAGCTCGACCACCTGTACCGCGAGGAGGTGCGGGAGGCCCAGCAGCGCGGAGTCTTCGGCCGCGTCCTCACCGCCTTCTCCAGGGAGCCGGACCGCCCCAAGGTGGGGAGACCGTGGGGTCCGCGCTCGGGAGGCGGGTGGGGGGCGTCAAGCAGACCCGGCCCTACCCCCCACGCCCTCCCTCCTCTGACCCCGCCCCCCCGACCCACCCCAGAGGTACGTGCAGGACGTGCTGCTGGCCGAGCTGGCCCCGGATGTCTACCGCGTGCTCTGCCTCGAGGGCGGCCACATGTTCGTCTGCGGCGACGTCACCATGGCAACCAGCGTCTTGCAGACGGTCCAGCGCATCCTGGCGACCGAGGGCGGCATGGAGATGGGGGAGGCCGGGGACGTCATCGGGCTGCTGCGGGTACTGGGCGAGGAGGCCGCGGGGAGCCGCGCGGGATGCCCGGGGCCACCGGGTGGTGGAGACTGGGGGTCGGGATGCCTACCGGAGGTGGGAACCCCCAAACTCCGCTCCCGGGCATCCGACCTCTCCTTCTCCCCCAGGACCAGCAGCGCTACCACGAGGATATTTTCGGGCTGACGCTGCGCACGCAGGAGGTGACGAGCCGCATCCGTACCCAGAGCTTCTCCCTACAAGAGCGTCAAGCGCGGGGAGCTGTGCCCTGGGCCCTGACCCCCTCCAGCCCCGACGCCCTCGAGACCCCTGGTACCTGAGACCCCACCCCACCCCCAGAGCCCCCGAGAACCCAGCCTCCTCCCTAGACCCCTCCAGACTCCCAGTTCTGCACGGCCAACTCAATAAAGCCTCTAGTTTTGATAGAGCCACAGCCTGTCTGTCGCCCCGGGAGTCCCAGCCAATACGAGGTTGGGGGTCGGGGGGCTGCCAGGCTGCCAGGACCCTCCTCCTCCCCCCTCAGAGTGACAGATGGAAGCAGAAGTTTGAATACTGGCTCCCAAGAAAGGTGGTGTCCACCCCGGAGGCCTATTTTTTTTTTTTGATGATATTTGTGAAGTGCTTCCTCTGAGCAGCATGGCTCAGTGGAAAGAGCACAGGCTTGGGAGTCAGAGGTCGTGGATTCTAATCCCGGCTCTGCCGCTTGTCTGCCGGGTGGCTTTAGGCAAGCCACTTCACTCCTCTGTGCCTCAGTTACCTCGTCTGTAAAATGGGGATTAAGACCGTAAACCTCACCCGGGACAACCTGATCACCTGGTATCTTTCCCGGCGCTTAGAAAAGTGCTTTGCATGTAGTAAGCACTTAACAAATACCGTCATCATCATTATTATTATTATTATTATTATATGACTTTGGACAAGTGACTTTACTTCTCTGTGCCTCAATTTCCTCATCTGTAAAATGGGGATAAGAGTGTGAGCCTTAAGTGGGGCAGGGACTGTGTCCGACCTGATTAATCTGTATCTACCCCAGTGCTTCGAACAGTGCTGGCACACAGTAAGTGCTTAACAAGTGCCATAGTTATTGTTATAATGTTTCAGGCACGGTACTAAACACCAGGGTAGATACAAGCTAGTCAGGTTGGACACAGTCCCTGTCCCACATTTACAGATTAGGTAAGTGAGGCTCAGAGAAGTGAAGTGATTTGCTCAAGGTCACAGAGCAGACAAGGGGCGGAGCTGGGATTAGAATCCAAGTCCTTCTGACTCCCAGGTTTGGCCTCTATCCATTCATTCATTCATTCAATAGTATTTATTAGCGCTCACTATGTGCAGAGCCCTGTACTAAGCGCTTGGAATGGACAATTCGGCCACAGATAGAAACAATCCCTGCCCACTGACAGGCTTACAGTCTAATCGGGGGAGGCAGACGGACAAAAACAAGACAATTTATCCACTAGGCCACACGGCTTCTTTACCACAGCCTGCTGCAGGGGAAGGGCAGGACACCCCGGAAACATTGGACGGGCCGGAGAAACCCACCCGAGGACCCCGACTGTCAGACGCACACACACAGACCACGACACTAACCCACTCCACCTGACACAGCCCTTGCCAGAGTCCCAGTATGAAGTCTCGCTGGACAGACCCGCGACTCAGGAACAGGCACTTTTGTAACCGAGAGATGTTTATTGCAGTCGGGCCGCAGGTTTCCGGCTCCAGGAATCTCTCTAGCCACCCGCCTCTGCTTGAAGCCAAACCGGGGAACTGAAAGGAGTGGTTGAGTTTATGACCTTGCTTTTTCGAGGGCCCCGCTGCCTGATTTTCCTTTGGCCCCGTCTCTCTTTTAAGTCCCACTGATCGGTGCAGGCCTGAAGCTCTCGGCCGGCTTTCGGGCAGGGCTATTTAACTGGATTCACCTGCCTCACCACCTCCCTCCCTCTAGCCCTTCCCCTCCCTCCCCGCACCCCAGGGGCACGGCTTCATCGGTGCCGGGACTTTCCGGGCCCGTCTCCAGCACCTCCAGCCTGAGCGGTTCTGGGCCCCGGGCGCCTCTCGGCCGGGACGGCATTCCAGATTTCAAAAATAAAAGTACGTAATCCCCGGGCCCTGCCATCCCTCCTTCCAAATCGAGTCCCTAGGGTGAGAGGCGGGGGCTCGAGGGTCCTCGAGTGGTCTCTTCTCTGCTCCGAGCCGACTCGGAGCTGGTGGTTCTGCCCGGCCGGCCCTGGAGGAGAAGGGGTAGGGGGTCTCTCTCTCTGTTCGATCCCCCCCTCCATCTTCCTCCGCCCCTCCCAGACAGGGCATCGTCTTCCTGCTCCGAGTGACTCCCCCGGCCACACCCCCTGCTCCTCTGTTCTCTGGGGAAGGGGCCGGCTCCCCCTCTTTCCCCCCCCACCCTTCCCATTCTCCCCGGGGCAGGGTCTGCTGAGCCCAGTCCTGCAGGCTGGGGGGTCCTTTGGGGAGTCGCGTTCCCCCACCGACTGGGAAATGTGTGGGGGGAAAGGGAAAGGCTGGCCACTGCCCCATACCGACCCCTCCCCCCCAGTCCCTCGGCTCCCTGCCCTCCCTCCCCAACTCGGGGCCCACCCCGACCCCCGTCCCCGACCCTCCAAGCGACACTGACCCCAGGCTCAACGGCCGCTGCCGGGTGTGGTGGCGGGCTCCTGCTGAGCGTCGTCTTCCTGCCAGCCCCCCAGGGGCAGTGCCCTCGCTCCATCCGGCCCCCAGCGCCGTTCTGGTCCGGGGTCAGGGCCGGAGGAGAGGCCTGAGGAGAGGAAGCGGTCAGCACGGCAGCCGAGGCGGCAGCCAACCGTCCCACGCCCCATCAGCCCCTACCCGCCTCCTCTGGGACTCCCACCCCGGACCCCCGTCGGTCCCCGCCAACCCCCCAACCCCAGCGGCCCCCCTGACCGTGGCCGGGCGGGGGCCGGCTCTGTTCTTCCAGGGAGGGCGAGAGGGGCGGTGTGGGCCGACTGGGGTCGCCGGGCCAGAGGGCGGGGAGGGGTGGGGCCGTCTCCCCCAACAGCTCCTGCTGCTGCCGTTGCTCGTGAAGCTAAGAAGGAGAGGGGAGAGGGGTGGGAGCCCCTTGCCCCCGGCCGCACCCGGCAGGACCCCTCAATTCACTCCCACCCCTCTTGGTGGAGTGAGGGGCTTATCCCCTCCCCACGGCGTTTTGCATTCCCTTTCCCCCATCCGCTGCCAACCTCCTCACACACAGATGCCCCTCTCTGCCATACCCAACACTTGATCCAGGGGCATCTCTCCCACTCGTGTACCCGTCGCCCCTCCCCTTCTCTTCCCCATTATAACGGAAGCTCCTCCACTGGACTGTAAGCTCCTTGAAGTGCTTAGACCTTGTACCTCCCAAGTGCTTAGACCAGTGCTCTACACATTGTAAGTGCTTAATAAATACCATTAATTGATCCATTTCCCTCCCCCACAAGTTTCTAATCCTTTCATCCTCTTCTTCCCCTCCTCCAGAATTCCTGCCCGCCCCCTCGGTTTCCGCCCCCCACCCCCACCCATTCATTCAACCGTATGTGTTGAGCGCTTACTGTGGGCAGGGCGCCGTACTGAGCGCTCGGGAAGGTAAAATACCACAATACACTCCCTTCTCACCTGGTGCAGGTAGATGGCATGGAGGCTCATCTCGGCAGAAACGAGTTCAGAGAACAGGACGGGGCTCCGGACGCCGGTCGCCCCCAGAGAAGCACAGCTGGGGGGAGACGCGAGGGGGTCGGTTCCCCCCCCCCGCCCGGCCCCCTCCATCCCTGAGGTCCCCAAGCCCGGGCATCTCCCCCTCCCCCACCCTACCCGAGCCTCCACGTGGAATTCCCTGAAGCCCCCAGGCCCTTCCCGCTTCTTCCGCGACGGCCCGCGCCCCTTCACCTCTCGTCTGCGGCCAGCCGGGACGTGGAGCCCGAGAGGGAGGCCAGGAGGCTGGCGGTCGCTGCGGCGGGGCAGGGGGGCGCCGGGGCCGCCTCCCGTGGGGGCATCAGGGGATGCACCAGCAGGCTGGTCAGGAGAGCCTCGGGCTGCGAGGCACGATGAGGAGACGGCAGTCACCCGGTGGGGACGAACGGGGTCACCGAGGTCACTGGGCCTACGAGTCCAGGGCCCTAGTGGATCCCACTCGGAGGAGGAGAGGGACGGAGGGGGCCGCCAGGTAGAAAGGGGGCAGGGCAGGAGGGAAGGGGGAGTTGGGAGAGGGCGGAGGAGCCACTCACAGCCGAGGCGGCGGAATCGCTGAGCAGGCTGGGGCTCAGGCCCGGCGTAGTGGGGGACCGGAGGCTGGTGGCCCCCCAGGCGGCGGCGTCCTGCTGCACCCGGCCCCGCAGCTGCCCCAAGAAGCGGGAGCTGTGCCCGGGCGGGCGCCAGCGCGGGTGTGCCAGGGCGAAGCGCATCAGGGATAGTTCCGTCTTCCCTCCCTCGGCCCTCTGGGACACAGAGGCCTCCGTCTGCCCGGCCGAGAGCCACTGGAGGGGATGAGAGGATCACGGGCGTTAGGAGGGGATCCCTAGGGGGGGACCCTCCCCTTTAGCACAGCGCTTAGTACAGGGCCTGGCGCAGAGCAAGTGCTTAACAAGTACCATAATTATTATTAGTGGTATTATTATTATTCCCCCTGCCCTGAACTCCAAAGCCCACCCAGGTCCACGCCCCCCTGCCCACAGCGATGCCCGCTCCTGCCCCTCCCGCCGGACCCCCGCTCTTCATCTCTGTCCCTAAGGAGCCCCCCGTCCCCAATCTGTCCGGCCCAAGCCCACAGAGCCCCCCTCCCACACCTCCTCCTCCCTCCGGCCCCTCCAGCCGCCCTCCCCCGGCCCCGGCCCCGGGAGGGCGGGCTCGGACCTCAGGGTGTCCGTGGCGCCGGATGTCCATGAGGGCGAAGGAGCAGACGTCCCCGACGCCGGCCACCTCCACCGTGAAGTGGCGGAAGAAATCGATGATCTCCAGGGCTCGGGGACGGAACCAGAACAGGAGGGCGAGGGGCGTGAGGATGGGTGAGAGGAGTTCTTCCAGGAGAGACACCTGGGGAGGGGGTGTGGATGGGAGATGGGGCCTGGAGATGCTCCACACTGAACCCCAGATTCCCCCTTGTGCCCCCCGGGGCCCGGTGGGGCCCAGATCAGGCCCACTATGGGGCAGACTGGGGGGGGGGGGGGGACAGGGGAGACGACGGACAAGAGTCCGGCCCCCATCCACCTCGCCGCGGGCAGGGAAGGTGTCCGTTTATTGTTGCATCGTCCTCTCCCAAGCGCTTAGAATGGTGCTTCGCCCACAGTAAGCGCTCCATTACGACCGACCTAATGAATGAACGCGTCTGTTTCTCGCTCGAGTGGAAAATAAATAAACGACGACATCGGTTAAGCGCTTCCTCTGTGCAAAGCACCGTTCTAAGCAGCGCGGGCCTACAAGGTGATCAGGTTGTCCCACGTGGAGCTCCCAGTCTTAATCCCCATTTTACGGACGAGGTCACTGAGGCCCAGAGAAGTGAAGTGACTCGCCCACGGTCACACGGCTGACAAGCGGCAGTGCTCTGCACACCGTAGGCGCTCCGTAAATATGAACGAACGCGGAGAGTACAGCGGGAAGAGTGGAAAGGCGAGCAAGCCCGGCTGTGGGCTGGCACGGGCTCTCTTCATTGTTGAATTGCGCTTCCCAAGCGCTCAGTACGGGGCTCCGCACGCAGGAAGCGCTCAATAAATAATAATAACGTCGGCATCTGTTAAGCGCTTACTATGTGCCGAGCACCGTTGTAAGCGCCGCGGTAGACACGGGGTCATCGGGTGGTCCCCCGCGGGGCTCGCAGTCTTCGTCCCCATTTGACAGAGGAGGTCACCGAGGCACCGGGAAGTGAAGTGACTCGCCCCAAGCCACCCAGCTGCCAAGTGGCCGGGTCGAGATTCGAACCCATGACCTCGGCCTCCGAAGCCCGGGCTCCTTCCACCGAGCCACGCGGCTTCCCATAGGATCGGACTGAATGGAGAGAGGTTCCTGCTTGACGTTCTGCCCCCCCCCCCCCCCCACGGAGAACGTGGCTCGGTGGCGAGAGTCGGGGCTGGGGAGTCGAAGGTCATGGGTTCGAATCCCCACCCTGCCCCTTGGCAGCCGGGTGACCGTGGGCGAGTCACTTCCCTGCTCTGGGCCTCAGTGGCCTCCTCTGTCAAAGGGGGATGAAGACCGGGAGCCTCACGTGGGACCACCTGAGGACCCCCGGATCTCCCCCAGCGCTTAGAACGGTGCTCTGCACGGAGGAAGCGCTGGGCAAATGCCGACATTGTTATCATTCCGGGTCGAGGGCGGCGCGGACAGAAGGGAGACACCCCCCCACCCCCCCACCCCCCCCCGCCGCGCTCCCCTCGGGCGGCCGGTCTGCAGGAGGCCTCCCGGAGGGCGTCCCGGAGGCGGCGCGCCCCCCCCCCCCGGCACTCACGGCCTTGTACTGCAGCAGCTGCGCCACCTGGCGGCGGGCGTGGGCGGCGCGGGCGAGGCGGGTGTGGGGGCGGGGCGGGGGCGGGGGCAGGTAGTGCATGTGGGCCAGGGCGGCCTGCAGCAGCGGCTCCGCCGAACGGCCGCTCAGCTCCTCGTCCGGGATGAAGCACCTGCGCGTGGGACCACGATCGGGGGGTGGGCGGGGATGGGGCGGGGGGCGGGGGGCTCGGTCGGGAGCCGGGGCCTGGGCCGAAGGTCCCGAGGGGCAGAGCCAATCGGAGGGAGGAGCCCCGCCCCCCGCCCCGCCCCCCAGCCCCTCCCCCCCCCAGCCCCTCCCCCCCCCAGCCCCTCCCGGGAGGGGTCGGGGGCGGGTGCCCACCTGGCGAGGGTGAGCGTCACCCCGAGGCCGGTGATGGCGGTGAGCACGTGTTGGACGGCCAGCACGTCCTCGTCGTAGACGGTGAGGGCCAGGAGGGCGGCCAGCGGGGCCCCGGCCAAGAAGGCGGCGTGGCGGGCCAGCAGCGAGGCCAGCGGCCCGGGCGGCGAGGCGGCCCTTAGGTAGCGGGCGGCCGGCCGGTAGGCGCGGGCCAGGCGCGCCCGCAGCTCGTGGGGCAGCTCGTTGAAGTGGCGCAGCTGCAGGCGGGCCAGGCGGGACCAGCGCCGCGCGCCCAGGGCGCCGGGCTCCCGCCGCAGCAGCTCGGCGTGGCCGAAGAAGGCGCGGAGCCCCTGCCAGGCCAGCGCCAGCGGGCACAGCCACAGGTTGGCCAGGGCCAGCAGCAGCAGGGCCCGGCGGAGGCGGGCGGCCAGCGCCCGGCGCCGGGCCCCGACCTTGTAGGCCGCGGGCAGGGCCCAGCCCCCGCCGAACAGCGACGCCGGGCCCCGGAACAGCAGCAGGTCCAGGTTGAGCGCCAGGCCGCGGCTCAGGAAGGCCGCGTCGCCCCCCCAGGGCAGCGGGCAGCGGGCGGGCAGCAGCCCCTTGTTGGCCAGCGCCACCAGGTAGTTGGGGAAGCGCAGGATGCGGTGGTGGACGTCCAGCTCGGTCAGGGGCCGCGGCAGCACGCGCAGGCCGCCCCCGCGCTGCAGGGCCAGCAGCCGGGCCTGCACCTCGGACCAGGGCACCGCGCTCACTTCGCCCTGGGCGAGCGGCCCGGACCCGTCAGGGCGCGGCCCTCCAGGCGTCGGCCGCGCCGAGGCGGGGCGAGGAGAGGCCGACCCCGGGACCGGGAGGCCCCGCCGGCCGACGTCCGCCTCCCCTTCGAGACCGGAGGGTCCGAGCGGGCGGGGCGGGCGTCGGCCTACCCTGACGTTGGACTCTCCCGGGCGCTCGGCGCGGCGCTCCGCACGCGGCGAGCGTTGGAGAGATACCACCCGACGGGTGTAGGTGCCCTCGCTCGACCCCCCGGCCGCCCCCTCGCCGCGAGCCCCTGGGAGCGGCCTCCCTCAGTCCCTCGCGCCCGGTAACTGCGGCCCTCGCCGCGTGCCGGGCGCCGTTCTAAGCGCCGGGATAGGTACGAGGCGATCGGGTCGGACGCGGTCCCCGTCCGACCGCTGTTTTCATCCCCGTAGGACGCGTGAGGTGACCGAGGCCCAGAGAAGTGAGGCGACTCGCCCGAGGTAGCGCAGCGGACGGGTGGCAGAGCCGGGTTAAGAATCCAGGTCCCCTGACTCCCGGGTCCTCACCGTTGCCGGTCTTCAGAGTTGCGGGACGGGGTGGGGGTCTCCCCTATTCCCCTTCCCCCCGCCCCCCGGCCTCACCCCTGTGCTCCCCGACCCCCGCACCCCGCTGCCTCCCTCCAGAAACGTCCCCGTAACTCACCGGTTGAATCTTCAGCGCCTCCCTGTAAAACGCCCGGATGTCCCAGTAGCCGAGGAGGCTGCACAGCGAGCGGAGGAGCCGGAACAGCCAGAAGCCGGCGGCCAGGACCAGGAGGAAGAGCAGAGGCGAGCTGGAGCGGATCCTAGGGCGGACCGGCAGGCGGGCGGAGGTCAGAGGGCTCCAGCTGGGCCAGGCCCCGGCCTCAATGCGGTCTCCCTCCCTGCCCCCTGCCCCCAGTGCCCGGGAGCCCCCCGGGACAGCGGGGTCAGAGGCCAGGGAGCATCTGACACTCGGACCTTCCCTCCCTGCCCTTCCCTCCCGATTCCCCCCCCGGCCAGCCCTCACCTCTGGGAGCACTGGGCAGCGGGCAGGATGGCGTCAGACAGCGTCACCTTGCTTTGAAGGGGTCCCGGCGGGCGGGAGGATCCGGGGGGACCAGGCCACGTGTGGTTGGACGGACGGTTGGCGAAAAGCACGTCATAATCCACACAGCGAAGCAGGAAGGTGGTGAAGGTGACGATGAAGAGGAACTGCCTAGAGGGGCGGAGGCGGGGAACGGGTCAGACCCTGGGAAGGAAACGGGGGGCCGAGGTGGGGGGCTGCTTCGAGAAGCAGACTGGCTTAGCGGATAGAGCCCGGGCCTGGAAGTCGGGAGGACCCGGCTTCTAATCTGGCCTCCGCCGCTGGTCCGCTGTGTGACCTTGGGCATCTCTCTGCGCCTCGGTTACCTCGTCTGTAAAATGGGGATTAAGACCGGGAGGCCCACGTGGTACGCGGACTGGCTCTGACCTGATCTGTTCGGATCTACTCCGGCGTTTAGTACAGTACTTAGTAAGCGCTTAATAAATAACATTAAAAAAGTGATGGGGGAAGAGGAACGGAGGGCTGGGGTGGTGTGAGCTGAGATGTTGGCGAGGGTGTGTGGAGGACGGGGGAGATAGAGCAAGGTCAGGGATCGGGGGGGCGGGGGGGGACTACGAAAGCGAGGGTCTCACCCCAGCTGAAAGACATCCTCCAGTAGCATGCAGACAAAGCCGCTGCGCTGGTGGTAGTTATAGATGTATCCGGGTGTCAAGGAAGCTTGGCGGTCAGTCAGACACCCCACCCTGGGATCGCAGGGCTGGAACTGGGGTCCCCGCCCCCCATCAGTTGCCCACTTGACCCCCTTTCCCTCCCCCCCCCCGTCGTGGAATCCCGAGACATCTCCCCTTCCTGGGCCAGAAGCCCAACGCCCACCCGGGGCCTCCGGGAAGAGCCCCGGCTCTGCCCGGACACTTGGGGTATCTTGGTGAAGAAGCTGTCTAGGTTCTTGATGTGGTGCCAGGAACCTGGTGGCGGGAGGCGGGGGGGGGGGAGGAGAGAAAAGTCCCTTCAGGGCTGAGCCCCCATTTCCCCACTCCCTCAGCTCCTAGGACAGTGCTTGGCACATAGTAAGCGCTTAACAGATAGCATCCCCTCCAGCCCCTTCCCACCCTCCAGCTCCTGTCACGTCGCCCACCTGACCAGGACCCAGTCCCCTCACCCTCGACCCCAAACTCACCCTCGACCCTCAAGCCCGAGCCCCCGAGTCCCCGGCCTCCCCAGCCCCGTACCCCTGAGCCCCTCCGGGACGTGCAGCAACAGCTCCTCCTCCTCCCCCAGGAGGGGTGATTCCTGGGAGTCCGGGGGGTCGTAGCCGGGGTCACGGTCAGGGTCGCAGTCCTCCAGTCGCTCGTAATCCTGCTGGGGAACCAGCGGCCCCATCCGGAGCACATCCTGGGGGGGAAGGAGCGGCCCGGGGGTGGGGGTGGGGGGGCGGAAAATCACTGAGGAAGGGAGGTTGGGGGCAAGGGGTCGGGAGGGGGGGCACAGTGGGGTCACCAGGGGGAAGTGGGCTTAGAGGGGTCACCTAGAGGCTCTTGAGACGGAGGCATCCAAGAGGGGGAGGGAAGCCTTCTCGATGACGGGGCGGGGAGGAAGGGGTCTCCCCCGGCCTCCTCCTCAGCCAGCAGGACCAGTGTGGACCCCCCCACCCCAAGATGCCAACCCCCTCCCCCCCCCACCCTGTCCGTCTCACCATGGGGCTGCCAGGCTCCGTGGGCCGGACCGGGGCGCTGGGTTCTGGGGAGCCGAGCCGAGCTCTGTCACCACCGACAACAACAGGTGACTCAGATGGGGGCAGGACTCGGGCGTCCCGACTCCCAGTCACCTGTCTGACCACTCATCACCCCTCCCTCCCGGAGCCCCAAGCCGCACCGGGGAGACCCGGTCCCGGCCCGCCAGACAGACAGCCGCTTTTCCGGGGCAGCGCCCGCTCGGGTGGAGGAGAGGCTTTCTGGAGGCCGGATGTCAGGCCCAGACACGGGCCGGGGGGTCTGGGCACTCGGGCAAGCAGGGTAGGCCGAGTTTTACTGCCCAGCTTCGGCAGGAGGGAACCCGGGTGTCCGGCTGGCCGGTCGGCCTGCCTGTCGGGTCCCATTCCTGAGGCCCTGACTCACCGGGAAACCTTGACGTGCGGCCTGGAAGCCGGGGCCCTTCCTGGGGCTTCACCGGGTCACCCGGAACCCGGGAATCCGGGTGTTTAGGCCCAACTAAGCCAGTTCCACCTGACTCGGGAGCCCCGACCCGTGGGCGCGAGGGGAGGCCAGGCCTCAGGGGAGTGCGATGCTCACGCCCGCTTGGAAATGGGGATCCAGGACACTGTAGAGACGCGGCGTGCCTCAGGGGAAAGAGCACGGGCCTAGGAGTCAGGGGTCATGGGTTCGAATTCCGGCTCCGCCACCTGTCAGCTGCGTGACTTTGGGTAAGCCACTTAACTTGGTGCCTCAGTGACCTCATCTGTAAAATGGGGACGAAGACCGTGAGCCTCACGTGGGACAACCTGATTATAATAATAATGTTGGTATTTGTTAAGCGCTTACTATGTGCAGAGCACTGTTCTAAGCGCTGGGGTAGATACGGGGTCATCAGGTTGTCCCACATGAGGCTCCCAGTCTTCATCCCCGTTTTACAGATGAGGGAACTGAGGCACAGAGAAGTGAAGTGACTCGCCCACGGTCACACAGCTGACAAGTGGCAGAGCCGGGAGTCGAACTCATGACCCCTGACTCCGAAGCCCAGGCTCTTTCCACTGAGCCCCGCTGCTTCCCTAATCACCTGATGACCCTGTGTCTCCCGCAGCGCTTAGAACGGTGCTCGGCACATAGTAAGCGCTTAACAAATACCAACGTTATAAAGTGGGGATGAAGACCGTGAGCACAACCTGATGACCCTGTATCTCCCCCAGCGCTTAGCACAGTGCTCGGCACATAGTAAGCACTTAACAAATACCAATATTTTTTTTTTTAAAGTCCCCTCCTCCCAGCGCACACTCAACCCTGCGCTGGGCCTCAGTTTCTCCTCCTAGCTTCGGCCCCCATCCTCCCCTGAGGGAGGTGACTGGAAAAGAAAACAGGAAGATCATCATTGCCGCCAGGCCGGCGGGCTTTATTCAGAGGAGAGGACACGCGGGGACAGCAGTAAGGAAAAGGCACCACACTGGGTGTGGAAATCCCCGCACACACTTCCAAGGATAACGTCAAAGGTGGGAAACCGGGATTTCCCTAAAGGGAGACGCCCCCTTCAGGCTCCGCCCTTCTGATTGGTCGATCGGCTGAGGGGGTCTGACGTCACGCGCCGGATCGTTACTAGGGAAACCGTCGGGGAAGGGAGAAAGCGGGCGAGGCCCAGTGGGCCCCGCCCCTGCCGGCTTCGCGCTGCCCGTTTCTTCTCGTCCAATCGCAGCCCGGGGAGGGGGCGGGCCCACGCCGTTCGTCCAATCACACCCCCGGAAAGGAGCGAGGCCCGCGGCGCCGCGTCCAATCCCCACCCGGGAAAGAAAAGGACGGCGATGGTTTGACCAATCGTGATCCAGGAGAGGGCTGTGGAGAAAGGGGCCCGGCCATCATGGCGTCGGCGGTGGGGCAAAGGTGACCGCCGCGGCCGACCGTTCCCGCTGACCCGTGGCGACATGTTGGTTCATTTGTTGCGGGCCGGGCCGCTGCGGGCCTTCCGGACCCCGACCTTCGCCGCCGCCGCCGCCGCCAGGTAAAGGGGGTCCTGCCTGCGTCGAGGGGACCGGCCGGCTCCGCGCGGGGCCTGCTGGGAAATGTAGTTCCCCGGGCCGCGCGGGGCCTGCTGGGAAACGCCGGCCTCCCTCTGCCCTCTCCCACACCTGCAGGGGAAAAGTTCTTTAAATCCTAATGTTGGTATTTGTTAAGCGCCGACTCTGTGCAGAGCACCGTTCTAAGCGCCGGGGGGGAGATCCAGGCTCATCGGGTTGTCCCACGTGAGGCTCCCAGGCTTCATCCCCATTTGACAGATGAGGTCACTGAGGCCCAGAGAGGTGACTTGCCCACAGTCCCCCAGCTGACAGGTGGCAGAGCCGGGATTCGAACCCATGACTTTTGACTCCCAAGCCCGACCTCTTTCCACCGAGCCAAGATGTAAAATTCCCATGCGTCGCTCAGGTGCAGACGGGAGACGCGCACGCACCGGCCTGGGCTTGCAGGGGCTCGGCCTGAGCAGGCCTAGCCCACCTGCCCCCACCCCATCCCCTTGCCCCCTAACCCCAGGAGCCGGGGTCGACCTGGGGCTGGGGGGTCGTTTCCCAGCCGGAATTTGGGTAAAAATTGAAATCTGGAGCTCCGGCCAGCCTGCAGCCGTCAAGGTGACCTTGACTAATTAGCCAAAAGGCCCTTGAGAGCCGACGTGGTGTTTATTATTAGTAATGATAATGGTATTTGATAACGATGCCACTTGGTAAGCGCTTACTATGTGCAAAGCACTGTTCTAAGCGCTAGGGAGGATGCAAGGTCCCAGGCGGGGCTCACAGTCTTAATCCCCATTTTGCAGATGAGGACACAGAGAAGTGAAGTCACTTGCACACAGCTGACAAGTGGCAGGGCCGGGGTTTACTATGTGCCAGGCACTGTACTAAGCGCTGGGGTGGATACAAGCAAAACGGGTTGGACACAGTCCCTGACCCACGTGGGGCTCACAGTCTTGATCCCTATTTTACAGATGAGGTACCGAGATCCGGTGAAGCGACTCGCCCCGGGTCACACGGCAGACGCGGCGGAGCCGGGATTAGAACCCAGGTCCTTCTGACTCCCAGGGCGGAGCTCTATCCGCCGGGCCACGCTGGGGCCGGAGGCCCCCACACAGATGGGGTGCTCCCCCAAAGAGGAGATCTGGGAAGCAGCGTGCCCCGTTGGCTAGAGCCCGCGCCTGGCTGTCGGAAGGACCTGAGTTCTAATCCCGGCTCCGCTACCTGTCTGCCGTGTGACCTGGGGCGAGTCGCTTCATTACCGTGTGCCTCATTTCCCAAATCTGTAAAATGGGGATTAAAAACGTGAGCCCCATGGGGGACGAGGACTGTGTCCCACCCGATTAGCTTGGATCTACTCCAGCACTTGGCACGTAGCAAGTGCTTGACAGACGCCATCAATAAGTTGTCGCTTCATATTATTGCGAAGACGTGAACGGTGCCGAGGGGATGATTGATCTCTGTCCCCCCAGCGGAGCGGTCTTTTCTCTCTGCAGGTCCGGGAACGGCCAGGCCGGTTCCGGCTCGTGTCTCCTCGGGGCCCTGGGCCGGATCCGTCCCATCCTGTCCCGGGCCCCTCCCGCCCCCCAAGCCGCCCCCGCAGCCTCCCGCGCAGCCCTGCCTTGGGGGTGGGTCGGGGCGCTGCTCCTGGGCCCGGCGGTGCTGAGCGGGGGTCCCCGACTCCGCCTCGTGGCTCTGTGCGAGGCCAAACGGCCGGTGCCCCCCGGACCCCGCTCCGCCCCTGCCGCTCCCGCCAAGGACCCCCGGTTCGACTGGGCCCTGTTCTGGCACTTTGTGCGACCCCACCTGCTGGCCCTGGTGGCGGCCATTGTGGTAAGACCCCGGGGAGTGGGCCGGGAGGGATCTCCCGGGCCCTTGGGGGGGGGGGGGCTCCACCCCCGGGAGGAGGCGGGGTTGGGGGGTAAGGGCTAACGCCGCCCCTGAAGGGGTCGAGGACCTGGGACGGCGGGCCCGGGGTGGGAGGGGAGGCCGAGGATCGGGCCCTCGAGGTGGGCAGGGGCGTGGCCCGGAGGTCCGGCTTGGGCCCCACTGCCTCCTCCGTGCCCCAGCTGGCGTTGGGAGCGGCGCTGCTCAACGTGAAGATCCCCCTGCTCCTGGGCCGGCTGGTGGAGGTGGTGGCCCGGCACGTGGGCGATTCCCCCGGGAGCTTCCTGGCCGAGGGCCGAGGGCCCGGGCTGCAGCTGCTCGTTCTCTACGGGCTCCAGGTGCGCTTCCGGGCCCGGGGGGGCGGGCCGGGGCTGAGACGGGCGGCCGCCCCTCACACGCACGCCCACGTTCCCCGCCACCGCTGTCCCCTCAGGGTCTGCTGACCTGCAGCTACCTGGTGCTGCTGTCGCGGCTGGGGGAGCGCGTGGCCTTGGACGTGCGGAAGGAGCTGTTCGCCTCGCTGCTCCGGTACAGCCCCGGGGGACGGGAGGGCGTCTCTGGGGGTCCCGGTCGGGGAGGACGGAGCGGAAAGGGCCTTTCGCTTCACCGCTCCGGTACCGTCCCGGGAGGGCCGCGGGTAGGGGTCTGGGCCGTGGAGGGGGCGGGTGGCGGGGAGGACGGAGCGGAAGGAGCCGTTCGCCTCTCTGCTCCGGTACGGTCCCGGGGGGCGGCGGTGGGAGCGGGTCGGGGAGGACGGTCGTTCATCAGTCGTATTTGTCGCGTGCTTACCGTGTGCGGAGCACTGTAGTAAGCACTCGGGAGGGTACAGCACGACGATAAGCAGACACATTTCCTGCCCACAGTGAGCCTTGATGTAAATCAATAAAAACAGACGTTAAGACAAATAAAGAGCAGGAGGCTGCGGGCTGGTGTCTAGGGGAGTTATCGCTGGAGATGCCGGGGCCTTGGGCAGCCGGACCGCCTGGTCTAGAGGGAAATTCGGTCCCTCTCTCCTCCCCTGCCCCCGCCCCGGAGTAAACTCGAGGGACCTGGGGGCCCAGGCACGACCGCCCCATCTCTCCCCCGTCACCGGCCCCGGACCCCTGGCCAAACCCCTTCCCCGCACCCAGGCAGGATATCGCCTTCTTCGACGCCAACCGGACCGGGCAGCTGGTGGCGCGGCTGACGGCCGACGTCCAGGAGTTCAAGTCGTCTTTTAAACTGGTCGTCTCCCAGGTGGGCGCCCCAGCCGGCCTCAGCAATCCGGGAGTCCGGCCGGGCGGCGGACGCCCCCCTCTCAGTAACCGTCGTCCCCCCGATCTCTCGCTCGCGTCCGCAGGGCCTGCGCAGCTGCACCCAAACGGTGGGCTGCTTGTTGTCCCTGTCGCTGCTGTCCCCGCGTCTGACGCTGCTCCTGCTGCTGGTCACCCCGGCCCTGGTCGGGGGCGGCACCCTGCTGGGCTCCGTCCTCCGGAGGCTGTCCCGCCGGACCCAGGAGCAGGTGAGGGGTGGCGTCATCGTCGTCCGCCCCGCGCTGACCACCGCCGGGCTCCCCGTCTCGGTCCAGCCCCGGCCTCACGCCCCACTCCCCGTCCGGCCCCGCTGCCGTCACCCCCCCACCTCCCCGTCCGGCCCTCCCACCCCCAGCGACCCTGCCGGACCCCTTGCAGGTCGCCAAAGCCACGGGTGTGGCTGACGAGGCTCTGGGGAACGTGAGGACCGTCAGGGCTTTCGCCATGGAGCCCTGGGAGGAAAAGTGAGTGGGGCCGAGCGGAAGGCCCGGCGGAGCCCCGGGGGTGGAAGGGGTCCGGGCGGTCTCCGAGGGGTCAGGTCCGCTCCACGCCCCCTCGACCGAGCGCCGCCTGGGTCTCTCTCCGTTCCCCTCCCAGGCGCTACGGGGCGGAACTGGAGGAGTCGGGGCGGCTGGCGGAGCGGCTGGGATTCGGCATCGCTGTGTTCCAGGGGCTGTCCAACGTCGCCCTCAACTGTGAGGCCGGGATCGGGGGCCGGGGTCGGGGCGGCCGGACCTGGAGGGCCGGGCAGCGAGCCGGAGCCGTGGCTGCCCGGGGTGGGCTGGGGGCGAGGCCGCGGCCTGAATGCAGGAAAAGCCGTGGGTCCCCGCACGGGCCCGAGAGCCCTTGGGTTCATTCGGTCGCATTTATTGAGCGCTTACTGTGTGCAGAGCACTGGACGAAGCGTTCGGGAGAGGACGATGTTACGGTAAACAGACACCGTCCGTGCCTGGGGCCGAGCGTGCGCCCGTGCACGTCCCCGTGCGGGGCTGAGCGCGCGTCCTTCTGCGTACCTGTGTGTGTGTATATGTCCCCGTGTGGGCAGGCATGGTGCTGGGCACGCTGTTCGTCGGCGGCTCCCTGGTGGCCGGGAAGGAACTGTCCGGCGGCGACCTCATGTCCTTCCTGGTGGCCTCCCAGACCGTGCAAAGGTCAGCGCGCAGCCTGGGGCAGCGGCGGGAGGTGGGGCCGCGGAGGGGGCACCCGTCCGTGCTGGGCGCGGACCGGTCCGCCCGGGCCCTGCCCTCGGGCGGCGGCGGGCAGAGGGCCCCACCCCCACCCCACAACGCCGCTCACTGCCCAGGGTTCTCCTGCCCCTCATTGCCCTTTAGCCCCCCTTGGGGGAAGGGGTCTCTCTTACGCTCACACGCAAACACTCCCCCGCACCCGGGCACGCACAGGCACACACACACCCACCCCCACGCTGTCGCAGTCCGACGCCATCCGCGCCAGCCGGGACCGACAGCCGAGCAGCGTTCTGCCCCTCCCCTGCCCCCACGCGCCGTGACCCGCCCCCTCCCCCCGACCACCTCCCCGGGCCCGAGGGATTCCACAAGCCACCCAACCACATCCGCCACCCCACACGTCCACCCGGCGCTCGGTGACGAGCTGTTGCTTTTCGCAGCTGCCCACCCCCGGCCAGCCGCGCCCGCTGCCCTCCCCACCCCCCGCCTCGCACTCGCCGTCGAGGCTGCTCACCGGCTCTTCCCCTCTACCGCCCCTCTCCCCCTGCAGGTCCATGGCCAATCTCTCCATCCTGTTTGGACAGGTGGGCTGGGGCTGGGGGCGGCGGGAGCGCCGGGGAGAGGGGGAAGGGCTAGGTGGATAGCAGCAGCAGCGGGGGGCGGAGGTCCCGAGAACCGGGGTCCCTTGGCCGGGGGAGCTCAAGGGTCCCCAGCGCCCCCACCACGCGCTTCCCCCCCTCCTTGACTCAACGCCCCCCGGTACCCCCAGGTGGTGCGGGGGCTCAGTGCCGGGGCCCGGGTGTTTGAGTTCATGGGCCTGACCCCGTCCATCCCCCTGCACGGCGGCCACCGCATCCCCCCGGAGGACCTCCGGGGCCGAGTCACCTTCCGGGACGTCTCCTTCAGGTCGGCACGGGCCGGGGCGGGCGGGGGCGGGTCGTCTGGCCGGCGAGGGGAGGGTCTGACCCCGCCCCCCCCCGTCCCCGTCCCTCTCCACCCCAGCTACCCTTGCCGGCCGGGCTACGAAGTGCTCCGAGACTTCAACCTGACCCTGCCGCCCGGACAGATGGTGGCCCTCGTGGGACAGTCCGGCGGAGGTCAGCGGGGCCGCCCGGTCTTCCTCCTTTAGCCCCCAGCCCCTCTTCTCCGGGGTGGGAATGGGGATGCTCCCCGGGCTGGCGGAATGACTACGGAACGTCTCCCTTTCTGGACCGTAAGCTCGTCGTGGGCAGGGAATGTGCTCCTTCCCAGACGCTTAGTACAGCACTCTGCACGTAGTAAGCGCTCCAAGGAACTTACGGTCTAGAGGGGGAGACAGATATGGAATAAATGATGGATGGATCGATCGGTGCTATTTATTGAGCGCTCACTAGGTGCGGGGCCCTGTACTAAGCGCTTGGGAGAGTATAATGTATCAGCATTAGCCCATAACAAGGCTAGACAGTGAGCCCCTTGCAGGACGGGGACCGTGTCCAACCTAATGAACTTGTGTCTACCCCAGTGCTTAGAGCAGTGTTCGACCCTCACTAAGTGCTTAACAAACACCATAAAAAAGACTTCACAGTCTGGGTACGAGTGCTGGGGGTGGGGAGGGGCGGGAGGGGACATGTCCCACTCCAACCCCCCCGTTCCCGCCCCCCAGGGAAGACGACAGTGGCCGCCCTGCTCGAACGCTTCTACGACCCCACCTCGGGCGCCGTCCTGCTGGACGGGAGGGACCTGCGCAGCCTCGACCCCTCCTGGCTCCGGGGTCAAGTCATCGGCTTCATCAGCCAGGTGCTGGGGAGGGGCGCGGGGTGCGAGGGCAGAGGCTTGGCCTCAGACGTCAGGAAGGTCCCCGCGAGTGGTGGACGTCACGCGGGTCTCCCCCAGGCCTCAGCAGAGACCCCTGTCCCGGGCCGCCGAGATACTACCCGCTAAACAGAAGCAGCGTGGCTCAGTGGAAAAGAGCCCGGGCTTGGGAGTCAGAGGTCACGGGTTCGGATCCCGGCTCTGCCACTCGTCAGCCGTGTGACTGTTGTGCCTCAGTTGCCTCATCTGTAAAAGGGGGATTAACTGTGAGCCTTACGTGGGACAGCCTGATTAGCCTCTATCTACCCAGCGCTTAGAACAGCGCTCTGCACATGGTAAGCGCTTAACAAATACCGACATTATTATTAGAGAAGCGGCGTGGCTCAATGGAAGGAGCCCGGAGGTCATAGGTTCGAATCCCGGCTCTACCACTCGTCAGCCGTGTGACTGTGGGCAAGTCACTTCGCTTCTCTGTGCCTCAGTTGCCTCATCTGTAAGACGGGGATTAACTGGGAGCCGCACGTGGGACAACCTGGTTACCCCGGATCTCCCCCAGCGCTTAGAACAGTGCTCGGCACATAGTAAGCGCTTAGCAGATACCAACATTTTTAAACGCGGTCCTCGAGGAGCCCCTTAACTTGGAAGGTGTCTGCTCGCCAGACTGCAGGAGGGTTTAGCAACGCCCCATGTCTGTTGTCCTCCTAGCCGGCCTCGCCAGAGAACCAGGCCTCTTCTCTGCAGCTCAGTGGGGCCTCGGCGTGCTCACCGGACTTCCCCGTTCTCCCACCGGACTTCCCCGTTCTCCCACTGCCCTTGCCGGCCCGCTCCCCTTCTTTTTTAAATGGTATCTGTTAGGAGCTCGCTATGTGCCGAGCACTTTACTAAGCACTGGGGTAGATACAAGCTAATCCGGTTAGACGCAGTCCATGTCCCACACGGGTCTCACGGTCTCAATCTCCATTCTGCAGGTGAGGTAGCTGAAACGCAGAGGAGTCGTGACTTTTTTCTTTTCTGATAGTAAGCGCTTGACAGAATACTATGTGCCAGGCACCGTACTGAGCGCTGGAATAGATGCAGGCTAAGCAGGTCGGACACGGTCCGTGGTCAACGTGGGCCTCGCCCCCATTTTGCAGATGAGGTAACTGAGGCCCAGAAGAGTGAAGTCACGCCTAAAGTCACACCACAGGCAAGTGAAGGAGGCGGGGTCAGAACCCAGGTCCTGACTCCCAGGCCCGGGCTCTAGCCGTTAGGCTGCGCTGCTTCTCCTCCCGTGGGCTGGTTAGACCTTAGTCCCGGGTGACGGAGGGCCGGGGGAGGGATCGGGGGCCCCGGGGAGCGGACGGAGGCCGATGTGCTCCTCCGCCCCTCCCTCCCCAACCCACCCCAGGAGCCGATCCTGTTCGGCTCCACCATCATGGAGAACATCCGCTTCGGAAAGCCGGAGGCCACTGACGCCGAAGTGGTGGAGGCCGCCCGCGAGGCCAACGCCGACGAGTTCATCTGCAGCTTCCCCCAGGGCTACCACACGGTCGTGGGTGAGTAGGGGGCTCCCGGGACCCTCTCCTGGGCTACCACACCGTCTTGGTGAGCGGGGGCGCTCCTGGGACCCTCCTCCAGGCTCCCACGCTATCCCGGAGGAGCAAGGGACTTCAAGGACCCCCCTTTGGGCTACCACACCGTTATGGACCCTTTCCACCGTGGGTCTGAAGAGCAGGGGGCAGGGAAGGAGGGAGGGTAGAGGCGCACGACTCCTCCTGTCTCCCGGAAATGCCCATGGGTGAGGATTTTGAGTCCGGGGTCAGCTTGGAGAAGGAAGGGGGCGAGGCTTCCGGGCTTCAGGGTTAGCGAGCTTTGCGGACGGTAAACGTTCAGTAAATATCATTGATTGAGGGGAGTCCGGGCAACCTCCATCCCACTGAAGCCAGAGTAAGGCGGAATGAATCTGACAGGCTCGGGGAGGCGGCGGGATGGGTGAAATGACCCCCAGCAGGCCCAGCCAGCCCGAAGCTTGTAGCCTTAGCCCCTGACCCTTAGTCGTGGCTCTTCCCGTCCCCAGGCGAGCGTGGCGTGATGCTGTCCAAGGGGCAGAAGTAGAAAGTGGCTGTCGCCTTGACCCCTGACCTCTTGTCACGGCTCTCTCCGGCCCCAGGCGAGCATGGTGCGACGCTGTCTGAGGGGCAGAAGTAGAGTCCGGTCGTCGCCTTGGCCCCGACCCCTTGTTGCGCCTCTCCCCGTCCCCAGGCGAGCACGGTGGGACGCCGTCTGGGGGGGCCGAAGTCGAATCCGGCCGTTGCCTTGACCCCTGACCCCTCGCCGCGGCTCTCCCCGTCCCCAGGCGAGCGTGGCGTGACGCTGTCCGGGGGTCAGAAGCAGCGTCTGGCCATCGCCCGCGCCCTCATCAAGCAGCCGGCCGTGCTGATCCTGGACGAGGCCACCAGCGCCCTGGACGGGGAGTCGGAACGGGTCGTGCAGGAGGCCCTGGACCGGGCCAGCGCCGGCCGCACCGTCCTGGTCATCGCCCACCGGCTCAGCACCGTCCAGGCCGCCCACCGCATCGTCGTGTTGGCCCGAGGCCGCATCCAGGAGGTCAGCGGGGGCCGGGTCGGGGGCCGGGTCGGGGGCCGGCGGGCCGGGGTGGGAGGCGGCCCCGCGGGCGGGCGGGGTGACCGGCCGCCGTCCCCTCCCGCCCCAGGCCGGGACCCACGCGGAGCTGCTGCTCAAGGGCGGCCTGTACGCGGAGCTCACCAGGAGGCAGGCCCTGGACACCCCCGCGGACCCCCGCGGACGTCGCCAGGCCCCAGGGACCACCTGAGAGCCGACACCTCGCCGCCGCCCACCTTGATGGGCCTGTGCCCCGCCCCGGGGACCGGCCCTCCCCAGCTCCTTCCCCGGGACCACCGCGGAGTCTGAGCGACGCGGACACAGAGCCCCCTCGACTGGCGTTGTCCCCGAGTGTCTGGGGGGCGCCGGCGGAGGATCCGGGGGCTGCCGCTGTTGTCCCAATAAATCCGGGCTCGAGGTGGGGTGGGGGCAGAGGGCTGGACCTGCCATCCCATCTGCCCCAGCCCCTCCCCTGGCACTAGTTCCTCCTCCACTCCAGAGCCCAAGAGCTTTTTTGAGGCGGGATGGGGGCAATCTGGGGATTCCTTCATTCGATAGTATTTATTGAGCGCTTACTGTGTGCAGAGCACTGCACTGAGCGCTTGGGAGAGTACAAAACAACAACAAAGACACATTCAACGCCCCCACCCCGAGCCACCAGCCCTGGGACCCTTCTCTGGCCACCGCCCGCTAACCTCCAATCAATCAATCAATCAATCGTATTTCAAGTAATGGTATTTACTGGGCGCTTACCGTGTGCACAGCACTGTACTAAGCGCTTGGGAGAGAGTTGGTAGGCACGTTCCCTGCCCGCAACGTGCCAGCAGTCTGGGGGGGGGGAGGGTGTTGCTGGGAGGGATGGAGGCTGAGGGGGTCTCACTGTCTGCCCCCCATCAGTGGCTCCAACCCAGCCCCTCTCTCTCCAGTGTCCTCGATCGGGGGCTGGTCAGAGGGAGGCGGAGCTCAGCTCCAGCTCTGCCCTCCGTCCCGCCCGCTGTCGTTACTACGGAGACGCAGATGAGTGTTTCTTCCGCCCCCCCCAACCCCCCGTTATATCCCACCCTGGCTCCTGGAGTTGTCCACTTCTCCGACCCTTGGGAATTCCTTGGGTGGGAAAGGGAATTCTGATCCCCTTGCCTAGAAGCAGCAGCAACCCCCAGACGGGCCAGGGTGTCTGGACCTTCGCTCCTGCCTCTCCGCAAACCCCCACCCCCAGAGGGGGAAAGGGATAATAATAATGATGCTATCTGTTAAGCGCTTACTATCTGCCGAACACCGTTCTATGCGCTGGGGGAGATTCGAGGTCATCAGGTGGTCCCGCGTGGGGTTCACGGTCATAATCCCCATTTTACAGATGAGGTAACTGAGGCACAGAGAAGTGAAGTGGCTTGCCCAAGGTCACACAGCAGGCGGAGGCGGGATCAGAACCCACCATCTCGGATTTCTAAGGCCGCGCTCTTTCCTCTAAGCGCCCTGCGTTGGGAAATTAACCGAGCCACAGGAAGGAGGAGGGTGATAATGGGGAAGTGCTGGGTGGTGGGGGCGACTGGGGGCTGAGGGAACTTTGGCACGCAGCCACAGCAGTCAGCCGGTCAGTCGGATTTACTGAGCGCTTACTGTGTGCAGGGCACTGTACTAACCGCTCGGGAGAGGACAATATAATGATAGACACATTCCCTGTCCACAACGAGCTTACGGTCTAGAGGCAGGGGGTCCTTGGCAAAGGGGATACCAAGGCAGAGAACTCAGATCCCGGCCCCAACCAAGCCCCCACCAAGAAACCAATCAATCGATGGTACTTATTGAGCGCTAACCGTGTGCAGAGCACTGGACTAAGTGCCACTGTCTTCCCCTTCTAGACTGTGAGCCCTCTGTTGGGTAGGGATGATCTCTGTCTGTTGCTGAATTGTACTTTCCAAGTGCTTAGTACAGTGCTGTGCACGCAGTAAGCGCTCAATAAAGCAGCGTGGTTCAGTGGAAAGAGCCCGGGCTTGGGAGTCAGAGGTTATGGGTTCGAATCCTGCCTCCGCCACTTGCCAGCTGTGTGACTTTGGGGAGTCACTAGCGTGGCTGAGTGGAAAATGCCCGGGTTTGGGAGTCAGAGGTCGTGGGTTCTTATCCCCGCTCTACCACTTGTCTGCTGTGTGACCTTGGGCAAGTCACTTAACTTCTCTGTGCCTCAGTTACCTCATCTGTAAAAACGGGGATTAAAAAATGTGAGCCCCACGTGGGACAATCTGATTACCCAGTGTCTACCCCAGCAGTTAGAACAGTGCTCTGCACATAGTAAGCGCTTAACAAATACCGTAATTATTATTCTCTGTGCCTTAGTTCCCTCATCTGTAAAATGGGGATTAAAACTCTGAGCCCCACGTGGGACAACCTGATCATCTTGTATGTCCCCAGCGCTTAGAACAGTGCTTTGCACAGAGTAAGCGCTTAACAAATACCAACATTATTATTATTAAATGTGAATGAATGAATGCAACCTCTGCTCAACAGGTCCCCTCCCAACCCCAGCACCCTGTAGGCCAGGGGAGTCCCGGGGATTCATTCGTTCAATCGTATTTATGGAGCGCTTACGGAGTGCAGAGCACTGTGCTAAGCGCTTGGGAAAATACAATATACATTTCCTGCCCACAGTGAGCTTAGAGTCTAGAGGAAGGGAGACATGGCAGCTCTAAGCGACCGCCCCCCGCCCCCAACACACTCCCCATCCTCTCGCCTCTCCCTCTAGACCCCAGCCCTGCTATCCTAGCCTGACCCTCCCATCGCATCGGACGGATGCTGGGCCCCCAGAGGGTCTATCTGTCAGTCAGTCCTATTTAGTGAGCGCTTATTCTGTGCAGAGCACTCTAGTAAGCGCTTGGGAGAGCACAACACAACAGAGTTGTGGGAAGATACGTTCCCCGCCCACCCGGGTTCGGGAAGATAGAAACCCCCCAGCGCGAGGGAGGGTTTCGCGGGCAGAGCGGTGATTCTGTTGTCGCGCTGTTGGACCCCTCATTTGCCTGGTTTCCAGCGCCGTGTACGGGGGTCCCCAGTGGGCACATGTGGACCCAGGCTACCTGGCTCCCAGTTTGCACCCCCTTTGAAGGCGCCCTCGGTCCGCCCTGCTTCCCGTCGGGTCATCTCCGCTCCCCTCACAATCGCGTGATAGCGATTTGACAGTGGACGCGGTGTGGCCTAGCGGACGGAGCCAGGGCCTGGGAATCAGAAGGACTTGGGTTCTAATCCTAACTGCCACCTGTCTGCTATGTGACGAGTCACTTCTCTATGCCTCGGTTGCCTCATCTGCAAAATGGGGATTAGGACTGTGAGCCCCATGTGGGACGGGGACTGTGTCCAACCCCATTCGCTTGTATCCACTCCGGTGCTCAGGACGGTGCCCGCCACCTAGTAAGTGCTTAATTATCGTCATCGGTACAAGGCTTAGCACATAGTAAGAGCTTCACAGTTACCATCATGCTGAATCCAGGGGATTCCTCCTCCCCGCCCCCCGGCCCCCCATCTCCCGATGCCCTTTTCTGCCTCTTCCTCTGCGTCTACTGCTTGGATGCTTGGCTCCGGGCTCTCCCCTCCGCCACACCCTGGTGTCCATTCATTCAATCGTATTTATTGAGCACTATGTGCAAAGCACTGTACTGAGCGCTTGGAGTGTACAATTCGGCCACAGATAGAGACGATCCGTGCTCAATAACGGGGTCACGGTCTAAACGGGGGAGATGGCAGAGCAAAACAGAACAAAAAGTCTAGGGCAAACATCAAGATAGAGATATACAGTCCCTCCGCCATCTCGGAGGGTTTCCCGCTTTTGCCCCCCTCTTGCCCCCCACCTGCCCCAGCCCGCTGCCTGATTTCCCTGAGACTTTGGACCCCCTGACACCCGACCCCATCAGCTCTTTGCCCGGCTCGAGCCCCTGGCCCCGGAGCCAGAGGTCTGCCCACCCGTGCCCGCTCTGCGGTTCGTTCGGGATGGACCTGCCCGCCTGTCATTCATTCATTCAGTCGTATTTATCGAGCGCTTACTATGTGCAGAGCACCGTACTAAGCGCTTGGAATGGACAAATCGGCAACAGATAGAGACAGTCCCTGCCCATTGACGGGCTTACGGTCTAATTGACTGTCAGCACTTGCAACCCCTTCCTCTCCCGGTCCCCGGTGTCCTGCCCTTCTTACCCAGTGCCTGCTCTGAGCAGAGCCAGAGCCTGAGGCCACCGTGGGACACCCCCCACCCCCACCCCGCCTCCTTCCTTCCACCCTCTTTGGATAGTACATAGGCCTGGGAGGCAAAAGGACCTGGGTTCTAATCCCGGCTCCGCCACCTCTCTGCAGCGTGACCTTCGGTAAGACTTCCCCTCTCTGTGCCTCCGTTACCTCATCTGTAAAACGGGGATGGAGTCTGTGAGCCCCACGTGGGACATGGGCTGTGCCCCACCTCATTTGCTTGTATCCACCCCAGCGCTTACTTCAGTGCCCGGCACATAGTAAGCGGTTAACCAATACCATCGTCGTCATTATTAGTGGATAGGGTCCGGGCCTGTGAGTCGGAAGGATCTGGGCTCTAATCCCGGCTCCGCCACCTCTCTGCAGTGTGACCTTGGGTGAGTCACTTCACTTCTCTGGCCTCAGTCACCTCACCTGCAAAATGGGGATCGAGTCTGTGAGCCCCACGTGGGACATGGGCTGTGCCCAACCTGATTTGCTTGTATCCACCCCAGCGCTCAGTAAGTAAGCGCTTAACAAATCCCATTAGAAAACCAAACGGTAGTCGTTCCCGATTCTGCTTCCTCTGGAAGCCATCTTCACCGGCTTCCTCTCCCCGTCTACCGGGCCGGCCCGGCCCCTTGGCTCCCTCACTCGGCTCCTGGGCCGGGGAGAGGGGGTGGGTCAGGCCGGGGGGAGGCAGCCCCCCGGCCCTGTCCTCTGCTCCCGGACGCGGGTCTGGGCCCGGAAGGGGCCGGGGTGGTCCGGGAGAGGGGCCGCGTGTCCGGGCCCGGGCCGCGCTGGGAGAGAAGTCGGCCCGGTGGCCCGGGGCCCCCGCGGCCGCTGTGGTTTTGCGCTGGCGCCTCTAGCCCTGGGCAGATGCCTCTCCCCTCGCCCCACTAATGGCTCCGGCAGGGCCCCCCGGGACCTTCCCCGGCAACCGGGCCCCCCTCGCTGCTGAAACCCAATCCTCTGCGGCGGCGCCCGAGCCAGCCGGCCCGCAGAGCCGCCCCCGCCCTCCGCCCGCCCCCTCGCCCTCCCTCCCGCCCCGCCACCCAGGGCCGCTCCCGCACCGCACCCAGCCCGGCCGAGGGCCCCAACCCCGAGCCGGACCCGCTTCCCCCTCCCCGGCCGGACCCCTCCCCGGACCTGCGCGGGCCCTGGCGGGACCGGACGGCCACGGGCCCCGGCCGGACCCTCCCGGGACCTCCGAGGCCCCTGGGCGGGCAGGACCCCCGAGGCCCTCGGCAGGACGAGGCCTATACAGCTGCCGGCCGGACGTGACCTCCACGACCCCCCGCCAGACGGGGCCTCCACAGTCACCGGCCCGACGGGACCACCGCGGCTCCCGGCGGGAGTCGGGGGCAACTACTTCCAAGGAGCCAGCTACCGGGCCAGACCCGTCCTCTCTCCTCTCCCTACTCGGACCGCCGCGGCTCCCATCGGGGATCACGCTCGACTACTTCCAAGGAGCAAGCTACCGGGCCAGACCCATCCTCTCTCCTCTCCCTACTCCCGGGCCAGGGTGACCCCTGCCTCTCCCCTCCCTGACCCCTCCCCGCCTCTTCCCTTGAGGGCACCCCAGAGCGGCCCTTCGGCCGGGAAGGGGATGAAGGCCGTCCCCGGCGGGGAGGAGGCGGCGGGGGAGCGGGGAGCGGGCCCGCGTCGTCCGGCCTCGGACATCCGTGCGTTCGCCAGCAGCTGCACCCTACACGGGCTGGGCCACGTGTTCGGGCCCGGGGGGCCGACCCCGCGCCGGGCCCTCTGGGCCGGGGCCGTGCTGCTCTCGCTGGCCGCCTTCCTGTACCAGGTGGCCGAGCGGGTCCGTTTCTACGGCCAGTTCCACCACGTGACGGCCCTGGACGAGCACGAGAGCCACCGGTTGACCTTCCCGGCCGTCACGCTCTGCAACGTCAACCCCCTGCGCCGTTCACGCCTGACCCCCAATGACCTGCACTGGGTCGGGGCCGCCCTGCTGGACCTGGAGCCGGACGAACACGGGGCCTTCCTCCGGGCCCTGGGCCGGCCCCCCGCGCCCCCCGACTTCAGGCCCAGCCTCACCTACGACCTGGCCGAGCTCTTTGCCCGTGCCGGCCACTCCCTCGACGACATGCTGCTGGACTGCCGCTACCGCGGCCTACCCTGCGGCCCCGACAACTTCACCGCTGTGAGTGACCCCCCTGTCCCCCGGGAACCCCTTCCTCCCTGGGACCCCGCCCTCCTCCGGACTCCTTCCTTGTAGAGAAGTCACCCCCCCAGGGCCCGTCCCTCTCTCGGAGAGGAGGATTCTCCTTCCGCAGGGCTCCCCCTGACACTCCACCTGCCCTGGGACCCTGGGTTGTAATGATGGCATTTATTAAGCGTTTGCTACGTGCCGAGCACTGTTCTAAGCGCTGGGGTAGATACAAGGTCATTAGGTTGCCCCACGTGGGGCTCACAGGCAGCCTCCATTTTACAGACTAGGTAACTGAGGCACGGAGAAGCGAAGTGACTTGCCCAAAGTCACACAGCTGACAAGTGGCGGAGCCGGGATTAGGACCCACCACCTCTGACTTCCAAGCCCGGGCTCTTTCCACTGAGCCACGCCGCTTCTCGTGATCGAGTCATCCCACCCACCCATTCTTCCTCTTAACCCCCCAGGGTCACTCATCCCCTACAGACTCCTTCCCAGTTCAATCCCGACAGCCGCCCACACTGTGCGTCACTCTCCCCCATCAGGCCCCGTGCCTTCTGGGACCCCTCCCCCCAAATCCCAGCTTCCCACATCCGGCCCCCCCCCCCCGGGGTCTCATTGGCAGGGGTTCCCCATCTCTGGTAGGGAGAGGGGTGTCATGGACCCTGGAGAGTGAAGCCCCAGGAGCCTGTCTGGCCCTGAGTCCCTCCATCCCGCTGAGTGCTCTCCCCGAGCTGGGCCTCAGTTTCCCTTTAGGACGTGAAACCCTGTTTCCAAATGGTTGGGACCCCCAAGGGGAGAGAGGGACTGGTCGTAGCAGGGCCCCGGGTTGAGGGGAAGAGGGGCCAGAGCAGGGTTCTAGCCTGTCTCCCCAGATTTGTCCTGAAACTAGTCTGTTTTTGGGGGGGCGGGAGAGAAATCGGGTGCTCCTCCTTCCACGCCAGTACAGAGACCCCCACCCTAGGGCCCCTTCAGTCTGCTCCTTGACGGGGGGTGGGGGATAAGTAGGAGATGCACACACTGAGTCAGAGGAAGTAGAGTCTACCCTGCATCCTCCGCCATCGCCCTCCCGGCCTGGCACCAAGCCCAGAGGGGGCCACCGGGTAATCGCCCAGAGGGGTTGCCCACTCCTCAGCACTCTGAGCTTGGGGGCTGACAGGAGTCCGGGGGAGCGCCGGGCCCCGTCTCTCGAGATGCACCCCCATTCCAAGCCCTCCGTGTCCCCCAGATCTTTACCCGCCTGGGTCAGTGCTTCATCTTCAACTCGGGGGCGGGGGGAGCCGAGCTCCTGACCACCCCCAAGGGAGGCGCCGGCAACGGGCTGGAGCTGATGCTGACCGTCCAGCAGGAGGAATATCTGCCCGTGTGGAAGGACACGGGTATGTCCGGACACTCCGAGAGGAGGGACCTTGGGGGGCTAAAGGGGGGAAACGCCGCTCCGGGCAGATGGGGACCCCCCCGGGGCTCAGCATCCTCTCCCCAGGGGAAGGCGAGGGGCGTCCGTCTCAGGAGACTTGCGGGGGGAGGGAGTGTAGACTGAGCACCCCCTCTCTTCTTCTCCCTTGCCCCCGCAGAGGAGACCCCGTTTGAGGTGGGGGTTCGGGTGCAGATCCACAGCCAGGAAGAACCGCCGGCCATCGACCAGCTGGGCTTCGGGGCTGCCCCCGGATACCAGACCTTCGTGTCCTGCCAGCAGCAGCGTGTATCCATTACTAATAATCACAGCAGTAATAACGGTCATTCACCCAGTCCTATTTATTGAGCACTTACGGTGTGCAAAGCACTGTACTAAGCACTTGGGAGGGTACAATAGAACAACAGACCCACACATCCCTGCCCACAGCGAGCTCACAGTCACAGTCTAGTAAATGCTTGACTAACAGCACCATTATTATTAGAGGGATAATAATAATAATAATGATGGTATTTGTTAAGCGCTTTAGTCTGTGCCAGGCACCCTACTAAGCGCTGGGGGGGGGGGATTCGAGCAAATGCGGTTGGACACATGAGGCTCACAGTCTCGATCTCCATTTTACAGATGAGGAGAAGTAAAGTGACTTGCCCAAGGTCACCCAGCAGACAAGTGGAGGGGTCGGGATTAGCACCCCGAGCTTTCTGCCTCCCAGGCCCGGGCTCTATCGATGGTGCCATGCTTCTTCCCCTGTCCCCGGCCCCCACCCCACTAAGGCAGCCCCCCCGATTCTTCCTTTAACTCCCCCCCCCCCCCGCAGCTGATCTTCCTGCCTCGGCCTTGGGGAGACTGCAGCTCCGACCCCCTGGAGCTGGAGTCTGAGCCCGGGTTCCCCGGCTCTGCCGACCCCCCCGGACCCCCCGGATCCCCGGGCCTCGCCTACAGCCTCCCGGGCTGCCGCCGGGCCTGCGAGGCGCGCTACGTGGTGGCCAGGTGCAGCTGTCGCATGGTCCACATGCCCGGTGAGGGGACGGGGGGAAGGGGGAGACGGGCTGCAAAGAATCATCGTAATGATGGTATCTGTTAAGCGCTGACTCTGTGCCAAGCACTGTCCTGAGCCTCTGGCCCAGGCAGAGTAGGCCACCACCTCCTGCCCATGCCCGGGGAGGGAAGAAGGGGGAAAGGGGGAGAGGGGCGGCTGATAATCATCCTAGTGATGGTACCTGTTAAGCGCTTACTCTGTGCCAAGCACTGTTCTGAGCCTCTGGCTTCAGGCAGAGCAGGCCACCACCTCCTCCTCACCCCGCTTGTCTGTCCCCTCTCTCCTCTCCAGGAAACGCGCCCGTGTGCAGCCCCCAGCAGTACAAGGCCTGTGCAAACCCTGCCCTAGGTATGAAGCCCCCCGCCCCCCTCCCATAACTGATCTGATCACTGCATGGCCGGCGGGGTCCCTCCCCCTTCACTCATTCATTCCATCCTATTTATCGAGCGCTTCCTGGGGGCGGAGCACTGGACTGAGCCCTTGGAAAGGACAGTTCAGCGACAGAGAGAGACGACCCCTGCCCGCAGCGGGCTCGCAGTCTAGAAGGGGGGAGACAGACGGCCGAACAAGCCAGCAGGCAACGATAGCATCAATATAAACAGAATTATGGATATATATATATATATACAGATCAGAACAAGTAACCGGGCGTTAATAGAAAGAGAATCATAGATATGTACGTATATATAGGCCACCTCCCCCGGGGGCTCCCTCTCTCCTTTCCTGCCCCCGCAGACTCCCTGTGGGGAGCCCCCCCCCCCCAAGAAGCCCCCTCCCCACCTCCTCTAGGATCCAGTCCTCCCCCTCCCCTGCAGACTCCTTGCTGCCAAAGGACTCCCCCTCCTCACCTCCCCGAGGACCCCAGTCCCCCCTGCGGCCCCCGCTCTGACCCCAGCCCCCTCCCTCGACCCTTGGTCGCCCCCCCAGATGCCCTGCTGCGGAGAGATGCCCCCTTCTGCCGGTGCCCGAGCCCCTGCGCCAGCACCCGCTACGGGAAGGAACTGTCCATGGTTCGCCTCCCCAGCCGCGCCGCCGCCGGATACCTGGCCCGCAAGTACAACCGCAGCGAGCAGTACATAGTGTGAGCCGCCCCCGCCCCCCCAAAACCCGGCCCCTCCCCAGCCCCCCACCCCCAGGAGCCTGGAGGGAACAGGAACCGGGAAGGGCGGGAGAAAGCAGTGATTATTATATTGTAATGATAATCATAAATAAGGTTGGTATTTGTTAAGCGCTTACCATGGGCCGAGCACTGTTCTAAGCGCTGGGATAGATACAGGTAATCAGGTTGTCCCACCTGAGGCTCACAGTCTTAATCCCCATTTTACGGATGAGGGGACTGAGGCACCGAGAAGTTAAGTTAGAGAAGCAACGTGGCTCAGTGGAAAAGAGCCCGGGCTGGGGAGTCCGAGGTCATGGGTTCGAAGCCCGGCTCTGCCACTTGGCAGCTGGGGGACTGTGGGCAAGTCACTTCACTTCTCCCAGTTCCCTCATCTGTAAAATGGGGATTAACTGTGAGCCTCACGTGGGACAACCTGATGACCCTGTATCTACCCCAGCGCTTAGAACAGTGCTCTGCACATAGTAAGCGCTTAACAGATAGCAACATTATTTAGTGACTCGCCCAAAGTCACACTGCTGACAAGTGGCGGAGGCGGGATGAGAACCCATGACCTCTGACTCCTAAGCTCGGGCTCTTTCCACTAAACCACGCTGCTTCTCTAATAGTAATAATAATGATGAGAACAAGAATCGTCGTATTTGTTAAGCGCTTACTAGGTAGCAGGCGCGGCTTTGGGCCGGGAAGGGCAGCAGTGACTATTGTATTGTAATGATAATGATCATAATAAGAATTGTGGTATTTGTTAAGCGCTTACTTTGTGCCGAGGGCCCTACTAAGCGCCGTGGTAGAGATCCCACGTGGTAGGAGGGAGAACAGATACCGAACCCCCATTTTGCAGATGAGGGAACTGAGGCCCACACAAGTGAAGTGACTTGTTGGAAGCAGCATGACGGAGTGGATAGAGCTCGGGCCTGGGAGTCAAAAGGTCGTGGGTTCTAATCCCGCCTCTGCCACTTGTCCGCTAAGTCACTAGAAGCAGCGTGGCTGCGTGACACGGGCTTGGCAGTCAGAGGTCGTGGGTTCTAATCCCAGCTCCCCCACTTGTCAGCTGTGTGACTTTGGGTCACTTTGCTTCTCTGTGCCTCGGTAACCTCGTCTGTAAAATGAGGCTAAAGACTTTGAGCCCCACGTGGGACCACCTGATTACTTGGTATCTACCCCAGGGTTTAGAACAGTGTTTGGCACAAAGTAAGCGCTTAACAAATATCGTGATTATTCTTCTTCATTTCTCTGTACTTCAGTTTCCTCATCTGTAAAATGGGGATTGAGACTGTGAGCCCCGCGTGGGACAGGGACTGAGTCCAACCCGATTTGCTTGCATCCACCCCAGCGCTTAGGACAGTGCCTGGCACACTGTAAGCGCTTAACAAATGCCCGAATTAGTTGGCATTAATTATTTACGAGTCCAGGATTCTACACCGAGCAAGCGATGGGTAATAAACACCCCTGACTGATCGAGTGACCAGGGTCCTCCCTCTCGCTCTCGCCTCCCAGGGAGAACGTGTTGGTGTTGGACATCTTCTTCGAGGCGCTCAACTACGAGACGGTGGAGCAGAAGAAAGCCTACGAGGTGTCGGGACTCCTGGGTGAGAGGCGGGCTTGCCCCGGGTGACCTCAGAGGAGGCCAAGACCACGTCTTTATTATTAATAACAATAATAATGCATTTGTTAAGTGCTTACTATGTGCCAAGCACTGTTCTAAGCACTGGCACCGTTCTAAACGCTGATAATGATGGTATCTGTTGAGCACTTACTATGAGCCAAGCACTGTTCTAAGCGCTGGGGAAGATATAAGATAATGAGGTTGCCCCACGTGGGGCTCACAGACTTTAGCCCCATTTTACAGATGAGGTACTGAGGTCCAGAGAAGTCAAGTGACTTAGTGGTGGGCCTGGGATTAGAACCCACCACCTCTGACTCCCCAGCCCGGCTTTCCATAAAGCCACGCTGCTTCTCTAGTAATAATAACTGTGGTGTTTGTTAAGCGCTTACTCTGTGCCAGGCACTGTACTAAGCGCCGGGGTGGATCCAAGCAGATCGGGTCGGACAAAGTTCTTGTCCCACTTAGGGCTCCCAGTCTTAATCTCCCTTTGAAGTGAGGCGCAGAGAAGTGAAACAGAAGGCCCAAGGCCACACGGCAGAAAAGTGGCTGCGGGATTAGAACCCATGACCCTCTGACTCCCAGGCCCGCGCTGCTTTCCCCGCCGTGGTTCTCGGCCCACGGGCAGTGACGGATGAGGGAAATGAGAGCCGGGGAGGGTCCGATCCCGAGTGGGAGGTGACGGGGGCCGCCCCCTCCCCTCCTTCCCTCCATCCAGGTGACATCGGGGGACAGATGGGGCTGTTTATCGGCGCCAGCCTGCTCACCATCTTGGAGATCCTCGACTATCTGTGTGAGGTGGGGGCGGGACCCCGGGGGGCTTCAGCCCTCCCCCCGACCCTCTTCCCTCCCTCTCCCCACCCGCAGACTCCCCGCTGCGGAGGGAAGCCCCCTCCCCACTCCACCTCCCTGGGGCCTCGGCCCTACCCATAATAATATTATTATTATGGTATTTATTAAGCGCTTACTATGTGCCGAGCACTCCTCTAAGAGCTGAATAATAATGATGATATTTGTTAAGGGCTTACTATGTGCCGGGCACTGTAGTAAGCGCTGAGGTGGATACAGGTAAATTGGGGTGGACACAGTCCCCGTCCCACGTGGGGCTCACAATTTCAATCCCCATTTTAGAGATGAAGACAATGAGGGCCAGAGGAGTCAAGTGACTTGTCCAAGGTCACACAGCAGACATGTGGGGGAGTCCGGATTAGAACCCAAGATGTTCTGACTCCCAGGCCCGGGCTGTGGCCGCTACGCCAGGCTCCTCCCTCCCTCCCCGTCCCCCTCAGACTCCCTGTTGCCCCCTCCCCACTCTGCCTCCCTGTGACCCTCCTCCCTCCCTCCTTCCCCGCCCCCGGGGGGCTCGGTGGGCACCATCCCCTCCACACACACACCCCCCTTTCCTTTCAGGTGTTCCGGGACCGGGTCCTCGGCTACTTCTGGAACAAGAGGAGGCCCCAGCGGCGGCCCAGCGACAGCCTGGTACCCCCCCCCCCCCAAATTATCAACCACACACACCCAGAACGGTGCTGACCACCCACCCCCAGTCCAAGCATCCCTCCGGCCTCTCGAGCAGAGGGCGGGCCCCAAGAGGGTGTGTGCTGGGGGGTCGTGGGGGAAACTGAGGACCGAATGTCCACAAAAGGGGCTTGAAGCAGGAAAGGTGGGAGGGCAAAGGAGGCGGCGGACCAGCGACCACCTTCTTCTCCACCCTCAGTACTTACTGACTTCCCCCTGCAGCTCCAGAGCCGAATGGACCTCCGGCAAAGCCCGGCTCTCTTCGCCCCCAGCCCCAGGTAATGGCACCCCTCCCCCGTGGCACGACCCCTTTGGTCCCCCGGGGCGGCGCCCCCCTCGCCCCCCGCCAGCGTGGCAGCCGGGAATGGGGCGGGGGCCGCCCTGGCGTGAGGGACCTCAGGACCCCCGCTCTGCCCCCAGGACCGTCCCGGCCTCCCATCGGACCTGTTACCTCGTCACCCGCCTCTAGTGCCCGAAATCCCAGCTCGCCCTCATCCACCGCTCCCGCATGAGCAGCAGCCCCCCAATAAACTCCAGCTCTACTTCATCCAAGCGTGGGGGTCTCATTGGAGCTGGGGGGACACCGGGCCCAAGTTGAGAGGGGCAGGAGCTCCAGCCAGCGATTCCTGGGGGTGAGGAGGGAGTAGCAGGAGGGGTCAGTTTAGGCACAACTGCGGCCAGAGGCTGGGAGGCTCCCCCCGCCCCCCCCATCCTCCCCCTGCCCGCCTCCCCACCCCCAAGTCACGCTCAAACCAGCCGGGCTGGGGGGTGTAGTATTTCCTTAGGGAGTGGGCACCCTTTTTTTCACCTCCCTGGAAGGGCACCCTCTTTCTGGATCGGATCGGAAGGGTCTCGCCCTTCCCTTCCCGGGATGATTCCTTGCAGGACCAGGGTGGAGCAGGACCCCCGCCCAGCCGATCCCCAGCCCCGGCTGCCCAGAGCCCCTCCGGCTGGGGGCGATGCCAGCTCACTGTGGGCCGTGGGGTCTGTGCCAGGCTTCCCCAGAGTCCGCTCCTCCTCCCGCCCATGCCGCCTCTCCGGCCCCATAATTCCGGGCCGAGAACAGAGCCTCTAGTCCCTGAGAAGTAGCTGCACGTGTGCGTGTCTGTCATCTGTCCTCACCTGCGTGTGTCTCTGTCCATTCTCGCTGGTATGTGTCCTTATCCGTTCTCACCCTTTTATGTGTGTGTGTGTATCCATCCATCCTCACCCAACTCCCCCTGTGGAGGAAACCAACTGGCATCGTCTCCCCCGCCCCTACTACGAGCCCTCTAGGGGTCGGTTGTGCCCAGCGGTGCTGAGTGAGAACAGGTCCAGAGCTACAGACCCCAGAGAGATCAGGCAGCGAGCCAAACAGAAATCTTAGCAAGCCTGCCTTTCCTCCCTTCCCTTATGCCAGTTTTCGCATCAGGCCGAGCTGTGGGAAAGGAGCCTTTTATGAAATTAAATAAAATCCATACAGAGCAGAGGATGACGGCGGGGGGCCCGGGGGGGTGGGACGCCCGGCCCAGGGGTCCTCATTGCCCCCAGCCGGTCCCAGGCTAAACCCAGGTGTCCAGTCCTCCCAGCCCAGCTGGGGTTCAACCCTGGAGGAGGGGGTAATCAGTCCTGCTGCAGGCCCGCCCCCTCAGTACGTTTGACCCTCGTGGGCCAAGGCCTCCAGCTCCCGGCCCCCAGGGCAGCACGGGGCAAGCAGTTCGGCCCAGGCCCGGGAGCCGAGGAAGGAGGGGGTGGGAGCAGGGAGGAGGGTGCTGGGCTGGGGCAGGAGACTGGGCGGTAGGGGGGCGGGGTTGGGGGCGACCGTGCCTGGGAGGGCCAGAAGACTGACAAGTCGGGGCGGTGGGGCGGAGAGGCTGCGCTGGGGGGGAGGGGAGGGAGGGGGGAAAGAGGGGAGGGAGGGGGGAAAGAGGGGAGGGAGGGGGGAAAGAGGGCAGAATCGGGGGACGGGGTAGGGTTAAGGGGGACAGAAGTCGGAGAAGTAGTGGTGCTGCAGGGCCTCGTCTGCCGAGATGCGCTGCACCGGGTTGCACTTCAGCAGGTTCTGGCGGGCCGCAACGGGGGGAGGAGAAGATGGCTGAGATCCCCCTCCTCCCCCAGCTCCTTCGGCCCTCTCCTCCCCTTCCTCCCCTCCCCCCCGGCCGCTCGCCGCCCCGGTTCCCACCCCCATTACCTGTAGCAGGTCCCTCCCGGTGGCATTGAGTTTGGGTACAACGTTGACCAACGAGGTCGTGGCTGGATACATGGGGTATGGCTGGGGAGAGGGGCAGGGTTGCGTGTCAGAGTCGGGCGGGGGGGGGGGGGGGGGGGCACGGCCAAAGGACAGCGGGGATCTGAAGACGTCCGGACTCTCGGGGAGAGTCGGCCCAGGCCCCCTCCCCAGTCGTGGGCGCCCCCTTCCACCCGCACACCTTGTAATCGGGCAGCTTGGTCATCGTCGGCCACTGCTCCTCCGTCGGGGTCCCCAATAGCGTGGGGGGCGGGAGGAGAGGAGGTCAAGGGCCACTCCGGACAGGTTAGCAATTGAGTCGGGGGCTAGGGCCAGGAGCCCCGGGGCTTCTCGAATTAACCCGGTCCGACCCCAAATCCCTCCCAGTGACCCCCCCCACCCGCCCTGCCCGGACACGACTCCTCACCGGCTCCTGTCGAGTCCGGCTGCCGGCTCTCGTCTCCCCCCACCCCATCCCTGCTAGTACCCACCCCTTCACTCACTCCCAGGCCTCCCTCTCCCTCAGATCCCTCGCTCCCTTTCAGACCGAGTCGGGGAAGAAAACACCCCCTTCGGGAAACCTTCCCTGATTGTTTTAAAAGCCCCTCTCCGCCCTTCGGGGATGAGGAAGCAGAGTCTGTGGGGGTGAGCTTGTGATTCCTCAGGGGCTCCCCCTGCTCCCCCAGGTCAAAGAGCCGATACCAAAGGGTCGGGCCAACCGCCACGTGAAACGTCCCCCCCGACCCCGAGCCCCCCCATTCAGGTGGGGGTTTGGGTGAGGGGGTTCCAGCCCCATGAGGAGCGGGGGTGGCGGAAGGATATCTGAAGATCCTTTTGAGCTGGTCGTCCACATCATTGCCGGGGAATAGGGGTCGTCCAGCATTGGCCAGCTCTACCGGGGGCAAGGAAAGGGACTTGGTCACGGCTGTGAGGAGGGGAAGGGAACTAGTTTCTTGGGTTTTTTCAAAACGGTATTTGTTAAGCGCGTACTGTGGGCCAGGCACCGTGCTAAGCGCTGGGGTAGATACGAGCTAATCGGTTTGGACACGGTCCCCGTCCCACGTGGGGCTCACGGTCCTCATCCCCGTTTTACAGATGAGGTCACTGAGACCCAGAGAAGTGAAGTGACTAGCCCAAGGTCACCCAGTAGACAAGTGGAGGAGCCGGAATTAGAACCCAGGTCCTTCTGACTCCCGGGCCCGGTCTCTACCCCTTAGGCCACGTTGCTTCTCAAACTAGGGGGTGGGATTGAGGGTCTCACTCCATGCCAGCCTCCCACGCTCCGCTCTCCTCCTCTCGGCCAAGCCCACCCCGCGGCCCCGCCGAGCGGCCGCCTCAGTGCCGGCCCGGGAACCTCTCCCGCTCCCTCCGGGGAAGGGAGAGGGGAGCCCAGGCCCCACCCGCACCCCGAGACCCCCGCTCGCCGCCCGTCACCTGCGAAGATGCAGCCGGCCGACCACATATCGATGGACGTGGAGTACAGCTTGGCTCCGAAGAGGACGTCCGGCGGGCGGTACCAGAGGGTGACCACCTGGGGAGAGGGCTGGATCCCAAATGGGCCAAGCCCCCTCCCCACCCCATCCCAGAGTGGCCCGAGGGGAGGGGTCCGGGCTGCGGAAGTGGAATCCCCCCTCCCCCCCCCGCCCCCAGTTCCCTGCACCCGACACCGGTGGGAGGGCTCGGGACGGCAGCGTGGCGGGAGGGAGGGGAGAAGCTCTGGGAAACCGGGACTCCCACGGCACCCCCGCCCCGCCCTCACCTCAGCCGAGTAGCAGCGCACGGGAATCCCGAAGGCGCGGGCGAGACCGAAGTCCGCGAGCTTCAACTCCCCATTCTGAGGGGGAGAAAACACCCCAACACGTCAGGTTGACGAGGGAGGGAGGGAGGGAGGGAGGGAGGGAGGGATGGGGGGAAAGGGATAGGACAGACCAGGCTGGGCTTCACCAAGCGCGGCCGACCCCCTCCTCCCCTTCCCCCGCCTCCCTCCCTGCAGGCCGAAGCCACCCCCTGCCCCTGGGGTGCCGGGACCCCAGCCGGCCCCCAGGTGTGCAGGCCTCCCTCTCCCACACCACTCCCTCCCTGGTCACCCGGTTGATGAGCAGATTCTGGGGTTTCAGGTCCCTGTGCAGCACATTCCGACTGTGACAGAATCCGAGGCCTTTCAGCAGCTGGAAGAGAAAGGACTGCGGAGCCGGGGGAGGGGAGGGAGGGGGAGAGAAGGTCATTCACAGAGAGCAGGTCGTTCACCCCGGATCCATCCCGACCCCGCCTCCTGCCCCAGGACCCGCCGGCGACCTCTCCCCAAAACACCTTCACAATCTCCGGGTCCAGATCTCCGTTGCAGCTGTCGAAGTACTTCTTCAGGTCCTGCAGAGGGGAATGTCGGCTGGAACACCTCCGCGGCCCCTCCCCACCCCGCTTCTCTGCGAAGCCCCCCTCCCGCTCTCTCCCTCCCCGTCCCGACCCCTTCCTCACCTGGTCACAAAACTCAAAAACCAGGGTGAGTTTCTTGTCGCTGTGAAGGACGTCGTGCAGCCTGCGGGAGGGACGGGGGGAGACAGGGTGGAGAAGGCCAAGCCCGAACCCCCAGCCCGGCCCGACCCGACCGGGACGGCGACCCCCCGCCCCGAGCGGACGGACCCCGGCCTCTGGACCGTCCGCTCGCGGCGGGCGGGGAACGTGTCCGTCCGGCGCCCGGTAAGCGCTGGATAAACACGCCTGACCGGCTCTAGGCTGGAAACCCCTCGCGGGCCGGGAACGCGCCCGCTCTTGCCGCGGCACCGGGCTCTCCCGAGCCCTGGGTGCCGTGCTCTGCTCTCCCAAGCGCCTAGTACGGTGCTCTGCACCTAAGTGCCGGAAAGGGAGGCCCGATCGACCGCACGACGGGGTCAGTCGGTGTCCTGCAGGCCCTCCCCGCCTCCCATCGGACCTGACGATGTTCTTGTGTTTCAGCTCCTTCAGCAGGCAGATCTCCCGCAGTGCCGAGCTGGGCACGCCCTGCGAGGGGACGCGAGGGGACACGGATGGTCAGTGCCCGGGTCCCGCTCTGTCCTCCTCCTCCTCCTCCTCCCTCTCCTCCTCCCCCACCTCGTCGTCGTCGTCCAGGCGCACCCGCTTCAGGGCCACGATCTCATGCGTCTCCCGGTTCTTGGCCTTGAACACGGTACCGTACGTGCCTGGGGGCGGGGAGCAGCATGGGGGGGGGGAACGCGCACGGGCAGGGCGGGGAAGGGGGTGTGAAGGGGGAGGAGGGGACCGGTGCGTGGAGAAGGGGGCAGGGGAGGGAGGAGGGTGTGAACGGGAGGGGGCCGCAGAGCCAAGGGGTGCGCGTGTGTCCATCGCTGCGGGGGATTCCCTCGGTGGTATTTACTGGGCTCTGGCCGTGCGCGGAGCCCCGCGCTAAGCGCTGGGGAGAGCGCACTGTCCGTTGGCAGGGGCGGGTGCGGCGGGCAGGAATGGAGGACGGACGGACGGACGGACGGCCGGCCAGACGGCCGGGGAAGGTGTCTGCGAGAGGCGGGCGGCAGGGGATGCCCCCCGGTCCCTTTACCTTCCCCGATCTTTTCGAGCTTCTCGTATTTTTGCATCGCGGCGGCGGCGGCGGCGGCCGCAGAGCCCCGAGCGCCTCCTCGGCTCCTCGGCTCCGGCGCCGCCAGGGAGGCGGGTCCCGCTCGGCCCGGTTCGCCCCGCTGGGGACGCCGGGAGTTGGAGTCTTTCGCGGGGCGGCCCGGCGCCGTGGCCCGAGGCCGGAGGACTCCATCTCCCGGCGGCCCCCGCGCGGAGAGGCCGGCCCGGACTACAAATCCCAGAAGGCTCCACTGCGGCAAGGTGCCTCCCGGCATCCCCCGCGCCTAGAGGGAGGGGGGAGGGGGCCCGGCTCGCCGATCTCGCGAGATCTTGCCCCCCCCCCCCCCCCCGCCACCTCTGGCCTACTTAAGCTCCGGGCCCGGCCTGCCCTCCCCACCTTCCCGCCGCCGCTTCGGGTTCTTGTTTCGCGAAGTTCAGGGGTTGGGGAGAAATGTCCGCCGACCCTGCGGGACCGGTTTCTCGTCATTCACCCGGAACGGACCCAGGGCGCTCTCATTCATTCGATAGTATTTATTGAGCGCTTACTATGTGCAGAGCACTGGACCGAGCGCTCCCCCGAAGAGACCGAGCGCCCGTCAAACGGCAAGGGACCGTCTCTATCTGTTGCCGACTCGTTCATTCCAAGCGCTTAGGACGGTGCTCTGCACATAGTAAGCGCTCAATAAATACTATTGAATGAATGCACAGATGGGTAACAGAGAGGGACGGTCCTTGCCCTCTGACGGGCGCACAGTCCGACGGCGGGGCGGTGGGGGGACGGACGGACAAGAACAATAGCAATAAATCGAAACAAGATAGAAGAGCATCTCCCTGAAATGCCGTGGGCCGTGGGGATGGAAGAGAGAGAGAGAGCAGCTGTCTGCGGGGAGGAGGGACGCAATGATTCGGAAGCGATGGACTGAATGATCTGGAGGAAGTTAGGAGGGCCAGGGTGTCGTGGGTGCCGTTGCCCCGCCTGGCCTAGACTAAAATAATCTCGTGCCCCTGTGACTCAGTCTTACCGGATGTCCAGACCCAACCCGTCAATGGGCAGGGATTGACTCTAATCGCTGCCGAATTGTTCATCCGATAGTATTTTAGTCAATTGTATCGATCGAGCGCTTACTCTGGGCAGAGCACTGTACTAGCAGTGCAGAGCATCGTCCCAGCTCGGCCACTTAGCTGCGTGACTGTGGGCAAGTCACTTAACCTCTCTGCGCCTCAATAATAATGTTGGTATTTGTTGGTATTTGTTAAGCGCTTACTATGTGCAGAGCACTGTTCTAAGCGCTGGGGTAGACACAAGGAAATCAGGCTGTCCCACGTGGGGGCTCACAGTCTTCATCCCCATTTTACAGATGAGGGAACTGAGGCACAGAGAAGTGAAGTGACTTGCCCAAAGTCACACAGCTGACAAGTGGCGGAGCCGGGATTCGAACCCATGATCTCTGACTCCAAAGCCCGTGCTCTTTCCCGTGAGCCACACTGCTTCACACTGCCGCAGTGACCTCATCGGTAAAATGGGGATTAAGACGGCGAGCCTCGCGTGGGACGACCTGATTCCCCTGGGTCTACCCCAGTGCTCGGCACATAGTGAGCGCTTAACGAATACCAACAGTATTATTATTATTATTGTTGTCCATCCCAAGCGCTCAGTCCAGTGCTCCGTCCAGAGTAAGCGCTCGATAAAGACGAATGAATAAAAATGAGCTTCCAGGGCCTGGGGACCTGCTCTCTCCGCCCTCCCCGAACCTTCCTGTGGGCCCCGTGCGTGCGGAAGCCCCGCCATCTGAGCCCGAGCGGCCCTGCCCTTCACCCCCCGTCCCCCCACTCTTGCCCCGAGGGGGCTGTGGGCAGATGGGGTGGTTGCCATGGTGACCCGGGCCGCGGTCCTGCCCCCCCCCCGAAGGGTCCGAGCCACCTCAGCCGTCAGGGGGAACGCGATGCCCCCAAAGGTCTCCTCCTCGGGCTCACGGCTCTCAGCTCTCTCGTTCCCCCGCCGGGACCTCTTAAGCTGCGAGGCCTCAGTCGATAGAGCAGGGGCCCGGGAGGATCTGGGTTCTAATCTCCCCCCCCCCCTCCAGGTGCGTGCCGGGTGAGCTTGGGCGAGTCACTTCACCGGGCCTCAGCTCCCTCCTAGTTGCCAAAGGGGGGGAGGAAGGAGATCAAGGCCGTGAGCCCCGTGCGGGACAGGGCCCGTCCACCCCGATTAACGGGCATCTACCCCAGCGCTTAGAGCGGTGGCTGACCCAAGGGGAGCCGCTCCATCACCACCACCCTCCTCCTCCTCCTCCTCCTCCTCCTCCTCGGGAGCGGTGTTAAGTCCTGCCCCCCGTCACCGCCCTCCCTCCCACCCGGCCGGCCGGAGACTTCCTGGTGCGGAGGCCCGGGGGCAGGGGGGACCGGGGCGGTGGGGGAGCGGGTCCCCCGGTGAGCGCTGAGCCGCCGGCCCCTTGCTGACTCAGTTTCCCCGGTGGTGGGCGAGGCTGCTTCCCGCCCCGCGGACACGAGCAGGGAGGCAGGGAGGCAGGGAGGCAGGGAGGCAGGGAGGCAGGGGGCGAGGACCGGCCGGGAAAGTCCCCCCGGGGGCGGCGGGGCGGGGGCGGCCCTGTTCCCGCGTGGGGCCCGGAGGGGGGGGAGGGGAGGGGGAGGGGGAGGGGAGCGGAAGGAGGGGGGTCCCCGCCCTCCTCGGGGTCGCGCACGTCGCGGCGGGGTCGCGCACGCGGGGTGGGGGCGGGGCGGGGCGTTCGCCGTCCTGCCCGCGGCGCCGCCGGGGGAAAGTTGAGTTGGGCGAAGTTGGGCGCGGCGGGGGCGCGCCCCGGGAGCGCGCGCGCGCGCGCGGCCGCCCCACGGGGGGAGCGAGACCCTCCCCATCCCCCCCCCGCCCTCCTCCTCCTCCCCCCGGACCCCCCCCCCCCGGGAGAGGAGCCCGGAGCGGAGCGGGTGAGCGGGGGCCCGAGGAGGAGGAGGAGGAGGAGGAGGAGGGATGGAGGGGACAGGGATGGAGGGGGGGGGCTTGGGTTTGGGGTGACCAGCCCAGGGCGCCGGAGCCTGAAACCTGCAGACCGCGGGCCGGGCCCGGCCGGGGATCGGGGGGAGCGGCGAGGGGCCGAGGCGCGGGGGGGGGGGGGTGGGGGGGGCGGGGAAGGTGACCCCTGGGGTCCCGGGCCGGGAACGGGGGGGGCGGAGGGGGGCTAATCCCGGGGGTCCGGCGGGGGGCGGCGGCGCTAATCCCCCGGGCCGGTCGGGGCCGGTCCCCGGAATGCGCCTTCCCCAGCCCGGATTACGGGTCCGGCCGCTCCGGACAGAAGCCGCTTTGTGCTCCCGAGGGGGGCGGGGAGGGAGGCAGTGCAGGGAGGCAGGGAGGCAGGGAGGGGCGACCCCCCTTCCCCCCCCCCCCCCCCCGGCCGAGCCCCGGCCCCCGCCAGCGGCCCCTCTTCCCCGACCCCCTCGGCGCCCCCTTCCCTTGGGCTCACCCCGACCCCGACCCCCTCCCCGGGCCGCCACACGCAGCCCCTTGACCCCTGACCCCGGGAGCCCCCCGGAGGCCCCGGCCGGGCCCCCTGTCGCGACGCCCACCGCCTGCCGCCCCCCTCCCCCGGACCCCGCCCGTGCCGGTCCCGGGCCCGGCTCCAGCCCTGCGGCTCAGACTTTCCCATGGCGGGGGAGGGGGCGCCGGGCCCGCCCCCCCCGGCCCCCCCCCCCCCCCGGGGTCTGCGTGTTCCGGGAGCTGCGGTCGGGGAGGGTGCGAGATGCCCGGGGGGGGGGGGGGGAGACACGCCCCCCCATCCCCAACCTTGTCACGTGCCCCCTTTTCCACCCCCCCAGCATAAAGCCGGGCCGGGCCGGGCCCTCTCCTTCCCTCCCTCCCTCCCGCGGCTCCCGCTGGGTGAGTGGGAATCCCGCCCCCCCCCCCCCCCGGCTCGCCCCCCACCCCCGATTGCGGGGATGGGGGGGCGGGAGGATCCCGGACCGGGTGTCCGGCGCGCCCCCTCCGCCCCCATCCCACCGGCGCGTCCGGCTCCCTCCGCTCTCGGGCCTTCCCGCCGTCCGGCGCCCTTCGCCGGAGCTTAGCCTCTCTCGTCGGCTCCTCTGGGCTTTCGGGCCTCGGCCCGGTTCCCCCCCCCGACCCGTTTTTTCCTCTCCCTCCCCAAATCCTAGGTAGAGGCCCGGACGCCCACGCATGCGCGCGCCTTCTCCCTTTCTCGCTCGGGTTCCGTGTCTCCTTGGTTTCCGTCCTCCCCTCTGCTCTCCTCCCGCTTCGCCCCGTTCCCCTCTTCCGCCCGGTCGCCCCCTCGGCCTTTCTCGATTCGTCTCCGTCTCCCCCCGCGTCCTCCCCGTCGCCGTCGGTGGAAGGCCCTCCTCCTTCCCCAGATCTCCCGCGGTGCCTTCGCCTCCTGCCCGCCTCCCCGCCCTCGCGCGTCTCCCGCTCTCTGGGCCCCTCTGGGCGCCCCTCCGCGCCCCCGAGGTCTCCCCCGCCCCTTCGGGTACCGCTCCCGGTCCCCTTGGTCTCCCCCGGCCTCCGGGGTCCCTCCCCGCGATCCCGCGGTTCTCCGTCCCCCTCCGGGTCCCGCCGCGGGACCTCGGGGTTTTCCTGACCTCCCGGGTCGAACCCGTGGTTTTCCCTACCCCCGCCGCCCTCGACGCTCGGGATTTTCCCTGACCTCCCGGGTCGCCCTCCGCGATCCCGTGGTTTTCCCTCACCCTGCCCCTGCCCCGCCCCGTGCCACGCTCACGCCCCGTCTCGCCCCCGCCCAGGTTATGCTGCCCCCAAGTTGCCCGGGGAGCCGCCGCGACAGCGAAAAGGGCTGACGCCGCGGCCATGAACGGTACCCCCCGGCGCCCGGGCGCGGGCCCCTTCCACGCCGTGAGTACCCGCCTCGGCCTTCCGAGCCCCCTCTCCCGGGACGGGGGCGATGCCCGGGCGTTCGGGGGGAGGGGGCGGCGGGCCGCCCGGCGGAGAAGGGGGACGGGCGTCCGCTTCCTTACCCGGCCCCGGCCCTTGACCTCCCGGGGATCCGATGTCTGGAACCCTGTGGGTGGGTGTTGGGGGCCGGGGGGGGGGGGGGGGGGGATGCCTTTATTTATCAATCGATCCGTCGTATTTATCAAGCGCCTACCGCGTGCAGGCCGATTCCACTCGGTCGTACTCTCTGAGCGCTTACTGCGCGCAAAGCACCGTACTGAGCGCCTGGGAGGGTAGACTACGGTAGTCGCCTTCCCTGCCCGTAAGGAGTTTTCAGTCTAGAGGGGGAGAGAGACGACAGGACTAAATAAGTAACAGATAAATCGCAGGTACGCACGCCGGTGCCGTGGGGGTGGGAGAGGGGACGGATGAAGGGAGCAGGTCGGCTGAGGCAGGGGGAATGGGAGAAGAGGAGAGGAGGGCTGAGGCCGGGAAGGCTTCTTGGAGGAGATGGGCCGTTATCTGAAGGCGGGGGTGTACAGCCCGGGGTTGGGAGTCGGAGGACGTGGGTCCTCGTAGCGACTCCTCCACTTGTCTGCCGCGTGACCTTGGACTAGTCATTTAACTTCTCTGCGCCTCCGTCACCTCACCGGTAAAACGGGGGTTAAGACTGTGAGCCCCAGATGGGACAACTCGATTACCCTGTATCTACCCCAGCGCATAGAAGCGTGCTCGGCACACAGTAGGCATTTTAACAGATACCCTTTAGAGAAGCGGCGTGGCTTAGTGGAAGAAGCCCCGGCTCGGGTGTCAGAGGTCGTGGGTTCTAATCCCGGCCGCGCCACTTGTCAGCTGTGTGACCTTGGGGAAGTCCCTTAACTTCTCTGTGCCTCCGTTCCCTCGCCTGTAAAATGGGGATGAAGACTGGGAGCCCCAGGTGGGACCACCTGATGACCCCGTATCAACCCCAGCCCTTAGAACGGTGCTCGGCACATAGTAGGCGCTTAACGAACACCGGCGTTATTATTGGGATTAGTTGTAATTATCTCTGGATATGACGGCACTGCATTCAAGCGCTTGGGCGAGGACAGGAGTAAGAGTTGTTGGACGCATTCCCCGCCCGCCGGGAGCTGGGGGGTCTAGATCCTTGAGGTCGGACGGCCCAGGGGGCCGCGGCTGCCAGACCCTCCGAGGCCGAGGAACCCCCGGCCTCGCGGTGGCCCGGGCCGGGCATCGGCATCCCGGACCCCGCCCCCCGTGTCTCCCCGGCCCGGCCCGACCCACGTGTCGTGGCCTTCCTCCCCGGGGAATCATTAACCCCCGCGCGCCTCGGCCCGGGCCCCTCATTGGTCGTCCCGAGTGGCCCCGGCGGGCACGTGACCGGGAAGGTGCGCGGGCTTCCCCTTTCCCAACCCTCCCTCGCCCCCCCCCACCCTCCCACCCCCTCCCCCTCCCACGCAGGGCATGGACTTCCTTCTGCGGCCTCAGGTGCGAGGGGTCCCGGAGACCCCCTCCCCTCTCCCCCGCCGGACCCCCGTTTCCCTCCTTTTTTCGCAGCAGCTGCTGCTGCTCGCCCTCCTCCTCTTCCTCCTCTTCCTCTTCCTCCCCCCCCCCCCCCCACCTTTCCCCGCAGGCCCCCCGGCCCGGCCCGGCCCGTGGGATGTGGCCATCGCCGTGTGTTTGGGTGGGGAGGAAGGGCGGTCGGTCGTTTGCCCGGACTAGCCCAGGGCGGGGGCGCCCCCAGCCCAATCTCTGCCACCCACGTGGAGGGCGGCAGCCCCCTCCCCGGGACCCCGCCCCCTCTCCTCCCCGGCCCTGCCCTTCAGGGGACCCCGGGTCCCCTGGGCTCTTGCCCTGGGCTCTCGCCCTGGTCTCGCCCCTCCCCCCTCCCGTTCACGGTCGCTGACACCGCCAAGGTGGGGACCCCCCCCCCCCATACTCCCCACCCCCCGCCTTCCTCCTGCCCTTGACGATCCCGATGCCCTTCAGGCCCCGAGGCTCCTGAGCAAATATTTGGCGGCGGCTGGAGCGGGGCTCCGGCGGGGACACCGACCGAGGGGGGCGGGGGAGGGTCGGGGGTCCCGGGGCTCGGCCTTGCCCCGCCGCAGTCCGGCGGCGGCGGCGGCGGCGACTCGGCCCGCAGCCGGGCTCCCGCAGGATGACTCAGGTGGGGCGGGGGGCGGAGCTCGGAGGGCCGGGGGGAGGCGAGGGGGGAGGGGGAAGAGGGGCGTCACGGGGCCAGTGGAGATCTCCCGGGAGTCCGGCGGGGAGGGGGCGGACGGGGGGGAGTGACGGTCCCCTCGTCCACCCGCCCAGGCCGAAGCCGAGAGCCCGGGCCCCCCGGCCGGGCCCGGGGCCGCCCCCTTCCCGGAGCCCGAGGACCGGGAGCTGGACCGGGAGCTGGACCGGGAGCTGCACCGCACGCTGGGCCTGGAGCGGTTCGAGGAGATCCTGCAGGAGGCCGGGGCCCGAGGCGGGGACGAGCCCGGCCGCTGCTACGGCGAGGAGGACTTCGAGTGTGAGCGGGGGCCGGGGGCTGGGGCCCACGGGGGGCGGCGGGGCCGGGCCGGGGCCGCCCTCTCCCCCCGCCCGGGCTGAGCCCCCTCCCTCCCTCCGTCCCTCCCCCTCCAGACCACCGCCAGTCCTCCCACCACATCCACCACCCGCTGTCCACCCACCTGCCCCCCGATGTGCGCCGCCGCAAGACCCCCCAGGGGCCCAGCCGCAAGCCCAGACGGCGGCCCGGGGCATCCCCCACCGGGGAGACCCCCACCATCGAGGAGGGGGAGGAGGACGAGGACGAGCCCGCCGACGCCGAGGCGGGGCGGGCGGCGCCCCACGGCTCCCCGCGCGTCACCCCCGCCGCCCCCCCCGCCGCCGTCCAGGTGAGTCGGGGAGGGAGGGGGTCGTCGGCCCGGGCTCGGGCGGGCGGGCCGGCGGGGGTCGGCCGGGCTCGGTGTCCCCGCCGGACCCTGGACCCCGGTTGCAGTTTTTCCTCCAGGAGGACGATGCCGCCGCCGCCGCCGCCGCCGTCCCCGCCGCCGACCGCAGGCCGGAGAGGCCGGCCGCCTCCCCTCCCCCACAGTCCCCCCGCCCCGAAACGGCTCCCAGAGCCGGTAGAGGGGCACAGGCCGGGTGAGTCCGGGAGGGGTCGGGGGGGGGGGCGTCGGTGGGGGGACCGGGGCTCAACCAACCCCGCCTCTCGACGGCGCGTTGCAGGGGTCCCCCCGAGGAGGCCGCGGTAGCCGGCGGCGAGGACGCGGGCGGCCCCGGAAAGCCCCCGGCCAAGCCGCAGCCCGCCGGGCACCGCAGCTACAACCTGCAGGAGCGGCGGCGCATCGGCAGCATGACGGGGGCCGAGCAGGCGCTGCTGCCCCGCGTGCCCACCGACGAGAGCGAGGCCCAGACCCTGGGCACCGCCGACCTGGACCTCATGAAGAGTGAGAGGCGGGCGGGCGGGCGGGCGCGCGGACGAGGGAGGCGGGGTGGGGGGGCCCGGCCCCGTCCGGCCCTTGACCTCCCTCCCCCCCGCCCCCCAGGTCACAGGTTCGAGGACGTCCCCGGGGTCCGGCGCCACCTGGTGCGGAAGAACGCCAAGGGCCCGGTGCAGGGCGGGCGAGAGGGCCGGGAGCCCGGCTCGGCCCCGAGGACCCGGGCCCGGCACCTCCACCAGCCCCACGAGGTGAAGCTGTCTCCCCGGACCCCCCGCCTCCCTCCTCCCGCCGGGCCCCCCGGTCGCCCTCCCCCCGTGCACGCGCCCGCTGGCGCTCGCACTCTCACGCTCGCTCTCCGATGCTCCCCCCGACACCCCCCACCTTCCAGGTGTTCGTGGAGCTGAACGAGCTCCTGCTGGACAAGAACCAGGAGCCGCAGTGGCGCGAGACGGCGCGCTGGATCAAGTTCGAGGAGGACGTGGAGGAGGAGACGGAGCGCTGGGGCAAGCCCCACGTCGCCTCGCTCTCCTTCCGCAGCCTCCTGGAGCTCCGGAGGACCCTGGCCCACGGTGGGGATCCCGTCCCCCCCACGCCTCCGCACGCACGCTACACGCGTGCACCCTGCCAGGTTTCCTTGAGTTCCCGAGGGCCCCGCTCCGCGGTAACCCCCGACTGGTCCTCCCGAAGCTTCAGCGGACCCTGACCCGCGATGGTTCCCCCCCGCCAAACACACACATACCCACCCACCCACCCGGTTCCCGATCTCCAGAGGAAACTGGGCCCTGATAACCCCCAACCGGCCCTCTTGGAATTCTGGAGGACCCTGGTCCTCGGAACCTTTCCCTCCACGCCACTGCTCCCGTTCCCGAAGCCCCGGGAGGTTCTGGTCCGTAGTACCCCACCCTATCAGTCCCCAGCGTTCCCGAGACCCCCTCGGGCCCCTCTCGGTTCCGTAGCGCGGTGGCCCGGCAGCCCCCGCCCCTTCCCGCGAGACGCGCGGGTCGCCCACCCCCGTCCGCTCCCAAGCGCCCCGCTCCCGCCATCCCCTCCCCTCCAGGTGCCGTGCTTTTGGACCTGGACCAGCAGACCCTGCCCGGGGTGGCCCACCAGGTGGTGGAGCAGATGGTCATCTCTGACCAGATCAAAGCGGAGGACCGGGCCAACGTACTGCGAGCTCTGCTGCTGAAACACAGGTAGGAGGCCGCAGCCGCGGAGGCCCCCTCCCCTGCACCCTCCCCCGCCCAACCTCCTCCATTCCCTGGGCCGGGACGACCCCCCGCCGCCCCCTCCCCCCAACGCCGAGCCCCCCCACCTTCTCCCCGCAGCCACCCAAGCGACGAGAAGGATTTCTCATTCCCCCGCAACATCTCGGCCGGCTCCCTGGGCTCCCTGCTGGGGCATCACCACGGCCAGGGCGCCGAGGGCGACCCCCACGTCACCGAGCCCCTGATCGGGGGACCCCCCGACATCCGGTTGGAGATGGAGAAAGAGCTGGGGGGGCCTGAGGGGAAGGTGAGAGGGCGGGGGCCGCGGAGAGGGATCGGGGGGTTCGGGGGAAGGATCCGGAGCCGACCCGTTCCGCCTCACCGGACCCCCCCTACTTTCCCCGCCGTGTTTCCAGCGGGAGCTGCCGCCCCCGGCCCCTCCCACCGGCATCACTCGCTCCAAGTCCAAGCACGAGCTGAAGCTGCTGGAGAAAATCCCCGAGAACGCGGAGGCCACGGTGGTGCTTGTCGGTGCGTCCGGGGGACGGGGCGGGGCGGGGCGGCGGGGCCGGTCTGCTCGGGCCGTGGGTGGGGCGGCGGGCGGGGCGGGGCGGCGGGCGGGGCGGGGCGGGGCGGCTCCCCTCCGGTCCGTCCGACCCGCTCCTCCCCTGGCGGCCCCCAGGCTGCGTGGAGTTCCTGGCCCGGCCCACCATGGCCTTCGTGCGGCTGCGGGAGGCGGCGGAGCTGGACGCGGTGCTGGAGGTGCCCGTGCCCGTGCGCTTCCTCTTCCTGCTCCTGGGCCCCAGCAGCGCCAACATGGACTACCACGAGATCGGCCGCTCCATCTCCACCCTGATGTCCGATAAGGTCAGTCCCGCTTCGAACCCGGGACCGGCTGCCCCTCTCCCGTCCGCGACGGCGGGCCTGTCTTCCGTCCGCTCATCTGATCGCGTTTATCGGGCGCTCGCCGGGTACGGGGCGCCGTACTCGGCGCTCGGGGGAGGACGGCGTAGCGCTAATCGGACACCTTCTCTGCCCGCGACGACCTTACGGTCTAGAGCGGCGGGGACGGACGTCGATACCCTCTGCCTCCCCAAGCCCCTCGTCTCCCTCCTGCCGCTCGGACCCCCGGCTCCCCGGGACTCCCCCCCCCGCTCTCGGCTGAGCGCCTCGTCTTCCTCCTCCCGGGCCCCCGCAGCAGTTCCACGAAGCCGCCTACCTGGCGGACGAGCGGGAGGACCTGCTGACGGCCATCAACGCCTTCCTGGACTGCAGCGTGGTGCTGCCCCCGTCCGAGGTCCAGGGCGAGGAGCTGCTCCGCTCCGTCGCCCACTTCCAGCGGCAGATGCTCAAGAAGCGTGAGGAGCAGGGGCGGCTGCTGCCCGCCGGGGCCGGGCTGGAACCCAAGACCCCCGAGGACAAGGGTACGGGGGCCGCCGGAAGACCGGGCCCCGACGGGCGGGGGGGGGGGGCGGAGCGGCGAGCGGCCACGGCGGCGGGGCCGGGGGGCTGCCGGGGGAGGGGCCGGACCCCCTGACCGCGCCGGGGCCTGCAGCGCTCCTGCAGATGGCGGAGGCGGCCGGGGGGGCGGACGACGACGACGACCCCCTGCGGCGGACGGGCCGGCCCTTCGGGGGGCTGATCCGGGACGTGCGGCGCCGCTACCCCCACTACCTGAGCGACTTCCGCGACGCCCTCGACCCCCAGTGCCTGGCCGCCGTCATCTTCATCTACTTCGCGGCCCTGTCCCCCGCCATCACCTTCGGGGGGCTGCTCGGTGAGGGCCGCGGGGGACGGGTGGGTCGGGGGGCTCCTCGGGACAGGCGGATCGGGGGGGAGCTGCTTGGGACGGGCGACTGAGGGACCGCTTGGCGAGGGCTACCGGAGGCGGGCGGGGGCCCGCGGCCGCGATCCCCCGTGCCCTGCGACCTGTCCCGCCCCCAGGGGAGAAGACGCAGGACCTGATCGGGGTGTCGGAGCTGATCATGGCCACGGCCCTGCAGGGAGTCATCTTCTGCCTGCTGGGCGCCCAGCCCCTACTCATCATCGGCTTCTCGGGACCCCTGCTCGTCTTCGAGGAGGCCTTCTTCTCGGTGATGTGGGCTGGCGGACCGAGGGGGAGGGTCTGGGACGAGGAGGGGGGCCCCCAGTCTCATTCATTCATTCATTCATTAATTCGATCGAATTTGTGAAGGGCTTACTGTGAGCGGAGCACTGTACTAAGCGCTTGGGAAAGTGCAATACAACAGTAATCGGTGACATTCCCTGCCCACCCCAAGGCTTGAATACCGGGGGTCTCTTTGGGCCCGGTCCATCCGCCCCCCGGCCCCGGGCCGGCCCGGCAGCTCGGACCCTCGGGGCGTACTTGAGGGAGGAGTCCAGCGCGCTGACGTCTCGAGTCCGGAGCGGGCCGTGCCCGCGGGCCGTGGGGTGACCGTGCCCCCGGCGCCCGGCAGGGCTCTGACCCCCGCCGGCGTCCCGCAGTTCTGTGACAGCAACGGGCTGGAGTACCTGGTGGGCCGGGTGTGGATCGGGTTCTGGCTGGTGGTCCTGGTCCTGCTCATGGTGGCCCTGGAGGGCAGCTTCCTCGTCCGCTTCGTCTCCCGCTTCACCCAGGAGATCTTCGCCTTCCTCATCTCCCTCATCTTCATCTATGAGACCTTCTTCAAGCTCATCAAGGTTGGGGCGGGCGGGCGGACGTGCGTTTTGGCGGGAGGAGCCCGGGCGGCCCAGTGCATTCTTTCGTTCGGTCCTATTTAAGCGCTTACTGTGTGCGGAGCACTGTACCGATTGGGAAAGTACTACCGTCAACTGTGACATCGCCCGCCCAGGACGAGCTCACGGTGCCCGGGCAGTGTGGGTGTCCAGGAGGGGTGTATCTGTGTGTTTGGGGGGGGGGCCGGGGCGGCAGAGGGCGAGGGTCCCTCCCCTCGGCTGGCACGCTCTGCTCTTCCCGGCTCCGGCCCCCACCACGGGGACCCCGTGACCTCCCGTCCGGTTGTGTCCCCCCCCAGATCTTCCAGGAGCACCCCCTGAACGGCTGCCTGGCCTCCAACGGCTCGGAGCCGGGGCCGGTGGCGAACGGGACGCGGCTGGCGTCCAAGAACGGGAGTCTGCCGGGGGGTCTGGCGGGGGGCCCGGCCGGCGCGCGGGTCCAGGGGCAGCCCAACACGGCACTGCTCTCCCTCGTGCTCATGGCCGGGACCTTCTTCATCGCCTTCTTCCTGCGCAAGTTCAAGAACAGCCGCTTCTTCCCCGGCCGGGTAATGGGGCGTGGCGGCGAGGAGGGCGCGGAGGGCGGGGGTGGCGGGGACCGCCCCCTTGGCCCCCGGTAGGACCACCCTCCCCGTCCCTCCAGATCCGGCGGGTCATCGGAGATTTCGGGGTCCCCATCGCGATCCTCATCATGGTGCTGGTGGATTACAGCGTCGAGGAGACGTACACCCAGGTGAGGGGGGCGGGGCGGTCCCGCACACCGCCCCCACCCCGAGACCCCCCGGAGCGGACCGTGCCCGGCGGGTCCCGCGGCCGGCCCCTCCCCGCCGCGGTCCCCGGTCTCCACCGTTCCCCTGACCGGCCCTCCGCCCCTCCCGCAGAAGCTGAGTGTGCCCAGTGGCTTCTCCGTGACGGCCCCCGGCAAACGGGGCTGGGTGATCAGCCCCCTGGGCGAGGCCAGGCCCTTCCCCGTCTGGATGATGGTCGCCAGCCTCCTGCCCGCCGTCCTCGTCTTCATCCTCATCTTCATGGAGACGCAGATCACCACGTGGGTGGCGGCGGCCCGCGAGGGGGAGGGCTGGAGGCCGACGGAGTCGGTCTCCCCGTTTCCCCAGGAGCCCTCTAAGGGCCGGAGGTCGGGGATCCGGGGGTAGTTCTGAGGCTTTAAGGGGAAGGCCACCCGTTGGGGGGTCCCGTGGGGCCAGGGAGGTTCTCTTGGCCGGACTGCGGCATCGGGGACTCACGGCTTCCCGCGCTGTGGACGCGGAGCCGCGGGGAGGAAGGTTTGCTCGCGCTTAAGCACTGCCCTCCCCGCTCCGTCTCCTCGTGGCTGGCGCGGGCCGGCGGCGGGCAGGTGACGGGTTCGGGGGGCTGCCGTTCGAGCCCCCCACCCCCCTCGTCCGGGCGGAGGGCCTGGCTCAGATCCGCCCCGCCCCGCCCCTCCCCGCAGGCTGATCATCTCGAAGAAGGAGCGGATGCTGCAGAAGGGGTCCGGCTTCCACCTGGATCTCCTGCTCATCGTGGCCATGGGCGGGCTGTGCGCGCTCTTCGGCCTGCCGTGGCTGGCCGCCGCCACCGTCCGCTCCGTCACCCACGCCAACGCGCTGACCGTCATGAGCAAGGCCGTGGCCCCCGGGGACAAGCCCAAGATCCAGGAGGTCAAGGAGCAGCGGGTCACGGGGCTGCTGGTGGCCGTGCTCGTGGGTATGGCCGCCGCGCCGGCTCCTCCCCGCCCCCTCCCCCCCGGCCCCCTTTCCTCAGTGCTCGGCCCAGAGTTCTGCCCCTGGGGGGAGGCTCGGGAACCGGCAGCGCTCCCCGACAGGTGGATCGACCGACCGGTCCCCCGACCCGGGGCTCGTATCTCCCGCGGCGCTCAGTACGCTGCCTGGCAGTGGATACCGCGATTATTAGCAGTAGGTGTAGTGAGCGCTCAACGGATACAAGTTATCATGCGGTGGTCGCTGTCGATCCCTGAGGGCAGGTGGGTGGCCGGGGCTCCTTCCCCTACCCCTCCGCCCGCCCGCCGCGCCGTCGGCGCGGCTCAGTGGCAGGAGCCCGGGCTTGGGAGTCAGAGGTCACGGGTTCGAATCCCGGCTCTGCCACTCGTCAGCTGGGTGACCGTGGGCAAGTCGCTTCACTTCTCTGTGCCTCAGTGACCTCGTCTGGAAAATGGGGATCAACCGGGAGCCTCACGTGGGACGACCTGATGACCCCGTATCTACCCCCGCGCTTAGAACGGTGCTCTGCACAGAGTAAGCGCTTACCAAATACCCACACTATTATCATCATCTCCCCTCCCCGCCAACAGGCCTCTCGATGGTGATCGGGGACCTGCTGCGCCAGATCCCGCTCGCCGTGCTCTTCGGCATCTTCCTGTACATGGGGGTCACCTCGCTCAACGGCATCCAGTTCTACGAGCGGCTGCACCTGCTGCTCATGCCCCCCAAGCACCACCCCGACGTCACCTACGTCAAGAAGGTCGGCGCCCCGGCCGGGCGGGGTGGCGGGAGCGAGGCGGGAAGGACCGGGGGGGGGGGGGGGGGGGGGGGGCGGCGGCGCGGGGGGCGGTCCCCGGGTCCGGGCCCCACCCCCCACGGCCTCACCGCCCCCTCCCCGCCCCCAGGTGCGGACCCTGCGGATGCACCTGTTCACGGGGCTGCAGCTGCTCTGCCTGGCCCTGCTGTGGGCGGTCATGTCCACCGCCGCCTCGCTCGCCTTCCCCTTCATCCTCATCCTCACCGTGCCGCTCCGCATGGTGCTGCTCACCCGCATCTTCACGGAGCGCGAGATGAAATGCGTAAGGAGCCGCCCCCGCCCTCCCCCGCCCCCGCAGCGGCCGGCCCCCTCCCCGCCGGGCCCCCCGCTGACTTCCTTGTCTCCCGCAGCTGGACGCGAACGAGGCGGAGCCCGTGTTTGACGAGCGGGAGGGCGTGGACGAGTACAACGAGATGCCCATGCCCGTGTGACGGCGGGCGGAGGGGGCGGGCCGGGGCCGGGTGGGCGGAGGGAGCGGGGCCTTGGCGGGGACGGGACCACTCCCGCCCCTTCCCGCCTCGTTTTTATTTAAGTGGATAATTTAAGCGCCCCCCCCCTCCCCGGCAGTAAAGTTCTTCAGCCCCCCCCCGCACCTGTGTCTCGGCGTACGTGTGTCCGTGTGGGTGGAGGGGGTGGTCCCGGAGCCTCACAGACCACACGGGCAAGGGGGACGGAGAGTGGCTTTTATCAGAACCAAAGTGCAAACGGCCCCGGGGCGGGGGGCTCGGGCCCGGGGCGGGGAGGGGGGCGGCGGGGAGGTTCCTCAGCCCCCCGCCGGCCCCCGGCGCAGGCCCACGGCGGCGTGCAGCTTCCGGCTCAGGTAGCGTTTCAGTTGGGGGAGGCCCCGCACGGCCTCCAGCTCCGGGTAGGGCAGCTGCGGGGGACAGAGCCGGGGCGTCAGGGGCCCGGGGACCGCCGGGAGGGAGCGGAGCCGGGGACGGCGTGAGGAGCGGGGAGCCGGGGGGATCGCGGGGCGGCGGGGGTGGGGGACTCACGGGTAGAAGGCGATATCCCAGCAGCCGCAGGTGTCGCTCCCGCAGGGCCCGGGAGCCCAGCAGCACGCTCCCGTCGCGACAGAAGTGCCAGCGTTCCTGCACCGTCAGCACCACCCTGTGGAGGGGGGGCCCGCGTCAGCAGGGCCGGGCCGGGGGCGCGGGGGGGCACCCGCCCCGGCTCCCCCGCACCCCCCGCCCCCGTTGCCCCTCCCCCGCCCCGGTCCTCACCTGAGGACAGACTCCTCGGTCTCGGGGGTCGGGCCGGGCGGGTAGGGCAGCGTGAGGTTCTGGCCGGCGGCGGGGAGGACGGCGCCGGCGCCGCTCACGCACAGGAGGAAATCTGGGAGGAAAAGCAAGGCGTCGCTCAGTTTCGGCCCCCGGCTCCCTCCTACCCCACGCTCCCCTCACCCCCCGGGGCCGCCCGGCTCACCCCCCACCCCTCGATCCTCACCTGTCCAGTACCCCGGAGGCACAACTAGATCCTGGCGGTAATTCTCCTCTCCCAGGAGCTGCCGCAGCCCTTCCGCCACCCACCACTTGTGACTGGGGAGACACGGGTGGGAATCAGTCGGGCGACGGTATTTACGGAGCGCCTGCCGCGGGCACGGCACGGTACTAAGCGCAGGAGGGAGTACGATGCCCCGTTCCCCGCCCGCGGCGGGCTCCCGGCCTAGAGCGGTGCGGTCTGGGGACGCTTCGCTTCCCCGCGCCTCGGTCACGTGAAACGGGGATTAAGACCGTGGGACGCGGACGGCGTCCGACCCGACCGGGGGCACGGGGACCCCCTGCCTCAACGGCCCTCCCGCGGAGGGGCCGCCCCCTCCCGCCGCACCTGTATTTGCAGCGGGCGTGGTCGGCGGCGAGGGGCTGGGGGAAGATGGGCACGCGGTGCCGGGGGGGCAGGCGGGGGCCTCGGTACTCGGGGAGCTCCAGCTGCACGGCCGTGTCCAGCAGGGAGAGGTAGCGGTGCATGATGAGGGCGTGGGGGCTGCCTGGCGGGAGGAGGGAGGCTGGGCACGGACCGACGCCCCCCCCCCCCCCCCCCCCGGCCCCCGGGAGCTCCCAGCGGGTTCCGGGGCGCGGAGCCTCGGCCCCCTCGCCCGCCCGCCCGCCCCTCCCAGCGCCGCCCCGCCTTTTACCGATGACGTTGCGGATGAAGGTCGGGGAGAAGACGAGGTACAGGGTGGGCGGAGGCAGGCGGCGCAGCTGGCACAGCGACATCAAGATGTTGACGGTGGCGAGGGGGGCGGCGCCCGCCTCCCGGGCCAGGAGCCGCTCCAGGCAGGGCACGAACAGCTCGTTCCGAGGCAGATAATTCAGTCGCCCGAAGGGCAGCAGCAGCTTCTGCACCACCTGCGGGAAGGGAGGGGGGGGCCGGGGAGTCGGGAAGCGGGGGGATCCCGGGGGGCGGAGGGCGGGCGCGGACTGACCTTGCTGTCCAGCTGGGCCGCCTGGGCCACGAGGAAGTGGGCGATGGCATCGAGGAGGCGGGGCTCCCGGAGCCGGTGCCGGGCCAGGTGCTGGGCAAGTAGCACCACGCCGTGGGGGCTCAGTCCTTCTGGGCCCACCTCTGTGGACACAACCTTGTCACCCCGTGTGTCCCCCCGGGGGAGGGGGCAGCAGACAGGACCCCGCCTCACCCTCTGCCCCCTAGTTTCTCTTTTAAATGGTGTCTGTTAAATGCTCACCGGGTGCCAGGAAGTGTACTAAGTGCTGGGATAGATAGAGGCTAATCAGGTCGGATCCAGTCTCTGTCCCACGAGGGGCTCACAGTCTTCATGGCCGTTTTACAGAGGAGGTAACTGAGGCCCAGAGAAGTGAAGTGACCTGCCCGAGGTCACCCTGCAGGCAAGTGAGAAGCAGCACGGTAGAGTGGATAGAGCGCGGGCCTCGGAGTTAGAAGGTCGGGGGTTCTAATCCCGGCTCCGCCACTTGTCCACAGAGAAGCAGCGTGGCTTAGTGGAAAGAGCCCGGGGTTGGGAGTCGGAGGTCGTGGGTTCTAATCCCGGCTCCACCGCTTGTCAGCTGTGGGACGTTGGGCAAGTCACTTCACTTCTCCGGGCCTCAGTGACCTCAACTGTAAAACGGGGATGAAGACCGGGAGCCCCACGTGGGACAACCTGATGACCTTGTATCTCCCCCAGTGCTTAGAACAGTGCTTGGCACAGAGTAAGCGCTTAACAAATACCAACGTTATGATTATTACTGCGTGGCCTTGGGTAAGTAAGTCGCTTCACTTCTCTGGGTCTCAGTGACCTCCTCTGTAAAATGGGGATTGAGACCGGGAGCCCCACGTGGGACAGGGACCGCGTCCAACCCGATTTGCTTGTATCCACCCCAGCGCTCAGTACGGTGCCCGGCACATAGTAAGCGCTTAGCGAATACCACAATTATCATTATTGTTACTAAGCGGCAGAGCCGGGATTTTGAAGCCAGGTCCTCTGGCTCCCCGGCCCAGGGAGGTCGGCTCCCCCAGGCCCAAAAGAGATTTTCCCCTGGGTCCCCCGCCCTTCACCCTCCCAGGTGGGGCCCCGGGCACCTGCGATGCTGCGCAGCAACTGCCGCGGCGGGTAGCGCAGGAAGCGGTGCCAACTGAGGGCGGCCTCCAGGTCCCGGTGCCCGGCCGGGAGCGCCTCCGCCGCCACCGGCTCCTGCGTCCCGGGCGCGGGCTGCTCCCGGGGGAGCCGGCGCTGCCGCTCCTGCTCCGGCGCCTGGACCGGTGCTCCGTCCTCGGGGACCCCTGCCGGCCGGGGGACGGGAAAAGACAACGTTCGGTCCACGTCCCTCCCCTCCTCGAGGCCCTCCCGCGGCGCGTTCAGCATTCGTTCGTATTTACTGAGCGCTTACTGTGTGCAAAGCACTGCACTACCCGGTTGCCTGTACAGCAGAGACTCCTCACCTTCGACTTTAAAGCCCTCCGTCGTCTCGCCCCCTCCTACCTCACCTCGCCATTCTCCTACCCCAGCCCGGCCTGCAAACTCCGCTCCTCTGGCACCAGCTCGCCGTGCCCAGATCTCGTCTCGCCCCCGACTCCTTTCCCTCCCCCTCGCTAGACCCCAGACCACCACTCTCTTCACCTTCAAGGCCTTGCTAAGGTCACATCTCCTCCAAGAGGCATTCCCCGATGGAGCCCTCTCCCCCCCCCCCCCCCCCCCCCCCCCCCCCCGCTCCCTCTCCCTTCCGCTCCGTCTACATCCTTGAATCCGTGACCCTTGGGCATGCGATATTCTCCCCACCCCCGCAGCACCAGGTACAGGCCTTTAAATCACGTAGTACAAATCACATTAACATCCGTCTTCCCCTCCAGACTGGAAGCTCACTGCGGGCAGGGAACGTGTCTGCCGACTCTTGTCTTCTACTCTCCCATTGGGATAGTTTGGTAAGTGCTCAATAAATACTTCTGGTGATGGAAAGGGGGGGGGGGGGTCCTCCTCCCGGTGGCCACGTCGGTGTTTGGGAATATGTTACATTGCTATATTGGATTCTCCCAAGCACTTAGTACAGTACTTTGCTCAGAATAGGTACTCGATAAGTAAGATGGACTTCTTTTTATGGGATCTGTTAAGCGCTACTATGTGCCAGGTATTGTTCCAAGACACGTTAGCTTGGGAATATGTTATACTGTTCTATCGTACTCTCCCAAGCACTTAGTACAGTACTTTGCTCAGAAGAGGTACTCAATAAGTAAGATGGACTTCTTTTTATGGGATCTGTTAAGCGTTATGTGCCAGGCATTGTTCTAAGACACATTAGCTTGGGAATATGTTATATTGTTCTATCGTACTCTCCCAAGCACTTAGTACAGTGCTTTGCTCAGAACAGGTACTCAGTAAGTAAGACCGACTTCTTTTTATGGGATTTGTGCAGCGCTACTATGTGCCAGGTATTGTTCTCTGGGATACATCCAAAGCAATCAGGTCGGATAGAGTCTCTGTCCCTCTGGAGCTCACAGTCTTCATCCCCCTTTTACAGATGTAACTGAGGCTCAGAGAAGTGAGGTGACCGGCCCAAGGTCCCACAGCAGACAAGCGGCGGAGCCGGGATTAGAAAACGGAGTCGAGATGGGGGTCCTCTTCGCTCCCAGGTGCTGTCTGCTAGACCACTCTGCTTGTCGCTCTGAGTGACTTTATCGGCCGCTTCGGCCTAACGCCTAAACGCATCCTTCCTTTCCCATTCCTCTAGACGGTGAGCTCGCTGTGGGCGGGGAAGGTGCCCCTTTACCCTTCCGCCGGACTCTCCCGAGCGGCCCGCAGGGTGTCCCGCCCGCGGTAAGCGCTCGGTAAATAGGGTCGAACGAGAGAAGCCCGGGACCGACGCCCCCGTCCTCACCGAGCGAGGAGGCGAGGCGCAGGCGGGCGCGGACGGTGCCGGCGTCGAAGGAGGGGCGGCGGCGGGCGACGAGGCGGCTCGGGTCCCGCACGGGGCGCCGCTCGGCCACGGGTCGATGCCACGCGCGAACCCCGGTGGGGTTCCGGCTCTCCGGCCCCGGGGGCCCGGCCCCCCGCTCACCGACCGCCCTGCGGCGGGACCGGGCCGGGGGCGGCGGGCCGGGGAGGCCGGCGGGGACGGGGCGGGCGCGCAGCACCGCGCGGAGCATGGCGCCGGGCGCCGAGGATGCCGCCGCCGCTGTCGGAGAAGGAAGACGGTGAGGACTTTCGGGGGGCTGGGAGGAAAAGTCCCCCACCACTCTCCCACCCCCACGCCCCCTGCCCGTCCTCCCGCCTGGCTCGTTGGGCTCGGGATCCGGAGGCCATGGGTTCCAATCCCGCCTCCGCCACGGATCAGCCGCGTGAGTCGGGGCGAGTCGCTTCCCTGCCGTGGGGCTCCGTTCCCTCGTCCGTCGAAGGGGGGTGAGGCCCGGGAGCCCCGCGCGGGGCCACCCCGTGACCTAGGATGGTCCCGGGCGCTCAGAGCGGTGCTCGGCGGGCGCAGAGTGAGCGCTTCACACCACCGCCCTCCTGCCTCCTCGCCCACGGTCCGGATCCGCCCCCTGCCCCTCGGGCCCCGCCCCCCCCGCCTTGCCGTTGTTTCTCCGGCCCCGCCCCCTGGCCCTCCCATCATCCATCTGGCCCCGCCCCTCACGACCCAGGCCCCGCCCCCTTATCCCTCAGGCCCCGCCCTCTCCCAGCCGCCCTATGTTCCCCTGACCCCGCCCCTCACGACCCAAGCCCCGCCCCTTATCCCTCCGGCCCCGCCCCCTCGCTCCTCTGGCCCCGCCCCCTCTCCCAGCCGCCCTATGTTCCTCTGACCCCGGCCCCTCACGACCCAAGCCCCGCCCCCTTATCCCTCAGGCCCCGCCCCCCTCCCAGCCGCCCTATGTTCCCCTGACCCCGCCCCTCACGACCCAAGCCCCGCCCCTTATCCCTCCGGCCCCGCCCCCTCCCAGCTCCGCCCTTCAACCCTCCGGCCCCGCCCCCCGCTCCTCCGGCCGTGCAGGGCCGGGCCCCTGCCCTCCCCTGCCCTCTCCTCCCCTCCCCGCCCCCGTTCCCCGCGTCCTTTCGTCCCCTGGCGGCTCCCCGCTCCGCCCCCCGCTGTGGGCCTCACCGTGTGGGGGCGGCGGGGTCCGCCATGTTCCCAGCAGCCCCCTGGCCGCGGCCCCCGCCAGCCTGGCTGGGGTCGGGGCCGGCTCCCGTCGGCCCCCGCGCGCGGCGGGGGGCGGGGTCACGTGGTGGGGGAGTCACGTGGGGGCGGGGCGGGGCGGGGCGGCGCCGCGGGGTCCCTCCGCCGCCGGCTTGTCCTTCGCCCCCCGGGGCGTCGGCCGGACGCTCGCCGGGCGGCCACGACCCTGTGCTAAGCGCCGGGGGAGGCGCCGGGCCACCGGCCGCACACCGCCCCCCTCCGCCACGGGAAGGAGCCGAGGCCCAGACAAGGCGAACCACCTGCCCCGGCCCTCGGAGCCAGAAGGCTCTGGGTGCGAATCCCGCCCCCGCCGCTCGTCCGCCCTCGGGCTGGTCACTTCACTTCTGCGGGCCTCGGTGACCTCGTCTGCAAAATGGGGATGAAGACTGAGCCTCACGGGGGACCACCTCGTCACCTTGTATCTCTCCCCCGGCGGTTAGAACAGTGCTCGGCACAGAGTAAGCGCTTCACAGATACCAACGTTATAATTCTTCTTCTTCTCGGGGCCTCAGTGACCTCATCTGGAAAATGGGGATGAAGACTGAGAGCTCCACGTGGGACACCCCGATCCCCTTGTAGCCCCCCAGCGCTTAGAACAGTGGCTGGCACAGGGGAAGCGCTTAAAAAAACACCACCACCATCGTCCTTATTATTTCACTTCCTCGGGTCTCAGTGATCTCATCTGTGAAATGGGGATTCAAAAAAAAAAAAAAAATGTTAAGCGCTTCCTCTGTGCAGAGCCCCTGTTCTAAGCGCTGGGGGAGAGCCAGGGTCATCAGGTTGTCCCCCATGAGGTTCCCGGTCTTCATCCCCATTTTACAGATGAGGCCACTGAGGCCCAGAGGAAGTGAAGTGACTTGCCCACAGTCACACAGCTGACCGGTGGCAGAGCTGGGATTCGAACCCATGACCTCTGACTCCCAAGCCCGGGCTCTTTCCACTGAGCCACGCTGCTTCTCTGAGCCCCACGAGGGACAACCCGATGACCTTGCATCCACCCCAGCGCTTAGAACGGTGCTTGGCACATAGTAAGCGCTTAACCAACACCGGCATTTCTTATTAGTGCTTCATCTGTTGAAAAAAGAAAACGGGGGTTTGGACCGTGGGCCCCATGTGTGACAGGGACTGCCTCCAACCTGTTTAGCTTGTGCCTATCCCAGCGCTTAGTACAGTACCTGGCACAGAGCAAGTGCTAAAAGATACAAAACAACAACACCAGAAACACAGCACACCAGAATTGGAGCAGGAACTGGAACCCAGGTCCTCTTGCGGGCAGAGAGCGCGACTGTTATTTTGTACTCTCCCAAGCGCTCGGTACAGCGTTCTGCACACGGTAAACACTCGGTAAATATGATAACTATAAATGAGTGACTGATTTCCAGGCTAAGGTCCTTCCCACTAGGTCCCGCTGCTCCTCCCAGATCCCAAGGTAAAGATCCACTCCCCGCACCACCACCCCAGGGAGCTCCATCTTGCGGAGCTCAAAACGGAAGGGGGCGGTCCAAAGTTGCCCCAGAGTAACGGTAATAATAATAACGGTGGTATTTGTTAATAATGTTGGCGTTGAATTAAGCGCTTCCTATGTGCAGAGCACTGTTCTAAGCGCTGGGGGAGTCACGGGGGAATCAGGTGGTCCCACGTGAGGCTCACCGTCTTCATCCCCATCTGACAGATGAGGCACCTGCGGCACGGAGAAGTGAAGTGACTCGCCCAAAGTCACCCAGCTGACAAGTGGCAGAGCGGGGATTCGAACCCATGACCTCCGACTCCCAAGCCCGGGCTCTTTCCCCTGAGCCACGCTGCTTCTCTAAGCGATCTGCTAAGCGCTTACTAGGTGCCCGGAACTGTAGTAAGCGCTGGGGCGGACCCAAGCAGATCCGGTTGGAGACGGTCGCCGTCCCACCCGGGGCTCGCGGTCTTAATTCCCATTTTGCAGATGAGGTAACCGGGGCACGGAGGAGCGACTCGTCCTACGCCGAGCAGCGGACGGGTGGCGGAGCCGAGCTCCGGACCCGGGTCCTTCCGACGGTCGGGCGCAGGTTCTCTCCGCGCGGGCCGGGCCCCCTCCCTCCCGGCGGTTCCCACACACGGACGCGAGGCGGCAGCGGGAGCTTCACAGTTTTTAATCCGAACGGAGGAGGCGGCGGCGGCGGCGGCGGCGGCGGCCGACCCGCCGGCCCCCGACCCGCCGGCCCTTCTCTCCCCCGCCGCCGTCGGTCCCGGGCGGCGGGGGGCGCCGGGCGGAGGCGGCCGGGCCCTAACGGGGGTCCGGGGGCTCCGCCGGCGGCGCGGGCCGGGCCCTGAGGCAGGGGCAGCAGCCGGCGGGCCGAAGGGTCCCCGCCGCCAGCGCGGGGAGGGCGTCGACGGCCCCGGGGGCCAGCCGGGGGCCGGGGGGGCGCGGGAGGCAGGCTCGGGGGGCGGGCCGGGGGAGGCAGCAGCTCCGGCCGCGGCCGGGGGAGCCGGGCCCCTCGGGGCCGCCGCCGGGGCCCCGGCGGGCAGGCACTAGCGGCGGTACATGGCGAAGGCCAGGAGGCCGGCCAGCACGGTCAGCCCGGCCAGGCCCAGCGTGGCGGTCGGCGGGAACCAGGGCCGGTACTGGATCTGGCAGTACCAGAGCAGCGTCAGCATGAGCAGCAGCAGGGGCAGCAGCAGGCTGCCGATCCCCAGCCCCGAGGGGCCCGGCTCCGGCCCCGGCGGCCAGGGGGCCCGCGGGGGCCCGGCCCGCGCGGACACGTGGCAGTGCAGCACGCAGTTGGGGGGCAGGTGCAGGGCGCCCAGCGTCTGGGCGTCGTCTCCCAGCAGCTGGCCCTGGTAGATCAGACGCACCTGCTGCTCCTGGCCGGGAAACTGCGTCCTGAGGAGAGAGGGCCCTGGGTGAGAGAGCGGGCCTCAGCCAGCCCCGGTACCGGGCCCCCGGGGCCACCCTCCACACGCCCCCTCCCTCGGGGGCTTCTCACCCCGTCTGCCTCCTTCCGCCCCCGGCGCAGGGGCGAGAGCCCGGGCCTGGGAGTCGGACGGCGCGGGTGCTGATCCCCGCTCCGCCGCTCATCGGCCGTGCGACTCCGGGCCGGTCACTCCTCGGGGCCTCGGTGACCTCCTCTGGAAAACGGGGATGAAGACCCTGAGCCCCAGTGGGACAACCTGATGACCTCGTAGCTCCCCCAGCGCTTAGAACAGTGCTTGGCGCGTAGTACGCGCTTGACGGATACCATCGTTATTACCATCACGGTGCCCGGCACACAGCAAGTGCTTAATGAAAATTAAAAAATGTGGGTATTTGTTAAGCGCTTACTACGTGCAGAGCACCGTTCGAAGCGCTGGGGGAGATACAGGGTCGTCGGGTTGTCCCGCAAGCCAATCCAGTTGGAGACCGTTCCCGTCCCACTCGAGGCGCACCGTCTCAATCCCCATTTTGCAGATGAGGCAACTGAGGCTCAGAGAAGTGAAGTGGCTTGCCCACAGGCACCCAGCTGACAAGTGGGAGGGCAGAGATTCGAACCCATGACCTCGGACTCCCAAGCCCGGGCTCTTCCCCCTGAGCCACGCGGCTTCTCTGCTTAACAAATACCATCATTATCAGTAGTAGTAATAATAATCCCCCTCTAGATGGAAGCTCGTTGAGGGCCGGGAACGTGCCTGCTTATTATTCCACTGTGCTCTCCCGAGTCCTTGGCACAGTGCTCTGCACAAGGTAAGCGCTCGATAAATACGACCGAATGACCGAGGGGATTGAGCGAACGCTACTCGTCGTCCTTGTTGAGCGCTTACTATGTGCCAAGCACCGTTCGGAGCGCTGGGGGGGGGGGGGCGGGGCGACGAGTTAATCGGGTTGGACACGGTCCCTGTGCCCGTTTAAGAGACGAGGGAGCTGAGGCCCAGAGAAGTGCAGCGTCTCGCCCGAGGTCGCCCGGCAGGGAGGCGGCGGGGCCGGGATCGGAAGCCGGGTCCTTGGGACTCCCAGGCCCGGGGGGCTGTCTCCGCTAGGCCGCCGCGCCCTCTCCCCCCCCCGCCGCCCTCTCACCTTTTCAAGGAGCCGACGGTGTCGTGGGGCCAAGCCCTGGCCACCCGCTCCGAGTCGTTGAGGAACTTGAGCCTCAGGACGAGGGGCCCCGGTCGGGCGCTTTGGGTGGGGGGCTCCGGGGGGATCGTGCCGGGCTCCGCCTGGGCCCCGGGACCCCGTCGCCGTAGGGGGACGCCTTCGCCTCCCGGAGGGTCCTCCCCGCCGCTGTTTGGGGTCTCCGCCGCCTCGGGCCGGGGGGGGGGCCGGGGTCCCGGGGTCCCGGAGGGGCGCGTCGCCTCGCTCGCTGGTGTGTGTGGAGATCCAGGCGAGTCCCAGCACCAGGAGGCTGAGGAGCAGCCCGAAGAGGACCGTCACCTCGTCCCCCACGCCCTCGATCAGGGCCATGGCACCCGCCCGGGCCTGGCTACCGAGCTGCGGGATACGGAGAAACACGGGGAAATAACTGGGGCGTCTGTTAGGCGCTTATTCTTCCGCGGCTGCCGATTCGGTCGATCGTATTTTTTCAACGCTTACCGTGTGCAGAGCATTGTGCTAAGCCAGTCAGGGAATGGTATTTTTTGAGCGCTTACTGTGTGCAGAGCGTTGTGCTAAGCCAACCGGACAATTATATTTTTGAGCGCTCACTTTGCGCAGAGCATTGCACTAAGGCAGTCAATCATATTTTTTCCATGCTTAATGTGGGCAGGGAATGTGTCCGTTTACTCTTACGTTGTCTTCTCCCGAGCGCTTAGTACAGTGCTTTGCACACGCTAAGTGCTCAAGAAATACGACTGAATGAACGAGCACTGCACTAAGCCGGTCGACTGTATTTATTGAGCGCTTACTGGGTGCAGAGCACTGTACTAAGCGCTTGGGAAGGTGCAATATAACAATAAAAGAGACACATTCCCTGCCTGCAACGAACCTACAGTCTAGAGGGGGAGATCAGACATAAATATAGATAAGTAAAATGATTTTATACATCAGTGCTGTGGAGCGGCAAGCAAAGGGAGCAAGTCAGGACGACGCAGAAGGACGTGGGAGAAGAGGAAAGGAGGGCTTAGTCAGGGAAGGCCTCTTGGAGGAGATGGGCCTGCAATAAGGCTTTGAAGAGGGGAGTAACTCTGGTGAATTGTACTTACGCGCCGAGCACGGTACTCTGCACACAGTAAGCGCTTGATATGAACCACTGGTGATGACGTGACAGCTCTTAAGTACAGGCCCGTAAATTATACACTGTAAATGACTTATTTATTTTAATGCCTGTCTCCACTGCTAGACTGTAAGGTCACCGTGGGGCAGGGAACTCTGTCAACTCTATTGTACTCTAACAAGCATTTGGTATGTTGATCTGCACAGAGTTAAGCCCTCAATCAATGCCACTGAGGATGATTTGACAATCATTGGACTACCCGCTGGAGTAGATCAATTGTATTGACTGAGCGCCTACTGTGTGTAGAGCACTGTACTAAGCGCTCGGGGGACGACGATATAACAGAGCTGGTAGGTACAACCATCTCCCTGCCCACAGCGAGTTTACCGTCTAAACACAAGACGATCAGATGAGTTGCGGTCCCACCCGGAGCTCACTGTGAAAGGGGAGGAGGACAGGGATTTTGGGGATTAGGCAGGAAAAGTGTCTGTTTATTCTGTTATACTCTCCCAAACGCTTAGTACAGTGCTCTGCACTTAGTCCCCACTTTTCCTCATCTCCCACTCCCTTCTGCGTCTCCCTGATTTGCTCTCTTTGCTCTTCCCTCCCCCCAATCCCCACCACTTTCATCCAGTCGTATTTATTGAGCGCTTACTGTGTGCGGAGCACTGTACTAAGCGCTTGGAAAGCCCAATTCAGCCATAGAGACAGTCCCTACCCAACAACGGACTCACGTCCACAGCTTTCATTTGACTTATCCCTTTGCTCTTCCCCCCTCCGAGCCCCACTGCGCTTTATGCCCACAGCTGTAACTTTATTTATTTGCATTGATGTCTGCCTCCCCGGCTAGACTGTAAGCTCGTTGTGGGCAGGGACTGCCACTGCTTACTGTTGTACTGTAAATGAAATTAATTGTGGCATATGTACTAGGTGCAAAGCACTGTTCTAAGCGCTGGGGGATCCAAGGTGATCAGGCTGTCCCCCGTGGGGCTCACAGTTTTCATCCCCATTTGACAGATGAGGTCACTGAGGCTCAGAGAAGTTACTGCACTTTCCCGAGCGCTCAGTACAGTACTCTGCACACAGGAAGGGCTCACTAAGCATGAATGGATGGATGGATGGATAGTAAGCGCTCAATAAATGCCATTGGTGGATTATTGAGGAGGCTCCACATGGCGGGATGGGCGGGAAATCCGGGTGCGGGACCCCGAGGGGTGGCAGCACGTTGGGTTACTCACCGTCCCACACAACCGGCTCCATGTCGGACCCTGCAGCCCTTCCGGGTGCGGGGCGCGCGCGGCCTGCCGGGACTTGTAGGCGCTCCTGGTGTCCATCGCAGAGCATTATGGGAGGTGTAGTTCTGGGGGGGGGAGAGCGCCGGGCGCGCGCGGCCTGCCGGGACTCGTAGGCGCTCTTGGTGTCCATCGCAGAGCATTGTGGGAGGTGTAGTTCTGGGGGGCCGGGCGCGCGCGGCCTGCCGGGATCTGGAGGCGCCACTTTCCCTGCGTGGAGCATTGTGGGAAGTGGAGTCCTGGGGGCGCCCGCGGCCCGCTGGGACTTGTGGGCGCCCCGGCTTCCCTCGTAGAGCATTGTGGGGAATGGAGTTCAGGGCGCACGTGGATCACGTGCCCCGTCCCGACGCGGCAATGCGGGAGAAGCGAAGTTGAAGGTCTCTCCCTAATCATGTTGGTATTTGTTAAGCGCTTACTCTGTGCAGAGCACTGTTCTAAGCGCTGGGGTTGATACAGGTTGCCCCACGTGAGGCTCACAGTCTTCATCCCCATTTTACAGATGAGGGAACTGAGGCCCAGAGCATAATAATAATGTTGGTATTTGTTAAGCGCTTACTCTGTGCAGAGCACTGTTCTAAGCGCTGGGGTTGATACAGGTTGCCCCACGTGAGGCTCACAGTCTTCATCCCCATTTTACAGATGAGGGAACTGAGGCCCAGAGCATAATAATAATGTTGGTATTTGTTAAGCGCTTACTCTGTGCAGAGCACTGTTCTAAGCGCTGGGGTTGATACAGGTTGCCCCACGTGAGGCTCACAGTCTTCATCCCCATTTTACAGATGAGGGAACTGAGGCCCAGAGCATAATAATAATAATAATGTTGGTATTTGTTAAGCGCTTACTATGTGCAGAGCACTGTTCTAAGCGCTGGGGGAGATACAGGGTCATCGGGTTGTCCCAAGTGAGGCTCACGGTCTTAATCCCCATTTGACAAATGAGGTCACTGAGGCACAGAGAAGTTAAATGACTTTCCCACAGTCATACAGCTGACAAGCGGCAGAGCCGGGATTCGAACCCATAACCTCTGACTCCCAAGCCCGGGCTCTTTCCACTGAGCCACGCTGCTTCTCTGCTCCTTCCAGTCTGGAATGTAAACTCGTTTTTTTAATGGTATTTATTAAGCACTTTCTAGTAATAATAATAGTATTATATATTTGTTAAGCGCTTGCTATGTGCCAAGCACTGTTCCAAGTGCTGGGGAGTTGCCCCACATGGGGCCCACAGTTTTTAATCCCCATTTTACAGAAGAGGTAACTGAGGCACAGACTTGCCCAAGGTCACCCAGCAGACATAGTCAGCACTGATGTGCCAAGCACTGTGCTAAGCGCTGGGGTGGATACAGGGTAATCAGGTTGTCCCACGTGGGGCCTTCAGTCTTAAACCCCATTTTACAGAGGAGGTAACTGAGGTTCAGAGAAGTGAATTGATTTACCCAAGGTCACAGAGCAGACAAATGGCAGAGGTGGGATTAGAACCCACGTCCTTCTGTGTGCCAGGCACCAAACTCAGCATTTAGTGCAGTGCTTGGCCCATAGTAAGTGCTTAACAAATAGTATTATTATTAGAAGCGGTGGGGTAGATAGAAGCTAATCAAGTTGGATACAATCCATGTCCCACATGATGCTCACAGTCTTAATCCCCAGTCTACAGATGAGGTAACTGAGGCACAGAGAAGTGACTTGTCCAAGGTCATGCAGCAGCCAAGTAGTGGAGCCCCAGCTTGTGGGCAGAGAACTTTAATGATAATAATAATAGTTATAATAAGAATAAGAATAATGGTACTTGTTAAGGGCTTACTATGGGCTTACATTGTTCTAAGGTATCTAAGGTAGATACAACTTGTGTACCAACTCTGTTGTACTGTTCTCCCAAGCTCTTAGTAGAGTGTTCTGCACACAGTAAGTACTCAATAAATAGCAGTGATGATGATGATGACAGGAAGGACCAGCATCTGTTGTGGGGAGAGGTTAATAATAATAATAATAATGTTGGTATTTGTTAAGCGCTTACTATGTGCAGAGCACTGTTCTAGGCACTGGGGTAGACACAGGGGAATCAGGTTGTCCCACGTGGGGCTCACAGTCTTCATCCCCATTTTACAGATGAGGGAATGGAGGCACAGAAAAGTTAAGTGACTCGCCCACAGTCACGCAGCTGACGAGTGGCCGAGCTGGGATTCAAACTCATGACCCCTGACTCCAAAGCCCGTGCTCTTTCCGCTGAGCACTGTTGTAGGAAACAGCGTGGCTCAGTGGAAAGAGCCCGGGCTTAGGAGTCATTCATTCATTCAATAGTATTTATTGAGCGCTTACGATGTGTAGAGCACTGTACTAAGTGCTTGGAATGTACAAATCAGTAACAGATAGAGACGGTCCCTGCCCTTTGACGGGCTTACGGCCTAATCGGGGGAGATGGACGGACAAGAACAATGGCAATAAATAGAGTCAAGGGGAAGAACATCTCATTAAAACAATAGCAAATAAATAGAATCAGGGTGATGTACATCTCATTAAACAAAATAAGTAGGGTGATGGAGATATATACAGTCGAGCGGACGAGTACAGTGCTGAGGGGATGGGACGGGAGAGGGAGAGGAGCAGAGGGAAAAGGGGGAGAAGAGGGTTTAGCTGGGGAGAGGTGAAGGGGGGGTAGAGGGAGCAGAGGGAAAAGGGGAGCTCAGTCTGGGAAGGCCTCTTGGAGGAGGTGAGCTTTAAGTAGGGTAAGAGTTTAAGTAAGAGTCAGAGGTCATGGGTTCTAATCCCAGCCCCACCACCTGCCAGCTGTGTGACTTTGGGCAAGTCACTTCACTTCTCGGTGCCTCGGTCCCCTCATCTGTAAAATGGGGATGAAGACTGTGAGCCTCACGTGGGACAACCCGATTATCTTGTATCTACCCCAGCGCTTAGAAGAGTGCTCGGCACATAGTAAGCGCCTAACAAATACCAACATTATTATTATTATTATAGGAAGTTCCTGAAGCCAGAGTGACTGTAGACAGTAGAAAGGAGTGGGATCAAGAGGAGAGGAGGGTTCCAGTAAACAGACACGCCGTGGGAAGATCACTTGAGAACCAGGGGAGACGGTATCATGATATTTTATTATTTCCTCCACCTAACATTCTCCATTTACTACCCAGCACCCCAAACTCTTTAAGCACTTGATATTCACCCCACTCTCAACCCCAAGGCACTTAGGTGCATATGTCTCCATTTGCTGCTGACTTGTACTTTCCAACCGCTCAGTACAGTGCTCTGCACACAGTAAGCGCTCCATAAATACGACTGAAGGAATGAACGATAAATAGCGTTACACTCCGCCATTTCCCGTATCTGTCGTTTATTTTCATGCCCGTCTTCCCCTCCAAACTCCTTAGAGGCAGGGATCACGTCTACCATCTCTACTGTACTGTACTTTTCCAAGCGCTTAGTACACTGCTCTGCACACGGTAAATGCACGCCAAACACCACTGATTCAGGTGTAAATTCAATTATTTCTTTTAATCCAGCTGAATATATGTACGTCTCCCTCTCTCGTTAGGGTGTCGGTTCGCTGTGGTCAAGGAACACATCTCCTCTTTCTAAGTGTTAAGTACCAATTGTCTCTGTTGCTGTATTGTATTTTCCAAGCACGTAGTCCAGTGCTCTGCACACAGTAAGCGCTCAATAAATACGACTGACTGAATGAATCGCACCTCGAACTGTTAGAATTACTATTCCGACTACTGCTTCTTGATCTCCTGCCTTGGTGGAACACCGAGAGACGCAGCATGGCCTAATAGAGCATGACAAGCAGCGTGGCTCCATGGAAAGAGCCCGGGCTTTGGAGTCAGAGGTCACGGGTTCGAATCCCGGCTCTGCCACTTGTCAGCTCTGTGACTGGGGGCAAGTCACTTCACTTCTCTGGCCCTCAGTTTCCTCATCTGTAAAATGGGGATTAAGACTGTGAGCCCCACGTGGGACTACCTGGTTCCCCTGTGACTACCCCGGCGCTTAGAACAGTGCTCTGCACATAGTAAGCGCTTAACAAATACCTACACTATTATTATTATTATTATTACAATCCGACACACAGACGCCTTCCCTACCCCCAGCGAGCTCGGAGATTAGAAGGGGAGAAAGAGGTGGAGGTTGAAGCGGGGGTTGAGGTAGAGGAGAAAGAGGTTGAGGTTGAGGGAGAGGAGAGAGTTTGAGGTAGAGGTTAAGGGGGGGCCAAAAGGGAAGAGCCGGACAGGGAAAAGAAAGACTAGAACCCAGGACTCAGACTAGCTGTGCAGGCTGGGATCTCCCCTCCCGCTTTGTCGGGAGAGGAGCCCGTGTGCCACGAAGTAGGGCCTAGTACCCAGGCCTGGAAGCCAAAAGGACCTGAGTTCTAATAATAATTATTATTATTGTGGCATTTGTTAAGCGCTTACTGCATGCCAAGCACTGTACTAACCGCTGGGGTAAATACAGGCAAATCGGGTTGGACACAACCCCTCTCCCACTTGGGGCTCACAGTCTTCATCCCCATTTTACAGATGAGGTCACCGAGGCACAGAGATGTGAAGTGTCTTGCCCGAGGTCACACAGCGGACAAGTGTGAAGCAGCATGGCTGAGTGGAAAGAGCCCGGGCTTGGGAGTCGGGGGGGTCATGGGTCGTGGGTTCTAATCCCAGCTCTGCCACTTGTCAGCTGTGTGACTGTGGGCAAGTCACTTCACTTCTCTGGGCCTCAGCTCCCACATCTGTCAAATGGGGAGGAAGACTGTGAGCCTCACGGGGGACAACCTGATCACCCTGTGTCTCCCCCAGCGCTTAGAACAGTGCTCTGCACACAGTAAGCGCTTAACAAATACCAACATTATTATTATTATTGTTCCATGGGCTGTTTCCCTTCATTTGTAGATCGTGAGCTCCCTCGGGGACACTATCCGGTCATCTTTATTGCATTTTCCCCACTAGCTGAAACACGATAGAGCCTTAATCAATCGATGGGCCGGCGGTGGCGGTGTCTAGATCCCCGTGCCAGGATTCCCGGTCTCCCGAATTTCGGGAGCGCTGGGAGGGCTCGGGCGGAAGGCCGCCGGGAACCTGGGGGCTTCGATTCTTCCTCCACCCTCGCCATCCCACGTTTAAGTCTCTCAGCGCTTAGAACAGCGCCTGGCACGTCGTCGGAGGCGCTTACTAAATACCAAAAAAAGAAAAAAAAAAAGGCTCCGCACCCAGACCGTACTTTCGCTTGCCTTCCGTGGGGGCTTGGGCAAGCAACTCGACTTCCCTGGGCCTCAGTTTCCTCATCTGTAAAATGAGGGTTAGATTGTGAATCCCAGGGGGGAGAGGGACGAAGCTAGATTCATTCATTAGTATTTATTGAGCGCTCACTATGTGCAGAGCACTGATCTGTAAAGTGGGTACTTTGGCTCAGTGGAAAGAGCCCGGGCTTTGGAGTCAGAGGTCATGGGTTCGAATCCCGGCTCTGCCACTTGTCAGCTGGGTGACTGTGGGCAAGTCACTTCACTTCTCTGGGCCTCAGTTCCCTCATCTGTAAAATGGGGGTGAAGACTGTGAGCCCCACGGGGGACAACCTGGTTCCCCTGTGTCTACCCCAGCGCTTAGAACAGTGCACTGCACATAGTAAGCGCTTAAAAAATACCAATATTAATTACTTTACCGTACCCACCCCAGCGGCTTGGCCCAGTGCTCCGCTCACAGTGAGCTCACTGGAAGCATCGCGGCCTAGTGGGAAGAGCCTGGGCCTGGGAGTCGGAGGACCTGAGTTCTAATCCCGGCTCTGCCACTTACCTGCCGTGTGACCTCTGGCCAGATCACCTAGCTTCTCTGTGCCTCAGTAACCTCATCTGTAAAATGGGGATTGAGAGCGTCAGCCGCCCCACAGGGGACAGGCTGGGGGGGCCGGGGGGGGATGGGACTGAGGAGGGAGCTGAGGGGGATTGGGTTGGAAGGGGATTAAGGCTGAGAGATGAGGAGGGGGCTCGGGCTGAGGGGCTGAGGAGGGGGATGGGGATGAGGGGGCTGAGGGGACTTGGGTTGAGAGGGTTGAGGAGGGGGATTGGGCTGAGAGAGATGAGGAGGGGGCTGAGAGGGCTGAGGAAGGGGATTGGGCTGAGAGATGAGGAGGGGGCTTGGGCTGAGGGTGTCGAGGAGGGGCCTGGGGCTGGGGCTGAGGGGACTGAGAGGGCTGAGGGGGCTTGGGCTGAGGAGGGGGCTTAGACTGAGTGGGCCCGGGGCTGAGGAGGGAGCTGGGGCTGAGGGGGCTTGGGTTGAGAAGGCTGAGGGGGGGCCTGGACTGAGGAGGGGGCTCAGACTGAGTGGGCCCGGGCTGAGGAGGGGGCTGAGGGGGCTGAGGGGGCTGAGGAGGGCAGCTCGAGCTGCATGTGCTTTGCTTGCGCTGGGGGCTGAGGAGGGGGCTCAGGCTGAGAGGGTGGAAGAAGGGGCTGAGGGGGCTGAGGGGACTGAGGAGGGGGTTTGGGCTGAGAGGGTGGAAGAGGGGGCTGGGGCGGAGGGGGCTGAGGAGGGGGTTTGGGCCGAGAGGGTGGAAGAGGGGGCTGGGGCGGAGGGGACTGAGGGGGCTGGGGCTGAGGGGGCTGCGGCTGAGAAGGCTGAGGAGGAGGCTGGGGCTGAGAGGGCTGAGGAGGGGCCTTAGGCTGAGGGGACTGAGGAGGAGGGTCGGGCTGGAGAGGGAGGAAGAGGGGCCTGGGGGCTGAGAAGGGGGCTGAGGGCGGGGCTTAGATGAGTGGGCCCGGGCTGAGGAGGGGCTGGGGCTGAGGGGGCTGGGGGGGGGCTGGGGCCGAGAAGGTTGAGGAAGGGGCTCAGGCTGAGGGGACTGAAGGGGGGTTTGGGCTGAGAGGGTGGAAGAGGGGGCGGGGGCTGAGGAGAGACTGGGGGCGGTTTGGGCTGAGGGGACTGAGGAGGGGGTTTAGGCTGAGGAGACTGGGGGGTTTGGGCTGAGAGGTTGAGGAGGGGGCTGAGGCTGAGGAGATTGGGGGGGTTGGGCTGAGAGGTTGAGGAGGGGTCTGAGGCTGAGGGCACTGAGGAGGGGGTTCGGGCTGAGAGGTGGAAGAGGGGGCGGTTTGGGCTGAGGGGACTGAGGAGGGGGTTGAGGCTGAGGAGACTGGGGGGTTTGGGCTGAGAGGTTGAGGAGGGGGCTGAGGCTGAGGGCACTGAGGAGGGGGCTGAGGCTGAGGAGATTGGGGGGGTTGGGCTGAGAGGTTGAGGAGGGGTCTGAGGCTGAGGGCACTGAGGAGGGGGTTCGGGCTGAAAGGTGGAAGAGGGGGCGGTTTGGGCTGAGGGGACTGAGGAGGGGGTTTAGGCTGAGGAGACTGGGGGGTTTGGGCTGAGAGGTTGAGGAGGGGTCTGAGGCTGAGGGCACTGAGGAGGGGGTTCGGGCTGAAAGGTGGAAGAGGGGGCGGTTTGGGCTGAGGGGACTGAGGAGGGGGTTGAGGCTGAGGAGACTGGGGGGTTTGGGCTGAGAGGTTGAGGAGGGGGCTGAGGCTGAGGGCACTGAGGAGGGGGCTGAGGCTGAGGAGATTGGGGGGTTTGGGCTGAGAGGTTGAGGAGGGGTCTGAGGCTGAGGGCACTGAGGAGGGGGTTCGGGCTGAGAGGTGGAAGAGGGGGCGGTTTGGGCTGAGGGGACTGAGGAGGGGGTTTAGGCTGAGGAGACTGGGGGGTTTGGGCTGAGAGGTTGAGGAGGGGTCTGAGGCTGAGGGCACTGAGGAGGGGGCTGAGGCTGAGGAGATGGGGGGGGTTGGGCTGAGAGGTTGAGGAAGGGGCTGAGGGCACTGAGGAGGGGGTTCGGGCTGAAAGGTGGAAGAGGGGGCGGTTTGGGCTGAGGGGACTGAGGAGGGGGTTGAGGCTGAGGAGACTGGGGGGGTTGGGCTGAGAGGTTGAGGAGGGGGCTGAGGCTGAGGGCACTGAGGAGGGGGCTGAGGCTGAGGAGATTGGGGGGGTTGGGCTGAGAGGTTGAGGAGGGGTCTGAGGCTGAGGGCACTGAGGAGGGGGTTCGGGCTGAAAGGTGGAAGAGGGGGCGGTTTGGGCTGAGGGGACTGAGGAGGGGGTTGAGGCTGAGGAGACTGGGGGGTTTGGGCTGAGAGGTTGAGGAGGGGTCTGAGGCTGAGGGCACTGAGGAGGGGGCTGAGGCTGAGGAGATTGGGGGGGTTGGGCTGAGAGGTTGAGGAAGGGGCTGAGGGCACTGAGGAGGGGGTTCGGGCTGAAAGGTGGAAGAGGGGGCGGTTTGGGCTGAGGGGACTGAGGAGGGGGTTTAGGCTGAGGAGACTGGGGGGTTTGGGCTGAGAGGTTGAGGAGGGGGCTGAGGCTGAGGGCACTGAGGAGGGGGCTGAGGCTGAGGAGATTGGGGGGGTTGGGCTGAGAGGTTGAGGAGGGGTCTGAGGCTGAGGGCACTGAGGAGGGGGTTCGGGCTGAGAGGTGGAAGAGGGGGCGGTTTGGGCTGAGGGGACTGAGGAGGGGGTTTAGGCTGAGGAGACTGGGGGGTTTGGGCTGAGAGGTTGAGGAGGGGTCTGAGGCTGAGGGCACTGAGGAGGGGGTTCGGGCTGAAAGGTGGAAGAGGGGGCGGTTTGGGCTGAGGGGACTGAGGAGGGGGTTTAGGCTGAGGAGACTGGGGGGTTTGGGCTGAGAGGTTGAGGAGGGGTCTGAGGCTGAGGGCACTGAGGAGGGGGCTGAGGCTGAGGAGATTGGGGGGGTTGGGCTGAGAGGTTGAGGAAGGGGCTGAGGGCACTGAGGAGGGGGTTCGGGCTGAAAGGTGGAAGAGGGGGCGGTTTGGGCTGAGGGGACTGAGGAGGGGGTTGAGGCTGAGGAGACTGGGGGGTTTGGGCTGAGAGGTTGAGGAGGGGGCTGAGGCTGAGGGCACTGAGGAGGGGGCTGAGGCTGAGGAGATTGGGGGGGTTGGGCTGAGAGGTTGAGGAGGGGTCTGAGGCTGAGGGCACTGAGGAGGGGGTTCGGGCTGAAAGGTGGAAGAGGGGGCGGTTTGGGCTGAGGGGACTGAGGAGGGGGTTGAGGCTGAGGAGACGGGGGGGTTGGGCTGAGAGGTTGAGGAGGGGTCTGAGGCTGAGGGCACTGAGGAGGGGGTTCGGGCTGAAAGGTGGAAGAGGGGGCGGTTTGGGCTGAGGGGACTGAGGAGGGGGTTTAGGCTGAGGAGACTGGGGGGTTTGGGCTGAGAGGTTGAGGAGGGGTCTGAGGCTGAGGGCACTGAGGAGGGGGCTGAGGCTGAGGAGATTGGGGGGGTTGGGCTGAGAGGTTGAGGAAGGGGCTGAGGGCACTGAGGAGGGGGTTCGGGCTGAAAGGTGGAAGAGGGGGCGGTTTGGGCTGAGGGGACTGAGGAGGGGGTTGAGGCTGAGGAGACTGGGGGGTTTGGGCTGAGAGGTTGAGGAGGGGGCTGAGGCTGAGGGCACTGAGGAGGGGGCTGAGGCTGAGGAGATTGGGGGGGTTGGGCTGAGAGGTTGAGGAGGGGTCTGAGGCTGAGGGCACTGAGGAGGGGGTTCGGGCTGAAAGGTGGAAGAGGGGGCGGTTTGGGCTGAGGGGACTGAGGAGGGGGTTTAGGCTGAGGAGACTGGGGGGTTTGGGCTGAGAGGTTGAGGAGGGGTCTGAGGCTGAGGGCACTGAGGAGGGGGTTCGGGCTGAAAGGTGGAAGAGGGGGCGGTTTGGGCTGAGGGGACTGAGGAGGGGGTTGAGGCTGAGGAGACTGGGGGGTTTGGGCTGAGAGGTTGAGGAGGGGGCTGAGGCTGAGGGCACTGAGGAGGGGGCTGAGGCTGAGGAGATGGGGGGGGTTGGGCTGAGAGGTTGAGGAGGGGTCTGAGGCTGAGGGCACTGAGGAGGGGGTTCGGGCTGAAAGGTGGAAGAGGGGGCGGTTTGGGCTGAGGGGACTGAGGAGGGGGTTTAGGCTGAGGAGACTGGGGGGTTTGGGCTGAGAGGTTGAGGAGGGGTCTGAGGCTGAGGGCACTGAGGAGGGGGTTCGGGCTGAAAGGTGGAAGAGGGGGCGGTTTGGGCTGAGGGGACTGAGGAGGGGGTTGAGGCTGAGGAGACTGGGGGGGTTGGGCTGAGAGGTTGAGGAGGGGGCTGAGGCTGAGGGCACTGAGGAGGGGGCTGAGGCTGAGGAGACTGGGGGGGTTGGGCTGAGAGGTTGAGGAGGGGTCTGAGGCTGAGGGCACTGAGGAGGGGGTTCGGGCTGAAAGGTGGAAGAGGGGGCGGTTTGGGCTGAGGGGACTGAGGAGGGGGTTTAGGCTGAGGAGACTGGGGGCTTTGGGCTGAGAGGTTGAGGAGGGGGCTGAGGCTGAGGGCACTGAGGAGGGGGTTCGGGCTGAGAGGTGGAAGAGGGGGCGGGGGCTGGGGCCGAGCGTTCCCGGGAGTGCGGGGCGCGCGGGGGGCGGGGGCGGGCTGCGCGCGCACGCGCCGGGGGGCGGTCCGTGGGTGCGGGGACGCGCGCGCGCGCGCTCCCGGTCCCGTTGTTGTCGGCTCGGCGGCGGCGGCGGCGGCTCCGGGCGGCGGCTCCGGGGAGCTCCGGGGAGGGGGAGGATCCGGACGGAGGCCGGGCGGCCGCGGGAGCAGCAGGAGGCCTCGGGGCCCGGGGCCCGGCCCCGCAGCGCGCCCCGCAGCCCCCCGCCGCCGCCCCCGCCGCCCCCGCCGCCCCCGCCGGCCCCCGCGCCATGAACTTCCAGGCGGGCGGCGGGCAGAGCCCGCAGCAGCAGCAGCAGCAGCAGCAACAGCAGCAGCAACAGCAGCAGCAGCAGCAACAGCAGCAGCAGCAGCAGCAGCAGCAGAGCCTGGCGGCGGCGGGGGCCGGGGTGGGCGGCGGGGCCGGGGCCGGTCCCGGGGGGGGCGGCCCGTCGCCGCAGCTGTCCGGAGGGGCCCCCCCGCAGTTCGCCTTGTCCAACTCGGCCGCCATCCGGGCCGAGATCCAGCGCTTCGAGTCGGTGCACCCCAACATCTACGCCATCTACGACCTCATCGAGCGCATCGAGGACTTGGGGCTGCAGAGCCAGATCCGGGAGCACGTCATCTCCATCGAGGGTGAGCCGCCGCCGCCGCCGCCGCCCCCCGGGAAATGGCAGCTTCCCTGCAGAGCGCTCCGCTTCGGGCCTGCTCCTCCTCCTCCTCCTCCTCCTCCTCCTCCTCCTCCTCCTCCTCCTCTTCCTCCTCCTCCTCCATCGGGGAGAGCCGCAGGCCGGGGCCTGGCTCTGCGGCCGCGTGGGCGGCCGGCCGGGCCCGTTATTCCCGTTCCCCTTCCCGTTATTCCCCTTCCCGGCCCGCTACTCCCGCCCGCGCCTCCCCCCGCTTTGTGCATCTGTCAGACGCTTAGTGCGATGCTCCGCACACGGTCGGCCGGCGATCAGTACCCTTGGTGATGGATGGGTGGGTGAAGGGGTGGGGGTGGGGGAGGGTCTCGTCGCCAGAGGGGCTGGGGGGGGCGGGCGGGGGTCTCCCCGGGGGCGGGTTGACCTCTCAGGACCATAAAGACACCGATCTCTCCCCCGGGACCCAGACCATCTGCCGCCCCTCCGGGCCTCCCTCCGTCTGCTCTGCGGATTCATTCATTCATTCACTAGTGTCTGTTGAGCGCTTACTATGTGCAGAGCACTGTACTGAGCGCCTGGAATGTACAGTTCGGCTGCGGTTGGGGAGAGGGGCCTGGGGAGACCGCTCCCCTCCCCCACCCCCAGGGCAGGGACCCCACGCCAAGGGTGGGTCACTTTGGGGGAGGTGAGTGGACATCGTTGCCCAGGATTGAGGGGGTGGGGGTCCGGCCTGGACAGCCACCCATGCCCGGCCCACCTTGGGTCATATCAGCATTGACATCTAATTTGAGGCTGCTGACCGGGCCCAGGAAACGTTCAGGGAGATTAGAAGTTGGAGGGCCTGGGGGACGGACAGAGGCAGAATGGAGGGAGCTTATCTGTGGCACCGTGGCCCCTTCCTCACCCCATTCCCCTCACTTCTCCCTCCCTCCCCAGTCCTCACCCCATTCCCCTCACATCTCCTTCTCTCCCGCACCCCATTCCCATCAGGTCTCCCTCCATCTCGCACCCCATTCCCATCAGGTCTCCCTCCATCTCGCACCCCATTCCCATCAGGTCTCCCTCCCTCCCGCACCCCATTCCTATCAGGTCTCCCTCCCTCTCGCACCCCATTCCTATCAGGTCTCTCTCCTGCACCCCATTCCCATCAGTTCTCCCTCCCTCTCGCACCCCATTCCTATCAGGTCTCCCTCCTGCACCCCATTCCCATCAGTTCTCCCGCCCTCTCGCACCCCATTCCCATCAGGTCTCCCTCCCTCCCACACCCCATTCCCATCAGGTCTCCCTCCCTCTCGCACCCCATTCCTATCAGGTCTCCCTCCTGCACCCCATTCCCATCAGGTCTCCCTCCCTCTCGCACCCCATTCCTATCAGGTCTCCCTCCCTCCCGCACCCCATTCCCATCAGGTCTCCCTCCCTCCCGCCCCCCATTCCCATCAGGCCTCCCTCCCACACCCCATCCCATCAAGTCTCCCTCCATCTCACACCCCATTCCCATCAGGTCTCCCTCCCACCCACACCCCATTCCCTTCACATCTCTCTCCCTCACCCCTTTCCCCTCACGTCTCCGTCTCTCACCCCATTCCCCTCACTTCTCCCCCCCATTCCCCTCACTTCTCCCCCCCATTCCCCTCACTTCTCCCCCCCATTCCCCTCACTTCTCCCTCCCCCCTCCCAATTCCCTTTTCCTCCCTTCCCTGCCCACTGGGGCTCCTCCCTCCCAAGGCCAGGGAGCCCTCTGCAAACTAATTAGGTAATTCGGTGGCAGAAAATCTCATTAACAGGGATCTGAGTCAGCGGCCCTGAATCACCGCTGGAGCTGAGGAACTGGGTTTCCTCCCAGAGCTAAGGCCCCAGTCTCTCTGGATGTATCCAGAGGCGAACACGCGTGTGGGGGGAAGTGTCGGGGGCAACTGTCTAATCACACTCCCTCTGCTGCGCGGACTTGCTGACCTGTGAGAGACAACAGAGGAAAGTCCGGTCAGTCAAGCAAGCAGTTGTATTTATTGAGCACTTAGTGTGTACAGAGCACTGTACTGAGCACTTGGGGAGTACAGTAGAACCCACTGGGACCTGAGGAAAGAGTTAGCGTGACTGCTCGTCCACTCCCCACTTCAGTCTGAGAGACTGAAAGCCCGTCTCGAGACTGAAAGCTTTTTGTGGGCAGGGGATATGTCTACCAACTCTGTTCTGGTGTACTTTCCCAAGCACTTAGTACAGGGCTCTGCATACACACACGTCACTCAATAAATACCATTAGTGGGGTAAGAGGAAGCTGCTGGAACAGAAGAGATCCCCAGGCTCTCAGAAAAAGAAAATTAACTTCGCTCTGTGCTCAGCTATGAGGGTGTGTAATAAGGACAGCAGTATTTGATGATCATGGTGTAAGTCCCTTCCTCACCTTTGGAGAGAGAGGTGTTGCCCGTACTTGGAAATTTCTCGCTCGGTTGGAAAAATAATAGTAACGATGATAGCTTTGGTATTTGTTTAATACCGACTCTGTGCCGAGCACTCTGGTAAGCTTGAGGATAGGTACGGAAATGATCGGGTCATTCCCAGTCTCTGTCCCCCGTGGGTTTATGGATGAGGAAGCTGAGGCCTAGGAGTTCAGCAACTTGCCCAAGGTCAAACAGCAGGTAAGAGCCAGAACTGGGATTGGAACCTGGGTCCTCTGACCCTGTCCTGTGCTCTTTCCACTAGCCCTCGCTGCTTCTGGAGAAAGGCTTGTGATACAGAGCAGTTGTAGCGTGTATTGAGCGCGCACTTGGGATAATAATAATAATGGTAAAGTGCTTACTATGTGCCAGGTACTGGACTAAGCGCTGGGGTGTATACAAGCAAATCGGGTTGGACACAATCCCTGCCCCATGTGGGTCTCACAGTCTCAATCCCCCTTTTACTGAAGAGGTAACTGAGGCCCAGCAAAGTGAAGTGATTTGCCCAAGGTCACACAGCAGGCAAGTGGCAGAGCCGCGGGATAAAGGAGTGACTCACTCTCTGCCCACGAGGATCACTAATAGGGGAAGACACATATAAAAATAATTGCCACGCTGAGTGGTCAAAGTAAATAATTGATATATGTGATTGGCGAGGAGGGTGTAAATAAGCTCATCTAAGTGCTAGAGCTGGCTGAAGGTACATAAGGCCCAGGGGACTGGGAAATCAATCGGAGAAAGCTCGTCGGAGGGGTTGAGGTTTTAGGAGGGATTTGAAGGTGGGGAGAGCTGCGATCTGATATTGGTGGGTGGGGAGTATCGAGCCAGGAGGGCCGTCGAGAGAGAGGCACAGCTAGAAGGCGGGCTTGGGAGGAGCGAAGATGGCGAGAGGAGAGAGCAGTGGGCAGGGAACGCATCTACCGATCCTGTTCTATTGTACTCTCCTAAGCGCCTAGTACAGTGCTCTGCAGACAGTCAGCGCTCAATAAATTCCACTGATTGATCGAGTGACATAGGGGAGACAGGGCCAGAGGATGGAGGGCATTAAAGCCTGTTGTGAGGAGTTTTTGTTTGGGACAGAGAGGCTTGGGGAGAGTTTTGAGGCGAGGAGAGAGGCTGGGGCGAGCCCGGGAAGCTGATCCGTGCCAAAAGCCTGGGGTGTGGATGGAAGCAGGGGAGGCTGCCAGCCCCAGAGATCCTGCCTCTCGGAACCGTTCCCCCTCCTCTCCCGCCCACCTTCCACTCCCACGGTCCGGCCAAGGCCGGACTCTTTGCCTTTAGGGAAACCCTTTGGGCCCCGATTTTTCCCGCCGGACTCTTTGCCTTTAGGGAAACCCTTTGGGCCCCGATTTTTCCCGTCATCGTCGCTGTTGGAAATTTCCCATCCCATCTGGCTTCGAGCAGGAACCTCATGGTCACTTTCCGCTCCTTCTCGGCCTCAGACTCCTGATCAGATATGTCACGAGATCTGATTCTTCCATCCTAGTATTGCTCAACGTTGTCCGCTCCGGTCCCCGCCCTTCGACTCCTGGAGTGCTGCCCAGCTCCTCTCCTTTTTAGCCCACCCCTCAGCCCTCTGCCAAAGCCACCTGCCTCCCATTCCATCCCCAGACCCTTCCCCAGCTCTCCGGGAGTCTCCGGGTCAACTCCAAACTCCTGACTGTAGACACCAAAGCCCCCTCTGCCTCCAATTTTTTTTTTAAATGGTATTTGTGAAGCCCTTACTATGTGTCAGGCACTGTGCTAAGTGTTCAAGTAGATACCAGGTAATCATATTTGAGCACTTCCTGTGAGCAGAGCACAGTACTAAGCGCTTGGGAGAGTACAGTATACTAGAGATGGTAGTCTTGTTTCCTTCCCACGACGAGCTTACAGTCTAGAGGGGGAGATAACAGATTGGACACAGTCCCTGTCCCTCGTGGGTTTCACAGTCTTAATCCCCGTTTTACAGATCCTCACTTCTCTGAGGCTCAGAGAAGTGAAAAGGCTCGCCCAAGGTCACAGCAGACAAGTGGCGGAGCCGGGTTTGGAATCCAAGTCTTTGTGACTGCCAGGCCGGGCCTCTTTCCACTCGGCCGTGCTGCTCCTCCTCCATCCTTCTCTCCGGGCTCACTCCCCGCTCTGTCTCCCTTGGCCACAGCAGCCGTCGATCACGTTCACGACACGCGTCGGTAACACGCAAAGCACTGCGATTGGCGTCTCGCTAATCTCCCCGCCGTCTCCGGTTTCTGTCCCTTCAGTCATACAGGCCCTCCTCTCTTGGAACAGACGGCCCTCCCCGCCGCACCCCACCCCACCCCATCTGCCAAACTGTTTCCCTTCTGTCCTGCCAAGCTGAATGGAAAAGCATCTTTCTTTAAGTGAGGTAATGGGCAGGCCCCAGTCACCATGATGGATTCCCTGGGTTTTACACCGACGGAAGGATGAAGGCTTTGGTGGGTCCTCGCGGGTCTCTCTGTGGGGGGAAACTTGGCTATCTTGTTTTTATTCTTTTGCTGGTATTTGCTAAGGCTTGCTATGTATCCAGCACTGTTCTAAGCACTGGGGTAGATACAAGGTGATCAGATTGGACATGGTCCCTGACCCACGTGGAACTCACAGCCCGAGTGTTGAATTCCCATTTTACAGTTGAGGAAACTGAGGCCCAGAGAGGTTAAGGTCACACAGCAGGCAAGTGGCTGAGCTGACATTAGAACCCGGGTCCTCTGACACCTAGTCCCTTGCTTTTTCCACTAGGCCATGCTGCTTCCAGTTTCTTCTAGTAATACCAGTAACGATAGTGTTTATTAAGCACCATCTCTATATTCAGAACTGGATTGTGAGCTCTTAGAGGCAAGCTCCATCTTCTGAAGGTACAGGATAAGGGGAAATTACTGCAAGGTCGTTGTGGACAGGGAACGTGTCTTCCAACTCTGTAATATTGTACTCTCCCACACACTTAGTTCAGTGCTCTGCACACAGCAAACACTCAATAAATACCAGTGGTGAGAATGAAAGACCATTTAGGGGGGTTTTAATTTACCTACCTCATTTTTTTCTTCCCGTTTAAGCATCATTACCGACCCAAGCATTGACAATTCCATGACCAACATTGATGTGAGTTGAAAGAAAACCAGGCCAGAGAGAGCCCAGGCCTGAGAATCAGAGGACCTGGGTTCTACTACCAGCTCTGCCCTTTATCTGCTGTGTGACCTTGGGCAAGTCACCTTGCTTCTCTGAGCCGCGCTTACCTCAACCATAAAATAGGGATCAAATCTTCCTCCTTCCACCTGTAGACTGTGAGCCCCATGTGGAACGGGGACTGGGACCAACCTGATAAACTTGTGTTTCACCCAGCACTTAGAACTGTGCTTGACACACAGTAAGTGCTTAACATATATCCCAAAATAAATAAATAAACTTTGTCTCTGATCATCTGTCACTCGATAGTATGTATTGAGCACTTTCTGTTTGCAGAGCACTGTGCTAAAGCACCTGGGAGAGGGCAGTGGAGTAGACATAATCTCTGCCCTCAAGAAGCTTACAGTCCAACCAGAAAGGCAGAGGAAGTAATAGAGAATATAAGATAGATCTGTAAAGGTTTGTGGGTGCTTAGGGGGTGCCAGGGTGCTGAGGTGGGAGTTAGGGGACATATGGTGTGGAGATTGAAAAGGCATGGGAGTGGGTCTGGGAGGGCCTGAGTGCCCCCCCCCCCCCCCCCCCCCACGAGGGCTGTGCTCCGGTCAAACAGTCAGATTATTAAGCATTTACTGTATGCAGAGCACTGTACAAAGAGGTTGGGAGAGTGTAATAGAACAGGCACATTACTGCCCACAAGGAGTTTACAGTCTGGTGCCATAGATATGTATATTTCATCATTCACCTTTGCAAGGAAGCAGAGGGCAAGACTGGGATGATGGCCAGGAGGACCCTTATTTGGGCTTTAAGAAACAGATTCTTCCCTTCCCCCCTTTTCCAGACTTCTCCCTTTCCCAGGGCCCAAGGGAAAGGAAGAGAGGCTCCTCAACGTTGCCGGAGACCAGGGATTGAGTGGTTGGATTTCCCAGGAGCTGGAGGAGAGCCAGCAGCAGCTACAGCAGTGTGTCTGCACTGCACTGTACCAGGCTGATAGAGGAAGAGCTCGCTTTCTGATCCACAAACCCCTGTTCTCCGCTGCTGAAGCAGCACGGCCTAATGGATAGAGCCCGGGCCTGGGAGTTAGTAGGACCTGGGTTCTAATCCCAGGTCTGCCACTGTCTGCTGTGTGACCTCGGGCAAGTCACTTCACTTCTCTGGGCCTCAGTTCCCTTATCTGTAGAATGGGGATGAAGACTGTGAACCCCATGTGGGACAGGGACTGTGTCCAACCTGGTTAACTTGGAACTCCCCCAGTGCTTAGTAAGTGCTTAATGAATGCTATTTTTTAAAAAAAAAACCCAAGGCAAAGCAAACAAACAAAACTTTCCTGTTCCAGTTAGGTCATCTGGAGACCGCATGGTGTGTTCCAGGCCCACCAGGAAGCCTCCGGTGACCCCTGGGCTAGGCGCTGACCTCAGTGGCCCAAGTGGGCTCGATGCTATTGGGGAGAGGAAAGGGGGGGTGTCTTGTTTAGACCTTCAGAAGGAGGTGTTCTCCAGTCACTTGGCTCCTTATCCTGGTTCGATACCCACAGGGCCAGGACATCCTGTCCTGGGGCAGGGGGGTGAGAGCCCTGGGTTCTAATCCCAGCTCTGCCACTTGTCCATTGCGTGACCTTGGACAAATCACTCCACTTCTCCAGGCCTCAAGTTCCTGATCAGTAAAATGGAGATTTCAAGACATGTCCTGCTTCCTATTTATTATTATTATTATTATTTAGAGGGTGAACCTCGAGTAGGACAGTAGGACAGGGGCTGTGCCCGCCCTGATTAGTTTGAAACTACCCTGGGGCTTAGTAAAGTACTTGGTACATAGTAAGGGGTTAAGGAGGAGCACAGTGATTATCATAATTAGGATTCATAATAAGAAAAATAGGTCAGCGGTCCAGAGTCACTTTCAGTTTGGGTCAGAACTGGGTGGTTCTGGGGGCGATGGGTGGCACCCAGCCCAATCTCCGCCCTAAATCCGAGCCTGAGTTCCCCTGTCAGAGAGCCCTGCCTGTGACCTTCTCTTTGTCTTGCTGTTTCACCGGAGTGCTTTTTCCCAGACCTGGAAAAAGGACAGGCTAATTTAGAGTTTGAGGGCAGAGGAGTGGGAGGCGGGCAGGGAAGTGGGGCAGGGAGATCTGAGGGAAGGGAATTTCCACCCCTAGGAGACAGCCCAGAGACCGCCCTGAGTTTTGCAGGGACATCTCCTCAGAGACCGCCCTAAGGCCAGGCAGAGATGCCTCCTCCTCAGAGACAGCCCTGAGGCCCGGCAGAGATTGGATAATCAGGAAATCCTTCTACCGAGTCCTGAGCAAGAACAAACCTGCATCCCCCTGGTCCCTGCTGAGGCAGAGGGGGAGTTGTTGAATTCTGCCCACGTCATCGACCCCCACCCCCACCCCTGGGCCCTGTCTGATGGAGGGGAGGTTGGGAGGGAAGACAGGTTTGCAAGGAAATCTGGTTTCCTGAGTCTGCGGGAAGACTCGCTAGCAGGCAGACAGGTGACCTTGACAAATTGGAGGAGACTCATTGGAGCTCCGTAACCAGGAACAGCCTCTCATGCCAAGGACATGGCAGTGCATTTGAGGGAAAAACAAAACTACCGCTAGGCACATGTGGCCTAATGGAAAGAACCCCAGCATTTGGTTCAAATCCCGGCCCTAATTCCTGCTGTGTGATCTTGGGAAAGTCATTTAACTTTTTTTTTTTTAAATGGTCGTTAAGTGTTTACTTAGATAGCTGAATAATCTATCTTATTTATTGATGATGATGAAGATGGCATTTGTTAAGTACTTACTGTGTGTCAAGCACTGTTCTGAGCTCTGGGGTAGATACAAGGTTATCAGGTTGTCCCACGTGGGGCTCACAGATGTGGAAACTGAGGTACCGAGAAGTTAAGTGACTTGCCCAAAGTCACATGGCTGACAAGTGGCGGAGCCGGGATTAGAACCCATGACCTCTGACTCCCAAACCTGTGCTCTTTCCACAAAGCCACGCTGCTTCTCTGATTGAGCATTTACTATGTGCAGAGCACTGTACTAAGCACTTAGCAAAGACATATACAAGATAATCAAGTTGGAAACAGATCGTGTCCCACATGAGGCTCACCCTCTTAATCCCCATTCTACATATGAGGTGTCTGAGGCACAGAGAAGTTAAGTGACTCGCCAGGTGGCACACAGCAGAAATATGGTGGAGCCGGAATTAGAACTGAATTCCTCCGACTCCCGGTCCTGTGCTGTTTCCAATAGGTCATGCTGCTTCTCTCAGCCTCAGTTTCCTCAGCTGTAAAATGGGAATTCAGTACGTGTTCTCTCCAAGTTGGACAGTGAGCCTTGAGTAGGCCAGGATCCACGGCCGACCATCTTGTATCTACGCCAGTGCTTAATATTCAGCGCTTGGTTCATAGCGTTTAGCAAATACCCCTATTATTATCTTCGCCGTCATGTGCCAACATGGCAGAAATTGATCCAGGAGACCTAGTGGGCCCCAAACTAAATCAGTGGTGAGTGAGGCGATGTAGTTCGAAATAAAAGCAGCATGTGTCTGGCATCTACCGCGTCGGGGTGGGTTGGGTTTTCCTTTTGGAGGCCCGCGGCGGGCAGGGTGTGGAGAAAAGAAAGCTGGTCAAAAAGGAGACAAGATTAAAGGTTCTGAAAGCAGCCCCCTTGAGGAAAGGTGGAGGGAATTGGCTTTATTTAGCCTACCTAGATAGAGTCCCCAAAGGGGGGAACTTGTGTGAAGAGGCAGTAGAGGAATAATGACAAGCAGCTTTTAGTAGTGGAACTAAGTCCCTGAGGCACTGGCTGGGGAGGGATTCTGGAGCGGGGGGAATGCACCCCATTTCCCCCTCCCATTCCCTTTTCCCCTCCCACTCCTGCTGCGGCCTCCCACCCCATGGCTGCTGAGATGGGTTGAGGGGGGTGGCAGTCTCAGGGGGAGGCAGCCCAGCTGGCCATGTTCTTCCCATGGTGGCCCATGGCAGCCCTCAGTTGGGCTGAAGGTCCCAGGGCCATTGCTCCCATGGAAGCCCCCTCCCTGGTTCCATTTTGATTGCTGCTGCCCGGGGATAAGTGGAAAGGGCTTGTCCTGGGGCCATTGCTCTGATGGAAGCCCCCTCCTGGACTCCATTTTGTTTACAGCTGCCGGGGGTAGGTGGAAAGGGCTTAAACGGAAGCAGGAGGGATTTAAGGTAGACATAGGGAAAAACTTTTTGACCAGGAGAGCTGTGGAGAACTGAAAGGGGATTGGGAATTCTTCTTCACTGGAGATTGGACTGGGGCCGGGGGGAGAGAGTGTGAGTGAGTGAGTGTGTGTGTGTGTGTGTGTGTGTGTGTATGTGAAGCCATATTGCCAAACTGTTCATTTCAAGCACTTGGTACTGTGCTCTGCACATAGTAAGTGCTCGATAAATACTATTGAAGCCATATCCCTGCGGGGAGATGGGGAGCGTTTGGGATTTGGTTCCCCCCATTCGTGGTAACAATAATATTAGCGATATTTGTTAATCAGTCAATGGTATTTACTGAGCATTTACTATGTGCGGAGCACTGTGCTAAGCGCTTAGGAGAGTCTAATACAACAGAGTTAGCAGACACGCTCTCCATCCATAATGAGCTTACAGTCTAGAGAGGGAACTTACTATGTGCCAACCACTGTACTCAGCGCTGGGTTAGACACAAGATACACTTGGGGCTGACAGTCCAGAGAATAGGTATTGAATCCCCACTTTCCAGATGAGAAAACTGAGGCCCAGAGAAGTGAAGTGACTTGTCCGAGGCCACCCAGCAGGCAAGTATTGGAATCCAGGGATGCCCAGGCCCATGCTCTTTTCATGAGGCCATGCTGGTAGTGGACGGGATAGTATCTGTTGAGACCTGCTCGGGCAGTTCAAAACAAGAAGTATTCCCTGCCCACAGGAAGCTTTCTCTCCAACTGGAGAGACTCTCTTAGGTCCTGAGAGAGGGAGTGATAATTCTTCCCTTTAGGTCTGAGGAGAGAGAGAAACCACAGAACCCCTGAGTTTAAGGATGAAAGCGGGGAAGGTTTTCAGTTTCCTTAGAGGTTAAATTGGGGGAGAGATGAGAGACATCAGAGAGCCAGAAAAGAGACTCCTCTTCTACCCCGGGGCCTTGTGCAGGTCAAGGGAATATTGTCCTGGCCTGTCCTTTTCTCTGTGCTAATGAAGGAGAAGCCGAGTAATTTAAATTTGCACATAATCCTCGAACCTCATTTTAGCCTTTCCTTTCAACCTCCCTCCTGAGAAACCATTTCCCAGCAGGTTGGAGTCTTGGCTCCCTTCTTTCCCACAAAGAGCAAGGAAATGCTTTTATCAACCCCAGCGCTTAATACAGCGCCTTGGCACCTAGTAAGTGCTTAACAAATTCCATTAAAAAAGAAAAATTTCAGAGAGGTGGTAGCCCCAGACCTGGATGATGGACCCTCTGGATTTTCCTCCTGGCTCTCAAATAATTGAGAGTGGCTGCCTTGCCAAGGAGTTTAGTCTTTAGAAGCTTCAAGGCAGGGAAGAGTAGTTCACCTTCTGGTGCCCCTTCCAGGGTCTTGCCCATCCATGGGCACCAGCTACGGCCGGGGTGGAGGATTCCAGTGGACCCAAGCCGCTTTTGCGGCCTCTACTGGGTACGTGGCACGTAATAAGCGCTTAACAAATACCATTATTAAAAAAAAATGAAGGGATTGTCAGCTATTCCCTGGACCCCCAACTTCTGCCTGGCCTCCACCCCCCACTCCTTCCTCTCCCTGTCCACTCCCCCTCACGCCCACCTCTGCTGGCTGCAGTCAGCCCCGAGGCTACCACCCACCGTCTGCCCGCCGCTTTCCCTGGCATAGCTTGGGGTGTAAAAAAAAAAAAACAGTTGCTAATCCCTGTGGGGGATGAACAGATGCCCCTTTTTAAGAAGATTGTCTCCCCCTCTTTCTTTTTCTCTCCCTCCCTCCCCCTCTCCCTCCCTCTCTATTTCTCTCTCTTTTTTCCCTCTCTCTCTCCCACTCCATCTCTATTTCTCTCTCTCTCCCCCTCTTTTCTTTTGCCATGTGTCTCAGTGTCTTATGAGTACTTGGAGGCAGGAAGCTGGGCTGTTTGGTGGTGGGTTTTTTTTTTTCTTCCAGGAAGACCTTAACCCACACTTCCTCCTCTCCAGCACTGGGAGCGAAGGTGTGAGGCGGGGAATGGGCAGCTTTTCTTGTATTTTTAAAGGCATCCAGACAGAACCCCTTCCTGCCTCGCTGCGGCCCCTCCGCCCACCCCGCGGAGGCCGTTTCCTGTCACCTGCAGAGCCCGGGAAGGGTCAGGCTCTGTCTTCTGAGGCCTGTTCAATATTTTTTTTTTTTTTTTTTTACTTTTTACTTTACTTCAAAAGCCCTCCCTGTCCGGAGTGGACAATCATCCTGGTTTGGGGGGATTGAATGTTTCCCTTGAGGGAATCAGCCAATTCATTCATTCATTCATTCAATAGTATTTATTGAGCACTTCCTATGTGCAGAGCACTGTACTAAGCTCTTGGAATGTACAATTTGGCAACAGATAGTGACAATCCCTGTCCAATAACCGCATCACAGTTGAAACGGGGGAAACAGACAGCAAAGCAAAACAGAACAAAACAAAACAAGATCCCAGTTTGGCCTCGGCCCTTTGCCTCTAGGGTGATCCTGGGGTGATCAGTTTCCTCGCCTTTAGAGCAACAATTCAGTGCTGGTTCTTCTTTCCTCTTAGACTGGGAGCCCTGTGCGGGACAGGGACTGGGCCTGATCTGGTTGTATTGTCTACCCCAGTGCTCCGCACAGTGCTGAGCACACGGTGCAAAATAAGTGCCCATAGTTGTTATTAGGAACTGTTCTTCCTGCCCACGAGGAGCTTGCCCTTGAAGAGAAAAATCCTTGGAGCCTGAGGGGTCAGAGAATTGGTGGAAGAGGCTGATCTAGATATCCCAGAAAGGAAAACTGCATTCCCTACTGTTATTTTTCATTTTCCTGAACTCTGAAGACGAACAGTCGACCGATCAATTGTATTTGAGTGCTTGCTGTGTGCAGAGCACTGTACTAAGCTTTTGGGAGAGGACAGTCCAATGGAGTCGGTACACAGTTTCCCTGCCCACATTGAGTTTACAGTCTAGAGGCCTTTGTATACCCCTCTCCGCCACCTCCTCCACTCACAGGCCCTCACAACGACCCAGAGCTTTTTTTTTTTTTTCATTTTTCAAAAATGGTATTTGTTAAGCGCTACTGTGTGGTAGGCACTGTGGCATGGGATTGGGTGAAGGGGTTCCAGCCCCATGAGGAGCGGGGGTGGTGGAAGGATATCTGAAGATCCTTTTGAGCTGGTCGTCCACATCATTTGCGGGGAATAGGGGTCATCTAGCATTGGCCAGCTTTCCTGGGGGAAGGGAAAGGGACTTAGGGCTGTGGGAAGGGGAAGGGAACTAGCTTTTGGCGTTTTTAAAAAATGGTATTTGTTAAGCACACACTGTGTGCCAGGCACTGTACTAAGAGCTAGGGTTGATACATGCTAATGAAGTTGGAAACAATCCATGTCTCACATGGGGCTCACAGTCTTTAATCCCTATTTTACAGACAAGGCCCAGAGAAGTGAAGCGACTTGCCCAGGGTCCCACTGCAGACACATGGCATAGCTGGGATTAGAACCCAGATCCTCTGACTCCCAGGACCTTGCTCTTTTTACTAGGCCATGTAATCCCCACTCTGTGATTATCTGATTATCTTGAGGCTAGCTACTGCACCGCTTAGAATAGTGCCTGGCATAATACGCACTTAATAAATACTATTAACCCCCCCCCCCCCCCGAAATATATATCCTTTCTGGGCTACAGACGTCTATGTCCTTTAGTTTGTGGTTGGAACCACTGCTTCAGTGTCTGACTCTGTTTTTAACCCTCGCTTCTGCTCAAAAAGGAACCCCGTTCCTCCCACCCCTCCCTGCTTTGACAGTACTCAGGGGCTGTACTCCCCCCCCAACCCCAACTACAAATTCCCCCATTGCTTGGTAGGTAGGTAGCCAATCAGTCAGTCGATCAGTCATATTTATTAAGCACTTACCGTAAGAAGAGTACTGTTCTAAGTGCTTGGGAGAGGGCAATATAACTATAATAATGAGGGGTATTTGTTAAGCGCTTACTATGTGCAAAGCACTCTTCTAAGTGCCGGGGGAGGATACAAGGTGATCAGGTTGTCCCACATGGGGCTAACAGTCTTCATCCCCATTTTACAGATGAGGGTACTGAGGCCCAGAGTAGTGAAGTGACTTGCCCAAAATCACACAGCTGACAAGCGGCGGAGCCGGGATTAGAACCCATGACCGCTGACTCCCAAGCCCGGGCTCTTTCCACTGAACCGCACTGCTTCTCACTTTCCCTGCCCACAACGAGGTTTCAGTCTCTAGAAAAGAGACTGGGGGGGGACAAACATTAAAATAAATTACGACTATGGACATAAGTGCTTTGGGGCTGAGGATGGGGTGATTAAGGGTATGAATCCAAGTGTCGGGGTGATGCAGAAGGGAGAGGGAGGAGGGGAAATGAGGGCTTAGTCAGGGAGATGTGCTTTTAATGAGGCTCTGAAGGAGGGGAGAGTGCCAGTCTGACGGATATGAAGCGGGAGAGAGTTCCAAACTAGTTATAATTTTCTCTCCCAAGGGCTTAGTACAATGCTCTGCACCCAGTAAGCACCCAGTAAATAAGCACTGACGGATTGACGTGGGCGAGGGGTCAACCAGGAAGGTCCTTTTTTTTTGACTTGAGATAAAAAAAAAAAAGGAAATACAGACTAAATGATTAATATCCCCTGCCCGCAAGGCACTTATACTCTAATGCGGGGGAAGGCAGGAATTAAAACTACTAACTACACCCTGTCCTAAGAAGAAGCAACATGGCCTAATGAATGGAGCCCGGGCCTGGGAGTCAGAAGGACCTGGGTTCTCATCCCGGCTCCACCATTTGTCTGCCGGGTGACTTTGGGCAAGTCGCTTCACTTCTCTGTACCTCAGTGACCTCATCTGTAAAATGGGGGTTAAGACCGTGAGCCCCAAGTGGGCCAGGGACTGTGTCCGACCCAATTAGCTTGTCTCTACCCCAGCACTTAAGTACAGTACCGGGCACATAGTAATCATGTAACAAATATAACAACAGAAGCAAATAAAACAAATACGACCTGTCTGTGTGTGCTAGGGAGGGTGGAAATAAATCCCCGACGGTGAGGGCGGCGTTCATGTATTCAATTGTGTTTTTCTGAGCACTTCACAGAGCACTGTGCTCAGTGCTTGGGAGAGTACAGGACAAGCCGGGGTGTCTCAGGTTACTGGGAGAGCTTGGTCGGAGGAGTTGGGAGGAGCTGAGGGTTGTCTGATGGATGGTTGCGTCTGTTTGGGGGCGGCGGGGAGCTGGACGGGAACCTGTTTTGAGGTGAGACCAAGCTGCAGGAGTTGAGGTTCACGGAGGTCCCGGCCGCAGGCTAAGGTTGGGAGGATCGGGTGCTGCCGCCTGGGGGACTTAGAGGGTACCGTATCTTCGGGGATTTTAAATTTAATTTATTTTAAATTTTTGGAGGGGATATCTGTTATGCGTTTACTATGCGCCAGGTAATAATAATAATGGTGGGATTTGTTAAGCGCTTACTCTGTGCAAAGCCCTGTTTTAAGCGCTGGGAGGATCCAAGGCGATCGTCCCATGTGGGGCTCGCCGTTTTAATCCCCATTTTACGGATGAGGTCCCTGAGGCACAGAGGAGTGAAGTGACTTGCCCAGAGTCACACAGCTGACAGGCGGCAGAGCTGAGATAATAATGTTGGTATTTGTTAAGCGCTTACTATGTGCAGAGCACTGTTCTAAGCGCTGGGGTGATACAGGGTCATCAGGTTGTCCCACGTGAGGCTCCCAGTCTTCACCCCCATTTTACAGATGAGGTAACTGAGGCCCAGAGAAGTGAAGTGACTTGCCCACAGTCACCCAGCTAAGTGGCAGAGCTGGGATTCGAACCCATGACCGCTGACTCCCAAGCCCGGGCTCTTTCCACTGAGCCACGCTGCTTCTCCTATCCCCAAGGCTGGGGCAGATACAAGGTAATCAATTTGGACACAGTCCTTATCCCAAGTGGGGCTCCTTAATCCCCTCTGACTCCCCAGCCCAAGCTCTATCCATTAAGCAACACTGCTTCTTCGTGGGCCTTGCCTTACTTTGGGCAAGTCACTTAACTTCTCTGTGCCTCAGTTGTCTCATCTGTAAAATGGGGATTGACTGTGAGCCTCACGTGGGACAACCTGATTACCCTGTATCTACCCCAGCGCTTAGAACGGTGCTGTGCACATAGTAAGCACTTAACAAATACCAACATTATTATTACTATTATTATTATTATTACTTGGGACTGTGAGGCAGTTTCCAGCTGTTGATGAGAGAAGAGGCTCCTCACTGACTCCATCCCCAATCTCTCAGGACCTGAAGGGACAAGAAAATAAACATTCACTCATTCATTCCATCGTAATTATTGAGCCCTTGCTGCATTCAAAGCACTGTACTAATCACTAGGGAGAGGACAATATAACAATAAACAGACATATTCCTTGCCCACTACGATCATGACTCAGTGGAAAGAACATGGGCTCAGGAGTCAGGAGATCCGGCTTCTAGTCTCGGCTCTCCCCCACAGCAATGCCACCTGAGCAAGTTCTTGAGCCTCAGTTTCCCCCTCCGCAAAATAGGCCTAAGATACCTACATCTCCCCACCTCTTAGATTGTGGGACAGAGACTCTGTCGGAAATGACTGGCTGTGTCGCCCCCAGTGCTTAGCCTAGTGCTTTGGACCATAGGCAGCATTTAAGAAACACCATAATAATAATTATTCATTAAACTACAGCCTCTTGCAGCGGGCGTAATAAATCGCCTTTTGAGGATAATGAAGGCCGAAGGCTCTCCAGCTTCCATTTATGTTCTCAAAGGGTTTTGACCTTTGTTTATATTGTTTTCCTTCCCTCCCAAAGTAGGGCAGAACTTTTCGGATAGGGAAGTGGAAGCTCAGACCGGCTCAGCACCCCCGTGTCCAGGGCCGGCCTGGGAATTTCAAACCCTCGGACTCTGAATTTCTGAGAAGCATTCCCACTCCAGCACCGCAGTTGGGTTAGGGAAAAGCCTCGCATGGTGGAGCAGGTCCTGTTGATTCCACCAGAATTAGAGGCTGGTAATTCACTCCAGCTGGGTTCGCTTCAAAGCAGAGAGCGAGGTCTCGGTCCTTAGCCGAACTGCTGAACTGGAGGTAGGGTCTCTCCTGTTTTGGCATCTATCAGTTGTGTCTGTTGAGTACCCACTCTATGCAGAGCCCTATACTTATGAGAAGCAGCGTGGCTCAGTGGAAAGAGCACGGGCTTGGGAGTCAGAGATCATGGGTTTGAATTCCAGCTCTGCCCCTTGTCAGCTGTGTGATTGTGGGCAAGTCACTTAACTTCTCTGGGCCTCAGTTCCCTCATCTGAAAAATGGGGATTAAGACTCTGAGCCCCACATGGGACAATCTGATTACCCTCTATCTACCCCAGCGCTTAGAACAATGCTCTGCATATAGTAAGCGCTTAAATACCAACATTATTATTAAACTAAGCACTTGGAAGAGTATCATCATTACTATGTGCAGAGCACTGTACTAGGCACTTGGGAGAGTACAATACAACAGAGTTGGCAGACATGTTCCCTGCCCACAACAAGTTTCCAGTCTCTCAGAACCTGCTTTTGAGCTTCTTCGGGCTCCAAAGTGCTTAGTACAGTGCTCTGCACCCAGTGGGCAGTCAAGAAATACCATTGATGATGAGATGTTGGTGTTGGGAGTTTTATTCAGAGGTGACTTGCCTTCAGGCCAAATTGATCCAAGGGGCTGCCCCCGGGGTCTGTCGATTGTGCCCTGGGCCAGGGCAGGGTGAGCTGGCTGGAGTTTGTGCCCCAAAGGGAATCAGTTGGGTGAGTTTCCTCTTTCAGTGACTTTCAGCTTCCCATGGTTGCCCTGTGGAGTGACAGGAGTTGGATATGTTGGCTTTAGTTGTATGGTGGAGAGGCAGGAGTTGGCCATTTTGGCTTTGGTTGCGCTACGGGAGGCAGGAGTTGGCCGTGTTTGCTTGTTGTGCTGAGGGGAGGCAGTTGGCTGTTTTTGGCTTTGGTTGCCCTGAGGGGAGCCAGCAGTCGGCCAATTTGGCTTTGGTGGCCCTGGCCAGATTGGGATCCACATCCAGTTCTCTTTAAGGTTCTTAGAGGAGGTCAACTGCAGTCAGTCAAACAATGGCTTTTATTGAACACTTACTGTCTTCCAAAGAGCTTACAATCTAGTGGCGGACACAGGCGTTAAAGAAAGTTACAGAGAGGCGAAATGGTAGCCTATAAAGATGGATAAAGATTTTTTTAAATAGTATTAAGAGCCTACTAAGTGTCAAGAACTGTTCTGAGTGCCGGGGTGGATACAGGTTAATCAGTTCGGACATAGTCCGCGTCTCACACAGGGCTCACAGTCTAAGTAGGAGGGAGAACAGGTCACTGAATCCCCGTTTTGCAGGTGAAACTGAGAAGTGAAGTGACTTGCCCAGGGTCATGCAGCAGGCAAGTAAGTGGTGGAGCCGGGATTAGAACCCAGGTCCTCTGGCTCCCAGGGCTGGGCTTTGTCCACTAGGCCATGCTGTCCATAAGTGCTGTTGTACTTGGGGATGGGGTGAGCATCAAAGTGCTTAGGGGTTATAATAATTATGGTACTTGTGAAGTGCGTATTATGTGCCAAGCACTGTTCTAAGCACCAGGGTAGATACAAGTTAATCAGGTTGGACACGGTCCCTGTCCCACAGAGGGCTTGTGGTCTTGAAGAAGCAGCGTGGCTCAGTGGAAAGAGCCCGGGCGTCAGAAGTCATGGGTTCTAATTCCAGCTCCACTGCTTGTCAGCTGTGTGACCTTGGGCAAATCACTTTACTTCTCTGGGCCTCAGTGACCTCATCTGTAAAATGGGGATGAAGACTGTGAGCCTCACATGGGACAACCTGATCACCTTGTATCCCCCCAGCGTTTAGAACAGAACTTCGCACGTAGTAAGCGCTTAATAAATACCATCATTATAATAATGTTGGGATTTGTTAAGTGCTTACTATGTGCCAGGCGCTGTTCTAAACGCTGGGGTAGATACAGGATCATCAGGTTGTCCCACGTGAGGCTCACAGTTAATCCCCGTTTTACAGATGAGGTGACTGAGGCCCAGAGAAGTGAAGTGACTTGCCCACGGTCACCCAGCTGACAAGTGGCAGAGCTGGGATTCGAACCCATAATCTTCGTCTCCCAAGCCCAGGCTCTTTCCACTGAGCCACGCTGCTTCTCTATTATTATTAACCCCGATTTTTCAGATGAGGAAACGGAGGCCCAGAGAAGGGAAATGACTTGTCCAAGGTCACACAGCAAGCGAGTGGCAGAGCTGGGATGGGAAGCCGCGTCCTCCGACTCCCAAGCCTTTCCTCTAGGCCACGCCGCTCCTGTTTCCCCATCGGCTCCCGCTCCCTCTCCGAGGAGCCAGGGAATGGTTGCCCTCCCTTGCCGGTCTTTCCCGATGCCGTTCCCGGTGTGGAGGAGCCCCGAGCCGGGATTTCTACCTCTCCGCGTTTGATTGATTCCTCCGGAGTTCCTAGTTGGAGGAAAGCCTCGCCCTCCTCAATCCCTCCCCTTGCTCTTCCCCTCCGGGATCTCACCCCTTTTATCTTGTGCTTGAGTCAAGCAGAAGGTGGATCCTTAAAGCCCGGTCCGGAGAAAGGAATCCTGAGGAGAAGGAACTCAGCCTTGTGGAAGGAGCCCGGGCCTGCGAGTCAGAGAACCCGGGTTCTAATCCAGGCTCCACCACTTAACTGCCGTGGGACCTTGGACAAGTCACTTCACTTCTCTGGGCCTCGGTTCCATCATCTGCAGAATGGGGATTCAATACCTCTTCTCCTTCCTACTTAGACTGGGAGCCCCATTTGGGACCTGATTATCTCGGATGTACTCCCAGCTTGGCACATAGTTAATGCTTAACGATTATCATTATTATTATTATAATGTGCCCCAGTGGGGGGACTCTCAAGACCCCCCAGGCCCACATTCACTCCACCATGAGGCATCAAAGGCCATGGTTGGTCTCATGCTCTGCCCAGCAACGGGTTTGAAAAGCTGGGAAAGAGAGAGGGAAAGGGACTTAGGGAAGCAGTGTGGCCCAGTGGATAGAGCATGAGTCAGGGAGTCAGAGGGCCTGGGTTCTGATCCTGGTTCCACCACTTGTCTGCCATGTAGTAGGAGTGATAGTAATGGAGCACCTGCTAGGTGCAATGCACCGTACTAAGCACCGGATGAGTCGTGATCCCTGCCCAGGAGCTTCTGCTCTAGCAGGAGAAAATGCATCCGCTGCTCTCGGAATCCCATTTCCACATCTAAAACGGCACTATCACCAGGAGAAGCAGTGGGGCCTAGTGCAGCAGCTTGATCCTGGGAGTCCCAGGACCTGAGTTCTACTCCTGGCTCTGCTTTTTGCCAGCCATGTGACCCTGGGCAAGTCACTTCTCTGAGCCTCAGTTTCCTCAACTGTAAAATGGGGATTCCTACATAGACTGTGAGCCCCAAGGGGGACAGGAACTGTGTGTGACTTGATTATCTTCTATTACCCCAGCGCTTTTACTTGGCACATAGTAAGTGCTTAGCAAATACCACTATAAGAGGAGGAGGAGGAGGAGGAGGAGGAGGAGGAAGAAATGCTCCCTTCTTGCTAACTTCAGCCCCACTTGTCACTCACTCAGACCCCTGTGCTCTGGCTTTTGGGGAGGATCAGAGTTCTCGCTTCTCCATTAAGAGGCCACGTAGGTCCCAGTTGCTTGGGCAGAACTTTCTCCAATCACGGCTTGAGACTGGGAGTGGCTCTCAGTTGGGATTTCTTAATTTCCCCGGAGCCTGAGAGAGCCATGTACATGCTCCCTGATCCCCATGCTTCAGTCCCGGCTCCTGCCCCAGCCTCCAGAGTGCTCCAGGCCGGGCTTGTCCACCGCTTTGCTCCTGCCCCAGCTCTGGCTCTTAGAGTGGACACTGCAGTCCGGGCATGAGCGCTGCCCCGCTCTTGCCCCAGCCCCAGCTCCCGTGCACTTCAGGCACGTCCTGGCTCCTGCCTCAGCTCTGGCAACTGGGGTGCCCCAGGCCGGGCTTGCCCACCCATAGGTTCCTGCCCCAACTCCAGCTCTTGAGGTGCCCCCGACTGGGCTTGCCCTCTTCCCGGCTCTTGCCCCAAGCTCCGGCTCAAGAGGGGGTCCAGGCCGAAGGCGTCCAGGCTGGGCTTGCCCGGTTCCTGCCCTGGCTCCGGCTCAAGAGGGGGTCCAGGCCGAAGGGGTCCAGGCTGGGCTTGCCCGCTTCCTGCCCCGGCTCCGGCTCCTGAGGGGGTCCAGGTTGAGGGGGTCCAGGCTGGGCTTGCTCGGTTTCTTCCCCTGCCCCAGCTCTGGCTCCCGAGGGAGTCCAGGTCGGGCTTGCCTCGTTCCTGCCCCTGCCCCAGCCTCAGGTCTGGCTCCTGAGGAGGTGGGTCCAGGCTGGGCTTGCCCCGTTCCTGCCCCTGCCCCAGCTCTGGCTCCTGAGGGGGTCCAGGTCGGGCTTGCCCAGTTCCTGCCCCAGCCCCAGCTCTGGCTCCTTTGGGTGGGCTTGCCCCGTTCCTGCCCCTGCCCCGGCCCCAGGTCTGGCTCCTTTTGGGGGTCCAGGTCGGGCTTGCCCCGTTCCTGCCCCTGCCCCAGCCCCAGCCCCAGCTCCTTTGGGGGATCCAGGTCAGGCTTGCCCCGTTCCTGCCCCTGCCCCAGCCCCAGCTCTGGCTCCATTATGGGGGGTCCAGGCCGTGCTCGCCCCGTTCCTGCCCCGGCTCCGGCTCCCGCGGGAATCCAGGCCGGGCTCGCCCCGGTCCCGCCCCGGCCCCGGCTCCGGCTCCGGCTCCGGCTCCGGCTCCCGCGGAGGTCCATGCCGGGCTTGCCTCCCTCCCTCCTGCCCGGGTCCGGGGCTCCCGGGGCCGCCCAGGTCTGGGCTTGCCGGGCGGCGGAGCGGGAGCGGGAGCGGGAGCGGGAGCGGGACGGGGCCGCAGCCGAGCGCTCGGACCATGGAGCCGGGCCCCGCCGCCGCCCCCGCCCCGGCCGGCGGCCCGTGAGCATGGAGCGGGGCTGGCCCCGGGCCCACGGCTGCAGCGGGGAGCGGCCCGGGGGCGCCCGCCGAGCCCTCAGCGTCTGCGACTCCCTGGACTTGCAGGGGACCGCGCCTCCCTCGTCGTCGACGTCGTCGTCCTCCCCGCCAGCCGGGAGCTTGGGGTCGGGGAGCCCGGCGGGGGCTCCGGGCCGCGGCCTCGTCCTCCTCAACCTGCTGCGACCCCGCCGGGCCCAGCCTCCCGGGGACCCCCCGGCCCGCCCGCGCCCCACCAGCATGACGTTCCTGGAGGTCAACCGGCTGGGAGGAGGAGGAGGAGGAGGAGGAGGCGGCGGTGGCCTGGGCCGGGCCGGGAGCTCGGGGTTCCTGCGCGGGGGCTCCCTGTGGAGCAGCCAGCGCTGGCAGGTGTTCCGGGGCGGCGGGGGCGCGGGCCCCGACCCCCCGCGCCGGGGCTTGTCGGCCCTGAAGAAGAGCTTCAGCTTCCGCCTGCGGCGGGGACCGGAGCTGCGACGCTCCGAGTCGGGCCTGCTGCCCCGGGCCCGCGTCCGCACCAAGAGCGACGGCGACGCCGCCTCCCTGCGAGCCTTCCCCAGCCGCAGGGACCTGCTCCTGCCCGACCCCGGGCCCCCGCCGGACCCCGGCCCGCCCCGCCCCGCCGCCGGCCTCTGGAAGCTGCTCACCGGCCGCTTCCGCCGCCGGGACCCCGCCCCGACCGCCCCCCGGCCCCTCTGGACCCGCCGGGCCCACCTCCCGACCCACCCCGGACCCCCGGGCCCGCCCGGTAAGGACGGCGGAGACCGGGAGTCTCCACCCGCCGCACGGCGACGCGAGGCCCACGGGGCCGGCGAGCCAGAGCGATGCCCCCCGGATACGCGGGCGAGGACCGGGGGTCTCCGTCGCTTTGGGGTCGAAGGGCTCGTCTGCCGGGCGGAACCGGGGCTCGGCCGTCACGGACCCCGAGGGGAGGCCCAAGACGGGCGAGGCGAGAGTTTTAGCGCGATCGCCCGGCTCTCCCGGGACGCCCCGGCCTAGGCCTCCGGGCTCAGCCCCGGGCCCCTCGCTGAGGATGGGGAAGCGGAGCGGGGTGGAGGGGAAGCGGAGAGAGAGGGGAGATCCCCGCTCCGGCCAGGGAGGAGCCGGGAGGCAAGGTGTGTAGGTGGGGGGGTGGCCCGGGCCCGGCCTCCCTCCCCTCCCACCCTCTCCTCTTCATCCAGGCTCAGGAATGCGGTGGGCGGCCCCACCCTGGCCAGGGTGAGCTGTTCGTACTCGCCGGAGGAGCCGGGCTCCCCGCTCAGGGCCTGCCAGCCGCCGTGCCCGCTCCGGGACCGGCCGGGCGGCCTCCCGGGCCCTCTGGCCCTCGGGGACCCGCGCCCAGACCGGCATCCGGCGGCGGCGTTCCGGGGAAGGGTCCGGGACCACCCGTCTGACCCGGGCGTCGTCACGGTGCCGTTGGGGGGGCCCGGACGGAAACCCGATGCCGGCTCCGGGACGGGCGTCGGGGGGAGGCGTGGCCGGAGGAGCGCCACCGGGGTCCCTCGGCCCCAACGACTGACCACCCTGTCTTCTGCCCCTCAGACTCATTCGTGAACAGCCAGGAGTGGACCCTGAGCCGCTCGGTGCCGGAGCTGAAAGTGGTGAGTGCGTCCGAGGCTGCGGGAGCCCCAGAGGGTCAGGGCGGCCGCCCCGGGGCCCTCCCTGCGTCCCCCTCCTCTCCTCTCCCGCGCCCTCCTCCTCCTCCTCCGCTTTTCTTTCCCTCCCTCCCCTGGCCTCCTCCCTGCCCCTCACCTCCTTCCCCTCCCTCCCCCACAGGGCATCGTGGGGAACCTGTCTAGCGGGAAGTCGGCCCTGGTGCATCGCTACTTGACGGGGACGTACGTCCAGGAGGAGTCTCCGGAAGGTGAGTCCCACCGACCCCATCCCAGCATCCAGCCCCGCTTCCTCCTTCCGTCTCTCAGGGCCCCCTCCCTCTCCGCTGCCCCTCTTCATCGTTCTGGGCACAGGTCCCCGCTCCTCCTGCTCACTCAATAGTTGCTCCTTCCTCTCCACATCAAGTGGAAACTCCTGACTGTCGGCTTTGAGAAGCAGCATGTCTCAATGAAAAGAGCCCGGGCTTGGGAGGCCGAGGTCATGGGTTCTAATCCCTGCTCCGCCACTTATATTAGCTGTGTGACCCCGGGCAAGTCGCTTGGCTTTTCTATGCCTCAGTTCCCTCATCTGTAAAATGAGGATTAAGATGGTGAGCCCCACGTGGGACAACCTGATTACCTTGTATCTACTCCAGTGCTTAGAACAGTGCTTGGCACATAGTAAGCGCTTAACAAATACCAGCATTCTTATTATTATTATCTGAGGTCCTCAATCAGCCCTCTTCCCCTGTTTATCTTTGCTTTCTTCCCACTGACACCCAGCCCACACATTTTGCTCCCCTAATACCAACCTACTCGCTGCCTCTTTCTCGTCTCTCTCACCATCAACACCTTGCTCACGTGCTCCCTCCTGCGTGGGCACTGTCTCCCCTTGCACATTTTTATCGGTATCTGTGAAGTGCTTACTATGTGCCAGTCACCGTACTAAGCGCTGAGGTAAGTGCAAGCTAATCAGGTGGGTCACAGTCCATATCCCTCATGGCGTTCATGGTATTAATCCCCATTTTTCAGTTGAGGTAACTGAGGCTCAGAAAAGCCGAGTGACTTGCCCGGGGTCACACAGCGGACAAGTGGCGGAGTCGGGGTTAGAATCCAGGTCCTTCCGACTCCCGGGCCCGTACTCTATCCACTAAGCCACGCTGCTTGTGGCATTTAAGTGCTTACTATGTGCCAGACACCCTGCGGAAAAGCACCGCGGCAGGTACAGGTTAATTAGGTTGAGCACAATTCCTGCCCCACATAGGGCTCAGAGTCTACGTAGGAGGGGAAACAGGTACTTAATCTCCATGATACAGATGAGGAAACTGAGGCACAGGGAAGTGAAGTGACTTGCCCGAGGTCCCACAGTAGGCAGGTGGCGGAGCGGGGATTAGGACCCAGGTCTCCTGACTCCCAAGCTTTACTAAAATCAAGTCTCCAGGACGCCTTTCCTGATTAGTCTCTCTAATCTCCCTTCCCCGTTCCCTCCTAGGCCCTCGAGTCCTCACCCCCTAACCATTTAAGATACTCTCCCCTTCCCTTGCCCCGTAGCATTTACAGACATTGCTTTAAACTTGCTCTTTAACTCTCCCCTTCCGGACTCTAAACTTGTCATGGGCAGGAGACGTGTCTCCCAACTCTGTTGCTCCCAAGTGCTTAGTACAGTGCTCCGCATACAGTAAGACTCAACCGGTGGTATTGATTGATCGACTGGTTGCTTTCCCCACCTGCAGCTGATTTTAGCGTCTGTCTCCCCGACTAGCATTTAAATGCCAGTCCCCAAGCGCTTAGTACAGAGCTCTGCACCCAGTGAGTGCTGGATAAATACCCTCGATTGATCCATTTCCAGGGAGTGTCCTCAGCTCCTGCCACCGCGGGGCCTCGACTCGCCCCATGAAGTCGCCTCATCATTTCGGGGTGTCCCCCGGCACCCCCGGGGAATAAGGTCCTAATTCAGTTCTCTGTCCCAGGGGGCCGGTTTAAGAAGGAGATTGTGGTGGATGGTCAGAGTTACCTGCTGTTGATCCGAGATGAAGGAGGGCCCCCCGAACTCCAGGTGAGCCCCTCCCGGCTCCCCTCTGCCGCCCGCTCCCCGATATCCCCTCTTCCCTCTCTCCTCTCAGGGCTGAGGGGAATCTTGTTCGAGCGCCGGGCCCCAGCTGGGAGGACGAGGGAGGCGAAGCCAGGGGACGGGGCGGGGTTCGAGAGGTCTGGTGGGCCCGGGAAGGGGCAGGGAGAGACGTCGGGGGGGTCGGGCCAGGGTGGAACGGTGTAGCCGGTCTCCCCGCAGTTTGCCGCCTGGGTGGACGCGGTGGTGTTCGTGTTTAGCCTGGAGGATGAGATCAGCTTCCAGACGGTGTACAACTACTTCCTGCGCCTGTGCAGCTACCGCAGCGCCAGCGAGGTGCCCATGGTGCTGGTGGGCACTCAGGGTGAGGCCGGAGGCGGAGGAGGGCCCGGTGTGGGGGTGGGGGCGGGGCGGAGAGGTTCCTGGGGCCTTCCGCTGACCCGGCCTCGTTGGGGGTTGCTCCCCCATTTCCGCTCCTTATGCTGACTGGGCCCAGCCCACCCCCATCTCAGAGAGAGGCACCCCACCCTTCCCAGCTCTTGCCCACAGCTATTGTGGCGGGCGTCCCTCCCCGTCCCTGCCCCTCTGAGGCCTCCCCCCACCCCGCCCCGGGACGGATCCCCGCCGAGCCCCCCGCTGAGCCCCCTCTCCTCCCTCAGACGCCATCAGCGCCGCGAACCCGCGGGTGATCGACGACAGCCGGGCCCGCAAGCTCTCCACGGACCTGAAGCGCTGCACCTACTACGAGACGTGTGCCACCTACGGGCTCAACGTGGAGCGGGTCTTCCAGGATGGTAACGGCTGGGGTCGGGGCCGGGGGCGAGGCCTGGGCATCTTCTCCGGCCTACCGTCCTCCCCGGCCCAACGCTGACCGCGTCGCCCTCCCTTCCGCCCCCACCCCCCGCAGTGGCGCAGAAGGTGGTGGCCCTGAGGAAGAAGCAGCAGCTCGCCATCGGGCCGTGCAAGTCGCTGCCCAACTCGCCCAGCCACTCGGCCGTGTCTGCCGCCTCCATCCCTGCCGTGCACATCAACCAGGTGGGAGTCCCTCCCCTCCCCTCGGTCCCCCTCGTCGTCATCACGCACGTCGGTCAGTTGGGCGCCTGGTCCCCTCCACTTGCCCCCCAGCCGCTCCCGCCGTTTGCTCTTGGTCCACCAACCGGACAGGCGGCAGGGGAACCCCCTCCTCCAAAACTTGCCTTTGCAGAGAGATAGCACAGACTACTACTGATAATGGTAATAAGAATGATAATAAAAAACAATAATTCTCGTACTTGTTAAGCGCTTACTATGTGCCAAGCACTGTTCTAAACGCCGGGGGAGATACAAGTCGGTCAGGTTAGTCTTAATCCCCATTTTACAGATGAGGTAACCGAGGCCCAGAGAAGTGACTTGGTGAAGGTCACAAAACAGACCTGTGGTGGAGCCGGGATCAGAACCCAGGTTCTCCTGACTCGCAGGTCCGTGCTCTATCCGCTGAGCCACACTGCTTCTCTAAGTCTGTTCTCCTGCACGGTATTTACTCGAAAGCTAGATTGGGAGAGACTAGAAGGGAGAGGCAGAGTGGAGTAGGTTTTTTTTAGGCCCACTGCCTGTTTTCTCCCAGGCCCATACCTTGATTTCCTCTAGGTATGGGGCATGCAGGCCCTTCTTATTTTCCAGAATCTGACTTACCACCACTCTCCCCCATCCCCTTTCTCCCCCCGCGGCCCCCTTTGTCTCCCTTCCCCTTCCGGCCGGGACTGGGGCCGCCCCTTCCCAGCTGGGACTTCACATTCCAGGGGGCCGGGTCTCCCAGAGGTCGGAGAGGGGGGAGCCGAGCTGGGGGTCCGGGAGGCGGGCCCTCCGGGTGGAGACCCTCACGCGCACCTGCCGCTCCCTGGAGGTGAGGTGGTCCCTCTGAGCCTGCTGCCCACTGCCTCGACTTACCCAGGTTGCCTGACCGTGCCCTGGCCACGCCCCCTCAGGGTCCGGCCTGACTTCTCATTCAATCTCTCGGAGTTTTGAGCGGAAGCTGGGCTCCTCGATTCTGTACCATCCCAAAAGAAGGCCCGGCCCAACTCCTCTGCTCCTCCTCCTGTGTTTTTTTTTCTTTTTTCTTAAATATGGTATTTAAGCAGCGCTTATTGTGTGCCAGGCACTGTACTAAGCGCTGAGATAGGTTCAAGCTACATGGGTCGGACACAGTCCCTGTCCCATATGGGGCTCACGGTCTTAATCCCCGTTTTACAGATGAGGGAACCGAGGCCCAGAGAAGTTAAGTGACTTGCCCAAGGTCACACACAGCAGACAAGTGGCGGAGCCGGGATTAGAACCCAGGTCCTCTGACTCCCAAGCCTGTGCTTTATCCACTAGGCCATGCTGCTTCGCACGCTCCTCCTCTATCTCCTCCTCTTCTTTTCCCCTTCTTCCTCCTCCTCCTCTCCTTCCTCCTCATCGTCCTCCTCTTCCTCCGTCCTCCTGCCGGTCTCTCAATCCCCTGCTCAGAGACCAGTTACCACAGCACCTGGCCCAGGCGCCCAGGAGGAGGGAGACATTCCACAGGCTCCTCATGGGTCTCCGCAAATCGCCTCACCCCATCAATCAATGGTATTTACTGAGCCCTTACTATGTGCAGGGCACCGTACTGAGCGGTTGGGAGAGGACGATACCACAGAAATAGCAGACGTGTTCCTTGCATCTTCTGAGTCCAGGGATCTTACCCTGCAAACGTGGCGGGGCAGGGCAGAGGAAGACTCGGGTGTTGGGAAAGAGCTCTCCGCGATTTGCAAGGGAGGTTGATCCCCCTTTGCCTCCCTCCCACACCCCTTTCTGTTTCCCCAACTAGACTGTAAGCTCGGGGTGGACGGGGAATGGGTTCTACCGACTCTATTACGGCGTGTGCGTCCAAATGCTTAGTACGGACGCTCTGCACGCAGGAAGCGCTCAGTAAATACCGTCGACTGATGTTTCTTCCACCTACGCTCTCCCCAAGCCACTGGACTCACCTCCTTCCACTCCCCTCTGTCAGTCTCCTGTGCTCTCCCCCGTCCCGGACCCCTCCTCCCCTCCGTTTCGTTTCCCTCTTGTCTGAGCCCATCCTGGCCCTTCCCAAGTGCCGGTACTCCCGGTTTCGCTTCCCGGCTCTACTCCCGAGGCGCTGACGGGCAGTGGTCCTCAAGCTTCACACCTGGCGTGCACCGTTGTTCCTGGGCACGCAGGGGCCGCTGGGCTCTAGAGTCTGGAAGGGGAGGAGGCGGGAAGGCAGGGTCCAAGTTCCCAGGGGTGGGGGAGTTGGGGCTATGCCCCAAGGAGGACGGTAAAGAAGGCTCTAAGCACCTCCGCTGGGCAGTCTTAAAGGGTCGGGGGGGGCAGAGGGTGTCTGACCCGACTTCTTCGGGGTCCTGCCCTAGGGCCTTAATGCCCGTTATCAGAGGGCATGAAGCAGCTGCACTTGGGCAGGGGGAGGATCAGCTTTTGCCGCAGGTGAGCGTTTCTATGGCTGGGGGACTGGATCGGACTTGATAGAACCGGAGGGAGCAGAGCCCTCAGCCTTCCCTTCCCTCCCTCCCCACCACTTCAGCCCCTCACCAGCCTTGCCTCCCCCTCCTCCCCTCTCAGACCCTCACCAGCCTTCCCTGCCTTCCCACAGTCCCTCGCCAGCCTCCCCTCCCCTTCCTCCCCCTTAATCCCCGTTTTACAGATGAGGGAACCGAGGCCCAGAGAAGTTAAGTGACTTGCCCAAGGTCACACACAGCAGACAAGTGGCGGAGCCGGGATTAGAACCCAGGTCCTCTGACTCCCAAGCCTGTGCTTTATCCACTAGGCCATGCTGCTTCGCACGCTCCTCCTCTATCTCCTCCTCTTCTTTTCCCCTTCTTCCTCCTCCTCCTCTCCTTCCTCCTCATCGTCCTCCTCTTCCTCCGTCCTCCTGCCGGTCTCTCAATCCCCTGCTCAGAGACCAGTTACCACAGCACCTGGCCCAGGCGCCCAGGAGGAGGGAGACATTCCACAGGCTCCTCATGGGTCTCCGCAAATCGCCTCACCCCATCAATCAATGGTATTTACTGAGCCCTTACTATGTGCAGGGCACCGTACTGAGCGGTTGGGAGAGGACGATACCACAGAAATAGCAGACGTGTTCCTTGCATCTTCTGAGTCCAGGGATCTTACCCTGCAAACGTGGCGGGGCAGGGCAGAGGAAGACTCGGGTGTTGGGAAAGAGCTCTCCGCGATTTGCAAGGGAGGTTGATCCCCCTTTGCCTCCCTCCCACACCCCTTTCTGTTTCCCCAACTAGACTGTAAGCTCGGGGTGGACGGGGAATGGGTTCTACCGACTCTATTACGGCGTGTGCGTCCAAATGCTTAGTACGGACGCTCTGCACGCAGGAAGCGCTCAGTAAATACCGTCGACTGATGTTTCTTCCACCTACGCTCTCCCCAAGCCACTGGACTCACCTCCTTCCACTCCCCTCTGTCAGTCTCCTGTGCTCTCCCCCGTCCCGGACCCCTCCTCCCCTCCGTTTCGTTTCCCTCTTGTCTGAGCCCATCCTGGCCCTTCCCAAGTGCCGGTACTCCCGGTTTCGCTTCCCGGCTCTACTCCCGAGGCGCTGACGGGCAGTGGTCCTCAAGCTTCACACCTGGCGTGCACCGTTGTTCCTGGGCACGCAGGGGCCGCTGGGCTCTAGAGTCTGGAAGGGGAGGAGGCGGGAAGGCAGGGTCCAAGTTCCCAGGGGTGGGGGAGTTGGGGCTATGCCCCAAGGAGGACGGTAAAGAAGGCTCTAAGCACCTCCGCTGGGCAGTCTTAAAGGGTCGGGGGGGGCAGAGGGTGTCTGACCCGACTTCTTCGGGGTCCTGCCCTAGGGCCTTAATGCCCGTTATCAGAGGGCATGAAGCAGCTGCACTTGGGCAGGGGGAGGATCAGCTTTTGCCGCAGGTGAGCGTTTCTATGGCTGGGGGACTGGATCGGACTTGATAGAACCGGAGGGAGCAGAGCCCTCAGCCTTCCCTTCCCTCCCTCCCCACCACTTCAGCCCCTCACCAGCCTTGCCTCCCCCTCCTCCCCTCTCAGACCCTCACCAGCCTTCCCTGCCTTCCCACAGTCCCTCGCCAGCCTCCCCTCCCCTTCCTCCCCCTTGAGCCCCTCGCAAGCCTTATCTCCCGTTCCTCCCCCAGAGCCCCTCACCAGCCACCTTTCACCCTCCTCCCCGCCGTGGCCTCTCCGCCCCTCGGCAGCCACCCTCCTGCCTTCTCTCCGCCCCTCGGCAGCTACCCCTCGGCCTTCTCCCTGCCCCTCAGTAGCCGCCCCTCGGCCTTCTCCCCAGCCCCCGGCAGCCGCCCCTCCCGGGGCTCCTGACCTCCCCTCGGCAGCCTCGGCCTCCCGGCCGCCCCTCGGCGGCCGCCCCCCTCTGCCTTCTCCCGCCCCCCGAGCCGCCGCCGCCGCCGCCGCCCCTCGGCCTCGTTGCCGGCCCTGAGCCGCCGCCGGGTCTGTCTCCCCCAGGCCACGAACGGCAGCGGCGGCGGCGCCTTCAGCGACTACTCGTCCTCGGTCCCCTCCACCCCGAGCATCAGCCAGCGGGAGCTGCGCATCGAGACCATCGCGGCCGCCTCCACGCCCACGCCCGTGCGCAAGCAGTCCAAGCGCCGCTCCAACATCTTCACGGTACGCGGGCCCCCGCCGGGGTGGCGCGGGGACGCGGCCGGGGGGCCGGGGCAGCCGGGGACGGCCCGCGCGCGGGCGGCGGAGGGCCGGGCCGCCGCCGGCTTGGGCTTCCCCACCTGTCTCCTTCCCTCCCTAGTCTCCCCGACCCACAGATCCATACGCCGATCCCCTCCCTGACATGCTTTCTTCCCCCCAGGTCTGGGCACCTGGCGCCACTCTCGGTCACATACACACACGCGCACACAAACACACGCACACGTCCCACCCTCTCGCTAAGCACAATGCTCCCCGCTCCAGCACAGCCCCTTCCCCATTCCCTCTAGCACCCAAACGGGCAGTTGAGGCCTCGGCTCCTCTCCCACACCCCGTCCCCCAGCCCCGGCTCTCCTGGGATGCTCCCCACAGCGTCTCGTCACTCCCCTCACCTGGACCTCAAGCCCCCCGTCCCCAACCCGGTCCTCCCCGGGCAGCCGTCGGGGGCCGGGCCGGCTGAGGCGGGCGGAGCGGGGCCGAGCCGAGCCCGCCGCGGGGCCTCTGGCGGTCATCGACGGTCCGGGAATCGATCCTTCCGCTGGGCTCGGTGTGCCCCTCCCCGGGTCCCAGAGCTTCGAGTCCAGCCCGACCTCTCTGGCCGGGCCTGGCTCTTGCTGGGCTGTCGTGAACGCCCCCCCCACCTACCCGCCCCGGGACGAGGCCCCCGCCGCCTTACTCATTCGGTCCGCGTCCTCCCCCGTCCCCTGCTGCCGGTCAGCCTGGGACCCCGCCCGCCCTGCTCCCGCTAGAGGCTGCTCTGACCCGCGGCCCAGCCCTCAGTTCGAGGACTAGCCTCACCCCTCTCCTTCCCTCCCTCCTCTCCCCTTCTCCCTTCCCTCCTCTCTCCTTCCTTCCCTCTTCACTCCCCTCCCTTCCCTCTTCTCCCATCCCCGGCCTCCTTCCCCTTCCGCCTCCACCTCCTTTCTCCTCCCTTCCCTCCTGTCCCCTTCCCGTCCTCTCCCCTCCCTTCCCTTCCATCCCTCCGGTCCCTTCCCCGCTCGCTCCTGTGCTGTCCGTGGCCCGCAGCTGCCTGCTCCCGTGCTCCCCCGCACCCCGCTCCTGCCGCTCTCACCCCCTGCTGCTGCGGACACCGTTGTCGGCTTGTGCACGCGCCGGTCACTCAGCGCCCCCTCTCCCCCGCCCCCGTGTGACGTTGACTCTGCGCTCCGTGACTCCGCTCTGTGGCACCAGTGGATGTCCCCGCCTCACGGCCATCCTCCTCGCGATTCATGCTCCGCCCGCCACCCTTCCCCCCTCCCCCCGCCTCCCCATCACCGTCCCCAGATTCATCACACGTTCTCCCACCTGCTGAGCATCAGCTCCCATGATGCATCGCCACCGTCGGATCTCGGTCACTATCGTTGCAGTAACGTCACGCGCCTTATTATCGTCGTTGCGGCGGTCGCCTCGCGGCCTCTCCATCCGTGCGATGGCGACCACGCTTTTCATCCTCGCCATGACTTCCTGCTCCATTGTTGCCGTGGTGACCTCACGATCTCTCCCATCTCTGTGATGGTGACCTCACTTTTCATCCTCACCGTGACTTCACGCTCCATTGTCGCCATGGTGACCTCAATCTCTCTCTCTCTCTCTCCCCCCGCCACACGACGGTGATCTCACTTTTCATTCTTGCCGTGACTTCACTCTCCCTTGTTGGCATGGTGACCTCACAGTTTCTCCATCCCTGCTGATGGTGACCTCGCTTTTCATCCTCGCCATGACCTCATGCTCCCTGGTCGCCGTGGTGACTTCATCCTCTCCATCCCCGCTGATGGCGAGCTCACTTTTCATCCTCGCCGTGACTTCACGCTCCCTCGCTGCCGTGGCGACCCCACGGTCTCTTCACCCCCGCGATGGCGACCTCGCTTTCTATCCTCGCCGCGACGTCCCGCTCCACCGTTGCCCCGGCGAACCTCACAGTCTCTCCGTCTCTGTGACGGCCGCCTCGCTTTTCATCCTCACTGTGACTTCCCGCGCCATTGTTGCCATGGTGACCTCAGTCTGTCCACCCCCGCATTGATGACCTCACCTCATTCTCGCCGTGACTTCACTCCCCTGTTGCCACGGTGACGTCACAGCCTCTCCATCCCTACTGATGGTGACCTCGCTTTTCACCCTCATCGTGACTTCACGCTCCCTTGTCGCCCCGGTGACGTCGCAGCCTCTCCATCCCTGCTGGTGGTGACCTCACTTTTCATCGTCGCCGTGACTTCACGCTCCCTTATTGCCACGGTGACCTGGCAGCCTCTCCATCCCCGCTGGTGGTGACCTCACTCTTCATCGTCGCCGTGACTTCACGCTCCCTTGTTGCCATGGTGACCTCACCCTCTCCATCATCCCGGTCGTGGTGACTTTCCGCCCCGCACCGTCACCGAGGGGGTTTCTCGGGCTTCCGCGCCCCCCCGGACCCCCCATCATCTGGCCACCTCCCCCCACCCGCGCTCGGCCACGGGGCTTTGCCTGCCTCCTCACGTCTCCCCCTCTGACCTCCGGCCTCGCCGCTCTGTGCCGCTGCTCTCGTGACCTCCCGGCTCGCCGCCGTCCCCGCCCCCGCCACCTCTCGTGCTCGGCTCGTCCCCGCCCCCCTCCCAGGGGGGCCGTCGGTCCCGGGCCTCCCGGGACCCTCCGACTGGGGATCCGGCGCCTCTCTGCCCGCCGACGGCACTGGGGTCCGGCGCGGGAGGAGCCGGTAGTTGGGGGGCGGGGGTCTTCTTGCCCGGCACCTGGGGCAGGGAGGGCGGCCGCCTTGGGGCGGCGCGCAGGCGACGGTCTGCTCTCGGAAGGTTCGTTTCCGACCCGTTCTCCCCCCGGCCCCGTTCCTCGAGACTGAATTTCTTCCTGAGGGGCCGACGCCTCTCCCGCCGCGGCCCCTCCCTCCCGGCCCCCGGCCGCCTCGGGGGGAGCAGGAGGGGCGGGCGACGGACCCACCAAGTGGCGAAAACCAGCGCCGTGCTGTCTGGTGCCCGCCTCCTCCTCCTCCTCCTCCTCCTTCTCCTCCTCCTCCTCGGGGCCCTCGGCCTCCTGACCCAGGCGCTCAGCCCTCTCCAGGGCTGACGGATTCGCGTCGGGCTCGAGTATAACTTGCCAAAAATCTTTATTCTTTCGATATTTGCAGATATGTGCCACTGTTTCCAACTTTTCATCAACAAAAAGGCCTTTCCAACTCCTTCCAAATTAGAAGAGCAGGTGGTGGCACCCACAGCACCTGTGGACACTCTCCTCCCCCTTCTCCCCCCACCCCCCCGGGGCGGGGCCGGAGGCGGGCCGGGCCCCGAGACCGCTCTCAGATGAGAAGCGTCGTCCGCGCTCCCCGCCGTGCTCCCCGCCGCGCTCCCCGCCGTGCTCCCCGCTCCAGAGACTCGCAGGAACCTTTGTAACTAACCCCCGCGGCCCCCCACCCCTCAGCCCCCCGCCCCAGGGAAGGCTAGAAAGACCAGCGGCTGCGGGGCCGCCCGGGGGATCGGGCCCGGCCGGACGCCGCCGGCCCGCGGAAGAGGGAAGCCCGGCCCCAGCGGCCCCACGGGGGCGTGACGGCGGCCACCGAGGGGACGGGGCGTCCAGCAGCTGCTCCGGCCCGGTCGCTCCTGGGGGGAGAAGTCCGTCCCTCCGGCCCCTCCCCCCGCCCCCTTCTTTCCTCCTGCCGCTCCTTCCTGCATGGACTCTTCTGCCGCTCCTCCGCCCGCTCCGGCTCCGGACTCCGCCGCTTGCCTCTTCCCCTCTCTTTCCGGTCGCCTTCGTTCCCGGGAGCCGAGGCCGGGCTGTCCGGAACCCCGGGCCCGCGGGGGCGGGGGAGACGCGGCCCCGCTCCTCCGCGCTCCTCCCCTCCCCCCCTCCCCCCTCGGTGGGCCCGCCCGCGCCCTCCCTTTCTCCTCCTCCTCCTCACCTCCCGCCACCGGCCCCCCGAACTCGTGCTGCCGCTGGATGTCGCGCCCCGTGCTGCCAGCCGCCCGTCCCCCCCGCCCGCCCGCCCCGGGCGCCTCGCCCGGCGCGGCCTCGGTGTCTCGTGTCCTGGCTCTGTTGTAAGGGCGGCGGGCGCCGGCCCCGTAACCCGTGCTGCTGCTCTGTATGGTGCCGTGTGTAAGAGAATAAACCCGTTGGAATACGCGTGGTCTCCGTTCCTTCCCTCGCCCGCCGCCCGCCACGGTCAGGCCCCGCCTCAGGCCCCCCGGACCCCCTCGCCCCCGGCCCCGGGGAGGGGGGCGGTGGAGGGGGGGAGCAGGGAGCTCGGAGGGGCCGCCCCGGCCCCGCCCCCCGGCCCCGCCGCCCCCCACCCCCGCCCTCTGACGTTCCCGTGCCTCTTCTCTTGCAGTCTCGGAAGGGTGCGGACCCGGAGCGGGACAAGAAGGCCCCGGAGTGTAAGGTGGACAGCATCGGCAGCGGACGGGCCATCCCCATCAAGCAGGTTAGCACTTGACCGCCGTCCCCTCGGCCCCGGGTCCCGAGGTTGTCAGTGCCTCCGTTCGACGGTGTGCGGGGGGAGGGGAAGCGTCCCTCTCCCGGGCAGCGAGGGCCCTCCTCCCCGCCCGGCCCCCTGCCCGGGCGCTCCGGAGGTGGTTGGAAGTTGGGCGCCAAGAGCAAAGAGGAAGGCTCCTTGGGACCGCAGGGCCCGAGTCTTGGGGGGGTCCTGCCCACCTTCCGCCCGCCCCCCGGGCATCATTCGCTCCCGCTCCCGGATGAGCCGGCAGAGGACCGTTTTGGGGGACGGTTTGGCTGTCGTCCAGGCAAGCGGAGCAGAGCCCCACGGTCAGTGTGTCGGTCAGCGCGTCCGGACGGCGGGGTCCCTTACGCTCGCCGTCCGTGTGTCCGCGCGGAGACTCCCGTGCGCTCCCGGTCGGCGGGTCTGGGCAGAAGCTCCCGAGGGCTCGCGGTCAGCGTGTCTGGGAAGCGGGGTTCCGTCGGCTCAGTCTGTCCGGGCGGCGGGGTTCTGTGTGCATGCGGTCAGTGCGTCTGGACGGCGGGGTCCCTTGTGGCCAAGGTCAGCGAGTCCAGGACAGCGGACCAATCTAGTGACCAATCTCAGAGATCAGAGCCTTTGATCTTGCATTGTATCCCTCGGGCGCTTAGCACATAATAAGCCTTTAATAAGTGCCCCTCTTCTTATTGCCATTGTATTGTTATTGATAGAGAGGAGGATGTTGGCAGGTTTTAACCCCGTTTGGGAGCCGGGGGCCGCCGGGGGTTAGGGAGCATGGGTCCGGGCGGGTTGCCCGGTCAACGGTGAGGCCGGGACGGGAATGGCGGCGGTCGGGCCTGTCCCGTAACGCGGGGTTTCTCCGAGGCGGCGCGGCGGTGATGATGATTCATTCGGTCGTATTTATTGAGCGCTTACTGTGTGCAGAGCATGATGATGATGATATTTGTTTAAGTGCTTACTATGTGCCAAGCACTGTCCTAAGCACTGGGGTAGATACAGGTAATCGGGTTGTCCCCCGTGGGGCTCACAGTCTTCATCCCCATTTTCAGATGAGGTAACTGAGGCCCGGAGAAGTGAAGTGACTTGCCCAAAGTCACCCAGCTGACAAGTGGCAGAGCTGGGATTAGAACCCAAGACCTCTGAGTAGAACTCATGACCTCTGACCCCCAAGCCTGTGCTTTTTCCACCGAGCCGTGCTGCTTCATTATGGCATTTGTTAAGCGCTTACTATGTGCTGAGCACTGTTGTGAGCACTGGGGTGGTACAAGGTAATCAGGTTGTCTCATGTGGGACTCAGTCTTAATCCCCATTTTACAGATGAGGGAACTGAGGCACAGAGAAGTTAATTATAATAATGATGGCATTTGTTAAGCGCTTATGTGCAAAGCACTGTTCTAAGCACTGGGGAGAATACAAGGTGATCAGGTTGTCCCATGTGGGGCATGCAGTGTTAATTTCCATTTTACAGATGGAGTAACTGAGGCCCAGTGATGTGACTTGCCCAAAGCCACAGAGCTGACAAGTGGCGGAGTGGGGATTCGAACCCATGACCTCCGACTCCCAAGCCCCGGCTCTGGCCACTGAGCCACGCCGATTCCCTAATTAAGCCACTCAATAATAATAACAATAATAACGTTGGTATTTGTTAAGCGCTTACTATGTGCCGAGCACTGTTCTAAGCGCTGGGGGAGATACGGGGTCATCAGGTTGTCCCACGTGAGGCTCCCAGTTAATCCCTATTTTCCAGATGAGGGAACTGAGGCCCAGAGAAGCGAAGTGACTTGCCCACGGTCACACAGTGGAGAAGTGGCAGAGCCGGAAATCGAACCCATGACCTCTGACTCCCAAGCCCGAGCTCTTTCCACTGAGCCACGCTGCTTCTCTCCTTAAGCCACGCAGCTGACAAGTGGCGGAGGCGGGATCAGAACCCACATCCCCTGAATCCCAAACCCGGGCTCTAACCACTGAGCCACGCTGCCGCTTAGCGATGGAGACCCGCGGGCCTCTTGGAACACGTGACTCGCCCCCTCCCGGGTCCCTCCGGGGCTCCGCCCACCGGGCGTGGCCCCGCCCCCATGCCGGGCCCCCATTGGCTGCGCCCCACAGACCGTCTCCCCATTGGCTCCGCCCCTCCCTCTCCCCGTGGCTCCGCCCCCCCGACCGTCCCCGGCTGTACCCGGCGTGGCCAGCAGGTGGCAGCCTCCTCCCGCTAAAGAGGCGGCCTATGGCGGGGCACGTGGTGGGCAGGGAGACCTCACAGTTTAGGACAATGTTGCGCGCAATAACGGGACGGACCATCCCGCTGCCCTCGCCGGGGGCAGGGCCGGAGGGCGGCAGCTCCGTCATTCCGCCGGGGTGGCCCAGGGAGGGCTGGCACCCCTTGACTGGGAAGGGCAGAGCGGGGCGGGCGCGGGTGCCCCCAGCGCTGCTTGGGATGGGGCGCGTATTCGTTCAAGAGTATTTATTGAGCGCTTACTATGTGCAGAGCACTGGACTAAGCGCTTGGAATGAACAAGTCGGCAACAGATAGAGACAGTCCCTGCCGTTTGACGGGCTTACAGTCTAATCATTAAGGTATTGATATGTATTAATAATAATAATAATAATGTTGGTGTTTGTTAAGCGCTTACTATGTGCAGAGCACTGTTCTAAGTGCTGGGTAGACACAGGGGAATCAGTCCCTCGTGAGCTTCACAGTCTTAATCCCCATTTAGCAGATGAGGTCACTGAGGCCCAGAGAGGTGAAGTGACTTGCCCACAGTCACCCAGCCTGTGACAGAGCCGGCAGAGCTGGGATTCGAACCCTTGACTTCTGACTCCCAAGCCCGGGCTCTTTTCCACTGGGGGCTCATTGGAAAGAACCCGGGCTTGGGAGTCAGAGGTCACCGGTTCGAATCCCGGCTCCGCCGCTTAGCTGTGTGACTGTGGGCATGTCACTTCGCTTCTCTGGGCCTCGGTGACCTCATCTGGAAAATGGGGATAAAGACTGAGAGCCTCACTTGGGACAGCCTGACGACCCTGGATCTCCCCCAGCGCTTAGAACAGTGCTCTGCACATAGTAAGCGCTTAATACCAACATTAGAGGTTATGGGTTGGAATCCCGGCTCTGCCACGCGTGTGACTGTGGGCAAGTCACTTTACTTCTCTCTGCCTCAGTTGCCTCATCTGTACAATGGGGATGGAGACTGTGAGCCTCATTTGGGACAACCTGATGACCCTGGATCTACCCCAGCGCTTAGAACAGTGCTCTGCACATAGTAAGCGCTTAAATACCAACATTATTATTATTACCCCACCGGGGCTAGGGGTGGGCCACAGCTGGGCCCCGGCGGAGCTGGAGGGGCAGAGCCGGGAGGCCCCAGAGCTTTGGGAGAGCTGGGGATCGTGAGGAAATGTCAGGGGCTGCAGCAGCAGCAGCAGCCCACCCAGGACTGTCACCGGCGTGCAAGGCCACCGCCTCTTGCCGCCCCATGCTTGCAGCAGAAAGAGCCCAGGCTTGGGAGTCAGGGGTCGTGGGTTCTAATCCCCGCTCCGCCCCTTGTCTGCTGTGTGACCCCGGGCGAGTTACTTCACTTCTCTGGGCCTCAGCGACCACATCTGTAAAATGGGGATGAAGACTGTGAGCCCCACGTGGGACAGCCTGATCACCTTGTCTCTACCCCAGCGCTTAGAACAGGGCTGGGCACCGAATAAGCTCTTACCGTATACCGTCATTATTATTATAATTGTTCGTTGTCCCCCTGGGTAGGCGGCTAGGACCGGCCTTCCCCTCCTCCTCCCCATGCCGGGCTCGTGCCGACCCCACCCCTCAGATCACCTGGACCTCGTGCGGGGCCCCGCTCCTCGGCTCCCTTCCTCTGTCCAGCGCTTAGAACAGTGCTTGGCACAGAGTCAGAGCCTAACAAATACCGTCCTTATTATTGGTGCCCTCCCGGGCCTCTCCCCGGGCTCATGCCGGCCCGTTAGAGAAGCAGCCTGGCTCAGTGGCAAGAGCCCGGGCTGGGGAGTCGGGGGTCATGGGTTCTAATCCCAGCTCTGCCACTTGTCGGCTGGGGGACCGTGGGCAAGTCACTTCACTACTCTGGGCCTCAGTGACCTCATCTGGAAAATGGGGATGAAGACTGTGAACCTCCGGTGGGACCACCTGATGACGCCGGAGCTCCCCCAGCGCTTAGAACAGTGCTCTGCACAGAGTAAGCGCTTAGCAAATACCAACATTATTATTATTATTATTATTATTATTATTATCATCACGTGGAGCTCGTGCCGGCTCCGCCGCCCCCCCCCCCCCCCCAGCCCTCTCCGGGCTCGTGCCGGCCCCGCCCTTCAGGTCACGTGGAGCTCGCGCCGGCCCCGCCCTCGGGTCACGTGGAGCTCGCGCCTCCCCGTCCCTCGGGTCACGTGGAGCTCGCGCCGGCCCCGCCCCTCCCTCGGCTCCCCTCCTGCGATTGGTGCTGGCTCCGCCCCCCTCCGCCCCTTCCCCCAGGCTCGCGCTAGCCCCGCCCCTCGGGTCACGTGGGTCTGGTGCTGGCCCCTCCTGTGATTGGTGCCGGCTCCTCCCCGGGCTCGCGCCGGCCCCGCCCCTCGGCTCTCCTGTGATTGGTGCCGGCTCCGCCCCCCGACTCCTCCCCGCTCTCGCGCCGGCCCCGCCCCTCGGGTCACGTGGCGCTCGCGCCGGCCCCGCCCCCCCTCCCCCTCCCCCGCTCCCGGGCTCCCGCGGCGCCTGGAGATTGCAGTGGAGTTTCCATTTGCGTTATTCCCAATCAATCCCGGCTCCGCAATTAAGTGGGCCCCCAGAGACCCCCACCCACAGAGGGGGGCCCCCAAATGCCCTTTCCCAGCAGCCTCTGGGGCAGGGGCGCCACCCCCGCTGCCCCGCAGGCTCCTGGGATATGATAATGTTCATTCACTAGTATCTATTGAGCGCTTACTAGGTGCAGAGCACTGTACTAAGCGCTTGGAAGGGACAAATCGGCTACAGATAGGTACAGGTAATAGAAGGAATAATAATAACGTTGATATTTGTTAGGCGCTTACTATGTGCTGTTCTAAGCGCCGGGGGAGATACAGGGTAACCAGGTTGTCCCTCATGAGGCTCACAGTCTTCATCCCCATTTTACAGATGAGGGAACTGAGGCCCAGAGAAGTGAAGTGACTTGCCCGCAGTCACCCAGCTGACAAGTGGCAGAGCCGGGATTCGAACCCAGGACCTCGGACTCCCAAGACCGGTTTCTTTCCACTGAGCCACGCTGCTTCTCAAGCAGGAAGAGAAGTGGTGTGGCCTAATGGGGAGAGCCCGGGCCTGGGCGTCCTGGGGTGCTAATCCCGGCTCTGCCGTTTGTCCCCTGCGCGACCTGGGCAAGTCACTGCCCTGTGCTTCGTTAACCTCAACCGTACCGTGGGGATTAAGACTGTGAGCCCCACGTGGGACATGGCCCGTGTCCGACCTGATTAGCTTGGATCCCTCCTAGCCTTCGAAACGGTACAAATGTCATAAAAAGGAGTAATCGCGTCGCTCGGTATTTGCTCCGTGTTAAGCGTCCGGGTCAACGAAGGATAATCAGGCCGAGGGGAAAGGAGAGGGTGTCAGCCCCTTGTATCCGGTCGGGCTGTTTATCCCGGAGACGCTTGGGGATGGAACCGCTTACCTGCACAGGGTCTGGTTCCTCCCCCGACCCCGCCAGGAGTGGCCCTTTGTGGGGGCTCAGATGATTGGAATTTGAGTGACACTGAGTTCCCCCAACCCTCTCTCTCACCCACCACAGTGGTCACCCCCCTCCTGTGGAGGTGGCCACCTGGGTCCTGTTTGCCAACGAGAAAGCCCACTCCAGGAAGGTAGCTGGGCGACATCAATCGATCGTTTTCATTGAGCATTGTAATTACTGAGCATTTACAGTGTGCAGCAGAGCACCGTACTGAGCGCTTGGGAGAGTACAGTAGACGCAGTCCGTGCCCTTGAGGAGCTTCCAATCTAGCCAGGGCTTGGAGAGGTTTAGACGCCGTTGCAATTTGACCATGGCAGAGAGATCCCAATCGAGCCAGAGCCGCCAGACGTGGCTGCACTCTTGGGGAGTCGTGGGCGGGGTGGGTGGGAGGGCTGGTGAGTCTTCCCGTCGTCGTTTCTGGGAAGAGTGTCTCCCGGAAAAGGGGCTCGGACCCGGGATTTGCAGGGTGGGACACCAGGTCGGCTGTTGGGAGGAAAACCCTGTCCCAGACTAGGAGGGGCAGGAATGGGGCCCGGGTGACGGGGAAGAAGAGGGGTGAGGGGCCAGAAAGCGGCCTGCGAGATGGGAAAGCCGATCGTGGGGGCCCACTGACTCCGATGTGCTCTCCCTAGCCCCTAGCATAGTGCTCTGCACACTGAAACACTCAATAAATACCATTGATTGGGCGAATGGGGCAGGAAGGACGGTTCTTCCTGACATTTCGTGAGCGTCTACTTGACGCCCAGCACCTGTGCTAGGTGCTTGGGATTATCTGAGGCGATCAGTCCGCGGCAGCCCTGCCCAAAAGGAGCTGACAACTCTGGGGAGGGAAGACAAACACAGAGACAAACAACGGAAATGGTGGGGGGTGAAGGATGTGGGAAGAGTCAATGACTCCGATCCTCATTTCCCAGAGGCCTTTGGGACGGCCAGGATAGCGGCCTGCCTTTTTACTTTGTAATTGGTATTTGCTAAGCATTCACCGTGTGTCCAACAGTGTTCTAAACTCTGGGGTGGGTACAAGTTAATTAGGTAGGACAGAGTCCCTGTCCCACAAGGGGCTCACAGTCTAAGTTGGAGGGAGAACAGAGATTTAATTTAATTTACAGTTGAGGAAACAGGTATAGAGAAGTGAAGTGACTTGCCCTAGGTCATACAGCAAGCAATTGGCAGAGCCGGGATTAGCACCCATCCCCATCCATGCTCCCGTCCCCAGCGCCTCCTGTCCATTTCCCAGGCGCTGAGGGGTCCCCCCCTCCCCAAAGCGGAGGGCTGCTGTAGGGCTGGGTCCCATGTGGTCCTATGGGCAAGCCCACTCCCTTAGGAGCTCAGCCAGCCCCGAAGGTGGGACTCGGTTTCCAGAGAAGACTCTGCTGGATGGGGGCCCTGGTCTCACGGTGCCTTCCAAGTCCCCAGGACTGGCTGTCTCCTCCTCTCACGAGCTCTGTCCATGCCCCCTAGCCCGCCGACCCAAGAGGGCCAGACTGGGGCTGCCGGCCGTGGCCCTGCCCTTCCCTCCCAACTCTTTCCTTCCCTTCCCACTAGGACTGTCCTCGGCGCTGGGCCTGTGTCGTGGGCATCTGTGCCCACTCGCTGGCTGTAGGGATCATAGGCCCCATCAGCCCTCAGGGGCCACCAGCCACTCGTAGGCAGCCAACATCAAGGCTTCAGATACCTAGATAGATAAATAAATGGCATAACTAAACTGACTAGGCCTGAGGGGAGACGGGAAGGGGGCACGGTGGGCTATTTAAGTCTCTGTCACCTGGCTGGAGAGAGGACCCCCGAACCACCTCCAGCCCCTCGAGGTCGACGCCGCTCCCCCGATTCTCCTGTTGAGCAGCTTTTCCAGAGGCTGAATTGCTTGCCGGCCGCCAGGCTGTCTGCCTGGCTTGAGGGGGGCACCGGCGGGATGGGGGAGGAAGGGAGCGAGTGCGACCCGGAGTGCGTCGGCTTGCCTGCCTGGGCACAGCTGTATTATCGCTCCGGGGGAGTAGGGAGGGGACCCTGTGGGATTTACCCCCTTTAATCCCCCCCCTCAGCCCTATAGCACTTATGTCTGTATCCACAGTTGACTGATTTCTATTAATATCTGACTCCCCCTCTAGACTGGAAGCTCTGTGGGGGCTCGTGTCTACCAGCTCTGTCATACTGTACTCCCCCAAGTGCTTAGTACAGTGCTCTGCACTCAGTAAGCGTCATTGATTGGTTAATCCATTGGGGGGAGAGGCAGGCCCAGAGGTGAAGGGACCCCTCCGCACTCCCCGTCTCCGGGTCCGTCGCGGGTGCAAGAGGCGACCCAGTAAAGTCCCTAGCCAGGTCGGGCGGCCTGCTCGCTCCGGCCCCGGGAACCAAAGCCGGTAGCCGTCCCTCCGCGGGGGCCGGGGAGCCGACAGTCGAGGCCCTCCTTCCGTGGGGGCCCCGGCGGGCTCTGGCCCTGAGCCGCCGGCCCCGAACCCCTCTCTGTCCACAGGGGATTCTGCTGAAGCGGAGCGGCAAGTCCCTGAACAAGGAATGGAAGAAGAAGTACGTGACGCTGTGTGACAACGGGCTCCTCACCTACCACCCCAGTTTGCATGTGAGTCCCTGGCGGAGAGCGGGCGGGACGGCGGCCGGGAGAGACCCAGCCGTGAAAGGTCGGAACCAGCAGCAAGGTGGACTGGGAGGGGAGGTGTTCGTGGCGCCGCCGGCCGAGGGCTCGGACACCTCGTTGAGCGCCCGCCCCCGGGGAGGTTGGCGGGAGGTAGGGGGAGGCTCAGGCCCGGCGTTGACCCTGGGAGACACCCACGGTCTCCCCGTCCCTTGCGGCGCTTCCCACCCCCGGTCGGACGGCCCCGGTTCTCACCATGGGCCCCATGGTGGTCGGATTCCGACCCGAGGATGGGCCCCGGGCTGCCTTGAGCCGTCCCTCCCTCCTGGACTTGGCATGGCCTCCCTCACTTCCCCGAGGACTCTGCCGTGTCCATCCGGTCCGGGGCACCCACAGCTCTGGCCTGTGGGCCAGAGGACCACCGGGAGGACATCCTGGGACCCGGAGGGGTGTCGGCGGAGGCGGTGTGGCGGGGGAGGTGGTAGGAGTCGAAGGGGGCTGGTTCTCTCTGTCGGTGAGCCCTGCCTCGCGGCTTGGGGGTGTGGGGGTGAGGGCGCGGCACGGAAGCTGGGTGGCCCCTGTGGCAGCTCCCCACCCCCATCCCTGCGTGGCTCCAGTACACAGCTGTCTCCCGAATCCATCTCTGTCACCACCCCACTGTGGGGCTAATGAGCTCTCCCGCTCAGCACCCCCCGGGCACAGCACGGGGCCCCATCACCCCCGGCTCCCAGAGCCCCAACCCGCCCTGGCTCTGCCCTCTCGGGACCGCCGGCGGCCAGGATCGGAGGGGTTGCCTAAGGGAAGAGTAGGAGAGGCTGAGGGGGGTATCTGGTACTGATTCCAGGGGTTCAGGCTCGCCCGGGGAAGAGCTCGGTCTCGGCACCCCTCAATCGGCCGTTGAGCCGGATTTATCGCCCGCCCTAGTGGTGGTGTCCCGGGCGCCGACCGGACGGCTCCGGAGGTGGCGGGGGAGCTGGGGCCACTGGCTGGCGTTTGTCCTGGGGTCCCCCATGTACCCTCCCACTCCACCACACCAATGAGGGGGGAGGGAAGACGGGAGGAGCCATCACGCCCTGCAGTGGAGGGGCAGTTTGGGAGGGTCCACCCTAGGGAAGTAGCCCAGGTGACCCTCCCCACGGGACCCAAGTTCCCCTGCTTCCAGGCAGCCAGCTCTGCCCTCCCTGCTCCCGGGCTTCTGCCGTCAGGGAAGAGGACCGGCTGGGGAGGGGCCGGTAGCCGGACTTCGCGGCTCCGAGTCCCTCGGCCTCCCCGTTTCCCGCCCGGCCCTGCCGGGGAGAGGGAAGCCACAGCGCGAGTGGGCCAACGGAGAGGCAGGAGGACGGACACCGTGTTGGTGAGCTCCGGCCTGGCAGGGGCGGGAGAGAGGTTACAGGGAAGGGGCGGTGGATCGCTCCGGCCGGTGAGCTGGGCCACCGGCCCCGCCTTCCCGGACGACCGGCCGTTCGGGACCGGGCGGGAGCGGCTCAAGAAGCCGAAGGCCACGGTGGTCGGACTCCATGGGCCCAGACGACTCAGTCTCTTGGGCCGCTCCTGCGGAGATCTTGGCTCCCAGCTGGAGCCGTGGCGACCCCGCTGCCCTGGGTGGGTGGAGGCCAGGTGGGAGAGCCCTGGGGGGTCTTGGGGCGGGGGAGGGCCTGACCCCACACCCAGCTTTGCCTCGGTGCCCTCCCCACCCCCTCAGGGCGTGGCCGGCAGTGATAGCAGAAGGGAAGGTAGCCGCTTCCCTCTTAATTGAAGGGAACTTGCTCTTGCTGCCTCTCCTTGACCGAGACCCCCGGGATGCCCCTTCCGGTCAGGGAGCCGACACAAGGGTTTGCTGGTGAGGACCAGGCCCGAGGCTCTAGAGGTGGTCAAGCCCGGCGAGGAACTTCGGGGTGCGGGGCGCCCCCGAGGAAGCCCTCCGCCCAGCCCCGCCCCTCCCCTCCCCTTGCAGAGAGGGAACCCCCCAGCGCTCCCCCGGGGGCGGGGCCGGGGTCCCCTTGCCCGCTCCCGCCGGGCGCCAGGCCCCTCCAGAACTCCTCGCATTTCGCAGCCAGCCGACCCATTCACACAATCACCTTCTGTTAATTCTATCTGCAACATCAATTAAATTGTTTGTAGAAACTAATTGAATGTGGCTTAATCACACATCTTAATAGCTTTCCACGCTCTGAACTCGTTGTTAATTCCAGTAATAAAACGAGATGAGAACGCTGGCTGGGTAATTAGCGAGGAGGCTGGGGAAGAAATTGCCGTTTGATGGTGGGTAATAAAGGCAGCCGCGGTGACCGCTCTCCGGAGCCGCCGCGGCCGCCCCGCGCTTCCGTTCTGCTGACGGAGGGAGACGCTGCCGGCCACTTCCCTTCCCCCGTCCCCCCGAGGTGTCCAACGTGGCTCCGTCCCGGGCAGCCACCCCCGGGCCCCCTCACCCCTAGCCCCAAGCTCCAGGCGTCGGCGGAGCTCGGGGGGGCAGCGCGGTAGTCAGACCAGGCCCTGAGGGAGAGAGGGAGGAACGACCGGTGGGGCCCGGGCCCCGCGGGAGAGGCTGAAGCCGGGCCGGGCAGCAAGGCGGCCCCATCCCCTCCTGGGGTCCTCGCCGTCGGGGGTGCCGGGGCCCGCCGTCACCGCTGCCGCGACCTGCTTGTGAACTGGAGCGGACCCGAGCGACACCCCCTCCTGCCCCCGGAGCGCGAGGAGGCCGGGACTCTGTCTCGAGGTGGTCCCGAAACCAGTGCCCGTGCGGGAGCCTGGAGTGGGTGGGGGTGGCAGAGATGGGGGGGCGCCGCATCTGGGCTGGCCGGGGATGGGCAGCTGGGGAGCCGGAGGCTCTGGGGGTGAGGGGCAGTGGCGGGTGTGGGCTGAGAGTGCACGGGGGAGGGGGTGGAGGAGGTCCAGTCCGGCCTGGGGTGGGAGGGACACTGACCAGGCTGGGAAGTCCTTGGTTACAGTTGAGTGAGGAAGCGGGGCTCCCTGGGGCCCGGGGCCTCTGGGGGTCCCTGAGCTTATTGGTCTTGGCCTTCCCAGGATCTGAGCTCAGGGGTCCAGGGGAGGAGGAGAGAGCCCCGAGGGGCTTGGGAAGGTGGGGGGTTTCCTCAGGCCACCGCGGGAGCCGTGTGTCGCCTGTGGGAGCGTGTGTCCGGAGTGTGCAAGCTGAAGCCGTTCAGTGAGGCTCTTGGAAAACTGGGGAAAATGAGGCTCCTCCCGGCCCACGTCCTGCCAAGGGCTGGGCTGGGCCAGGAAGGGAGGAGCCGATCCCGCCCCCTGCCCCTAGACCCACCAAGCTCACCAGGGTTCCGAGGAAGGCGGAGGCTTAACCAAGGACAGAAAATTTAACTCAGGACAGAAAACCTGCTGCCCGTTGGATCATTTGGAGTGTTTCAACCATTTCCTTAATTCTGTGGGGCTGTGGGGAGGAGAAGAAAGATCTGGAGGGGGGGTGCGTGTAGACAGGAGTGGGATTTGGGTTAGGGGTCTTCTGGCTGCCAAGTCATCAGGAGGTTATGCCCTCCAGGACTTTCCCCCAGTTGAGTCTGCAGCCATTTGACGTTTCGGGGCAGGGAGTCCGGATTTCTGGTGGGGCATTTGGGACCCCCTGGCTTGGGCACACAACCGTCCCCACCTTGGCCAGCACCTCCACCTCCATCCTGACTCGACGCCAGGCAGTCGACGGTCTTGAATCGAGCACTGTCAGCCTGCAGAGCACTGTGCTAAGCGCTTGGGAGAGCATAATAGCGATAGACGCGTCTATCAACTCTTTCGTCTTGTGCTCTCCCAAGTGCCGTGCACAGAGTAGACACTCAACAGTTAGATTGAGAGAAGAAGCTTTCCCCTTGCCTGTAATATAGGTTCTGTCTCCCCCTCTGGGGTGTCAGCTCCTTGAGGTCAGGGTTGGAGTCTGCCAACTCTATTGTGCTCTCCCAAGCACCCAGTGCAGTGTTTTGGCCCGAGTAAGCGCTCAGTAGATATTATTGATTGGGATATTGGTCGTCAGTTCTTGCTTTCAAGGAGCTGACAATTGAGCAGCAGGGGCTTGAAGCTGAGGCGGAGCCAGGCGTCAGGTCAACCGTTGTCCATTTGGGATCATGGATCAGTCTGTTACACGAGGTCCTCGATCTTGGGGGTGCCTCCCCCCGACTCTGGTTCTCCCCGAACCCTCACCTCCCCCCAGAGCCCCCAGTTCCAGCCTCCCTTTGGGACCTTCTAAAAAGCTGGGCCTGTGGGGGTCAGTGGCCGGAGGCGGCTCTTAGCCCGGGACCCCCGGCCCCGGCCGGGGTTCTAGTCCTAAGGCAATTCCCGGAGCTGAGAAGCCTCCTCGACCCCTGGAGGGTTGGGCCGTCCGAGCCTGCCGCTTCCGGGCGGCGTCCGGGGATGCCCAGAGGGAGCAAGTCCACAGCCGAGGCTCGAGCCCCAGAGTCAGCCCAATTGGCCAGACTCAGGAGCATCCCCTGCCCCGCCCGCCGGCTGGGAGGCCGCGAAGAGGGCACCGGCTGGCCCGCCGTGGGCTACACGGGGAGGAGGGCTGCCCGGCGGGGCCGGTTCTGAGAGGCGAGTCCTCCACGGCCGTGCCGCGCCCCTCCCCTTCCCGCCCACAGGACTACATGCAGGACGTGCACGGGAAGGAGATCGACCTCCTGAGGACCACCGTGAAAGTGCCGGGGAAGCGGCTCCCGCGGGCCACGCCGGCCACCGCCCCCGGGGCCAGCCCCCGCGCCAATGGGCTCATCCTGGAGCGGAGCAACACGCAGCTGGGGGCGGGCACAGGTGAGGAGGGGCGGGGCGCGACAGCGGAGAAGGCGGGCGGGGGGCGGTGGGACCTAAAGCCACTTAAGCAGGAGAGGAGTTGCTTGGGGGTCTTGGGTGGGGATCTCCGGGGGAGTGGGCGGGCCTGAGGGAGGAGCCAACAGTGTGGGTGGGTGTGTTCGGAGCGAGGCTGAAGCCCCTTGGAAGGCGGCTGCCTGGAATGAGGGAACCGGCATGGCCTAGTAGAGGGCCTAGAGCCAGAGGACCTGGGTTCTAATCCCGGCTCCGCCGCTCACCTGCTGTGTGACCCCGGGCAATTCACTTAATGTCTCCATGCCTCAATTCCCTCATCTGCAAAATGGGGATTCAGTACCTGTTCTCCCTCCTACTTAGACTGTGAGCCTCCTCTGGGTCCTGATTATCTCGTATGCACCCAAGCGCTTAGTGCAGTGCTTGGCACATAGTAAACATTTAAATGCCACTGAGCCCCAGGAGCCGGGAGAACAGCATATGCCTCAGAGGAGGGAACGAGAGAGAATGAATTGGTTTAGGAGGGCGGGGGGAGTACAGAGGACTTCCACCCACACAACTCATTTTCCCTGTGAGTTGGCAGGAAATGACCCTCAACCCGGTGGGTGGCCAGCCCAGGGAGGAGTTTGCCCCTGGGAGAAATGCCCGTGGGTTCAAGGAGTTGGCCAAATGCGTGGGTGAGCTCTACTCTGCAAGAAGGGAAGTCGATTGATTGAATAATTGAATGATTGATTAGTGATCGGATCCCAAAGCGGAGCAGGGATGGCCGTGCCTCAGAGGGAATACTGGAATGGAGGGTTCTGGGTTCTCGTGAGGCTCCTCAGCTGGCGCGCGGGGAGGCCTGAGGATCGCGCTGGGCAGCCCCGGCGGGGGCACAGGAGGTCACCCACACCCACCCCCGGCACGCCTTCACACAGTCGTCCCCACACTCCCGCTGATGACACGTGTGGAGGCAGACACACCCTCACAGAAACAAACATACGTATACCCCCACCCACCCTGAGCCTGGCGCTTAGGGTAGCGTGTGCGCGCGCGCGCACACGCACACACACACACACATGTCTCTCACTCGCTGGGCGATGTTAACATCTCATTATCTTTGTTACTGTAATTACATTATCCGCTGCTTTATGCAGAATTATCCTCCGAGGACTAATTGATGGCTCCATGTTTAATTCATTAATCATTAGCATCAAATTCGACAATTACAGTGCACACTGATTGTGGGATTGCAGGCGTAATGAGGGGAGAATTAACAAAGAAAAGGGAAGGCACTTTCCCTCCCTCAGGGCTGCGGGCCGGGGGCTGGGGGATCCATGGGTTTGGATTTGGGGGGTGAGAGGGTCCATTGGTTTGGAGACGGGGGGGCAGGGGGCGATGGGTTGGAGGCCCCGGATGTCTGAGGAGCGGAGCTGGCCGGGCTGCATCTGCGGCGAAGGAGAAGGGTTTTAGGGAGGGGGTCCCGGTGAAAGGGAGAGCAGGCGGTGGCTGGCTGGATTTGGGGCAGCTGGAGTGACCGTGGGGCGGGTTCCTGTGGGCGTATTGGCCTGGGCTCCTCTCTGCTGCCTACCTGGGCCACCCTGCCTAGGACCCCTCAGACACCTCAGACACCAGGCTCGGAGTTTAGGGGAGGGGGGAATCCACCAACTTCCCTCCCACTCCGAGCCTGGTAGTCAAATCGGTTTCTGGCCTTTGCTCCAGCTTCTGTTCTGGCCCCCCCACACCTCCGCCATGTTCTCCATCTCTGCTATGTGCACCCAGCGTGCACCCCCTCCTCCCCACCGACACTCACACACCTGAGCAGCCTGGTGTGGAGCTGACACTTCTCCAGGTTTAGTAAGACCCGCCCAGGCCCCCCACATCTCTGGGCTGCAGGCCGGTGCTGGAGTGGGGAGGGGCCACGCAGCCCTCCCCACCCCCACGCTCGGCCCCAACGACTCCCCCCCGACCCACCGCGGCCGACTGGGCCGAGGGTCTCCGGGCGGCCTGATCCCCTCGCCGCCGCTCCCCCTCTGCTCTGCCAGCTTTCCCTGATGGGAAACGAAAGATTAATTTTCTCCAGCCCAACAGGATAATTACTAATACTAATTAGACATAATTACTTGAATTTGATACACTTATTCCTCGTTAGAATGGCAGCGAAGCTGAGGCAGAGGAGGAGGCACAGGCGGACCGGGCTCTGGGGCGGGGCCCTGGCCGGCGGCGAAGGGGGAGATGCTCCCCGGCTCCGGCATCAGGCCCCCTGGCCCGGGCTGACCTCCTGTCACACACCCCTCCCCCCCCCCATCCCCAGCAGATTCCCCGATCCTCCCACGCCCAGGGGTGGGCTCGCAGCAGAGGCTGGTGGGACCCCAGCTCCCTGACACGATTCACCAGAGCAGGGTGAAACGCCGGGCCGGGCTGCGTGGGGGAGCGGGGCTTCGGGGGAGTCCGGCGGGACGTGACGTGGACGCCCCCTCCTCCTCCCTCCGGCCCCCCAGGCGCCCCACACTCGGCCAGCAGCACGTCTCTGCACTCGGACCGTTCGCTCGGCGGGTCGGCCCTGGCCGGCCCCGGCGCCCGCGCCGACGGGCTGCACCAGCGCTCCTGCTCCGTGTCCAGTGCCGACCAGTGGAGCGACGCCACCGCCCTGGGCCCCGCCGCCACCCAGCAGTCCGGTGAGTACCGCCCCCGCCGCCAACCCCCAGCAGCCCACTAACTAGTGCCCCCTCCCCCCGTGCCCCAGGAGGCAGGGAGTAGATGGAGCTCACCGCTGTAGCGCACCCCGCCGCGCCCCCTCTCCACCTCCAACCCCCAGCCTTGGCGTGCCAGGCTGGGAGGGCTTCGGGGCCCTGGGAGGGAGGGAAGAGATCCTAAGCAGGGGGGCTCCCTCTCCCTCTACCCCCTCCGCACTCATCGGTGTAGACAGCAAAGTGGATGAGGGGAGCCGGGGGAGGGCCCCGAACGGTGAGAGGGGAGGGCCGGGCGGGGCCGGGCCCGGCTCCTCTTCGTCCTCCCGTGGGCTTCGTCCTTTCCCTCCTCGTCCTCGCCCTCCCCCTCCCGGACCCCAGTGCCTGGAGCGGGGCCGGGTCCCTCCCCGTGCAGGCCGGGAGGTGCTGGCGGCAGCGGCGGGCTCCGTCGCCATCAGCCCCCCGCACAGACAGCTCATCAGCCTCCCGGCGGGGGGCACGATCAGGAAAAGGGGGGGCCTCGGAGGAGGGGGGAGGCGTCAGGCAAATGGCGTGCCCCAAGCGAGCGCCGGATCCTACGGCTCCGCCCCCGGGGGCGGGGGACCTGCCGCCGCCGGCAGAAGGAAGAGCGGGGCTCCCTTGGGGCCGGACCTACCCGCACTCCCCGCAGCCCCCCAGGTGGACCGAGGCTCCTCCCTCCTCCCTGCCCCCTCCTCACGCCGACCCCTCCCCTGCACACACACCCGCGGCCACCTTCTTTTAATTTTCCCTCATCCCCCTTGCCTCAACTCTCTCTCATCCCTAATTCTCTCCAGGCCCCCTCTTCCTCAGCTATCGGGGGTTGCAAGCATGGAGCCCAGGGCCAGATTGCCACTTCCAGGATCTTTCTCCCTTCACCTCGGAGGGCACCAAAACAAGAGGGGTGGGGGTGGGGGGAGCTTTTGGGGGAGGTCAGGCATCCCGAGTGCAGCCCTACCTTTCCTCTTCCCGAGACCTCAGTGACCTCTGTCCCCTTCTTCCCGTCTCCCCCTCAGCCTGCAGTGATTCCGGGCAGCTCTGGGGACTTGGGAAAGAGTTACGTCCACCCGCTGGCCTCGATTTTCCCTTTGTGTTCCGAATCCACCGTTGACGGGGGCCGATAGTGGAGGGATTGGGGTGGGGCTGAGGGCTCGAGGCTGTGCGGTGGTGCCCGTCCCCCCGTCGTCGTCCCCCGGCACGCGGTGCCCTGCCCTCTGCGTCATGGCCCCGGGTCCTCTCTGAATTGATCCCACAGGGGCTGCGGGCTTCACGAGGGGTCTCAGGACTCCCTCACGGGGGACCCCAGAACCCCCTCACGTCCCAGTCCATCGCTTCCGGGACTTTGGAGGAGCAGGACTGCTCCCCGCCGGGAGCTTCCCCTGACCCGCCTCCCCCCGCCCCACCCAAGCCCCAGAGATGTCGGTGCTGGGCGCCGGCAGGCCGGACCGGCACCGGTCGGTGCCACTCACGCCGGAAGTGGCCGACTCTGCGGCCGTGACCCCCCCTCCCAATCGGTCAAGGATTTTGGTTGAGCACCCACCGTGTGTGCAGCTATACTAAGTGCCCCCTCCCCAGGCTGCCCGGGCTCCGACTCTCCTCGGGGGCCGCCCCCACCCCTGCCGAGTGCAAACCCGACGGCGTCGAGCGAGGGCCGCAGAGCCCTCGGCCCCGGCCGGCCCCGGCCACCGGCTTTCCTGGGGCCGCAGCGGGGGAGCCGGGGAGGAGATAGGGGGTGGTCCCCCTGCCTGGGGGTGGGGAGGGACCGCGGGGCTCGGGCCTTTGCCCGCAGCTGCCGTCGGCACGGCCAGGAGGCCCGGAGGTGGGGGGCGGCGGGGCGTGCGGGGGGGGCGGGTAGGGGGGCGGGGGGAGCATGTCTGCCTCTAATGAAGTTTGACATTTAGTGGTGAGCGCCGGGCGGGGTGTGGGAGACGGGAGCTTGATTAGCGCGCTCTAATTGACAGTAATTAGGCAGCTCCCTGATTGTTTCTAATTCTGCTATTAATTGTGAGGAGCGGGGAGTGTGATTGAGGATAAATTTGGTGCGGAGCCGCGGCGCCCTGCACCGTCCCCGGGCCGCCTTCCTCTCCTCTCCCCTCCCCGGCCCCCCGACCCCCCGAGCTGCAGGCAGGGAGCCGGCCCCCGACCCCGCTCCGCGGCAGCCCCCGGCCCAAAAGCCTCCATCGGACACGTTGGGCCGCAGCGGGGCTTTGGGGGCGGGACAGTGCCGAGGAGACCTCCCCTTCCTTCCTCCACCAGGGATCCGTCGGCCAGTGGCCCCGGGGCCGGGCGACGCCGAGAAGGGGCATCTTGGGGGCTCTCTGCCGCCTCCCCCTCCTTTCCCGTGCCCCCCGGCTCTCCCCCTCAGTCCCCCCTCTCTCTGTCCCTCAGCCAGCGGCCCAGCCGACACGCTCAGCTCCAGTCCCAAGCTCGAGCCGCCCCCGTCCCCCCACGCCAACCGGAAGAAGCACCGGCGGAAAAAGAGCGCCGGGACTCCCCGGCCGGACGGCCTAGCCGGCTCCGCGGAAGGTAGGCGACGGGAGAAGAGGGCCCGGGGCCGGAGCAGGCCGAGGCGGAGGGTCGGAACGGGCCGGCTGGGCCCGGCTGGGGCATTTCTCCCTCTGCCGCCCCTCCTATCCAACGTTCCAACCTCCCGCAGAAACGGGTCCCGCCGCCTGTCCACCCCACTGCCGGGGAGGTCTAACCTGCATCCCTCCTGCTGGCTTTCTGTCCCATTTCCTCACCTTCCTTCGCTTAACCCCTGGGAGGCCGAAAGGCCTCCAGATCTCTCCCTCATTTCATCGGCCGTGCGAACTGAGGCCGACGTCTCAGACGTCCCCTCCCAGCTCGGGTCAGGTCTTCCCGCCGGCCACCCTGCCCCCGGACCCTCACCACCTTCGGCCGCCGCTGGATGGGGGCTCGTGGGGCCGGGCCGAGAAGGGGGCGTGGGGTCAGTGCTGCTGTCTGGAGCAGCCAGATTGTTGGGGATCTCAGCCCAGGCCCTCGCCCTCCGGGCTGCAGCCGTTTCTCCATCCCAGCCCAGTCCACCCCACCGCAGCCACAGCATAGCTCCAGAGAGACCCTTACAGCCCCCCGACCCCGCCCTCCATCATCTTTCCTGGGAAGCCCCTGAGCCCACTCAGTTTCCTTGCCTCCCGCCCCGGCCCCAACCCACGCTGCCCCCTTCCTGCCACCCCGCCCGCCTGGCCCGTCTCGTGGGGGGGGAGGGGGGCGGTTTGGGGAGGGAGAGCGTGAGGGAGGGGAGGGCTCGGCTCCCCGGAGCCCCTCGCTGACGCCGTCAGGAATATTGGGTTTAATGAGCTGCAAAATGAGGCGGCTGCGGCTGACATGTACGGATGGCGCCCGCGCACCCTCCCTCCCCTTCTTCTTCCCTCCCTCCCTACCCCCGACTCCCCAGACTGGGAGCCTCGGACTCCCCCCTCTCCGGCCCCTCCCGGAGCCAGCTCTCAGCCTCTCTGATGCTCCCTCAGCTTGAGTCTCCCTGGTCCCTAGTATGGGAAGGCTCTCTCTTGGCTCTCTCTCAGTCTCCCCCCCAAGCCACCCCCAGTCCCCCACCCCCCTGCCTTGGACTTTTTCCTCCTCCTCCTCCTCCTCGGGTGTCTCTCGGGACCCGGGGAGGAGGGAGGGACGTCTCGACCCGAGAAGTCTCCCCCGGCTCCTGCTTCCGGTGTTTTTTCCGGAGGGAAGCCGGCCCCGAGCCTAGGCATGAGGGATACCTGGGCTCTTGGCAACGGGGCGGAGCCTGGGGGGACGGAAGCCGGTCAGGGGATCTCAGCTGGCCGGGAGCGAAGGGTGCCGGGCGGCTGGAGGGTCCCAGATGTGACGGCAGGTGGGCGGGGCCCGAGGCGGGGAATCGGGGAGCACGGTGACGGGGTACTCTCGGCCGATTCGGAGCAGCTGGGTGTTGGGGGGAGCGCCCGGCAGGCCGAGGGGACCTGGGGGAGAGTTTGGGGTGACCGTGCGCCGTGTCCCCTCCCGGCCCCGCCCCCAGACGCAGAGGAGTCGTTCGAGTTTGTGGTGGTGTCGCTCACGGGGCAGACGTGGCACTTCGAGGCCTCGACGGCCGAGGAGCGGGAGCTGTGGGTGCAGAGCGTGCAGGCCCAGATCCTGGCCAGCCTGCAGGGCTGCCGCAGCGCCAAGGACAAGGTACGGGGCCGGTCGGTCCGCCCCCCTCCCCCCGGCCCCGGCAGGAGCGAGCGGGGGCGAGGGGGAGGGCCGGGGGCCAGGATGGTGAGTTGGGTGGTGGGCACCGACCACGCCCGGTCTCTACCGCCCGCCCCCAAACCATCCCTCCCGCCCCCTCCCCCGCAGACTCGCCCTGGCGGTCAGAGCGCAGCCCTGGCCGTGCAAGCCGTCCGCAACGCGCGCGGCAACAGCTTCTGCGTCGACTGCGACGCGCCCAGTGAGTAGCAGCCGCGGCCCGGGGTGGACGCGGGCGCCGCCGAGCGGGGCCGGACCGGCGGTCCGTCCGTCCGGGAGGCCGGGCCCCGCCGGGATGGGGGACGGACTGGGGCGGGGAGCCGCCCCCCGGCTCCCCCTCACCGAGCTCCCTGTCCCCGGCAGACCCCGACTGGGCCAGCCTGAACCTGGGGGCTCTGATGTGCATCGAGTGCTCGGGGATCCACCGGCACCTGGGGGCTCACCTCTCCCGCGTGCGCTCGCTCGACCTGGACGACTGGCCTCCCGAGCTGCTGGCCGTCATGACCGCCATGGGCAACGCCCTCACCAACAGCGTCTGGGAGGGGGCCCTGGAGGGCTACGCTAAGCCGGGGCCGGAAGCCTGCAGGTGGGCGCGGCGGGGGCCGGGCGGGGGACCCGGGCTCCCTGGCGCAGTTGGAGGGTGACCCGGGGGAGGGGACCGTCGCCCGGCCGTCGTGGGGCCGCGAGGGTTAACCTGGGCCTCTGCTGCTCGGCAGAACGTCCCCCATCCCCCCGGGTTGAGGGCGGTGGGGGGGTTGCTCCCCTCCCCTCCCCCACCTGTCACTCAGGCTCCTCACAACAACAGCCCTTTCTGAGCGGCGGCGGGCGCGTTATCAGCGGGTCAGGGGCCGGCGGGGAGCGCATGCGTCCGGCCCCTATCGCCGCTCCATGTGCCGGGCGCCCGGCCCGCGCGCCGAGATGGGGAGAAAGGGCGGGAGATAGGGCCGCACGCACGCCCCCCCCGCCGCCGGCACCCCCTTTGTTCCTGCGCCACAGGATGGGCTGGAGGGGGGCAGAGGGCCAGATAAGCCGCCTCCCGGGGCCTCTTCTCTGTCCAGTCCCTCCTGCCTGCCTCCCCCCACAGCCAGCCCCCGGGCCTTCCCTGTGGAGCTCTCCGTCCCCCCACCCCCCTCCCCACCGGCCCCGGGCCTTCCCTCCGGAGTCCGTCTTCCCCCACCCCGTCTCCGCACCGGCCAACGGACCTTCCGTCCCCTCCATCCCTCTCCCCGCCGGCCCAAGGGCCTTCCCTCCGAAGTCCTTCCGTCTCCCGCTCCCCACTGGCCCGCGGGCCTTCCCTCCGGAGTCCTTCCGTCTCCTCTCTCCCTTTTGCTCTCCTGTGTGCCCGGGTGGGGACTGAGGGGGGAGGAGGGTCGGGGGGTGGCCAGCTCCCAGCTGTCCTGTCCCCCCCCTTGCTCACGGGTCCCTCCGCCTCTCCTCTCCCTTTCCGTATCCCCGCGCCCCCTTGCCGGTTGCCCGCTCCGCGCCCCTCGGCTGTTGGCTCCCGGGGCCCGTCCCGCCCCTCGGACCCTGACCCCGGGCCTCCCCGGGGCTGCAGGGAGGAGAAGGAGCGCTGGATCCGGGCCAAGTACGAGCAGAAGCTGTTCCTGGCCCCGCTGCCGGGCTCGGACGTGCCGTTGGGGCAGCAGCTGCTGCGGGCGGTGGTGGAGGACGACCTGAGGCTGCTGGTGACTCTGCTGGCGCGCGGCTCCAAGGAGGAGGTCAACGAGACCTACGGGGATGGAGACGGCCGCACGGCCCTGCACCTCTCCAGCGCCATGGCCAACGTCGTCTTCACGCAGCTGCTCATCTGGGTGAGTGGGCCGAGTCCCGCCCGCTCTGCCCGGTCCTCCCCCTCGCGCGGGCCCGCCGCTGACCCTCTCCCTCCCCGCCACTGACCCCGGCCCCGTGCTCTCTCCCGGCAGTACGGGGTGGACGTGAGGAGCAGGGACGCCCGGGGCCTGACCCCCTTGGCCTACGCCCGCCGCGCCGGCAGCCAGGAGTGCGCCGACATCCTGCTGCAGCACGGCTGCCCCGGGGAGGGCTGCGGCCCGGCCCCCACCCCCAGCCGCGACCCATCCGGGGGCGGTTCCGGCTCCGCCGAGCTGCACCGCAGTCCCAGTCTCCTGTGAGGCCGGGAGAGGTGACGGGGTTGAGGGCGGGGGGCCGGTGGGGGCCGGGGGCCGGGGCCCGTTCCCTCACTGACACGTCTAGAGCGGACGGGCGGCCGCAGGGAGAGACGGGGAGGCAGGCCAGGGCGATAGGCGGGAGAAGCTCGTCCAGGAGAGGAGGGCAGAGCCCGGAGCGGAGGGCGGGGTGGGAGTGGGGAGGCGGGCGCGAACTCAGCCCCGGGGACCACGGCACAATGAGGGCGGTGAGGGCGCCGGCCCGCCGCCCTGCCGGTGCCATTGACAAGGGCCGGGATCTTTGGAGGCACCAGAGGGGGAGGGGAGAGCGGGACCTCTCTCCTCTCCCAGCCTCCTGCCCTCTGGCCCCCCTCGAAACCTCATTCCGCTGGGAACCGGGAGGACAGTTGGCCTGGGAAAGAGAAGGGACAGGGGCACGGGGCGGTGGGGGGCGGGGGGACGGGGAACAGGAGGGCGGGGCACTGGATGAGGGGCCGGGAAGGGGGAGGGCAGTGGTTCCTGTGTAAAAACTGTATATTGGAATATTTATGTTTGTGTACATATCCGTGTGTTTGCGTGTGGCAAGATCAATAAACCAGACTGTGTCTGTGCCCCGGTGTCAGGCCTTGCTGGGTCGTTTACCTCTCCGCCCTCATCTGTCCCTCCCACCACCGTACACCTGGTCTCTAGGTTTGGTGGAGAATCGGGTGGGTTTGAGGGGCCGGAACCCTGTCCCGCGACATCCCGCCCCTCCCCGAGCCCACCCTAGGTTTATTCCCCTGCAGAGGAGGCCTCACCTCTGTCCCCGCTCCCCGGCTAGAGGGGGGCAGCCCGGTTTCCGGGTCTGGAACAGACCCGGGGGGCGGTCGGGGGCCGGGGAGGGATCCGACTTGGCAGCCCGCCCCGGAGAGACCCGACCACCCCGCTCCGGCTCCGAACGAAGGGGACCCAGAACTCGGCGCCGGGGCGGGGCCGGGCCTCCCCAGACTCGGCCACCGAGAACCAGGAGGAGGGGGCCTCGGCGTCCACCTGAAGCTCAACCCTTAGGCTTTGGTTATCAGCGGTCTGGCTTTGAGTAAACACCACCGACCAAGCGCATCCTCAGACTCCCCTGCCGTGCCGGGGTGAGGGTAAGGAGGACAGGGCACTTGCCGGGGAGGAGGGAAGGGGGGCTGCGAGCAACTGCTTTCCTTTTCTCTGATCCCCGTGAGCTAAATCTAGGGGGTAGGTGCTGCCCCGTGCCCCTCGACCTCTGCTCCCGGGCCCCCTCGTCTCTCAGTGTGACGAGGGGGCAGGGGCCGTGGTCTTTGCTTTATCGTTTCCTCTTGGAATCCGCCTCCGGCCCGAGTGCCCCCTGCCCAGTCCTGCCCCTTTTCCAAGTTCTCTCCCCGGACACCTGGGAGCCCACCCCGACGGCGCAACAGCCCGCACCCAGGCTTGGCCTCCGTCACCCCAGCGCTCATACAACCGGTTCCTCCCTCCCCCTCCCCTCTCCTCTCCCTCCCGAACCCTTACCCCCTCACTTCCTGCCTTCTGTCCCGCTGGGATCTCTTTCTCTAGAGTCACAACACCCCACTTTAGTCTCCTCCGTAGCCACTGCCCTCAACACAGCCGCCGGTGCCGACCTCTCTCTCCCCCACCCCGCTCTCCCTCCCTCCCTCCCCCGTGACAAGTGTGGCAGGTTGGAGGCTGGGGGGAGGAGGATGTCACCTAAACCCTGGAGGAGAGTGGCAGGGTCCAACTGCAGGTGAGGCCCCTCCCCGCGGAAGCCCAGACCCCCGCTGGTGGGGCAGAAACAGACGGAATGACCGGTCTCCTTTACATAGAAAATAATTTATTGGAGAAACCATAAATGTACATGGACTAGGCCCCCAGTCGGAGTGTCCCTGACCCACCCACCCCAGCCAGACTGGGGGCCTGGACACACACACCCACACACACGCACACACACACACACATACCCGAAGTGGGACTCACTCTCAGCTAGCCCTGGAGGACAACCCCCTTCTCCAAGCCAGCCCGAGAGCCAGGGAAGGAGACGGAGACTGGGAACGAAGCTGCGCTTGCACCTTGGAAGGTCCCGCCGCCCCCGCCTTCCGTGTGCGGTGACGGGGCAGGCGGGGCCGACCGAATCCGGGCCTCCCCCGTCCCTCCCCGTGGGGTGTGGACAGAACCTCGCACACGCGCACTCACGCACACACACAGAGCTCCGTATGTACAGACTTTACACCAAATAAATAGGGAGCTGGGGTACCGCCGTGGACGGGGAGCAGGGCGGGAGGGAGCTCCCCCCTCCCCAGTCCGGAACTGGGCCTGGACCAGTCGTTCCCATCCTCTTTGGTCCCCAGACACCTCTTTCCTCGCACCCCTTGGGTCCTCGGCCGTTCCTCAGTCGTCCTGGTTCCCGGGCCCCGCCTTTCCTTGGCCCCCAACCCCTGGGCGGTGGGGGTGGGGACCGGGTGATCAGGACCTCCCCCCACCCAGCCCGCCGCCATCTCTGGGTGTCCTCCCGCCAGCCAGCTCCAAGGTGGGCGCGGTGCTCCCCGGAGGCGAGCGGGGACGGGCGCGGGCTCCCCCGAGCCAAGCGGCGACAAGCCTGACTACCCCTCCGGCTGCCCGGTCCATCCGTCCGGGTGCCCGCCCCGGGCCCTCAGGGTCGGGCCCCCTGCTCCAGCTGCTGGTGCTGGCTCCGCACAGCGAACCTGTTCACGTGCACGGGGATGGGCACGACGATCTTGGGGTTCCGGACGGGCTCCCCGGAGCGGCTGCTCACGTTGCCGGCCTTGATGCGCTTCCACTTGGCGCGGCGGTTCTGGAACCAGATCTTGACCTGCACCTCGCTGAGCTTCAGGGCGTGGGCGATCTGCGACCGCTCGGTCAGGCTCAGGTACTTCTTGCAGTGGAACTCCTTCTCCAGCTCCAGCAGCTGCTCGCTGGTGAAGGCCGTGCGCCGGCGCCGGCTCTTGCCCCCGGGCGCCGCGGCCCCGGCCGGCCCCGGGCCCCCCTCGCCGACGCCCCCCGGGCCGCCCTTCAGCTTCACCTTGGGCCCCAGCGGGGCCCCGGTGGGTCCCACGACCGCCGCGCTCTCCCGGAAACCGTCGTCGTCGTCCTCGCCGTCGTCGCTGTCGCCGCCCGAGCCCTCTTCCTCCGGCTCGCTGCCCGCCGGCTCCCCCGCCGGTCCCTCAGGCTTCTCCTCGTCCGAGCTGTACGCCTTCCCCTCGGCTGCGGGGGTGGGGGGTTGGGGTGGGGGCGGCGGCACGCCGGTTTTGCGGGACAGGGAAGTCGGATGGGACAGAGAAGGGGGTGATGAGAGATGGATAGGTGGGGAGGATGGGAGGCCCAGAGAAACGCGGGGGGAGGAGGCAAAGATTGGAGAGGGAGATTGACAGATGATCGACAGGCAGTAAGAAAGGGGAGTCAGACCAGGCCGGGAGATGAGCACGGTGGGATGGGGTGGACGTTGGGATGGAGCGAGAGGGGCCGGGGCAGGAGCCGGGGGGAGAGGACAGAGAGAAATGAGGAGCAAGGCGTTAACCAGCACAGACTTCACCGTAGCGGGGAGGGGGAGGCAAGAAGGGGGAGTTCAGAAAGAACCCTTCTCACCGTGGGGCTGCTTTCCCCATCCCGGCCCACCCTCCCATCTACCTCTCTGCTGGCACCTGCCCCGGCCCAGAGTTCCCCATCCCGACCCTGTCGTGGAAGTCCCAAGGAGGAGGGCCGGGGGGAAGTCCTCCATTTTGGAGGCCTCTCGGAGGGACTAAGGAACCGATCCACAGTCCGCACCTCTTCCCGGGAGGAAGAGGAGGAGTTGTCTGCCCGCTCCCGTCTGACCGCCTGCCTTCCCGCCCCTCCTCTCATCCTGGGTCAGTGACCTCCAGCCCCCTGCTCCCTCCCTTACCAGGCTGGACTGAGGACAGAATCCTTTTTTTTTCCCCCAGTGGTATATTAAGCACTTACTATGGGCCGGGCACTGCACGAAGCACTGGGGCAGATACAGGTTAGACATGGTCCCTGTCCCACATGGGGCTCACAATCTTTATTGCCCATTTTACAGATGAGGTATCTGAGGCACAGAGAGATTAACGTGGCTTGCCCAAGGTCACACAGCAGACAGGTGGCAGAGCCAGGATTAGAACGCAGGTCCTTCTGACTCCCGGGCCTGTGCTCTATCTACTAGGCCACGCCGCTAGCAGAAACCAGGCTAGAGGGAGGCCTCAAATAGTCAACAGCTCCCCTCTCCTTCGAGATTGGGGCAACCGGGCCCAGGCCCCTTCCTCCTCTGGGTCAGGCTTCCAGGCCTCCCTCCTGCCAACTTCTGTGCCCCCTCCCCCTCACCCAGCACCCCAAACCTGTCCTCTCTCCTTGGGGGAAAGGCTCCCACTCCCTTTGATATCACCCCTTTTCCCAGCCCTTCCTTCCCCCCGACTTCCTGCCGGTCAAGTAGGTCAAACCCAGCAGAGAGACCTGCCCCGAGACTGGCAGGTGGTGGGAGGAGCTGGGGGTGGATGGAGAGAGCGAGAGGGTTGAGGAACAGGGGGAAGGACCGAGGCCGAGGAGGACTTGGGCTTTACGAGGGGGAGGGAACAGAAAGGAAAGGGGCGTACGTGGATTTCCAGATTGACCTCCGGACCAGGGGTACCAGGACACCCAACGGTTCGAAATCCCAAACCTTCATTTTCGCCATGAGCTTCGGTCTTCTCGCCCCTAGCACCATTTACCAGAGTGGCAAATGAGCCACTTGATCACCTCTACATCAGGTCGGGGTTTGGTAAGCAAAAAAACCAAGCCTGGGACATCCTTGACCCTCCCCCTTTTCCACCCTCTAGCACAGCTCCTTGAACCCCAAAATCGCACCTGAGCCATCTTAGAGCTTCTAGTCCCAACAAGTCACGTCCCTGCTGCCTTTCCCGGCATCACTGTGTGCACACCTTTTTTTAATGGTATTGGTTAAGTGCTTATTATGTGCGAGGCACTGTACTGAGCGCTGGGATGGATACAAAGTAATCAGATTGGACACAGTCCATGACCCACATGGGGCTCACAGTCAGCTGCCTTCCCTGCCTTCGCCACAAGCCCTGGGACCTGCTAACACTCAGAGCCCACCGCCAGATGTGGTCTCCCCAGCTGGGCTAGCCCCCCTCCTCTTCCAGCCTCGGCCTCTCCAATCTCCACCTTGGGCCCCTCCTCCCTCTGCCCCCACACCAACCTAGTCACAGCCAGGGCTCCTGCACCCAGTGGCCCGCTTCTGTTTTTTTTATGGTATCTGTTAAGCGCTTTACTATGTGCGAGGCTGTGTACTGAGCGCTGGGGTGGATACAAGATAAACAGGTTGGACCCAGTCCCTGCCCCACCTGGGCCTCACAGTCTCCGTCGGAGGATTCGATCCCCGTTTTACAGGTGAGATAACTGAGGCGTGGAGAAGGGAAGTGACTTGCCCAAGATCACGCAGCAGACACGTGGCAGGACCGGGATTAGAACCCAGGTCCTTCTGACTTCCAGGACCGTGCTCTTTCCATTAGACCACACTGTTGCCCGCTCACTGGCCACAGAGGATGGTCCCCCAGCTTTGACCCCACCTGCTACGCCCGACTCGACTCTTCTTCCTCTCCTGGGCCCCGTCTTAAGCGTTCCAGTCCCTGCCTCTTCCGCTGCTTGCTCTTCCGTCCAGACCTGCTCTCCTCCCTGTATCCATCCCTTCCCCGTCTCTCCCAGCCCCCCAGCCTGAGCCTCCTCCCATTTACCTCTGCTCTGCTTTCCATCCCTGCGCACCCCGGGTGCCCTTCTGTACTAAGCGCTTGGGAGAAGACAATATAACAATAAACACATTCCCTGCCCACTACGAGCTTCCAATCCAGGCCAGAGAAGGCCAGGGAGCCACAGGGAGGGAGGTCAAGCGATTCCACAGTCCTCCATGGGTGCCTGTTTTGGCTCCGAAGCGTGGGTGAGGGGTACTTCCTTAGTGTCCCTATAGGACCTACTGTTCCTAGCGGGCCACGCATTCTGGACACGGGAAGTGGAGCGGGAAGAGAAATGGGGAAAGAAAAGAAAGACGGCGGAGGACAGTAAAGTAGGGAGGACGAGCCGGCGGTAGACAAGAGGAGACGGCAGAAAGAAGGGGAAGGTCAGAGGGGAGAGAGGGTCAGAGAGTTAGAAGCTTTCAATGCACCAGTGATTTGCTTAAACCTATATTTGCATACTTCGGATAAGGAGCAGAGAGGGGGAAGAGGTGCCTGTCATTTGTCCCACACTAGAGTATCTTATTACAGTTCTAACCTCCTCTCTACTCCTAGTGCCGGTGCCAAAACAATCTTGACTTCAATAAGCCCCTCTCCAGTTTCCTCCCTGGCTCTCCATCACACCCCCTTCAACCTCTCTTCAACCGCACTTGGCCCCTGCACACTCCGCACTTCCTTCCCCTCCCCCTCATTTTGCGGAGGCGGGGAGCCCCATGCTGTTTTCCCTCGTCCCGGTCTCAGCATCCTGGTGGGCCCCTCCCGTCCACCCCAACCTCGCGGGCCCCGGGTCGACGCGCCCTCCGAGCGGAGTCCTGAGTTTCCCGGCCGGATGCGGCTCCCCGCAGGGCCCAGCCTGTGGGCCTTGAGGAAAAGGGGCAGGGAATTCTGTAGTCTGGATCGACCCGGGCTGCTCTGTGGTCCTCACGTGGGAACGAGGATCTCCTGGTCGTAAGCCCTGTCGCTAAGGACGTAGGGTCTAAGGAGCAGGAGCAGGTGGGCCCACTTGCCACCACCCCTCAACCTGCCCCCGGGGGGGGCTCGGCAGAAGTATCTATTCTTAATCCCGGTCCCTCCGACGCAGGTCAGAACTGGCTCCACTCCCAATCGAACAGAGACTCCGCTTGCAACCGCCTGTGTGACTTCTGCCCCCGTGGAAACTGCCGGCCACCTGAAGGATCAGAGGAACTGGTCAGGCCCTGCTGTTGGCCTCTTACTGGGGGACGATCTCGCTGCTGACCGCCTCCCCCCATCCCGATCCAGCAGCCTCCGGCCTCCAGCCAGTGTCTTGCAGGTAAGTCTCGGGGGCAGGATGAGGACAAGTGAGGGTCTCCACCGTGAACTGGTCCTCAGGGGCCAGGTGCTGCTCGGAAGCTTGGCCCAAGGTCAGGCGAAGTCCAGGTCTCCGCTTCCCCGGGGTCCAGGTCTGTAGTCTAGGGTCCAGAGGTCCAGCGGCCGGGCCCGCTGGCCACTTGGTGAGGTGACAAATGGAATCCAAGGCCACCCATGGGGCCCACTCGGGGGATTCGGGTCACCGTCCTCACCCGCCCGGCTGGCCGGACTCAACTGCGCTCGCGTGGGCAGGGGTAAGATGGGCCGGGCCTCATCTCGACAACGAGTCAGGCCTGGGAAAGGGCCCCGGGCCAAGGGATCCCCGGCGGGGGTTGAGGGGACTCTCTGACCAAAGGACAGAGGGCCGCCTGTCCGGCACTATGGGGGGAGATCCCACAGCTGTGGCCGGGCGGGACGACGGGCTCGTGTGTTCATGGGAAACCGCTGAGGGGGAGGGGAGAGAATCGCTTTGGATTCCCAGCTACAGGGACCCCCAGCCCAGAACGAGGATGCCCTCAAGCTCCCCGGGGCCTCCCCTAGATGACACAGCTCTGACCCACATGACAGAGGATCGCTCTCTCCGACTTCAGAGCCTTATTGAAGGCACATCTCCTCCAAGAGGCCTTCCCCAACTAGGCCCTCATTTCCTCTCTCCCACTCCCTTCTCCATCACCCTTTATTCGCCCCCTCCCTCGGCCCCACAGCACTTACGTCCATATCCGTAGTATATTTATTTTAATATCCATCTCCTCTAGGCTGTAAGCTCGCATTGTGGGCAGGGAGCATGTCTATCAACTCTGTTATAGTGTCCTCTCCCAAGTGCTTAGTACAGTGCCCTGCACTCAGTAAACGCTCATTTAACACCATCGATATTAGCCTCAGTACCGTATGACCATTTCGCCGTCTCTCACAGCTCGCCCAAGTATAGAGAGCTCTCTTGGCTGACAGCCGAAAATTCTCTCCTCCCTGCCCCTTCCAGTCAGGATCCCTCACTTCCCTTTACTAACAGTCCAGAGCCCTTTTCGTGATTTCTGGCGCCAAGCCCCTCCTTCCGATCTGTCCCTGCCCAGACCATCTTGGCTACTGCTTTTAACCATGTGACCTCTAGACTTTGAGCTCATCAGAGGCAGGGAATGGGGTCTGCTTATTGTTGTATTGTCCTCTGCTGAGTGCTTAGTTTGGGGTTCTGCACACGGTAAGCGCTCAATAAATACAACTGACTGGCGGACCCCTACCTCGCTTCTCCCAGGTCCGATTCCTCTCTTTCCTCACGCTGGGTAAAGAAACCCTTCCCCGCCTCGCCTGATACCCAGCTCTCTCCCCCTCATTGCTTCTAAATACAATCCTCCCCATCACTCCCAATACAGTTCTATTCCCATCATTCCCACCCGCCCCTCCAGCCCAATTCCAAATCCCATGAATCCCCGCAGAGTCCTCCAAGCACTCCCACTGCCGAGCTCGCTCCCCTGGTACCCGGTGCTGTTTCCTCTCCGTTATATTCCCAGCCTAGATTCTTCGTCCCATCGCTGCTATTCGGAGACTCCCCCGATCTCTTAGAGTTCGTAATCTTTTCCAAATATAGAGGGCTCTCTCCGCCTCTAAGGCTCTAACCGAGTTCAAGCTCCCTTTGTGCCCGCTCTCCCGTTTGGCGCTGTCTCCCGTCTCGTCCAGGGATTCCCAGGGCACTCGGTCCGGCAGCGACGTGAGGTAAATTTTAAGGCACATCATGCACAGTGTCACACCACAGCGTGCCCATCTAATCGGAGCTGGTAGATGGACGGTGCCCAGGTTGGCATTTGCTGCCAGGGCCAGGGGGAGAAGGGGAGAAGGAGGTGCTTCTGTTTTTTGAACGTCCCCAGATTGAGGCTGGGAGGTGCTTCGGTTTTTTGAACGTCCTTGTCACTGGGTCAACTGGCCTAGTGGAAAGAGCCTGGGCCTGGAAGTCAGAGGACCTGGGTTCTGATCCCGTCTCTGCCACTCGTCGGCTGTGTGACCTCGGGCAAGTCGCTTCACTTCTCCTAGTCTCAGGTATCTCATCTGTGAAGTGGTGATTAAGACTGAGCCTCACGTGGGAGGGACTGCGTCCAACCCAGTTAGCTTGTTAGTTAGTTACCCCAGCGTTTAGTTCAGTGCCTGGCACATAGTTAACACCATAAAAAAATACCCAAAAAGAAACTATCCTCTCCCAAGTGCTTGGTAGGGTACTCTGTCCACAGTAGGTGCTCAAGAGATACTATTGAGGGATTGGGTGATTCAAACCTCCTCAGGCTCCATCTAGCCAGGGTGCATTTTAAGGAGTACGTCTTCTGGTGTGAGCAGAGTTCTGGTTTTACGAACACATGCTCACACACACACACACAAACACACCCTCCTTCGATTGGAGCCAGAAAGGCAGGTGTGCCCAGGTCACCAAACACCCAGATTGAGGGGCAGAAGAGAGCGGCAGGGAGACCCCCTCGTCTCACCGTCTCTGCTCTCGGAAGCTCGGCCGTTCCCCGGGGAGAGATGAGATGCAGAAACGGTGGCCCCGGCCCACTTTGCCCACTCCTAAAACCAGTTCTGACATCACACCGCGCCAGGTCCATCCTTCCAAACACCCAGACGGAGCGAGCTAGAGGTTTTCCCAGCATCCCTGAAGTCCCGTTAGAGATGGATGAAAGCAGAACACCAGCAGCAAGCACCCTATCATTTTTGAAGCCGGAGGCCCGTCTGCTCTTTTCTGATCTTGGCTCTTCCCGCTTCCCCTGGCCCTCTTCCTCTTCACCCACCCGCAAGCAACAGCCCTGAGGCTGGAGACCCTCAGACCCCTCCAGTCCCGAGCGCCAATCCCACCCCCTTCCCTGGAATCCTGGCAAGATTCTCCTCGAGCCTGCGTGAAGCGATTTTCAGAGGGTGAGTTGAGCTGTGAGTGTCGGAAGTGTCAGAAAGACACGCTAAGCTGACATAGCATGACATGAGACTTTAGGCAGCATGCTTGTGACACCCCAAAGAAAGTCAGCATAATGAACCCACATTATTATACTAGAGACGTTTTATTATGTCATCTCTTTGTCCCCTTGTTAGGACGCACACTTCATAATAAATAGAGAAGCAGCATAGCTCAGTGGAAAGATCACGGGTTTGGGAGTCAGAGGTCATGGGTTCGAATCCCGGATCTGCCACTTGGCAGCTGTGTGACTGTGGGCAAGTCATTTCACTTCTCTGTGACTCAGTTACCTCATCTGTAAAATGGGGACTGACTATGAGCCTCACGTGGGGCAACCTGATTACCCTGTTTCTACCCCAGCTCTTGGAACAGTGCTCTGCACATAGTAAGCGCTTAACAAATACCAACATTATTCTTATTATTATGGTCCTTGTTAAACGCTTACTCTGTGCCAAGCGCTGTACCATCTCGTCACCGGCCGCCTGCCCGTGTATCACATCTATCTCACCTCCGACCCCTCACCCACGCCGCCTCTGTCCAGGTACTCCCTCCCCCTTCATATCCGTCAGACCGTCACTCTCCCCCACTTTCAAAGACTTATTAAAATCACATCTCCTCCAAGAGGCCTTCCCTGACTAAGCCTTCATTTCCCTTAATCCCTCTCCCATCTGCATGGCTCTTGCACTAGATTTGCACCCATAGCCTCTATAGCTCTTGCCTCGTCTTATGCTGTCAAGTCTTCTCCGACCCAGAGCGACTCCGGACGCATCTCTCCCAGTATGCCCCACTCTCCATCCGCGATTGTTCTGATAGTGTTTTCTTGGTAAAAACATGGACGCGGTTTACCACTGCCTTCTTCCACTCAGTAAACTTGAGTCACCGCCCTCGACTCTCTCCCAGACCGTTGCTGCCCAGCACAGGTGAGTTTTGACTTGTAGCAGATGGCCTGCCACTCGCTAGCCACTGCCCAAGCTAGGAATGGAATGGGTATGTCTTAGCTTGACTCTTCCTCTCGAAGCCGAGACTGGTAGAGTACTAGAAACTCTCCAGGTGCGATCCTGAGAGGGCCCTGTATAGCTCACTCCACATTTTTTATTATTATTATCATTATTATTATTAATAAGAATAATAGTTGTTGTTGCTGGTTTTGTTATTATGTGTCAGGCACTGTACTAGCGCTGGGGTGGATACAAGCAAATTGGGCTGGCCACAGTCCCTGTCTCCCATTGGGCTCACAGTTCCCATCCCGCTCACAGTTCCCATCCCCATTTTACAGATGAAGTAACAGGCCCAGAGTAGTGAAGTGACTTGCCCAAGGTCACACAGCAGGCAAGTGGCAGAGCCGGGTTGAGAACCCAGGTCCTTCTGACTCCCAGACTCTATCCACTAGGCCACGCATCGCACCAAAGGGGGAGCTCCCGGCTTCCATCTTGCCCAAGACCAAGAACCCCCTTTCTTCCGACATTCCCAACCCCAAGCTCTCTCTCCCAGCAGGCCCAGAAGGGACTCCGCCACCTCTCTTAATGTGCCCACTGTGAACATCCTTCTGGTGTGTCTTGGTTCCTAATTCCTCCTGGGAAATCCTGGTAGGAGGAAGAATTGGGGAGAGAGGCTTGAGGAGCAGAGCGCCCTCCACTTCTGCCCGCCGGGCAGCCCCAACGGACTCAGAGCAGGTGCTTCTTGCTCGTTGCTCCGAGAAAAACAAGTAGCTGCTTGGTGTCACCCCGGCAGCCCAGACGAGCACCAACCCAGATGAGAAGCGGCACGGCTTTAGTGGATAGAGTCCGAGCCTGGAAGTCAGAAGGACCCGGGTTCTAATCCCAGCTCCGCCACTTGTCTGCTGTGTGATCTTGGGCAAGTCGCTTCACTTCTCTGGGCTGCAGGCCCCTCTTCTGGAAAATGGGGATTGACTGTGACCCCTATGTGGGACAGGGACTGAGTCCAACCCCCTTCCCTTGTATCTACCCCAGTGCTTAGTACAGTGCTTGGCACACAATAAGCACTTGTTTTTTTCTTTTTTAAAAAAAGCCTCCATCAGCAGCCTCTGACTGGATCTAAGAACTGAGAAGGCTCCACTCTGACTTGGAAACAGAAGGTGAGCTGTGAAAAACTAACAACTACTTGCTTCTTCCATACATACCCGGTCCTCACTTTGTCTCTGCATTCAAAGTGGGCAACTGGGCACCTAGGCTCTTTCTACTTCCCCTCAAACCCTCTCCTAGTCCCATCACACACAAATCCAAGTGGCTTTTCATTTTCCCAACTCTCTCAATAGAGATCTCCCTCTGTTTCTCCCTAAGCCCAACATGAACCTTCCTCTAATAAGGTTCTGACCTTCCTCTAGAACCTTCCTCTGTTCAACTCTGTGTCCCATCTTGTCCAGGAGAGGCTTTCTGACTTTTCACCACACCCTGGCCTATGGAGTCAGACTGAAGCTACATCCCTTTCCCATCGTGAGATGTAAATATCACTGATGGACTGATTGATTGATTGTGCCCCAAATGGACCCAATTCCTCACTGTCCTCAGCATCCAGTTTGAAGCTCCTTTTCTGGCCTGTCGTGCCCAATTCTGAGTTCTGCCATCTCCCCTTTGTACCCTGTTCAGCGTTTGTTTGTTTTTCAATCTCTGAGCCATCATTATTATTTATTGCTACTAAGCCACACCGCTCCTCGCGTGTGGCTGGCGGCCCGGCTGCACTCTCCCCCTCACCCCCCACGCCCCTTCAAAGACTTTTTGAAGGCACAGCTCTTCCAAGAGGTCTTCCCAGACTAAGCAGCCCCTTTCCTCTTCTCTCACTCTCTTCTGCATCACCCTGACATGCTCCCTTTGTTCTTCCCCCTCTCCCAGCCCCACAGCACTTATGTACATACCTGTCATTTATTTATTTGTATTGATGTCTGCCCCCCTGCCCCCACCCCCAGACTGTAAGCTTGTTGTGGGCAGGGAATGTGTCTGTGTATTGTTGTATCGTACTCTCCCAAGCGCTTAGTACAGTGCTGTGTACACAGTAAGCGCTCAATAAGTGCAGTTGAATGAATGAGTGAATGAATGGAAATAGATCGTTTCCACTCTTTAAACCCTCTCCCAGCGTCCATCCCTCACTCTCGGTCTTTCGTGTCACGGATTTTAATAACGAGCTTTTAATTCCTTCTCCCGATCATTATCAGAACCACAGCCGAGGTCTCAGAACTTTCTTCCCCTTTCGGGAAACTCGCAGATAGAGAAACCCTGCAGATGAAACCCTCAAAGTTCAGCATATTCGACTTTAGAGAATCCTCGTGGAAAACAAGCCATGAAACTTAAGGAGTGTGACCAGTTCTCTTCTCCCCACACAGCCCCATTTAAGCTGGAGAGCCAGTTTCCCTGGAGGAACTGTCCAACGGATCAAAATAATAAACCGATTATACGACTCAAGGTACGATGGTGGGGGAAGGTGTGCAACAGGGTTGGGGTGATGAGAGAGAGAAAGAGAGACTATAAGTTCTACACCGTAGACTATACGGTCTAGACTATAAGCTTGTTGTGGGCAAGGAATGTGTTGGTTTATCGTAGTATTGTGCTCTCCTAAGCGCTAAGTACAGTGCTCTCTGGCACTGTAGTATGCAATAAAGCACTCAGTAAATGCGACCGAATGCATGGAAGCCCTGACTGGAACTTTGTTTTACATCCCATAACACTTTTAGACTGTAAACTCGTGTTTGTGTTTTTTGGTTTTTTAATGGCATTTGTTAAGGCTTAGAATACGCCAGGCACCGCACTAAATGCTGGGGTGAATTCATGATAATCAGGGTGGATATAGTCCATGTGTCCCATGAAGCTCACAGTTTTAATCCTTATTTTTCAAACGAGAGAACTGAGGCACAGAGAAATTCAGGGATGCGTCCAAGTCACGCAGCAGAAAGATGGAGGAGCCGGGATTAAAACCCGGGTCCTTTCGACTCCCGGGCCCGTGCTCTTTCCACTAGGCCATGCTGCTCCTTCTCGTGGGCAGGGAGCATGTGTACCGGCTGCCGTAGCGTACTCTCCCAAGTGCCTCGTGCAGGCTCTGCCCACAGAAAGCTCTCAATAAATGCCATTGATAACCCCCAGGACTAGCTCAGGACGGAGAGCCTGGGATGGTACTATGCGAGTCACAGTTCTCTCAGTGGCTTCCATAAAACCCAATATGGAGCTCATTCTCTTTCCCAACCCTCTTCTAACTGTGCTCTCTCTCCCTTCCTCCTTCCCTGCCACCCCCCCATCCCAGGATTCAATCAATCAGTCGCAATCATTAAGCACTTACTGTGCACAGAGCCCACAAGGAGCTTACAGCCTAAAGGAGGAGGCAGACAGTACTATAAATAAATAAATAAATTACGGCTAGGTAGGTAAGTGCCGTGGGGCCGAGGGAAGGGTGAATAAAGGGTGGATCTGAGGATTGAACTGCTTTTTCCAGTGTTTTTCTTTTCTATTCTCCCCATTACATCAAGCAGAGAGTTCTCTTCTTCCTACCCAGAACGGACTCCCCTCACCCAGTCTTCACTCTAGGCGCAGATCTCCCTCCCTCACACCCCCACACCCATCCACACAGACACATATTTCTAGACTGTGAGCCCGTTGTCGAGTAGGGAATCGTCTCTATTGCCGAAGTGTACTTTCCAAGCGCTTAGTCCAGTGCTCTGCACACAGGAAACGCTCAGTCAATACGATCGATTGAATGAACGAATACAGGTCCTGGCCAAAATCTTTCTCCCCAGGATTCTCACTAAGACTCCCCACCGTCTCTTCAGCGTGTGCCCTGTCTGTGTGTGACACACAGACACAGGGAGACACACCCCATCCTTTCCAAAATAAGCCATTTTTCCCCCTCCTGGTTCCAGGGCAGACCCCGGTCAGCAGCCGGACAGCGACCTGCTCACCGGGAGCACCGTATGTCCAGGAGCGCGGCTCTCGCCCTTGCCTTTCCTCCTCTTGCCCCGACCTGTCTTCTCACCATCCCCTCTCCCCGTCCCTCGCTTGGCCCATTTATTTCCCTCCCGGGAAATTCCCCCGCCCGCGCCCGGGACCTACAGGGCTCTGCACGCCAGCAGCTCTCGCTCAATCAATCCATTGATTGATTGGGGCGGGGGCGGGTCCTCCCCCGCTTCACTCCCCACCCCCCACCCCCCTCTCTGACCCTGGGCTGACCCGCCCTCGCCGATTGTTCCCAAATCGGATCCAGATCCTCAGCTCCCTGCGCCCTCCGGTCCTTCCCGCCCATTGCCTCGCTTAGCGCTCCCTCTCTCGTCCCGCCCTTCGCTTAGCGCTCCCTCTCGCCCTCCCCGCTCTCGCTTAGCGCTCCCTTCTCGTCCCTCCCCCCCTTCGCTTAGCGCTCCCTCTCGCCCTCCCGCGTCTCGTTTAGCGCTGTCTCTTCCCATCCCTCGCTTAGCGCTCCCTCTTGCGCTCCCCCGGTCTCGCTTAGCGCTCTCTCTCTCTCGTCCCGTCCCTCGCTTAGCGCTCCCTCTTGCCCGCCCCCGATTTCGCTTAGCGCTCCCTTCTCGTCCCTCCCCACCTTCGCTTAGCGCTCCTTGTCGCCCTCCCGCGTCTCGCTTAGCGCTCTCTCCCTTCCCGTCCCTCGCTTAGCGCTCCCTCTCTCCCTCCTCCTGTCTCGCTTAGCGCTCCCCCTCTCGTCCCGTCCCGTCCCTCGCTTAGCGCTCCCTCCTTCTTTCTCTCGCCCCCAGTTTCTCTTAGAGCTGTCTCTCGTCCCGCCCCTAGTTCATTCAGTCGTATTTATTGAGCGCGGAACACTGTACTAAACGCCCGGGGGAGTACCACATGGGGATAAACAGACACCTTCCCTGCCCACCATGAGCTTACGGTCTGGGGGGGTGAGCCCGGTGATGGGATGGAGGTTGTGGCTGAACAAATCATTCTGTAACTAATCATCTCTTCTCAGCACAGTGCTTGGCACCTAGTAAGTACTCTACAACGGCCTAGCGGCAGGGGTTTGGGAGTCGCGGAGGACGTGGGTTCTAATCCTGCCTCCGCCATTCGTCTGCTGTGACGTTGGGCGAACCACTTCCCTTCTCTGTGCCTCAGTGTGACCTCGTCTGTAAAAGGGGGATGAAGTCCGTGAGGCCCCAGGCGGGACGACCTGACCACCTTGCCTCTACCCCAGCGCTTAGAACAGTGCTTGGCACGTGGTAAGCGCTTAACAAATACCGTTATTATTATTGCAAATACTCCCCTTATCGTTACCTGCTCGGAGGCAGGGGTTTTGGTGAGATAAGGTGGCGTGGTTCGCCTCCAAGGTCACTGAATGAAGGGTAGGTGCCCCCCGCAGATGCCCCCCGCAGGTTTTCAGGGCCTGGGGTCCAGGAGGTCCCTCTCCCGCCCCTCCGCTCGTCTGGGCTCCGGGAGCCGGAGTCACTCAGTCAATCAGTCGTATTTATTGAGCGCTTACCGCGTGCAGAGCACCGCCCTAAGCGCTGGGGAGAGTGAGTGCCAGCCGACAGCCCCAGAGACAGGTTCCCCTGCCCCCAGCAGTCCCGCAGAGCGCTCTCTGTCCCTTGCCCCCTGGCCCCGGCCCCTCGTGTTCATTCATTCATTCATTCATTCGATCGTATTTACTGAGCGCTTACTGTGTGCAGAGCACTGTGCGAAGCGCTTGGAATGTGGCTTAGCGCTCCCTGTCACCTCGCCCCGAGTCCCTCTAGCGCTCCCTCTCACCCCGCGCCGGTTCCTGGTCTGGCCGAACGCTCCCTCCGGGGCCGGGCCTCGCTCAGCTCTCCGGGACACCGAGGGGGCACCGAGGGGGCACCGAGCGGGCACCGAGCGGGCACCGAGGGGGCACCGGGTCCCCGGGCCTCGCTCCCTGGCAGTCAGGCTCCGCTCCGCGCTCCGTCTCGCTCTTGGCGGGAGCGGGGGTAGACTTAGAGCCCCCTCGTCCCTCCGCCCTCGGTGCCCCCCGGGTGCCCACCGGGTGCCCCCCGGGTGCCCGGCCCCCGCTGTCCCGGGGCGGGCGGGCAGGGGTCCCGTTGGCGGGCCGGTGGGCGGGGGCGAAGTCGGCAAAGGCCCCCGGCGTGCGGACCCCCGGCGTGCGGACCCCCGGCGTGCGGACCCCCGGCGTGCGGGCGGGAAGGACCGGACGGCGAGCGGCGGGGGAAGGGGATGGGGGCAAGCAGCCCGCCCGGGGTTCCCGGGGGTCCCGGGGGGTCCCGGGGGTCCCGCTCGGCGCGCTGCCCCGCAGCCCTTACCCGTCAGACTTGGGAAAGTGTCGGCCAAGTGCGGCGGCGGCGGCGGGTGCGGGTCCGGCGGGTGCGGGGGTGGCGGGTGCGGGGGCTCGGCCAGTTTGTCCCGGGGCTGCGGCGGGTGCTGGGTCCGCAGGGGCGGGGGCTGGGGGTGGCCCCGGGCGGCGGCGGCGGCAGCGGCGGCGGCGGCGGCGGCGGCGGCGAGGTCCGGGCTCCCGTAGAAGGGTTGCGGGGCGTCGGGGAAGGCGGGCAGCGCCGTGGTCAGCGCCACCATGGGGGGCACCGGCTGGGCCAGGCCGGCGCAGAACGTGTTGGCCAGGCGGCCGGCGAAGGAGGCCAGGCCCGGGGCCAGGGGCGGCAGGGCGGCGGGCAGCGGCCCGGGGGCCAGCGGCTGCGGCAGCACCAGGGGCCGGTAAGGCAGGAACATGGGGTAGCCGGCGTACAGCACGGGGCCCGGCCGCCGCGGCGGGGCCGCGGGGGGACCCGGAGGACCCGCCGGAGGAGGAGGCGGAGGCGGCGGAGGCGGAGGAGGAGGAGGAGGAGGAGGAGGAGGAGGGGGACCGCCACCGGGACCGATCAGGGCGTCGATGGAGAAGGCGCCTCCCTGCCCGCCCCCGCCGGGGGGTCCGCTCCCGCTCCCGCTCCCGCTCCCGCTCCCGCTCCCGGGGCTGGGGGAGCCGGGCCCGGAGCCGGTCCCGGTGGCGGCGGAGGCGGCGGGTCTGTGCATGTCGCCCCCCGGTCCGGCCCGGTCCGGCCCGGTCCGGTCCGGTGCGGTGCGGGGGTCCGGCGCGGGGGTCCGGGGGTGCGGGCGGGGAGGGCGCCGCGCGCGGTGTGTCTCCGGCGGCGCCGCCGGCCGCTCTCATAAGGAGGGAGGGGGCGGGCTGGGGGTGTCGCCCTCCGGACTCATCCATCTTCCTCAAATTACGCTTCACTTCTTCCCTCCGCCCGCCCGCCCGCCCGCCCGGCTCCCCCGGGCTCCCGCCGCACCGCCCGTTCCCACCGCCCCGCACCCGCCCGGGACCCGCCCCGGCCCCGCCCCGCCCCGCCCCGCCCGGGACCCGCCCCGGACCCCGGGACCCCCGCCCCTCCGCGCCCCCCGACGCCCAACCGACTATTATTAATGGAGATTGATGAGTCCGGACACCGCCGCTTTGTGAAACTTTGCGGCGGCGGCGGCAGCTGCTGCCGGGACGCCCCCCGCCCCTCCCCATCCCCCTCCCCCCTCCCCGGGCCCCTCCCCGGCCCTCTCCCCATCCCCCCCGCCGGCCTGGACCCCCGGCCTGGACCCCCGCCCCCGGGGACAAGGCGGGGGACGAGGGACGAGGGAGGGAGGAAAGCGGGACACGGGAGGAGGAGGAGGAGGAGGAGGAGGAGGAGGAGGAGGAGGAGAGAGCGTTGTAAGGGAGCCCCGGGGGTGGGAGGTGGGGAGGCGCGGGCCCAAGGACCGGCTCCTGGACGGCGGCTCCTCGGCCGCCTCTGGCCGGGCCCGCGGCCCCGCCCTCCGACCCTAGCTCACAGACACCCACACACACACACACACACACACACACACACACACACACACAGAGGGTCTCTGTCTCTGTGTGTGTGCGCCTGTGTGTGACTCTGGGCCTCGTCTCCCGGGCCCGCTCTGCGGGCGCAGCGGCGGGGGTCGGGGGTCGGGGGTCGGCGGGCCCCCTGGGCCAAGGAGGGCGGCCCAGCCCCTCTCCCCGCCTCTCCCTTTGACATCCTCCCGCCTTGGACCTCCGCTCCGTCTGTTGGATGTTACCCGTCCGCCTGCCCCCTCCCTCCTCGTCCCCTCTCCCCTTTCTCCCGCCCTGCGCTCGGCCCTTCCTCCCGGCCCCCCCGCCCCGCTCAACTTTCTCCCCCCACCCCTCTCCTTTCTCCTGATCCGCTCTTTGTCCGGGGCCTACGGTGGGAGCGCTCACGATGTGCTAAACGTCTCCCCGCCCAGCTGCCTCCTCCACCCCTGTGGCTTGGGCCTTCCGGCTCCTCTCTGTCTCTGTGTGTCTCTCCGCGGCCGTCTCCCTCCATCTCTCGCTCTCTCCCCTCAGTGTCTCTGCGTCGGCCTGTGTGTGTGTGTGTGTGTGTGTGTGCGTGCTTGTCTCGGTCTTTCCCTCCCTGTTCCGCTATTAATTTCCCTGATTGGGTCCCGGGCTCCGGCGGCTGATGAGCCCTATTCATTCCCGGCCTTGACACTCTCGACCTGCCCCCGCCTGATTGCCGGGGGGCCGGCCCGGCGCGCGCGCTGATGAGCCCCGAGGGTCAGCGGCACTAATTATCCGCTAATTGCAGATGACTCCGCTCACCTCCCCCCCCCACACACACACCTCAGCCCCCGGCCCGCCCCCCGCCCCCGGCTCTCAGCCTCAGACACGGTGACTGCCGCCCTTTCCCCTTCTCCCGCCCGCCTGCCGACTCTCGCTTGGCCCGGTGGCCACGGTGGCCACGGTGGCCACGGCGGCCCCGCTCTAACGGGAGAGAAAGACTCAAGCCTGAGCGGGCCGGGGGCGTCCTGGCTCCTAGGGGCAACCGACCCTCTCCCCCTTCTCCCCCGCCGGGCCGGGGGGCCGACGTCCCTGGCCCAGGCTGGAGAAGGGATCCGAGACTTACCTTGTATCCCGAATTCTACCTTCCAAACGGTCAGTACAGTGCTCGGCACACAGTAAGCGCTCGAAAACGACGACCGAATGGCCGAATGAATGAAAATCCCGGCTCTGCCACTTGTCGGCTGGGTGACCTCGGGCGGGTCGCTTCGCTTCTCCGGGCCTCGGGTACCTCATCCGGAAAACGGGAATTGAGACTGGAAGTGTCCCATGGGACGGGGGCTGCGTCCAATTCGATTTGCTCCCAGCCGCCCCGGCGCTTAGTACAGCGCTTAGTAAGTGCTTAAGAAAAACCATCATAATAATAATGTTGGTATTTGTGAAGCGCTCACTATGTGCAGAGCACTGTTCTAAGCGCTGGGGGAGATACAGGGTCATCAGGTCATCCCACGTGAGGCTCACAGTTAATCCCCATTTTACAGATGAGGTAAATGAGGCACCGAGAAGTTAAGTGACTCACCCACAGTCACACAGCTGACCAGTGGCAGAGCCGGGATTAGAACCCACGACCTGTGACTCCAAAGCCCAGGCTCTTTCCACTGAGCCACGCTGCTTCTCATGATTATTACCATCCACCCCGGCACATAGTACAGTGCCTGGCACACAGTAAGTGATTCGTAATAATATTGGTATTTGTTAAGCGCTTACTATGTGCAGAGCACCGTTCCGAGCGCTGGGGTAGATACAGGATCATCACGTGAGGCTCACAGTTAATCAGATGAGGTAACTGAGGCACAGAGAAGTTAAGTGACTTGCCCACAGTCACACAGCTGCCAAGTGGCAGAGTCGGGATTCGAACCCATGACCTCTGACTCCCAAGCCCGGGCTCTTTCCACTGAGCCAAACCATCCACTATTATTACCTACCCCAGAGCTTAGTACGGTGCCTGGCACGTAGTAAGCAAAAAACCATCACTATTATTATCTACCCCAGCGCTTAGTCCGGTGCCTGGCACAAAGTAAGCCCTTTACGAATACCATAAAAAGTAAAGAGACGAAAGCTGAGAGCACAGCACCGGTGCCGAAGGAAGGACTCAGCAGGAGAGACCTGAGCAGCTAAAGGAGGGAGAAAAGCCCAGGTTGTTCTGGATTAGATGAAAGAGTAAAGAGGGAGAGAGAGGGAGAGAGATACAACCTCCACCCCCAGACCCAGGGGTGAGAAGGAGGGAGAACCAAGAAGCAGTGTGGCCTAATGGAAGGAGCCCAATCCTGGGGCTCAGAGGACCTCAGTTCTCAACCGGGCTCTACCACTTGTCTGCTGTGGGACCATAAGCAAATCATTTTACTTCTCTGTGTCTCGAGTGGTGACTCCTACTCCTTCCTACCTAAGACTGTGAGCTCTATGCGGGACGGGGGCTGTGTCCAACCTGATCAGCTCGTATGTGCCCTGCGCTTAGAACAGGGCTTGGCACGTAGTAGGTACTTCACAAATACCTTTTTTTCTTTTCAGGGCCAGACAGGAGAGGCTTTTAGTCCAGATGAAGAGATCGGAGAAATTCCGATCACCAACACAGGGTGTCTTGACAGGTCAGTGATTGTCACTTTGGAAAACCCTGGACCTCAGGGACTTTGGGTGGTGTTTTGACTGTGGAAGCTCGTTGTGGGTAATGAATGTGCCTGTCAACTCTGTTGTACTGTACTCTCCCGAGCTCTTAGTCCAGTGCTTTGCACACAGTAAATGCTCAATAAATACCATCGATGATGATGACGATGATGACCCAACCTGGCTAATGCTCCCTGTGGCTCAGCAGATAATTTATTGAGTGGGACGAGAGGGAGAATGGGACTCAGATGGTGACTTGTCTTTCTGATGGCTTCGGTTTAGGCCCCAGCTAGCAGGTGTCCAGGCACCTATTTCACTCAAGTCTACTTATTGAGCACGTACTAGGTTCAGAGCACTCTACTAGGCGCTCAGCCACGCTGCTTAGAGGACTCCAGTCCCAACATTCGACACGATAAGCACGGACGAGAAGTAGAGTGGTCTCGTGGACAGAGCCCAGGTCTGGGAGTCCAGAGGACTGGTTCTGCCACTTGTGGGGCCTTGGGCAAGTCTATTTCACTTCCCTGTGCCTCAGTTCCCTCAGCTCTGAAATGGAGATTAAGACTGTGAGCCCTAAGTGGGTCAGGGACTTTAGAAAAAAAAAAAAGGTATTTATGGAGCTCTTACTATGTTTCAGGCACTGTACTTAGCACCGACTTGTCTTGTATCTATATCAACACTTAGTATGGTGACTGGCATATAGTAAGCGCTTAATGAATACCATATTAAAAAAAGGACAAAAGCTGAGAACACAACTCCATTGCCAAAGGAAGATTAAGCCAAAGGATCACTCGAAACCCACTTCCATTCTACGACGGGACAGCAGGATCCCTCCGTGGGCTAAGGGGGTCCGGGCCGAGGACCTTCCTGCTGACCTTCCTGCCCTTGAAGATCTTCTCCTGTCGTGACTGAAGAGCTGATCCACTTTGGCTCTGCCCCTCAAGGGGTGGGATCCCACTCCCCGAGCAACTTCGAGTGGCTCACAATTGCCGGAAGAAGGCCCGAGGCCTTGAAGGCTCTAGCAAACTCTTTGGCTGAGCAATGGGCCCAAGGCCAGCGCTTAGAAAGCCGGTGTTTGCCCAGCGTGTGCCTCAGTGACGCATTGGCTGGTGTTCATTTTTATTATTTTATGTATGGTATTTGTTAAGTGCTTACTCTGTGCCAGGCATTCTACCTAGTCACACTCCAGCTTTTTCAGCACCCTTGCACCTTGTATGAAGTTCAGCCTCAGTCAATCAATCCGTTGTTTTTATTGAGCGCTTACTGTTTGCAGAGCACTGTACAAAGGGGTTGAGAGACTACAATAGGAAAGCTGTGTGGTCTAGTGGAAAGAATTCAGGCCTGGGAGTCAGAGGATCTGGGTTTTAATACAGGTCTGCCGCTGGCCTGCTATGCGACCTTGGGTGAGTCACTTAATTTATGCCTCAGTTTCCTCAACCGTAAAATGGGGATTCAATGCCTGTTCATTCATTCATTCAATAGTATTTATTGAGCGCTTACTATGTGCAGAGCACTGTACTAAGCTCTTGGAATGTACAATTCGGCAACAGATAGAGACAATCCCTAACCAGTGATGGGCTCACAGTCTAAACGTGGATTTTGAGCCCCATTTGAGACAGGGACTGCATCCGACCCGATTAACTTGTATATACCCCAGCACTGACAGCGGTGCTAGACACACAGTAAGCGCTTACCAAATACCATGAAAAAAACATACATAACAGAGTTGGTAGACACGTTCCCTGCCCACAACAAGCTTACAGTCTAGAGTACTGTAACCTCAGCAGCGTTGGCAACCTCAGCATGTACCCTTACCTTCAAACCTTTCAAGACGATTGACTCAGAGAAGCAGTTTTGCCTAGTGGATAGAGTGTAGCAGAGAGAGGACAGTCCTGGAAATCAGAAGGACCTGGGTTCTAATCCTCGCTCCGCCACTTGCCCGCTGTGGGACCTCGGGCAAGTCACTTCACTTCTCTGTGCCTCAGGTACCTCCTTGGTAAAATGGAGATTAAGACTGTGAGCCCCATGTGAGATGGGAGTCGAACCTAATTAGCTTGTGTCTTGATTCTATTTATTGCTATTGTTTTTGTCTGTCTGTCTCCCCCAATGAGACTGTAAGCCCGTCTAAGGGCAGGGACTGTCTGTGTTACCGATTTGTACTTTCCAAGCGCTTAGTACAGTGCTCTGCACATAGTAAGCGCTCAATAAATACTATTGAATGAATGGATAATAAAGTTGGTATTTGTTAAGCGCTTACTATGTGCCGAGCACTGTTCTAAGCACTGGGGGAGATACAGGGTCATCAGGTTGTCCCACGTGAGGCTCACAGTCTTCATCCCCATTTTACAGATGAGGGAACTGAGGCCCAGAGAAGTCGAGTGACTTGCCCAAAGTCACACAGCTGACGGGTGGTGGAGCCGGGATTAGAACCCATGACCTCTGACTCCTAAACCCGTGCTCTTTCCACTGAGCCTGTACTCTAGTGCTGAGGACAGTGCTTGGCACATAATAAACGCTTAGCAAATACCATTAAAAAAAAAGATTTAGGTCTGCATCTACCTAAAGCCGTTGCCATCTGGAAACCTGCATCCAGTCAGGAAATTTTCACCCTTAGCTCGTGACCCAGTTGGAACACTCAGTTCCGCACAGAGTAAGTGCTCAACAAATGCCACTGATTAATAGACTGCCACAGCAGAATTGGGGGGTGTTCTTTCGACCCTGGGGGGTCTGTCTGGAGAGACTGTCTGGCTGTGCTCTGCCTAACCCTGGGTTAAGTGTCCCAATGTGAGTTCTCCTTAATGTGGGATTCTGCAACAACACAACCCGGCAGTCTAGGAGAACTGGGTGTACTGCTCTACTTCCACGGCTTTCTGGGAGGAGAGAAAGAAACCCAAATAATCTCCCGAGCAAAGGAAAATTAAAGCTATCGCCTCCACCATCATCATCTTCGTGCATTTTTTTTAAAATTTAATGGTGCTTGTTAAACGTTTACTCAGTCATATTTATTGAACATTTTACTGTGTGCAGGGCACTGTGCTAACAATAATAATAATAATTACTATTATGTCGTTTGTTGAGCGAAATGTGCCAGGCACCGTACTAAGCGCTGGGATGGTTACAAGCAAATTGGATTGGACACAGTCCCTGTCCCACGGGAGGCTCTCAGTCTCAATCCCCATTTTCTTTGCTAAACCCTTGGGAGAGTACATCACAACGATATAACAGAGACATTCCCTGCCCACAATAAGCTTGCAGCCCAGAGGGAGAGATGGACAGTAATATGAATAAATAAATCATGGATCTAAGCAGCGTGGCTTAGTGGCAAGTGCCCGGGCTTGGGAGTCAGAGATCGTGGGTTCTAATCCCGACTCCACCACTTGTCTGCTGTGTGACCTTGGGCAAGTCACTTAACTTCTCTCAGTGAACTCATCCGTAAAAATGGGGATTAAAAAATGTGAGCCCCACGTGGGACAATCTGATTACCCTATACCTACCCCAGCGCTTAGAACAGTGCTCTGCACGTAGTAAGCGCTAAACAAATACCATTATTATTATTATGGATGTGTACATAAATGCTGTGGGGCTGGGGAAGGGTGGATGGTGAATAAATAGAGCAAGTCAGGGCAATGCAGAAGGGAGTTAGAAAAGAGGAAATGAGGGCTTTCTCTGCGCATGGCACTGTGTTAAGCACTGGGATCGATACAAGCTAATCAGGTTGGATTCAGTCCATGTCCCACTTGGAGCTCACATCCTCAGCCCCATTTTACAGATGAAAGAACTGAGGCACAAAGGAAGCAAGTGACTTGCCCGAGGTCACTGGAGCTGGAGTTAGAACCCAGGTCAGAAGACTCCCAGGCCCCGGGCTTTTATTGAACCCTTCCTGTAGGCAAAGGACAGTCTGACTTGGCCCCCACGGGAATTTTCGGGTGGAGAAAGATACAAAATTCCAGCCTTCGAGGAGTTGCAATCCAATAGAGGGGACAAACAGGTACAGTCAATCAATCAATACCTTTTATTGAGGGCTTACTTTGTGCAGAGCACTGTACTAAGCTGGGAGAGTACTTTACAACAGTATTAGCAGTCACCTTTCCCTCCCATAATGAGTGCAGTTAGCTAAGCGTGCCTGTGTATGGATGAAAACATCAGAACGGTTAACAAACAAATAATTAGACATCTGCTTCATTGTAAGGTCCTTGTGGGCAGGGATTAGGTCTGTTTTCCTTCATTCATTCGTATTTTTTGAGCGCTTACTATGCGCTTGCTTAGTACTCTGTACTAAACGCTTAGGAGAGCCCAATAGAACAATAAATATATTCCCTGCTTACAACGAGTTTACAGTCTAGAGGGGAGATATTCATATAAATAAATAAATTACAGATGTGGACATGAGCGCTGTGGGGTTGGGAGGTGGGGGAGAATAAAAAAAGCAAGTCAGGACGACACAGAAGGGAGTGGGAGAAGAGGAAAGAAAGGGTTAGTCAGTAAAAGGAGGACTTACTAACCCCGAGGCGCTTAATACAGTGCTCTGCCCGGAGTCCGCGCTCGATAAACGCCATTGACTGAATACACATCTAAATACAAAAGGCGATGTGAGAGTGGCGGAGTGGATCTTCAAATAGTAGATAGGAGGACAGCCTGGGGACTCATCAGGAAAACCTTTATGGTTTTTTAGAAAGCTTCTGAAGAGAGAGCACACGGTAAGAGAATCGGCGCAGGAAGCCAAGATCAGGGAACAAAGTTATCAAAACTACCAAACTTAATCACAACGTTCAGGACACCCCTTTTAGACACCTCAGAGCACTGCCTTTCTCCAACTGCCCCAGTCTCAGACACACAGTTCTTTTTCATAGATGACCGAAAAAAGGAAACAGGGAAATTCCCAGTATGGTTTGCCAGATCAGTGGGACATAATAATAATAATGATGTTGGTATTTGTTAAGCGCTTACTATGTGCAGAGCGCTGTTCTAAGCGCTGGGGTAATAATAATGTTGGTATTTGTTAAGCGCTTACTATGTGCCGAGCACTGTTCTAAGCGCTGGGGTAGACACAGGGGAATCAGGTCGTCCCACGTGGGGCTCACAGTCTTAATCCCCATTTTACAGATGAGGGAACTGAGGCACAGAGAAGTGAAGTGACTTGCCCACAGTCACACAGCCGACAAATGGCAGAGCTGGGATTCGAACTCATGACCCCTGACTCCAAAGCCCGTGCTCTTTCCACTGAGCCACGCTGCTTCTCCAAGTAGATACAGGGTATCTACTCCAAGTAGATACTTGGAGTATCTACTCCAAGTAGATACAGGGTAATGAGGTTATCCCACGTGAGACTCACAGTCTTCGTCCCTATTTTACAGATGAGGCAACTGAGGCACAGAAAAGAGAAGTGACTTGCCCACAGTCACACAACTGACAAGTGGCAGAGTCGGGATTCGAAATACTCTCCCAGGTGAGTACAGTGCTCGGCACACAGTAAGTGTTCAATAAATACAGTTGACCGATCGATTGAAAACTCGGCTACAGACACTGACCAGAAGCAGAAGACTAATGCTGCTTCTCACTGACCAGCGCCTTGGAGAGTCTTTCCACTCCCTCCTGTGTCGCCCTTCCATTTGGCCTAGAAGTCAGAGGATGTGGGTTCTAATCCCGGCTCCTTCACTTGTCTGCTGTGTGACCTGGGGAGTGCTCTGCACAAAGTAAGTGCTCAATTAATACGATTGAATGCATGAACTTAACCTCTCTGTGCCTGTTACCTCACCTGTAAAATGGGGATTAAGACTCTGAGCCCCAAGTGGGGCAACTTCATTAGCTTGTACCAACCCCAGCGCTTAGAACAGAGCTTGGCACATAGTAAACGTTTAACAAATACCATTTAAAGAAAACTTTATTCCCCCCGCCCCACAGCCCCCTAGTACTTATGTACTCTGTAATTTATTTATGTATATTAATGTCTGTCTCCCCCCTTTGACTGTAAGCTCGTGGTGGGCAGGGGATGTACCTACCAACTCTGCTGTATTCAGTCAATCAATCAGTCATTTATTGGGCGCTTACTAAATTCAGAACACTGTACTAAGCCTTCGGAAGAGTTCAGTTCAACAGAATTAGACATGATCCCTGCCCATGACGAATTTACAATCTCTCAAGTGCTTAGTACAGTGCTTTCTGCACAAAGTAATAATAAGAATAATAACGACGGTGGTATTTGTTAAGCGCTTACTACGTGCAAAGCACTGTTCTAAGCGCTGGGGGGATACAAGGTGATCAGGTTGTCGCAGTGGGGCTCACAGACTTAGTCCGCATTTTACAGATGAGGTCACTGAGGCACAGAGAAGTGAAGTGATTTGCCCAAAGTCTCACAGCAGACAAATGGCAGAGCCGGGACCTCTGACTCCCAAGCCCGGGCTTTTTCCACTGAGCCACGCAGTTCACCGATCTGATTGATTGCTAGGTAGATTCCGACTATCTTCCTGGGGCTCCCTCACTTTTACGCCCCCCAAGGTCTTTTAGACCTGAAAGGTGCCCCTCCAAAATGCCTCTGCTTGAAGCTCTGAAGTCGACGGCGCTCTCTCAGGCCTCTAGACTCAACTCCCTAGCTGCTGCCCCTTCCGCGGCCGGGGGGCAGCCAAGAAAGCCCCAGACCCCTGCGAGATGACAGGGCTAAGGGCTCCCACCCCTGGGCCACGGGAGACGCCCCCCACCCTACTAACGCCCCAGCCCCAGGGGCCGGACGGCGGGCTGCATCCGGAGCGCGGGCGCCCTCTGGCGGAAGCCGCGCCGACCTGCAGTTCTCGGGAAAGCGGCGGGGGGGGTGCAGCGCCCCCTGGTGGCGAAGGGCGGACCGCAGCGCCGGCCGAGCCGGGGAGCCCGGCGCTCTGTCCGTCCGCACTGACTTGGCGGGGGTAGGACACTGAGAGAAACGTGTGGGGAACTGGGCGGTAAGCCACAGGGTGTTGCCCATCTGAGTGTGGAGGGCTGTGCGCGAATATAATAATAATTACGGTATTTGGTAAGCGCTTACTATGTACCGGGCACTGTACTAAGCGCCGGGGGGGAATTAGAGCACTTCCTTTAGGCTTGAAGGGGGCCACTCCCAAATGCCTTTTCATTCAATAGTATTTGTTGAGCGCTTACTATGTGCAGAGCCCTGTACTAAGCGCTTGGAATGGACAAATCGGTAACAGAGACAGTCCCTGCCCTTCGACGGGCGCACGGTCTAATCGGGCTTACAGTCCTTTTGCCTGAAGCAGCATGGTGTGGTGGACAGAGCACGGGCCTGTGAGTCAGAAGAGCATGGGTTCTAATCCCATTCATTCGTTCAATCGTATTTACTGAGCGCTTACCGGGTGCAGAGCACTGTCTTAAGCGCTTGGACTGTACGATACAGCAATCAAGAGACACCATCCCTGCCCACAACGGGCTCACAGTCTAGAGACGGGCTCCGCTCTGCCACTTGTCTACCGTGTGGCCTGGGGCAAATAATAATAACAATAATGTTGGTATTTGTTAAGCGCTTACTACGTGCAGAGCACTGTTCTAAGCGCTGGGGTAGAGAAGGGGTAATCAGCTTGTTCCACCTGAGGTTTACAGTTAATCCCCATTTTACAGATGAGGTAACTGAGGCACAGAGAAGTGAAATGACTTACAGTCACACAGCTGCCAAGTGGCAGAGCCGGGATTCGAACCCATGACCTCTGACTCCCAAGCCCGGGTTCTTTGCACTGAGCCACGCTGCAAATCACTTCACTGCTCCGTGCCTCCGTTACTTCATCTGTAAAATGGGGATTAAGACTGCGAACCTTATGCGGGCCCGAGAATTAGACTGTAAACCCGTCACAGGGCAGGGACTGTCTCTATCTGTTACCGATTTGTCCATTCCAAGCGCTTACTACATTGCTCTGCACATAGTAAGCACTCAATAAATACTATTGAACGAACGAATGAATGAACCCGATTTGCTTGTAACCACCCCAGCGCTTAGGACAGTGCCTGGCACCTAGTAAGCGCTTAACAAATGCCATCGTTATTGTTACTAGTGATTATTATTGCAGGAAAATCGGGCTGGACACCCTGTCGCCCATGGGGCTCACGGTCTTAACCCCCATTTTACAGATGAGGTAATTGAGGCCCAGAGAAGTGAAATGACTTGCCCAGTGGCCTTCTGACCCCCAGGCCCGTGCTCTAGCCACTAGGCCATGTGTGTGTGTGTGTTGCCCGGCATGTATGTGAGTGTGTGTCGATAGCGGGGAGGTCCGCGCCGCCGCCGCCGCCGGTGCAGGGCGGAGTCCTCACGGAGGCGTGAAATTGGTTTGGAGCAAACACATTACGGAAAGCAATTACCGGCGCGAGGTTCTGGAGCCCGCGGGACCGGCGGCTCGGAGGCTGGGGAGGGAGCTCGGGGGGCTCCAAGGAGTCTGCGGGGCTCTAATCCCCGCCCGCACCTCCTCCAGGACCGGCCAGGCCGCAGCAAGCCCTCCTGCCCCGGCAACCTGGCGGCCGACTCTTGTCGTGTACTCTCCCAAGAGCTCAGTAATAATAAGTAGTAATAATGGTCCTATTTCTTAAGGGCTATGTGCCGCCAAGCACTGTTCTAAACGCTGGGGCAGGTACGAGGTAATCAGGCTGTCCCACATGGGGTTCACAGTCTTAATCCCCTGGGATCCACCCCGCCATCAAAAGCCTTTATTAAGTGCTCAGAAAGCCCTCATCTGCATGTGACACGGTTCTGGGTGTTAAACCCATGGGGTTCTTGCCCTTGAGAAGTTGATACTGTTTACAGGGACCATATTGACATATGAAGGATGTACACTCGGAGCACCTATTAAATAAAATATTTAACGTTATATGAACACCCGCAAAGCAGAGAAGTGCACTGTTGGAGCTGTGGGGTGGTGAAAGTTATCCTCACGCCCCTAGGGACGGGGATGACAATCCCGGGCCAGTTTGCCAGCTCTGTTGTTGACAGCAGACTTGGGGTGGGGTTGGAGGGAGAATCGTGCAAAGATTAACTTGAAATGTCCTGGTGAGAGATGACCAGGGTGTAGAGTGGCTGTAACAATGGAAGGGACAGATTTGGGTTATTTAACAAAAGAAAAGTAACAGCAGTAGACCGAATATGGGGATTCTAGACTGTAAACTCCTCTAGACTCGAAGCTCCTTTGCGGCTGGGAAGGCGTCGACTAACTCTGTTGTTTTGCACTCTCCCAAGCGCCGAGTACAGTGCTCTGCATCTAGTAAGCAATTAAGAAATACCATTGATTTATTGGAGTGAAGGGCATGGATGACTCTTCTAAAATATCCCTACTTCCCTTCTTGAGCCTACCCTCCTTTCTACCCAAAGTCCACTTCCCTCTCTCCCGACCAGGGGGCTTTCTCTGCTCTTTTGGCTACAGCCCACTCTGTCCCTCTTGGGACCCCACCCTCACCCTGGGGGATTCTAGGAGGGAGGGTGGTTTAGACGTGAAAAGGCAGAGACTTATGTGTGTTGGCATGGACCCGGGCATGGCTGGGACTTGCTATTCCTAGGAAGCCGACAGGAGAAACCGCGTGGCCTAGCGGATAGAGCCAGTGCCTGGGAGTCAGAAGGAGCTGGGTTCTAATTCTGGCTCCGCCACTTGTCCGCAAGTCATTTAACTTTTCTGTGCCTCAGTTATCTCATCTGTCCAATGGCGATTAAGACTGCGAACCCCATGTGGGGCAGGGACTGCGTCCAACACAGTTTGACTATATCCACTACAGTCCCTGGCGTTTAGCAAGCACTTAGCAAATACCACAGTTATTATTATTGTTAGCCTTAGCTGGTAAGGGAAGCCAGAAGGGAAGATAGTCCCTCCCCAGGAACTCTCCTTTATCCCTGCACGTAGGTCCCCCTCATCCCATCTCTTTGAAACTGGGGGCTCCTGGAGGGCAAGGACTGTTTCTGATGTCCAGGCACCTGGCATTCTCTGCCCCAGTGATTCAGTTAGGACTGGCTCAATTAATCAATCAATTGATCAAGGGTCCCTTTATTATCACCTTTAAAGCTTTTGTCAACTCTCTCTGTCCTACCTTTCCTCGTTCATCTCCTACCACTACCCAGCCTGCTTGCTTGGCTCCTCTAATGCCATCTTACTCACCGTGCTTCGATCTCATCTGCCTCGCTGCCGACCCCTTGTCCACATCTTCCTTCTGGTCTGGAACTCCCTCCCCTTTACATCAGACAGTCCATCACTCTCCCCACCTTCAAAGCCCTCCTAAAATCACACCTCCTCCAAGAGGCCTTCCCTAAGCCCTCATTTTCCTTATTCCCTCCCCCTTCTGTGTTGCAGATATATTTGTATCTGTACCCTTTAAGGCCTGATATTCACCCCACCCTCAGCACTTAGGTAGATATCCTTATTCTCTCCCATTTCCCCTATCTGTAATTTGTTTTAATGTCTGTCCTCCCCTTAAGATTATAAACTCCTAGCGGGCGGGGACTATGTCTCCCAACTCTGTTGTATTCTCCCAAGCGCTTACTACAGCGCTATGCACACAGCAAGTGCTCAATAAATACCTTTGATTGATTTCCTGTATGTCCCAAAGCCCACCAAGTCAGAGACAGGAGAGCAGAGGCAAGGCGATCTCCCAGAAGTGGGTTTAGGAGGCAGTGAGGGGCAGGGAGTCCAGGGTAACCCTAACCCAATCGGCTCCCCATAGGCTCCAATAATTCCATCTGCAACCATGATGGGTATAGTATCCCCAGCGTTCAGAATCTAGGCAGCTCTGGCCCTGAAGAACTGTAAATGAATCTCTAGAGTTGGATTCCCAGTGGCTTGGGCAGGATGGACCAACTGAGGGTCTGCGAGACCCCGAGATCACCGGGGGGGGGGGGGGGGGGGGGTTTCTCATTCCTAGAGTCACTAACCCGGAATTCTGATGCTCCATAAGAAGCTCGATTTAGTGGCTGCACTGTGGGAGATGAAGTTCCAGGGATCTGGTGGGGGGCTGACTCCCCAGTTCTTGGCAGGAGCATCGCGTCTGTCAGCTAGGGTGGGAATGGGGGGAAGGAACACAAGGCGGTCATAAAAGAAGGTAGACTATTCCAGGTCTTGTGGGAATCTCAGTCCCTCCTTCCCAGGATTGGTTCTTTCCCTGCCATCCCAATATTATTAATTATTACTATTAATAATGGTATTGTTGAGCTCTTACTACATGGCAACACTGACCCAAAACACTTATATACATATCTGTAATTTTATTTGTATTGATGTCTGTCTGCCCCCCCACCCCAGACTGTGACCTCATTATGGGCAGAGAATGTCCCTGTTTTTGTTGTATGGTACTTTCCCAAGCGCTTAGTACAGTGCTCTGCACAAAGGAAGTGCTTAATAAATACGACTGAATGAATGAACACCGTATTACGCCCTGGAGTAGATACAAGATAATCAAGTTGGACGCAGTCCCTGTCCCACATGGGACACACATTCTAAAGGGGAGGGAGAAAAAGTATTGGACCCCCCATTTTACCGATGAGGAAACGGAGGTCCAGAGAAGTGGAGTGACTCGCCCAAGGTCACCCAGCAGGTAAGAAGCAGAGCTGAGGTTAGAACGTAGGTCCCCCGACACCTAGGCCTGGGGTCTAGACGAGCGGAAAGCTCGGCCATTCTGCCTCCCAGGAACCCCCATCTCGGTGCCACGAAGGCTCCTCGGCCGGGCCCGGGGCACCGGACTTGCTTAGTAGAGAATGTCCTCGAAGTCCAGCTGCAGGTAGCGGAGCAGGCGGGAGGGGAGGGGCAGGCGGGGCAGGGCCTGGGGCAGGCGGTCGGCCAGGTGTGAGCGCAGAGCGCAGCGACTCAGGTGCTTCAGGGAGCGCGGTTGTCCCATCAGGGAGAAGAGGGAGGAGTAGAAGTTGTCATATTTCTGGAGACAAAGAGGGAGGATAGGGGCAGAGTTTGGGCGACAGGTACAGTCAGGGGGAGGGGGAGAAGAGGACGGTAGAGGTGAGAGGAACAGAGTCTGGGAGGCTGATTCAAGTCAAGAGAGGAGAAAGGTCATGATAGGTCCCTCGGTGACCTTTCTAGGAGTCAGGCCTCTAGAGTGGGATTGGGAGAGAAGTGGATGTCTAAGAGAGTCTCATGAAAGCGGGGTTCATCTTTTGGGGTCTCCCAGGGGCCGAGGTGGGGTGTTTTTGAGAGGCTAGAGGCTAGAATTTCCTTTGGTCGGGCCTGCGGGGAGGGTCTCTTTCAGGTTGAGTTTCTTCCTTAGGACTCTCTCAGGAGTCTCCTGGGTTTTCTCTCTCAGGAGAGGGTGCCACTCTAGGAAACTCTGAGGGTGGAGGGAGGCGCTAAGGAAACCAACCCCTCTACCAGGGGATGGGGTTCTTCAGGGGATCCCCTGGGCCTCACCTGCATGACTTCAGGGGACACGAGGTCCTTGGTCGCTTCCGGCAGCTGCACACGGCTGTACGTGTTCATCAGAACCTCGATGGTCCGCGGAGACGCACACCAGCGCTCCAACACCTGAGTCGGGGGACACCGGACCGAGCCGCACACATGCACGGAGCACTCCCTCACACGTCACTGTCCATCCAAACCTCCACAGCTTCTCCCAGGCCGACATCCGGAGCCCCAGATACCATCGCATCGGCCCAGTTAGAGGCACCTGTAGACTCCCAGAATCTCCCAGACCACTGTGTTAAGCACCTCTGGAGGGAAAGAGGATCTACTTTATTTTTTAACTCTATCTACTAAGCTCGTACTAAGTGTAGAGTCCTGGGGCAGACACAAGATGGCCGATCAGATTCAGTCCCTTTCTCTAAGATTTTGACAGTGGACATGGAATGTATCTACCAACTCTGTTGTGATGTATTCTCCCAAGCGCTTAGTACAGTGCTGTGCAAACAGTAGGTGCTCAATAACTACCTTGGATTGATTGACAGGGACCTGTGCGTATTATCATTATTAGTGGTATTTATTGAGCACCTACTATGTGCAGAGTGTTCAACTAAGCGCCTAGGGGAGTACAAGACCACAGAGTAGGCAGACACATTCCCCGCCCACAACGAGCTCACAGTCTAGACGGGGAGACAGATGTTAATATAAATAATTTATGACATACAATTTATAGATGTGTCCGTAAGTGCTGTGGTGCTGGGGGTGAGATGAATAGCAAATGCGGTGCTTAGAACAGTGCTCTGCACCCGATAAGACCTCAATAAATACCAGTGGATGATTGACAGGAGCCTAATTCCCACCTGTACAGTCTCACGCAGTACTTAGTACAATGCACTGCACAACGTAAGCACTTTATAAATACTATGACTTCTACCGCTCCAAGTGGGGCTCACAATCTAAGAGGGAGGAAACACGTCTGGTTTCTGTTAACCTCTCCCAAGTGCTTAGTATGGTGCTTCGCACGCAGCAGATGCTCCTCGATCGATTGGCATTTACCAGAAGCACCAGCTGGGCACCCTGCCTGGGAAAATTTAGGGCGATCTGGGAAAGTCAGTGCTGACCTCTGACCCCCTTCTCCCTTGATCGCTTCAGATCCAGAATGCTCTGGGACAAGGGGAATGAAGCGGGACCCCCCCTCTGGAACCGGTCACGAGGCCGAGCTCTTCGGGGGGCTCAGAGGAGGAGTGCAGATCGGTCGTGGACCCACTGCCCTCTTGCCCCAGCCCCCTCCCTCCTTCCCATGCCGGGAGATCATTGGTTGTCGGGGCCCCTGTCAGATTACAGGGAATTGCTCCTCTCTTAATTATCTGGTGTTAATAGGAGATTAATTAGTGTTAATTGTTGATTTTCTTGTATTTTCCCAAAGGGGAGACCAATCTGCCGAACTCTGGGGCTGTTTAATTATTCGGTCTTGTCTGGGAATCCAGACAGATGCTTAACCATTTGCAAACAGGGGAGAGGCAGGGTGGGGCCAGATCAGAGAAGCCACTGTTCCCTGATACCCACGGCCTCATCTCATCTCGCACTACACTAACCCACGAGTTTGTCACATCTCGCCCACTTTCGGGCATTCAACGCCCAGCAATCCGTCAACAGCGCGAGAAGCAGCGTGGCCTAGTGGAGAGAGCACGGGCCTGGGGGTCAGCAGGACCTGGGTTCTGATCCCGGTCCCGGCCCAAGTCTGCTATGTGTCCGGGGCAAGTCGCTTCACTTCTCTGAGCCTCAATTACCGCATCTGTAAAATGGGGACTAATGTTGGTATTTTTGTTAAGCGCTTATTTGGGCAGAGCACTGTTCTAAGCACTGGGGTAGATATAGGGTAATCAGGTTGTCCCTTGTGAGGCTCACAGTCTTAATCCCCATTTTACAGATGAGGTAACTGAGGCACAGAGAAGTTAAATGACTTGCCCACAGTCACACTGCTAAGTGGCAGAGGCGGCATTCGAACCCATGACCTCTGATTCCCAAGCCCGGGCTCTTTCCACTGAGCCACGTTGCTTCTCTAAGAAGGGAAGGGATTAAGAAGGGAAGCCCCATGGGGGACATGGACTGTGTGCAACCCAATTTGTTTGTATCCACCCCAGTGCTTAGCACAGTGTCTGACAGTAAGCGCTTAACAAATACCACACATTATTATTTGATTATTTTGTAACTCCCCGGGCAAGCAGCACAATGCTTGGCACACAGTACTTAATCAAAACAATGAATTAATTAACTGGTGGGTGTGAGTTTCTCTACGGTTCGCGGTCTCTGCACCCCTCCAACCACGGGGAGCCTGAGATTCTGTTGGGTGATACGGAGCCTGGCAAGGGCCAGGTCAACCCTGAGGTTCTGAGACTAGATTTGCAAGCAGGTTGAGCTTGCTTACTCCTTCCCCCTTCCCCGACTCCCCGGTTCAGAAAGTCTCCCTACCCCTTCTCTCCCGGCAAATCTCAAATACCTTGCTGCAGGGCAGAGAACTGCAGGGCAGAGAGCTGCAGGGTGGTCTTTTTTTTTAATGGTAATTGTTAAGCGCTTACTATGTGCCAGGCATTGTACTAAGCGCTGAGGTAGATACAAACTAATCAGGTTGGGCAGGGTCTCTGTCCCATGTGAGGCTCGCAGTCTTAACCCCCATTTTACAGATGAGGAAACTGGCCCAGAGAAGTGAAGTGAGTTGCCCAAGGTCACCCAGCAGACAAGCGGAGGAGCCGGGGCTAGAACCCAGGTTCTTCTGACTCCCAAGCTTGTGTTCTTCCACTAGGCCACACTGCTTCTCTGGGCTTGCCTACTTCCTGGGTCAAGAGACGGCATAACTTTGGCAGTTGCATTGACTTGGAATTTCCTAACACGAAGCTTCAGCGGGTGTCCTCCGCTGAATCTCCGCTGGGGATTTTGTCCCCAGGAGGCTGCTGACCACTGTTCTCCACCCGACCCCATCCCGCTGACCTCTTCTCCCTCACCTTCCTTCCCCCAGCTGACACGATCCCCGCTCCTCCCCAGCATCCCTAAGTCCCCCTTTCCTCTTCTCCCACGCCCTTCTACGTCGCCCTGACTTGCTCCCTTTCTTCATCCCCCCTCCCAGCCCCACACCACTTATGTCCATCTGTCTCATTTATTGAATTCTACTAATGTCTCTCCCCCTCTAGACTGTTAGCTCTCTGTGGGCAGGGACTGTGTCTATTGTTCTACTGGACTCTCCCAGCGCTTAGTACAGTGGTCTGCACACGGTAAGCGCTCAATAAATACGATTGAATTGAGTGAATGAAGGAATGAATGGGTACCTTGGGCAGGGCCCCGGGCCAGATGCGGACGGCGCCGTGGTTGAGCAGGGCCCGGACGAGGTGCTCCAGGCCGTGCGTCTGGGTGGGCAGCGGGCCCTGCAGGGCGCAGTGCAGGGCGGTCAGTCCGCTGTAGTCCATGGAGTTGGCGCTGGCGCCCCGCTCCAGGAGCAGCTCGGCCACCGCGGTGTCGCCGTGGCGACAGGCCAGGTGCAGCGGGCGACGCCTGTCCTGGTCGGCGGCATCGGCGGCTGCCCCGCCGGCCAGCAGGAGATGGCACACTTGGAGGCGGTGGCCGGCCGCCTCCCCGGCTCCCTCGGCTCCTGGGGGCGGGCAGGGGGAGGAACAGGCGGCCAGAAGTGGCGTCTGGCCCGTGGCATCCTGGGCATCTGGATGTGCCCCCCGGGCCAGCAGCAAACCGACCAGCCCGGTCAGCCCGGCGCGGGCCGCCACGTGCAGGGATGTCTCTTCCTCCTCCTCCGAGCGGCCGTCCACCTTCGCCCCAAACCTCAGCAACAGCTCCGCACACCTGGGGGGACCCCCCTCCCCAAAGGTCAACCTCCTCCGCCCCCTGGCTTAGCATGCAGCCCCCCATCCTGGCGGTGTCCTACCCAGCCACCCCTGCCTTCCTCTGGGCAAGGGGCTGGGGAGTGAGGACTGTCCCCACCAGACCCTTGGCCCCTCCCCCGGGAAAGGTGGGGTGTAGGGTCACTCACTCGAGGGCACCAGGGCCCCGACACAGGTGCAAGGGGGGTCTCCCGTTCTCGTCCAGGACGTTGGGATCGGACCCCGCGATCAGCAGCATTCGGATGCAGGCGGCGTGGCCGGAAGCGCAGGCCTCGTGCAGGGCGGTGCGGCCCCCGGGAGCCCGGTCCGGACGGGCCCCGCGTCTCAGCAGCAGCTGCAGCACCTCGAGGTGGCCCCGGCCGGCGGCCACGTGCAGGGGGGTGGTCAGCTCCTCCTCGTACGTCAGGGACCAGAGCCCTGGCCAGGGGAAGGAGGGAGGGAGGCCTTATGGCCTTCTGGGAGGGGGTAGAGACTGTAAACTTGTTGTGGGCAGGAAATGCATCTGTGGATCCTCGTACTGTACTCTCCCAAGTGCTTAGTACAGTGCTCTGCACACATTAAGCACCTCCTCGATAAATACAATGAATGATGCAGGGGAAGGGAACACTGCAAACTTCAGTTTGGGCTCACCACCGCACAATTGTATTTATTTTAATGGTATTTGTTAAGCGCTTACTAGGTGTTAGGCACTGTTCTAAGCGCTGGGGTAGATACAAGGTAATCCAGTTGGGCACAGTTGGGCTCACAGTCTTAATCTCCATTTTACAGAGGAGGGAACTGAAATATAGAGAAGTTATGTGACTTGCCCAAGGTCATCCAGCAGACAAGTGGCGGAGCAGGGATTAGAACCCAGGTCCTTCTGACTCCCAGGCCCGGGCTTTAACCACTAGGCCTCGCTGCTTCTATTTATTGAGCACTTACTGTGTGCAGAGCACTGGATTTAGGGCATGGAAGTGGACAACGCAGCAAAATAGCAGACACATTCCCTGCTCACAGCGAGTTTACAGTCTAGAGGGGGAGACAGACACTAAGAAAAATAAATACATTATGGATATGAAGTGCTGTGGAGGTGGGAGTGGGGGATGAATAAAGGAAGTGAGTCAGGGCGACAAAGAAGGGAGGGGAGGCTTGCTTCATTTCTCTGCTCCCAGGCTTTGCCCCACCCCTAGCCCATCAAGCCTCCAGCCCCACCGAGTCCTCAGCTCACTGGACTCTCACTTTTCCATTCCCCAATCCCTCTGTCCACCGGCCCCCAGCTCCCTCCTCCTCCCAAGCTCCACTGAACCACCACTTCCACCTCTCCAAGCCCACAGATCACTGCACTTTCGGCCACCATCCCCCCAGACCCCCAACACCCCCAAGGCCACCGGGCCCCCAGCCCGTACTCAGAGCCCGGATGTTGTAGCGGAAATCCCTCCATCGCTCTGGATCACTGGTGTCAAAGACGGTGTCAGGAGCCAGGCTGGTCCCAGGGGTAGCCAGCAGACGGGAGACTGTGCCCACGTCCCCATTCAGGACGGCCTGCCAGAACTCCAGGGTCGGCCCCGAGGCCGTCCGGGCCACCACGGGCCCCAGGCCCTGCTCCTGCCCCGTCTCGGGGCCCTCCGGCCTCGCCACCAGCCTCGCACACAGCCCTTTCCTCGGGTCGTCCCCCAGCTCCTCAGCAGGCTTCCTGCCCCCTCCTGGAGGAGACCAACTCCCCATGCAGCAAAGGAGGGGAGAAGAGGGGTGAGGGGGGAGGCCAAGGCAAAAAGGGAGGAATGTGAGAGGGAAGACCGAAGCAAAGGAAGAAGGAGTCAGAGGGGAGACTGAGGCAGGGAGAGGAAGAAGGAGCAAGAAGGGATATTGAGGCAGAGAGGCAGAAGGAGCTAGAGGGGAGACTGAGGCAAGGGAAGGAGGGGGTCGAGTGGAGACAGAGGCAGAAGGAACGAGAGAGGAGATTGAGGCAGAGAGACAGAAGAAGCGAGAGGAGGGAGACAAGGAAACGGAGCAGGGGCAAGGGTAGAGGGTCAAAGCTGGGGGCCGCTCTCTCGTAGCCCATGGGCCGCTGGTCGGCCCGTGGTAGTCCAGGCTGTAGCAGTCCCTGCCGCAGGTGCTATTCTGGGCACCCCGTGACACCGCGAAGGGGCCAAGCTTCCAGGACGGGGTGGTGATTCTGAGCGGGGAGGAGCAGTGGGGGACGGAGAGGAATCCTGACTCGGTCAATGCCACCCTCGGCTGTCCCAGTCCCTCTCACCCCTCTGGTGGCTGGTCCAGCGCGGCTCCGCCCCCCGGCTCTCCAGCAGCAGGTCAGCGGTGCTGCCCGGAGGGAACAGGCCCTGGAGGCGGCCCAGGTCCCCCGTGTACAGCGCGTTCTGCAGCCCCATGTCCCGGCTCAGCAGGGGCGCCCGGCGGGAAGACGGGGGGATCCAGGGGGACCCCCACAGGGGAGAGGCCCGGGAGAGGGAGCCTCGAGGGAGGGGAGAGGGGCATGGTCGGTGGTCTTGGCTCCCCTCCTGGAGCTTGCTCCTGCCAGGCAGGGCCAGAGCTGGGGACGGAAGGCACGGCTCCGGGAGTAGGACCAGGCTCCTGGGGGAGCGGGACACCCAGCCGCTCGAAGCCGGTGGCCGGGTGGGCGCTGGGAAGCATCCGGGCCTTGGGGGCGGGTAGCGGGGGGGCGGGCCGTGACGGAGGAGGGTGCTGCTGGGGTGAGGGCAGAGCCTATAAATAGTCCAAGGGTGTCTCAGCTGCCGGGCCCCGGGGGTGGGCAGTGGAGAGGAAGGGAGGGTGAGAGGGGCGGGACTGACCGTCTCCAGTCTGGGCAGAGACCGGACCGGCAGGGGGCAAGCAGAGAGCTGGACACTAGTCACTTTCTGACAGCTTGGACTACCAGCCTGGACTACAGCGGCCCATGGACTATGAGGGAGCGGCCCCCAGTTTTGACCCTCTACCCTTGTCCCTACTCTATTTCCTTGTCCCCCTCCTCTCGCTCCTTCTAGGTCTAGGGGTGTGGGAGGAAGCGGGGGCCGGGGTCCAGTCCGGAGGGAGGAGGGGCTGAGGGCCAGGGTAGGGGGAATCAGCCCCATTTACAGTTGTGCCTCTGGCTGCCCGGGGCGGTGAGGGACCGGTCACCCCCGCCACCCCCAGAGGTAGCCGCCCTCACCGGCCACGGTTCCCAAACTGCCCCTCATCTTTCCGGCCCGAGCCCCGTCCTCGCAGCCGAACGGTCCCTAGTAATAACTGAGGTATTTCTTAAGCACTTACTATGTGCCAGACACTGTACTAAGGACTAGGGTAGTAGGTATAAGCAAATCACGTTGGACACAGTCACTGTCCCACATGGAGCTCACACTCTAGAGAAACAGCATGGCATAGTGGAGAGATCACGGGCCTGGGAGTCAGATGCCCGCCGGTTCTAATCCCGGGTCTGACACTTGTCTACTGTGTGGCCTCGGGCAAGTCACTTCATTTCTCTGGGCCTCAGTTACCTCAATTGTAACCGTGAGCCTGATGTGGGACAGGGACTGTGTTCAACCCGATTCGCTTAACTGACCAAGTAAACGCTTAACAAATACCACGGTTATTATTATTATCCCCATTTTGCAGATGAGGTAACTGAGGCCCAGAGAAGTCATGTGACTTGCCCAAGGTCACACAGCAGACATGTGACGGAAGTGGGATTAGAACCCAGGTCCTTCTGATTCCCAAGCCCGTGTCCTGTCCACTAACGAGGCTGCTTCTCAAGGGTCAGGACCCAGTAGACAGTCAAGGGAATATAGGCACTGTAACTGTTAAAGCCCTAAGCCTAAGAAATTTAAATCTAAACAGGGGTCTCGTAAATCAAACAGCTTCTGAACTCAAATCATGACGGAGCAACTCAATATTTCGTCCGGAAACTTGCCAGTTCCGCCGCCCCCTTCCCACCAGGACCCCAACGTTCCCTCTTGCGTGATCTGTCACTTCTTTTTCTTGTCCTTCGTCTCCTGGGCCTCGATCTGCTCCTGGGCCACTGTGCGCCTCCTCCTGCCCAGGGGAGTCTTGTTGTACCAGTCCTGGCGGGTGGGAGCACAGGGTGGAGTTGAGAGAGCCCAGGGGGAGAAGTGTTCGGGGCCTCGACGGATCAGGAGGGGCCTCTTTCTCCCCCGTGTCCCTCGGTTTCCCCTCCGGATTCTCCCAATACATGGCATCGGCCTCCTCTCTGAACCGCTCAGTACAGTGCTCTGCACACAGTAGGTGCTCAATAAATATCACCAATTGATTGATTCCAGTTCCCCACTGGCCTCTCGGTCTCTATCTGGACTCTCTGGTCCCTTCTTCTCTTCCACCCCTTGGGGACCCTCCCCATCCTTCCCCAGGGCCCTAGACCTCTAGGCTCACTGTGGGCAGGGAATGTGTCTGTTAATATTGATGCAGTGTACTTTCCCAAGCGCACAGTACAGTGCTCTGCACACCGGAAGTGCTCAATAAATACGCCCGACTCGACCCGATTCCCACCCTGTCTTCGACACTCCCCCTGCATCCCCGGGGGCCAACGATACCCTCAACGCCTCCTCCTCTTCCCGAAACACGGGATTCATCTTGGCCAACTGCCCCAGGAACTCGGCGGGCACCAGGGGTCGCCTGGGCAGCTGCAGGCGACGGCGCTCGGTGAGCACGACCTGAGCGGCCTGGACCAGGCTGCCGCTGCTGTAGCCGTCCGACACCTTGGCCAGTCCGCTGATGTCCACTGAGCAGGCCAGCGGGCCTCCGTGCTTCTCAATCAGGTGCTTCCAGATCACTGCGGGCCAGGAGGGGTGCTGGGAAATGGACCCAGGCCCAGGGGAGGAGGCAATCCGAGGGTGGGGGAGGAGGGCGGGGGGAGGGAGGAGGAGGATGGAGAGGGGTCCCCCCGGCGCCCCCGGGCCCACCGTAGCGGGAGGCGTAGTCCGGCTGCAACAGCATAAGGATCCGCTCGTAGGTCCGACTCAGAGCTTTGATGTCCGCGGCCTGTGGCCTGTCGGTCGTCCCAATGAGCAGCACCCGGTCGCCGGGGCGTAGCAGCCGCAGGGCCTTGGGCAGGTCCTTCTTCAGCCGCTTGGGGTCCATCTGCCCAGGCGGGAGGCGAGGGGGGTCAGGCAGCGAGTCCCCCCCAAAGGGTCGGGAAGTGGACCTTCCCCCAGCCCAGCCCCACAGCACTCATGTCCACATCTGTAATTTATTTCTAGCCATATCAGTTTCCCCGTCTAGAGTGTAAGCTCCTTGTGGGCAGGGAATGTGTCTATTATACTGTTCATTCTTTCAGTCATATTTATTGAGCGCTTACTTCGTGCAGAGCAATGTACTAAGCGCTTGGGAGAGTATAGTATAATAATTAAAAGTCACAATCCCTGCCCACAATGAGCTTACAATTAAGAGGGGGGAGAGACAATAATATCAATAAATGACAGATATGGTCATAAGTACTTTGTGGCCCAGGGGCGGTGGGGGGAGGCGGATGAATACGGGGAGCAGGTCAAGGTGACGCAGAAGGGAGTGGGAGAAGTGGAAAGGGGGGCTTAGTCGGGGAACTCTCCCAAGTGCTTAGTACAGTGTTCTGCAAACAGAAAGCGCTCAATAAATACGATCGACTGAGCGACTGATTTCTGGCCACTGCCCCCCGGCCTCTGACCTCCTTCTCCTCCTTGGGGACCTTCTTATAAAACATCTTCTCTGCATTCCCGACCCAGATCACGGAGGGCTGCAGGAGCCGCGCCACCTGGCCGGGTGAGAGGTCAGAATTCACAGATCAGAGGTTCAAGCCCCTCCTGGGACCTCGCATGCTCTCCCCACAACCGGATGTGCGGCCAGGAGGGGACTCGGTGCCTGCTGGGTGCGAATCCTCTAGGAGACTTGCCCCATCCTACTTCACCTCGCTACTCTCCTACTACAGCCCAGCATGCACATTTCTCTCCTCTAATGCCAACCTGGATCCTTTCTATCTCGCCGCCGACCTCTCGCCCACGTCCTGTCTCTGGCCTGGAACACCCTCCCTCCTCAAATCCGACAGACATTCACTCGCCCCACCTTCGAAGCCTTATTGAAGGCATATCTCTTGCAAGAGGCCTTCCTTGACTAAACCTTCCTTTCCTCTTCTCCCACACCCTTCTGCGTCAACCTGACCTGCTCCCTTTATTCACCACTCCCCACCAGCCCCACAGCACTTATGTACGTATCTATAATTTATCTGTATTAATGTCTGTCTCTCCCTCTAGACGGTAAGTTCGTTGTGGGCGGGGATGTGTCTGTTATATTGTTATATTGAACTCTCCCATGCGCTTAGTACGGTGCTCTGCATAAAGTAAGCACTCAATAAATACGATTGACTGATTGAACTCCTGGAGGTGAGGGCTCTGGGTAGAGTAAACGGTCTGTCCTGGGAGGTGGATGAGTCTCGGGGCCCCGGGGTGAGGGCTGCGACCCCCCGACTGACCTTGAAGACGATGTGCAACATCATCTGCAGCCCGTTCTTGCCCCGGTATTTCCCCACCAAGTTTTCGGGCGACAGGTCAAACAGGTTGGCGCCGGTCTCCGTGCAGACCGCGTGTACCAGCATCCTCTTGCCCATGCCCGCGGGGCCGGCCAGCAGCAGGGAGCGGACCAGGGGGGCCAGCTTGTGGGCCTCCGGCGAGCCTGGGGCAAGGTGGGGGAGGGTGGTGTCCAGGGAGGGGCCATGAGGGGAGGGGAGGTGGCCCTGATTGTGCCCAGGGTTTCCTCAGCCACTCCCCTCGCTCCCGATTCTTGGCCCTCACCTAGCCGCAGGACCCCGTACAGAGCCATATTCTGCCGGATGGCAAGCAGGGAGGGCCCGGGATCCGCTTTGGCCATGAGCAGGGGCGATCCGAGGTAGAGGCAGTCACCTGGGGGAGGAAGCCATAGATCCATTCCCTAGGGGATGAAGGGACTTCCCACCCTTGACTTTGAAGACCTTCTCCCCGGGAACAGGGTATCGATTAATAAAACTCATTAAGCATCCGCTGCCGGCAGGGCACTGTACTAAGCACTTGGGAGAATTCGATAGAATAGACCCGTTTCCTGCCCGTTGCAGTCTAGCAGGGGAGCCGAGCATTAAACGATTTGCAAATGTGGTATTTCTTAAGCAATTACTATGTGCCAGGCACTGTACTAAGCGCTGGGGTAGATACAAGATAGTCGGGGTGGACACAGTTCCCATCCCTCACTGGGCTCAGTCTTTATCCCTATTTTACAGATGAGGGAACTGAGGTACAGAGAAGTGACTTGCCCAAGGTCACACTGCAGACTTGTGGTAGAACTGGGGTTAGAACCCACGTCCTCCGACTCCCAGGCCTGGGCTCTTTCCACTAGACCACGCTGCTTCCCCACAGTATTCATTGAGTGTCTACTGTGGGCAGGGCACTGTACTACGCGTTTCTGAGAATACAGTGGAATTAATAGACCCGTTCCCTGCCCGTTCTAGTCTAGCCGGGGAGCCAAGCACAAAATGGTTTATAAATGTTGTATTTGTTAAGCACTTAATATTATGCCAGGCAATGTCCTAAACCCTGGGGTATAGGCAAGATGGTCAGGTTGGACACAGCTCCTATCCGTCTTGAGCTCACGGTCTTAATCCCCATTTTACTGATGAAGTAACTGAGGCACAGAGAAGCTAAGTGACTTGCCCAAGGTCATTCAGCTCACAAGTCAGCAGACTCCCTGGTCTGTGCCCTTTCCACTAGGCCACTCTGCTTCTAGGAGGAAAAATAGCAGAGTCTGTAAACTCTCCGGGGCAGAGCCTCACCGATATAGTCAGACAACTTCACCGACTCGTTTTGTTTGAGGATCCCCTGCATCACCAGCTCTTCGTACAAAGACTCCAGGGTTCTGAAGGGGAGAACAGAGTTGCATTGGGGTGGGCTGGGGGGGGGGGGGGGGTCCATAGCGTGACTATGAGGTGGGAGGGGCTGGAGCAGAGAACCGGCTCAGGAGAAGAGGGGTCGAGTGAAGGGACAAAGGGAATAAGGGAGGTCAACTGCAGAGGGGATGTGGTTGGAGGATGCTGAGGGGGGAAGGGTTGGAGGATGCTGGGAAGGGACAGGATTGGGGGGTTCTGGGTGGGGCTAAGATGAAAAGGGAATTTGGAGAAACGTGGAGAGGGACATTCCAGCACCTGTTTGGAGTGAGATCTTTTTCCTTCTTCCCTCCTTTCCTCCCTTTGGTCTTTTTCTGGTTGGGCATAAATAATAATAATAATAATAAGCACTTGCTATGTGACAAGCACTGTTCTAAACCCTGGGGTAGATATAATGAATAAACTGGATGCAGTTCCTGTCTCACAGGGGCTCACAATCTAAGTAAGAGGGAGAACCGATTTTAAATCCACACCTTACAGATGCGGAAACCGAGGCACAGAGAAATGAAGTGACTTGCCCAAGGTCAGACAGCAGGCAATTGGCAGAGCTGGGATTAGAACCCAGGTCCTCCGACTTCCAGACACTTCGTCTTTCCACTAGACCACGCTGCTTCCCCCCATGGCCTCGCTCTCCAGCGGTGTCTCACTCCTTGCCCCGCCCACGACTCTCCCAGAATGATCCCCCTTTGCCCACACCCATCCCGGTCCCCCCAGGTACCTTGCCCTTCGCCTTCTCCTTGTCTGTCCTCGACTCCTCCCTATCCACGGCCAGGCGCAGATTCCGCAGCTCATACCGCATCAGCTCGTCCACCTAGAGGGGAGCCGGAGGGCGGGAGAAGGGAACGGGGTCGGGGCAGAGAGTGGACTGGACCAACTTCCTCCTGGCCAGGAGGAGGAAGAGGATGGGGCTTGGGGTGAAGGCAGAGAGATGAGAGTCTGACAGAGATAGGCAGGGAAGGACTGAGAGAGATCTGGCCAGACCTAGAAGCAGGGGAGGTGAGGCAGAGCTGAGGAGGGAGACAATTTGGGTTACTGGATAGGGCCTGGGGCCTGGGAGTCGGAAGGACCAGGTTCTAATCCTCTGTCACTAGCCTGCTTTGTGTGACCTTGGGTAAGTCACTTCTCTGCCTCAGTCACCTCATCTATAAATGGGGATTAAGACTGTTAACCACAGGTGGGAGAGGGACTGTGTCCAACCTGATTATTTTGGATGCACCCCAGTGTTTAGTGTCTGGCACACAATAAACACTTAACAGATATGATAAAAAATTAATTATGGCATTTATTAAGCCTTTCCCTTGTGCCAAGCACTGGGGTCAATGCAAGATATTCAAATCGGATACAGTCTCTGTTCCAGATAGGTCTCTCAGTCTAAGAGTTAGGAAGTACAGGTATTTTATCCCTATTTGAAACTGAGGGACAGAGAATTTAAGTGACTTGACCAAGGTTACACAGCAGGCAAATGGGGGAGCTGGGACTAGAACTCAGGTCACTTGGCTCCCAGTTCCATGTTCTTTCCGATAGGCCACACTGCCTCCTTTCCTGTTAATAACTTTGGTCTTCTTTCCTAGTAAATACTTTTGGCGTGCTGGAGCTAGGGCCAGAGAAGGTCACAGGAGGGGCGGAAGGGAGGTGGGAGGGGGAGGAATTGTGGGGGTCCCCACCGGCCCACTTGCTCTTCCGACCCGCCAACCTGCATCCGGATCTCGACCTCCACCTCCTTCCGCATCTGCTCCCAGATCATCTCGGTGTTGTGGCATTGACTGGGATTCGTGACCTCTGCCTGCTGATGCCACAGCCCTGACCAGGGTGGGACAGAAGGGGGCTGGACGCTTCCCCTCCACATCCACTCCCCAGGACCCACCCTCCATGCTGCCCTGGCCAGACTGAAGGCTGCAGGAAATCAGAGTCCCCTCTCTGTCCGACCTCCAGGAATCCCAGACTCTCCAGACTCATCTTTTTTAATGGAATCTGTTAAGCGCTTACTATGTGCCAGGCACTATTCTAAGCACTGGGTTAGATACAGGCAATCAGGTTGGACACACCCCATTAGGTAATTGAGGCACAGAGAACTGAAGTGACTTGCCCGAGGTCACACAGCAGACGAGGGGCAGAACCGGAATTAGAACCCAGGTCCTACTGATTCTCAGGCCCGTGCTCTACCCATCAGGTTGTGCTGCTTCTATTGATAAATTATCGATAAACTAGACCGATCAGAAGCCTACCTACCCCTCTCCCCGGCGGGGGTCTTCTTAATGTTGGAAAACTTCAGGGCCCAGGGACCACACCCAGACCCTCTCACCTAGCCCCTCCCCAACTCTTCCCTCCAGGATTCTCACTCATATACTCCTCGTGCCCGGTGCTGATGCCCGGCAGAAATTTGGACGGTGCCATTTTCAGCATGGTATCTTCCTCCTGGAACAGAAAAATCCCTTTCTCCCTGAACTCTGTCCCGGTATCCTTCCTTCTCTCCACTCATGGCCTTTTCCCTCCCCGACCAACCCTCTCCCCGATGTCTCACTCACCCCCTTCTTGGCCTTCCCTGACTTCCCTTCCTCCTCCTTTTTCTTCTTCTCTGTCTCTGGTTTTTCTTTCTCCTTTGATTTTTCTTTCTCCTTCTTTTTGTCATCCTCCTCCTCGGTCAGGCGGTCCAGCTCAACTCTCACCTGGAGCCGGGGGTAGGGGGTGGGGTGGGGGGTGGAGATTCAGCCTCAGAGTCTTCCCAACCTCAGAGCCTCCGGGGGAAAAGTGGGGTGAGGGCCCTGAGGACCAGGGAACTGCAGGATGTTGATATCTTGTGGGCTTGGTCAGGAGGGTTGGGTCACCATCAGTCCAGCCTCTCCTGGGCATCCCCCTCTGTCACTGCCCTTCCCCCGGGGCAGCCCCAGTCCCCTGCAGGTGCCTCTCAATCAATCAATCGTATTTATTGAGCGTCTACTGTGTGTAGAGCACTGTACGAAGCACTTGGTACCTGTTCTGGAGTCGTCTCCACAAATAGCACTTGGGAACCACCAATCTCCTCATCTGGGTACTCGGGGAACTTGCCAGTGAGGTGACTGAGTGGACAGAAGGACGATCGGATAGATGTGAGCAGGAATAGGGCAGGAGGAAGAGGATGAATGGGATGGACAGGAAATGGGGGAAACGTGAGGGACGGGAAAGGGGGAGTGGCACGAAGAGGGAGATGGATGGGGCATAAGGATTGTGGGCCCTGCCTCTCCATTTGGGTGCTGCCTAAGCACCCCAGGAATGGGGAATTGGCACCAGCTGCTACTCTCAGGGCAGGGGAGGCATTTGGGATAAGCTGGGGCAGTCAGTCAGTCAATCGTATTTATTGAACGCTTACTGTGTGCAGAGCACTGTACTCAGAGCTTGGGAGAGGACACTGTAAAACAGTACAGCATACACGCTGACTAGCTCACCAGACTGGGATCTTGTTGTGGGCAGGTGTGAGTCCATTTGCTCTTGTACCGTACTCTCCCAAGCGCTGAGCACAGCGCTTCGCCCACAGTAAGAGCTCAATAAATACGACCGAATGAACGAATGGCACATTGTGTTGCTATACACAGACACATTCTGGGGGCAGAGAGAAGTGGCGTGGCCTAGTGGATAGAGCCTGGGAGTCAAGAGGTCATGGGTTCTAATCCCGGCTCCCCACTTGTCTGCCGTGTGACCTTGGGCAAGTCACTTCACTTCTCTGGGCCTCAGTGACCTCATCTGTCAAGCGGGTAATGACCCCACGAGCCCCACGTGGGACAGGGACGGGATTCGCTCGCCTCCACCCCAGTACTCAGTACTGGCACACAGTAAGCACTTCATAATGACGTTGGTATTTGTTAAGCGCCTCTGTGCCAAGCACTGTTCTAAGCCCCGGCTCAGCGGAGGGAGCCCGGGTTTGGGACTCAGAGGACTTGGGTTCTAATCCCCGCTCTGCCACTCGTCAGCCGCGTGACTGGGCCAGGTCACTTCACCGCTCGGTGCCTCAGTGCCCTCGTCTGTCAAATGGGGATGGAGACGACAGTGCCTGGCACTGAGTAAGCGCTTAAGAAATACCATCAGTGTGGGGAGGAGAGGGGGGACTCGCGAGAGAGGGGTGGGCGAGGGGCACGGACTGGCATTCGATGAGCCACTGGCGGATGTGCTCCTTCATCTCCTCGCGAATGTCGGTGCCCTCGGCCTCCAGCACGGAGTTTCGCACCCGGGTCAGCTGGAGCAGGTATTCCTCCTCCTGCTCCGCCTGCCGGAGCCGCCTCTGCTCCTCCCCGATCTGCACCCGCAGCTGGGCCTCCGAAGAACCGGTGGGGTCGGAGGCCGCCGCCTGGGGGATGCATCGGCTCATTCAATCCTATTTATTCGGCGCTTACGGTGTGCGCGGCGCGGCCCTGAGCGCTTGGGAGAGGGCAGTGCGACAGACGGAAAGTGGGGGCCGGGGGGCGGAGAGGCTAGGACCGGCCGGACCCTCCAGAAGACTGGGAAATCGGAGGGGGAGAGGGAGGGGGCGCGCACACGAGGCGGGCAGCCACGGCGCCATCAGGAGAAATTGCGTTGGGAGCCGAAATTCGTCTCTCTAAATTACTCCGATAATGAGTTTGCGAGATGCATCTGGGCCGCCTCCCTTCCCCCCCCGCCAGCCCCCCGCCCGCTCCTTCCCCCTCCCCAGCAGCGGCGGCGGCGGCGGCGGCAGCCCCGCGTCGGCAGTCGCACTCGCAGCCACTTTCCCGCCTCATTGACTCCCAAATGTATTTTAAATATCACTCTGCGCAGAGACAATTACTGAAAACGCTGAGCTCACACTGCTGATGGGCCCGGCCGGCCCGGCTCATTCCTCACCTACCGCGCCCGCCGGCCCGGGCCCCGCACACGCAACGCACCGGCCCCCCCGCCTTCCAACCTGCCCGGACCCCGCCCTTCCACGGCAAGCCCCGCCCCACCCCAGTGGCCCATCCCACCCACCCACCCCCTCACCTTCACCCCCCTTTGGCCCCCTCACCTTCACCCCCCTTTGGCCCTGCCCTCGCTCTCGGGCATCCTCCCTTCCCACCCCCCAAACCCCAACCCCACCCCTCCATGACCCTCGGAAGGGGTGCTGAGGGGTCTCGGTGGGAGTTCCAGGATGGGATCCCTTAAAGGAAAAAGCCTAGCGTCCAGGATCCCCAGCCCAGGCAGCGGGTCCGGACCCACGTTCCAGTCTAAGGCTTGGGGGCCTAGGGCGGGCCGCCCGGGCTCCCGCCCCGGCCCACCCATCGATCGATATCGACCGACTGACCCCGGGCGGGCCGAGGCCTCGCTGACCATGCCGATGAACTCCATCTCCATCTGCCGCTCCAGCTTGGTGTGCTTCCGCTGCAGAAACCCCTTCCACACCTGGAGTCGGCAGGGGGGATCAGGGGTCCGCTCCGGGCCTCCTGCCTCCAGTCCCGTAGGGAGGGCCTCCCGGGGCTCCCGGGACTACCTTCTGTATGCACAGAGCGGCCTCCTCGTGGCTGCACTCCTTGGTCATCCTCTCCCGGGCCCGCCGCTCCCGTTCCTCGCTCCTCCGGATGTCCCTCATGACTTGGGCCTGGAGTCGTCCCTGCCGGGCCCGCTCTGCCCGCTGGATCAGAGCGATCGCCTCTGCCTGGCTCATGATGCAAGCGCCCTGGAGGGGCAGACGTCGGAGTCGGGGCAGGCCGCGGCAGGTCCGGCTACCTCCCCGTTGCTCCTGGCTTCCACTTTCTTGTTTATTAAATGGTATTTGTTAAGTGTTTGCTATGTGCCAAGCACTGTACTAAGGGCTAATCAGGTTGGACACAGTCCATGTCCCACGTGGGGCTCACAATCCTAAATCCCCGTTTAAAGCTGAGATAACTGAGGCGCTGAGAAATTAAGCCACTTGCCTAAGGTCACCAAGCAGGCAAGTGTCAGAGCTAGGATTAGAACCCAGGTCCCCCCGACTCCCGGGCCCGGGCTCTTTCCACTAGGCCATGCTGCTTCCCCATGAGTTCAGGCTCTTTCGGACCAGGGAAGTCTCCTGGCAACTACTGGAGATGATTGGGAAGGGGCTGGGGAGGTCAGGGGTGGGAGGCTGAGGTGGGGGGGGGGTCTCTCTGCCTTACCCAGCTGAGTTCCCGGGGCGCCATTCTCTGCAAGATATCAATCAGCAAGAGCTCCCGTTCCTTCAGCACTTTTTCCTGCTCGACCAAGAAGTATTTGGGGATCGGGATCTCCAGGTCGACCTTTGGAGAGTAGGGTGGAGGATCAAGGGTCAAGAGTCAGGGGGGTTTCGTCCCACCAGTCCAGCCTGCCTTCAGGCGGAGCCAGGAGGGATTGGGAGAGCCGGCAGTGACTTCTAGGGGACACTTTCCTCTATCCTCTATCTTTCCTCTATCCTGTTCTTTCCTCTATCCTTGGGCTGCACTGCCCGGCCCCCCAAGTCCTAACTCAGAGAATGGAGGAGGTGGCTTTTGCCCATTCATTATAGTTACTGAGCTCTTACTGTGTGCAGGGCACTGTACTAAGTGCTTGGGAGAGTACAATAAAAAATAAAAAGACAAATTCCCTGCCCACAAGCTTTCACCCCTACGCTGATGGAAGATGATGCTTTATTTTCTTCCCACCCTCACTTTGGCTCCTGGCCACTGGTGACAATTTGTGCCCCGGGACCCTCTCCTTTATCCCCACCCCTGCTTAGAATAGCATCCCTGTTTCACGTCTTAAAATAAGGCTCCTTCCCCTTACCAGAACCTACAGCCTCACCTTTTTTTTTTTGAACGGTACTTGTTAGGTGTTAACTCTGTCTCAGGCACTGTACTAAAGTCTGGGGTAGAGACAAGATAATCAGATTGGACACAGTTCATGTCCCACATGGGGCTTACTGTTTTATCCATTTTACAGATGAGGTGACTGAGGCACAGAGAAGTGAAGTGACTTGCCCAAGGTCACACAGCAGTATTTAGGGTGTGAGCCCTTTTTGGGACAGTGTGTCCAACCTAATTTCTATCTTCCCCAGTGCTTAGAATGGCATTTGACACATAATAAGCCCTCCTTTTCTTTACCTCCTTTCTGCATCGCCCTGACTTACTCCCCCCTCCAGGCCCCGCAGCACTTATGTACATATTTGTAATTTTATTTATATTAATGTCTCTCTCCCCCTCTAGACCATAAACTCACAGTGGGCAGTGAATGTGTCTGTTATATTGTTCTATTGTAATCTCCCACCTACTTAGTACAATGTTCTACAAACAGTAACCGCTCAATAAATTTGTGTTTTGACTGACAATTATTAAAAAAAAAAAAAGGCAGAGGTGGAATTAGAACACAGGTCCTCTGGCTCCCCCAAGTCCATGGTGTTTGTATAAGGCCAGCCTGCTCTTCACAGTGTCTCCTCTCCCTCCATTTCTTCTCTCCCTCCATGTGGCTGGTGGGGTTACTAGTATCTCTACCCTTCTGGGGCGCTTCCAGCCTGGCATGGTTGATGGGGGGTTGGTCAGGCCTTCCAGAGGCTGTGCTAGCTGGTCAGTCCTCCCAGATCAGGAAGTTCTCCCCATCGTCTAACCTCCGTCCCATCCCAGCCCTCCCTGGGTACCGGGGTAAGTTTCATGTCGTGCAGCACAATGTCCAGGCAAGGGTACTCGGTCAGCTCTGCCTCCACCATCTCGTCCTTCAGCTCCAGGATGCGCCCGATGATCCCGTCCAGCAGCCGCCGCAACAGCTGCCGCTTCTGGGGCTGCACGAGCTGGTCGTACACTTCGTCCAGTCTCCGCAGCAGCCCCAGGTAGCGCAGGAAGAGCGAGGAGAGGGTGTACATGAAGGAGGAGCGGTCTCGCTCGGGCATGGGGGCCGGAGGGGGCAGCTCTTGGGACAGAAGCTCCTCGAGGGTCACGTGGGCCTGGGCCCAAACCTGCTGGTAGGCCCTGGGGGCAGGGGATTGGGTGGTGAGGATGGGGGAGTCAGGGCAGAGGGAGATCAGCTGTGGGGATGGAGGGCAGCAGGTGTCCGGAGCGGAAGACTTGGGGTGGGAGGGCTGGGGGGATCAGAGCGATAGGGAAGGGGTCAAGGATCAGGACCCCACAGGGCTGCAAGGGTACACAAGAGGGTGGGTGGTGGGTAGGGTGTTCCACCAGAGGTGCTGGGGTTTAGGGTGGAGACCGATTCTACCAATTCTGTAGTATTGTACTCACTCCAGTGCTCAGCACAGTGCTCTGCACAGTAAGCACACATACGGTTGATTGGAAAGTAGGAAGCTCTTGGTTTCCTGCCCCACTCACCCCTCAGACATGATGCTGTGCCTGCTCCCAGCTCAGTGTTGACCATCTCCATGGAAACCCCCAAGGGTTCCATCCCTGATTCACCCCCTCCCCATAGAGGGCAGCTGAATGGAAGCTGGCCATCAGTGTAACCTGGGTGACTTCCTAGAGGAGGCAGGCTCAGAAGGGGGTGAGAGGGAGTGTAAACCCAAGAGTCTCAGCTGTCCATTGCTAAATAGTGATGGGCCATCAGATGAGGCATTAGTGAAGTGCTCTGCACATAGTAAGCCCTCAATAAATACCACTAATTGATGAAAAGCACTTCAAGTAGAAGCGGCAGGACTAGGTTCTAATCCTAACTCTTGCAATAATAATAATATTTGTGAAGCACTTCCTTTGTGCCAGGCACTGTGCAAAGCACTGGGTTGGATACAAGATAATTGGATTGGACACAGTGCCTAGCCTACATGGGGATCTAAGTCTCAATCTCCATTTTACAACAAGACAACCGAGGCACAGAGAATAATAATAATAATTATGGTATTTGTAAAACACCATGTGCCGAGCATTGTTCTAAGCACTGGGGTAGATACAAGGTAATCAGGTTGTCCCACATGGGGCTCACAGTCTTAATCCCCATTTTAGAGATGAGGTAACCGAGGCACAGATAAATTAAAGTGAAGTGACTCTGCCCGAGGACACCCAGCAGACAAGTGGTAGAGCCAGAATCTGCCTTTAGACTGTAAGGACATTGTGGACAGGGACCAAGTCTCCCACCTCTACTCTATTTTACTCTACCAAGTGCTTAGTACACTGCTTTGCACACATTAAGTACTCAAATACAATCTGAATACAGTTGATTGATATGCCTGTGTGACCTCGGGCAAATCTCTTCACTTTTCCTGAACCTGCTCCCTCAGCTGCAAAATGGGGATTTAATCCGGTTCCTGCCTACTTAGACTGTGAGCCCTTTGTGGGACAGGGGCTGTGTCCAATTTATCTGATGGGATCAACCCCAGTGCTTAATACAGTGCTTGGCACCTAGTAAACATTTAACAAGTAGCACAGTTATAACTCTCTTGTAGTCTGCCCAGTACTAGGTGCTCTGTAAAGAAGCAGGAGCTCACACAATGCTATCTGTTGAACTCCTCCCTTAAATTCAGTTTCCTTTGCCCCTACCCTATAACCTCCCGATAGGCCTCCTGAAGAGCCTCCACTGGGGAGGGGGAAGTCCGGAGGCAGGGACAGATTTTGCTCCAGGCCCCCTCCCCTGCAGCAACAGAGCACAGCAGGGAAGTAGAAGGGTGAGCTCCTTATGGGCGGGGAAACGTACCTGCTAATTCTATTGTGCTTTCGCAAGTGCTTGGTAGAGTACTCTGCCCATAGTAAATGCTCAGATGCCACTGATTGACCATTGTGTCCACCACCTGAGAGCTACGAAGGATCCTGCTCATGCCCAGATGAGTCCAGAGACGAAGACAAGAAAGCAAAGAATCATGCCTGAAGGCGGGTGGTAAAATGATCAGGAAAGTTGAGGAATCTCTGGTTCTGAGGCAGCCATTTGGATTGGGCAAGTGTGTGTGTCGGGGGAGAATAGGGGAGTTTTAGAATGGGGCAGGGTGTGAGCTGTTGGCCTCAGGGGCACCGAGAGGGGAAGACCCAGCCTCCCCTCTTGCCCAACACCCCCAACAGCACCGCCGACCCAGGCAGTCATTCGATTCTTTATTGTAGTTCGGCCTCCCCCGCAACCCCAGCTCTGTCTCTCCCCGGCAGGAGGGTCAGCCGGCAGGGTCACTTGGAGCTAGTGTATTTGGTGACGGCCTTGGTGCCCTCAGACACGGCGTGCTTGGCCAGCTCCCCGGGCAGCAGCAGGCGAACGGCCGTCTGGACCTCACGGGAGGTCAGCGTGGAGCGGCCCAGGTACTGGGCCAACCGGGCCGCCTCCCCGGCCAGCTGCTCGAACACGTCGTTGACGAACGAGTTCATGATGCTCATGGCTTTGGAGGAGATGCCGGTGTCGGGGTGCACCTGGAGTGGGGGGCAGGAGGGAAGGGGAGTCAGTGGGCCAGAGAATGGGAGGGACAAGGTAACCACATAGCCACCTCTTGGGGATGAGGCTGCACACGTGTGTGTGTGTGTTATATATATAAATTAATACAAAAAGACAGCTCCCTGTGCAGCAGGAAGCAACAGGAAGCCACAGCTGGTTTGGGCAGGGGCTAGAGTCCTCAGGAGGTCTGTTTCAAGTTTTACAGACATTCTAACTTGCATCCCTTCTGTTGCAGTTTCTGCTCAGTTTTTTTCCTTTCTCTAGTGGGCAGCAGCCAGTGTGAAGCAGTGCCTCGTTTGCCACCCTCCAAACCTGGGCAAATCTGGGCTTGGGCAGAATTTTATTTGAAATGGTATTTGTTAAGTGCTTATGTGCCAGGCACTGTAGTAAGCACTGGGGTAGATACAAGCTAATCAGGTGGGACACAGTCCATGTCTCACAATATTCACCCCCATTTTGCAGAGGAGGTAATTGAGGCCCAGAGAAGAAGTGATTTGCCCAAGGTCACACACATGTGGCAGGTGGGATTAGAACCCTATTCCTTCAGACTCCCAGGCCCATGCTCCATCCACTGGGCCACCCTGTTTCTCTTGAGAACTTGAGGAGTTCCTTTCTTTTCCTGGCCCCCCTGGCCAGCTGTCTCCTTATTCCACCCCCTCTGGACCGGAGACTGTGTGGGCCAGAAAAGCCTCCATGCTTCACTCAGGGGGAGCCAAGAATGAGACCTCAGGCCACCTGATTTGACACCCCCAGCCCCCAAAATGAGGGGCACTTCTCAGCCCTAGCCCCCCAACCTCTTCCCCTAGTCGCAGCACCAAACATTTTCCCTAGAAGACCTCCGAGTCCAGATTGTCAACCAACTGTGGGCAGGGGATATATCTGGAGAAACAGCCGGAAGTAACAGATAGAGCACGGGCCTGGGAATCAAAAGGTCATGAGTTCTAATCCCTGCTCCTTCGCTCCTCTGCTGGGTGGCCTACGGCAAATGACTTCAGGGTGACTCAGTTACCTCATCTGGAAAATGGGGATTGAGACTGTGAGCCCCATGTGGGACAGGGATGCGTTTATCTACTCCAGTGCTTAGTACAATGCCTGCCACATAGCCCTTAACAAATACCACAATCATGAATATTACCTATTCTACTGCACTCTCAAGTGGTTAGTACACAATAAGAACTCAGATGTGACTCACTGATTCTGGCACTTATGAAGTGTGTGACACAGAATTTGAATACCATAAAAAAAAAAACAGACGGGGGGTGGCAGGAAGGGGGCAATTCGATTACAGAGTGAAAGAGAAGCAGAAGGGGCTGAGAAGGCCGGATCAACCACTGATATTTAAGTTACTGCATGCTGAGCACTGACTAGACATTTGGGGAGCCATTACACTAGAATCGATAGACAAATTCCCTGCCTGCTAGGAGTTTACTGTCTAGAGGGCAAGACATTAAAATAAGTTACTGGCAGAGGACTAGGAAAGTATAGAATTAGAGGTTCTATTTACTCCCCAAATATAGTTTTGTTGAGTCTCATTATAGAGAGAAGCCCAGTGAGACCGAGGGGGAGGCATGAATCCACTAGACCCTCCCAGTCGAGCCCCCGAGGGGTGGAAGATGTTTCCAGCTACTGTCTCGGGCCGGCCCAAGGGGTCTCCAAGACACCAGGCTCCTGCCTTATGTCCACACTCTGTGGCTCCTACCTGTTTCAGCACCTTGTAGATGTAAACCGAGTACGTTTCCTTGCGTCTGGTTCTGCGTTTGGGCCGCCTGTCGCCTCGAGCGCGAGGCCGTGGTTGCTGCTGTTGTTGCTGGCCACCCTCGGGACTCATGGTGGGTAAGGCTGGGCTGAGGTGAACTGGCCCTCCCCTTCCCTCTCCCCTGGATCCTGCTTATGTGAGGAGAGTAGCTTACCTGCCTCAGGTGCTTTAGGACGAGGAGCACCTACAAAGGGAGGGGCCAGGGAATGAAGCCCATCTAGACTCCACAGGGGGCAGCTGTGGCTATTACAAGGCTGTGGGGCCCTGGTGCAAGCGCTTAATACAGTGTTTTTCACACAGTAAGCATTCAATAAATATGAATGGTTGGGACCTAGCCTGTACCCACCCCCTCCTGGGCACCCATCCTTCCATTCGGTGCCCCAGAACTCTAGATGGCATCGGCTACAATTTTCTCAGTGGTCACCAGCCCGGCTCTCCCCGCTCCACCCAGAGCAGCAACTTTCTCCCCATGCTCTTGAACCCAGAACCTCCCACGAATATTTGTCATCTGAACAAAGCCTGCCTTGGGAAACTGACCCAAATGGGGCATGCCCCTGTCTGAGAACGACCCACCACTGTTTGATTTGAAACTGATAGGCAGTTTGGCCTAGTGGATAGAGAACAGGCCCGGGAGTCAAGGCTAGGCTCTAATCCGGGTTCTGCCACTTGTCTGCTGTGTAACCCTGGGCACGTCATTTCATTTGCCTCACTTACCTCATCTGTTTAAAGGGATTAAGACTATGAGGCCCATGTGGGAAAGGGACCGAGTCCAACCCGATTATCTTTGTATCTACTCCAGTGTTCAGTACAGTGCCTGACACATAGTAAGCACTTAAATACCATGAAAAAAATTTCCCCCCAAATGGCCCTCTGCTCCGATCAAGGCAAGTGGCTAGTTTCCACTGCCCAGGGCCACATTCCCTAGAGACTACAGGGATCAGAACATGGGCTCAGTTTATTCTGACCACCCTTCTAGGCGGGGGCCATTTTGTCCAAACTTGGTGTTCCTGACGTTGCTGGGATTTATGGTCCAGGGGAGGGAGGCCCCATGCAGGCTGGAGGCTGGCCACCCTCGAGTCTCCGAGGCTGGGTCCGCCTTTGGGTAGAGCTGGGGTTGTCCACTGTGTGATAACCCAGGAGGCTGCAGTCCCCCGCACCTGGAGGCCCCGGGCCTCACCCCAAATTCCACCTCCTCCCCATCAGCTAAGGTTCCGGGCCATCTACTACTCCAAGCCCAAAGGGGCACCCCTGATCAGCATTTCTCGCCCCAAAATTCAGAAGGGGACGGGGGGCCAGGAGCAGTGTGGGCTAGTGGGGAGAGCATGGGCCTAAGAGTCAGAGGACCTGGGATCTTATCCCACCTCTACCACTAGTCTTGGGCAAATCACTTCACTTCTTGGCGCATCTAGGAACGTGTCATCTTGGTGGCATGTGGGACATGGACTGTGTCCAAACCCGATTAGCTCCTATCTACCCCAGCACATAGTAAGGGCTTAAATATCATTTAAAAAATAAAAAAGCAGGGGGAAGGGTGACAAGTGAGCTGAGTCAGTGGCGGGAGCCACGCTGACATCGCTTCAGCTGTGCGGGGGCCAGGAAGGAAAAGGAGGAAGGCTAGCCTACCTGGAGGGAAGCCCGGCTGTGGGCGAGGACAATTTTACTTATAGCACTGGGGCGGGGGGAAGGGGAGGCAACATGATCCGCAAATTCCTGATTTTATTTGCTGCCTGCAGGAGGGGGGCTTTAAAAAAAAACAAAACCAAAACCACAAAACAGAAAAACCCCAAAACTCTCAGACCATAGAATTGGGAGGTGATCGATCCCATCTCCCGTCCAGGTTCCAGGAGCTGGATTCAAAGCCGCCGGCCTCACCGCCGGGCTGTTCCTCCACCTGACCCAGGCCACACTGGACAAGGGGGAAGGGTGGGGGTTGGGGGGGAAGCCCAGCTCGGGAAGGAGAGTGGGGTCGTGCTTTTGTCTCTCTTTATTGGACGTGTGGTGGGGCTCTGGACAGAGCTGAGAGTTACACTGTTAAATAATTCAGTTAAAACCAACCAGGACCAGGATCCCAGCTCAGGGCTCCAGACCGGAAGCGGGGGGGGGGGGGAAGGGGGTGAGAGGAGAGGCAGGCGGGAAGAGATGGGTTCCCTCGCCGTCCCCGAGGTCCCGGGCCGGGGTCGACTGCGGCGGTCCCAGCTTTCAACTCTGGATCTCCCCAGAGGAAGGGACTGGGGGCCGGGGAGGGGGCGCAGACGGCCGTGGCCACAGGTGGACGGGTAACTGAGTGTTGCTAAAGAAGGGGGCGGGCGGGGGTGGGGGAGGACGGGCCGGGAGCGAGCGCCGGGGTCCGAGCCCGGGCCGGTGGTCAGGGGTGGGGTGGAGCGGCCGCTGGTAGTTCCCGGACCGAGCTCCGCCAGCCGTCTCACACGTTGTGGGCCCTCTTGGTGAGCTGTGGCTCCTCGTCCACCAGCTTGGACTTGAGGTGCTCCTTGTAGGCCAGGATGTCGCCCGACCACTTGGTGATTGTCTGCTTCTCACAGACCCAGATCTCCTGGGCCACCTGGAGGTGGAAGCGTCCGGGGCCCGGGTTGGCACCACCCCCGGCGGCCATCCCAGCCCCACCCCGCCTCTCACCCGGTGCCACCTCACTCCTGCCTCTCGTCCCCTCCCTCTCTGCTCAGGAGAGCGTTCTGCGGATCTATCTCAAATCCCCCTCGCTGCTTCAAGGAGGTGGGGAAATCCCCTTCCCTTTGAGCTTCGGGCACCAGAGCTGCTCTTGCCAGTGGTCCCCACCCTGCCCGCCTCCCCCCGACCCACTTGCCCGGTGGCCTCCCGCCCCCACCCCGATTCCTGGACCCGAGCCCCTCCCTCCCCTCACCTGCTGGATGAGGCGGAAGTCGTGGCTGACCAGCATCATGCCCCCCTCGAACTCGTTGATGGCGTCGGCCAGCGCGTCGATGGTCTCGATGTCCAGGTGGTTGGTGGGTTCGTCCAGGAAGAGCATGTGCGGGTTCTGCCAGGCCAGCCAGGCCAGGCACACGCGGCACTTCTGTCCGTCCGAGAGGTTCCGGATGGGGCTCACCTGCAGGGAGGTAGGTGGGCGGGGCCCCGGTTGGCCTGGGGACGGCCACTTTTTGGGCCCAGGGCTCAGGGTCTCTGGACGTCAGACCCTCTGGTCCACCCAGCCCAGCTCTCCTCTCTTCAATCGGCCCACTGTCGGGCAAGTGGACGGCCAGGCTGCCGGACATCCGCTTCCCGTCCGTGCCGGACCGCTGGCTACCTAACCCATCCCAAGTCTTTCACCGGTTCCCCCCTCACTTTAGCTTCCTCAACCCTCTTGTAGCCTGACCCCTCTTGAATCTAGTGGCCATTATTTTCTTTTAAATGGAATCCTTTAAGCACTTACTACGTGCCAGGCACTGTACTAAGCACTGGGGTAGATACAAGTTAATCAGGTGGGACAATAGTCCCTGTCCCAAACGAGGCTCACGGTCTTAATTCCTATTTTACAGATGAGGAAACTGAGGTACAGAGAAGTGAAGTGACTTGCCCAAGGACACAGAGCAGACAAATGGCGGAGCCGGCACTAGAACCCAGGTCCTTCTGACGACCAGGCTCGGGCTCTCATTCACTAGGCCACACTGCTTCTATAAGCTCGCCGTCTTCCTGGGGCAAGAGATGGCGTAACTTTGGCAGTTGCTGTGCTGGTTTTGAACTTCCTAATGCCAAGCTCCAGTGGGTGCCCCTTCCCCTGGGGTGGTGGCATTTGGTGAAGAGCTTCCAGTGTGCCCTGCCCTCTGATCTGTCGGGTCAATCAATCAACAGGAGTTAGCGAGTGCCTTCCATGTACAGAATAATGTGCTAAGAGTGTTACGAGACAAGACCCTGTCCTGGAGGAGCTTCCAGTTTTTCTGGAGGGAGGATCTCCACAGTGACTTTGCCAATTCCAACCTGTTCCCCGACCCTGGAGACTCTTGCAGCTGTGGCCCGCCACGTCCCCATCCCTCCAAGTCCCCGCCACTCCCCTGCATCCCTCTAAACCCCAACCTGAAAGTTGCTGGTTCCAGGATGATGAAAGGAGGAGGCTCCCTCTTTCTGCCCCGGCACAGCCCAAGAGCAGGAGCAGGGGCGGAGCCTGCTGGGAACAACTGGCCATCCTGGACTTCCCTGCCCCAACCCCCGCAGGCTCCTCGGGGACACCGCCCACACCTCTGGAGGGGGCTCCTGGGAACCAACTACGAAGCTCCAAATGCTCAGTAGTTTTTTGCACACAGTAAGCCCTCAGTAAATACGACCGAATGAATGAAAAGCAGTCTGGCTCTGGCCATCAGACCTGTGAGCACCGTTTGGTGGGGGGTGATCCCGAGGCGCCAGCAGGACAGAGGTCCAGGGTGGAGGCCCCCGCTTCCCCCGGCCCGGTCACCCACCTGCTGCTTCCCGGTCAGGCCGTAGCGGCCGATGATCTTCCTCATCTCCTCCTTCTCCTTGATCTCGGGGTAGCACTTGAGCATGTACTCCAGCGGGGACAGGTCCAAGTCCAGCTGTTCCTGCAAATGCTGTGGGGGGGCGAGGACCGGACAGTGGCAGGGGGCTGGTTCCGGCCAGTCCCGGAGACCCTCCTGGCCTCCCCACGCCCCGCCCAGCCTCCCGGCCCTTACGATCCTGCCCCCGGGATCTCCGCCTGGGTGACTCCGCAGGCAGGACGACCCCACAGAGTTATCAAGAGCAGAGAAACCCCAATCTCCAGCCCTAGGCCTGGGAAAACCCCACCCAGCTGTACCACAGTTCTAAGTGGCCACCATCCCCACCCCGCAAGGCCGTGGCCGAGCAGCAGCAGCCTGTCACTCACTCCGCCTCCCCCCGATAACGATGGTGTTTACTGAAGTGCTATGTGTGAAGCACTGTGGTAGACACAAAATAAAAAGCTCAGGCTCCGCCTCAGTCCCACATGGGGGTCGCAGTCTAAGAGGGAGGGAAGACAGGTATCTCATTCCCACTTTACAGATGAGGACACTGAAGCTCGGCAGGGCTAAGTGACTTGCTCAAGGTCACCCAGCAGGCCTGTGGCAGAACTAGGTCCTGGACTCAAGTCTCCCGACTCTCGGGGCCGGATCCTTTCCGCCAGGCCACGCTGTCTCCACTCTCCTCTTGCTGGGGGGAGGGAGGGGAACCCAGGCCCACTGAGCTGCCCGATGACCACACCTGATGGTAGCGCCCGATCTTGACGTGGGAGTGTTTCCGGATCATCCCATCAGTGGGCAGCAGCTGAGGGAAGAGGAGGAGGGTGAGCATGTGTACACGCAACCTTCCCCGCCACCCGCAAAGGCCCCCACCATCCTTGCACGCTTCAAGGCACCAAGTAAGAGGACGCGTGGACCAAAGACCCCTGGGAATGGTAGTCCCTGGTAGGACTGCCGGTGTACAGGAGGGAAACCATGCCAAAATTCCACACAAACTCCAAAGCAGAAAGCTGGGGCTGGGGCTCCCCCAAGACAGAAGCACGGGCCTCGGTCCCCAGCTCCACCCCTTGGGGACTCAGGCTTCCCACCCCATCCCTGGGAAACGCGCGCCCCCTTCCCCACCTCTCCGGTCAGCAGCTTTAATAAGGTCGACTTCCCCGCGCCGTTCGGTCCGACCAGGGCCACCCGTGTGTCAAGGTCAATCCCGAATTCCAGGTTGTTGTAGATGCACGGCTGGATGGAGGCGGTGAGAAACGGGGTTGGAGATCCCTCAACCCCACCAGCCCCATACCCTTGGCAGGCCCAGGATGGCAGGGGTTTGGGCCTTGCATCACCCCCCCCAGTGCCCACCCAGGCCTTCCCCTGGGCTGGGAGTTGCGGGGAGCAGCACAGAGTGGGCCCATTCCTCACTCCATCCAAGAAATCCAGGTTCCCTGACTTCCGGCAAGGGCTGGGCCCCCCAACAGGAAGTTGGGGGGAGAGGGGGAATAAGTGCCCAAACCCTTGACCCGCTGCCCCAGGAAGACCCTGCCCTTTGAACTCACTCCGTCACTTGTGTACTTGAAGCTCACATTCTGCACCATGATGACTGGGGGCGGGATCTTCCCACACGGCGGGAAATAAAACGACAGAGTCTGTGGACAGAGACCACGACGTTTAGTGGAGGACAGCCCGCCGGTGGCACGGCCCTCGGCCCCATCCCCGCTCCCCCTGGGACCCCCAGCCCTCACCTTGTCGCTCACGACCCTTTCCGTCAACCCTGACGCCATCATCTTCTGCAGTGTCTTCTCCTTGCTCTGGGCCTGCCGGGCCAGCTTGGCGCTGCCGTGCCCGAACCGGGCGATGTAGTTCTGGAACCGAGCGCCGGGGGTTCAGATCGCGGTGGGCCGGGAGCGGAAACCCTACCCCCACCACCCCCGCTCCCCGCGGCCCACCCGGGCACCTTCATGTGAGCGATCTGATCCTGTTCCCAGTGGAACCGCTTCATCTGGTTCTCCTCTAGCTCCAGGCGTGTCTTCACATACTGATCGTAATTACCCTGTGGGGAAGTGCCCAGTGAGCCCAGGGTACCGGCCCAGGGGCACCGGGCTCCGCTCCTCGGCCTCAGAACCAGTGGGACCCTCTGGGCGCGGCGGTGGGCTCCGACATCCTCGGTCCCCCACTCACTCCGCGGGTTAGGGAGAAAAACGAGTCATTTCCTTGTCGCACCCTGGCATCCTCCAGCTAGCCCCACTCGGAGGGTCGGGTGCCAACGAGGTGTCCATAGGGGCCCGTTCCAGGTGTGAGGACGGAGGGGAGACAAAGGTCCCTAGGAAGGGGCAGGGATAGCTCTGGGGTACATCCTGGCTCCGGGGCGGGTGGCGGGTGCCTGGACCCACAGAGGACGAGTCTCTGGGTCTCCTACGACGCCGCCCCTGACAACCCCCACTCACCGTGTAGTATTTGAGTTTGCGGTTGTGCATGTGGATGATGTTGGTGCAGACCCCGTTCAGGAAGTCCTGGGAGTGGGACACGAGGACCAGGATGCGCTTGAAGCTGCAAGGCCCGACAGCCTGTCAGGAAAAGGGCAGGAGCCGGGGAGCCGGGGTCCCGCCCCGCCGGACCGCCCGGCCCTCGGCGCCCTCCGTGTGGCCTCGCCGCGGCCCCCCCCCCCCCCGCCTCACTCACGTCTTCAGCTCTTCCTCCAGCCACACACAGGCGTCCAGGTCCAGGTGGTTGGTGGGCTCGTCCAGTAGCAGCATGAAGGGCCGGATGAACAGGGCTCTGGGGAGTACGGGGTTCGAGGGAAGGCCGCTGCTGGTGACCGGTGGCCCCCAGAGGGGCCCCCGCCCTCCGCAAACTTGCCCTGTATCCCAACTGGGTCTGGCCCAGACAATGACTTTGCCGATTTTAAGTGGGGAGATGATCACAGAAGGGACTCCGGGGAGGATTAGAAGGTCTGAACGGTAGGGATTATTTTGCCTGGAGAAGAGACTGCTCGGGGGCAGGGGGTCAGCAGTGTTTCTTATGTCAAGAGCCATCAGGTGGACAAGGTGGTACCTGGCCCTTCACCTCTTTATATTCATGTCTGTCTTCCCCTCTAGACTGTAAACTCATTTTGGGCAAGAAATGTGTCTATTGTTCTATTGGACTCACGCGAGCACTTAGCGGAGGGCTCAGCCCACAGAAAGTGCTCAATAAATACGACTGAATGAGTGAATGGAGGAGTAAAAAGAGGCCGTCAAAAATCCCACCCAGCCCCTCACCCCATCCTGGGGAACCAATGCCTCATCAACTCCCATCAGACCCCACCTCTTCCATGATGCCACCACCCTGGCCCCCTCCGACAGCCCCCTGCTTCACATCTCCCCCGGGGTCCCAGTGGGTTACGCTCTTGGTCCCTGTCCAACCAAACCTGAAGCCCGGTTGACCCATTCCCCCGATGGGCAGGGGAGGGGGGGAGGAGGGGGGGGACGGAGGTATCACCTGGCCAGGGCGACTCGCATCCTCCAGCCGCCGCTGAAGTCCTTGAGCTTCTTGCGCTGCATGGCGGGCGTGAAGCCCAGGCCGTGGAGGATGCGCGAGGCCCGCATCTCCGCCTTGTCCGCGTCCAGCTCCTCCAGCCGCTCGTACAGCTCCATCAGCTTCTCGCACTCCGCTGCCGGGGAAAGGAGAGCCGTGGGGGGTCTCCCCAGCCCAGAGCCACCCCGCCTGCCCCCTGCCCCGCTCCCCGCCCCTCCCCGAGGTCCGTACCGTCCTCATGGGCCAGCCGCTCCGCCTCCCTCTCCAGCATGGCCCGCTCAGTGTCCACCTCCATGACGCACTGCAGTGGGGTCTTATCGCTGGGGGGCATCTCCCGGGTCAGGTGGTAGATGTCGATGTGCTCAGGGATGGGCACTTCCCGCTTCCCGATGGCGGACAGGAGCATGGACTTTCCTGGGGGCAGGAGGGGTGCAGGGGGGTGAGGGATGAAGGGAGCCAGCGAGCGAAGGGGCGGAAGACCCTGGACCAGGTCTGACCAACTGGGAAAGGGGGAGGGAGGGAGGGAGGCTCTTCCCCTCTTTCGATTCAGCCCAGTCTCTGCTCTCCCTGGTCCCTTGTCTATCTCACTCACGTCCTGCCTCTGACCCGGAATGCCCTCCCTCTTCACATCCAACCCATGATCACTCTCCCTACCTTCAAAGCCTTATCTCCAAGAGACCTTCCCCAACTAATCCCTCATTTCCTCTTCTCCCACTTCCTTCTACGTCGCCCCGGCATTTGGATTTCCTCTCTCTATTCACATCTCCCTCAGCCCCACAGCAATTATGTACACATCTGTAATTCATTTCTATTAACTTCTGTGTCCCCCTCTAGACCGCATATTCGTTGTGGGCAGGGAAAGTGTCTACCAACTCTGTTGTATTGTACTCTCCCAAATGCTTAGTTCGGCGCTCTGCACACAATAAACTTTCAATAAATACGATTGCTCGTTCCACCTGTTTACCATCTCCCTCTCCCCAGGCCCTGCCGACCGGCTTCCTCTAGCCTCCCCCTCCCCCAAACCCCCACCCCAAGGTCTTACCGATCCCGTTCAAGCCGATGAGGCCGTAGCGCCGGCCGGAGTTGAGCTCCAGCTTGGTGTCGCTGAGCAGCTCCTGGCCGTGGAACGTGAGCGAGAGGTTGATGATGTGGACGTCGGTGCTGTTGGGGTGGGAGGCCAGGACCCCGGTGACCGCCCGGGCGGCTGCTTTCTTCATCTCAAAGTCCTCCAGCTCCTTGGTCAGCACGTCCACTTCTGGAGACGGAAGGGAGGGAGCAGTTAGGGGTCCTACCTGATATCCGGCAGGGCCGGGGTTTGGATCGACTGGGTTTGGACCACCAGGCCCTTTCAGGGCAATCATCGCCCTGCCCCGGCAAGCGGATGCTCTGGGAGGACCCACCGGCTCTGTGACCTTGGACGAGTCACTTCACATCTCTGTAAAATGTATTGTCCCTCCTATTTAGAAATTGAGTCTCACGTCCACATGGGACAAGGGTCCCACGGATCTGACCTGATTCCCTTGTACCGACCCCAGCTCTTAGTACAGTGTATGACAGCAATAAGCGCTTAATGAATACCACAGTTATTATCAGAGTTATCCGTCCCCTTCAGAGGCACTGATGACCCTCAGAACTTCTGTTTTACACTTATTCAACTGAAACTTCAGCTGCTGACTTAGATTCCTCTGTCTGCGAAGACTTATTACACCTGTCCGTCCCAGGAAAGCAACAGCTCCACGTGGGCATGGCGTGGGTCACTCGCTTGTTTCGAGCTCACCAGGCGCTCCGCTACAGGGCACACACAAAATTGGACGGGTCTTTCCAAAGGCCCACACTGTGTCTGAAGATTCAGTGAACCTGTGAGGGGTTGGGGCAGGGTTCGGTGGGGAGGGGCCTGGATCCAGAACCCCTGAAGGCCCTTGGGGAAGTGAAATTGGCATTCACACGAGTGAATTCGCTCGCCTTCCAAAAGACCAAATCAGGCTGTGGCTCGGGATGCCCCCTGGGACCACTGCTTCTCCCAAGAGAGGTTGTGGGGGGAAAAAGCGGAACCAGGGGGAGGAGGGTGGATGAAGAAGTTCGATCATTTCAAAGAGCTGTCAGCTCTTTGCCATTAACGTTCATGCTCCTGTCCCCATCTCTCTCTCAAAGTGGATGTACCGCCCCTGTCCATCTCCAAGTCTGGTCATTAACCTGGAATATCAAACCTTTCTGCTAAAGGAGATCGTGTCTTCTACCTCTACTGAGCTCTCCCAAGTGCTAAGCACAGTGCCTTGCACACAATAGGTGTTCAATGAACACTATAGCTTAAGTCCCCTCTCAACTCTGACCTCTCCCTCCCCGGGCCCTCCGGTCTGTCATTTCCGGTCTACCCGGAGCCCAACTCCTCCATGAAGTGCCCCCTGATTGAGGGTCCCTTTGCGAGGCTGCCGGGCTCCATGTGGTCAGAAGCTCTCTGGAGCCAGGGTTCACCTGAGATTAAAGGTCACTGTGCTAGTAGGTGGCTCCGTAGCTCAGTGGTTAGAGCACTAATCTTGTAAACCAGGTGGAGCGAGCTCAATCCTCGATAGGGCCTCGTACCCTTAATTTTAAGAAGCAGCATGGCATGGCGGATAAAGCCCGGGGCCTGGAACTCAGAAGGACCTGGGTTCTAATCCCAGCTCCGCCGCTTGCCTGCTGTGGGACCCCGGGCAAGCCGCTTTACATCTCTGTGTCTCAGTCACCTCATCCGTAACATGGGAATTGCGACTGTGAGCCCCAAGTGGGACAGGCACTGTGTCCAACCCAATTTGCTTGTGTCCACCCCGGCGCTTAGTACAGCGCCTGGCACACAGTAAGCGTTTAACAAATAACACAGTTATTATTGTTAGTAGTAACAGCAGCTTGGGGGATGGAGTTGGGTGGGAACTCAGCTGCATCCCTCAATACCAGCAGAATTCCCGGGGAAACAGCATGCCCGCTGCTCTCGCTCGCAGTGCCCAAGCTCACCCGTGACCTCTCCGCCGTTGGCCTCATCGCTCTTCTCCTCCGCCGCCCGAGGCTCGACGGTGGCGTCTCCGTTCTCCTCGGGGCCTTTTTTGGGGCGCTGCCGGGCTTTGGCGGCTTCCTTCTTCTTGGCCGCTTTCTTCTTGGCTAGGTCGGAGGGCATGGTGCCGGTCTACCTGATCTTACTCTCAGGGTAGCCTGGGGCGGGGGACGATGCAGGGGAGACCACCGTTAAACCCCGGACCCACCGATCCCTCTCCCCTATCTCCAGTCCCTCTCCACCCTCGTTCTGCGTTTCTCCCCCTGCTCGAGAAGCAGCGTGGCACAGTGGAAAGAGCCCGGGCTGGGGAGTCAGAGGTCGTGGGTTCGAATCCCTGCCGCCCGTCAGCTCTGTGACCTTGGGCACGTCAGCTGACTTCTCTGGGCCTCAGTGACCTCCTCTGTCAAATGGGGATGAAGACCGGGGGGGGGGGCAACCTGATAATAATAACGGTGGTATTCGTTAAGCGCTAATTGTGTGCAAAGCACTGTTCTAAGCACTGGGGGGATCCAAGCTGATCAGGATGTCCCACGTGGGGCTCACAGTTTTAATCCCCATTTTACAGAGGAGGTCACTGAGGACCAGCGAAGGGATCTGCCCCCAGTCACAAACTGGCAAGTGGGGGAGCCGGGATTAGAACCCATGATGATGATGACGCTATCTGTGAAGCGCTTACTACGTGCAAAGCACTGTTCTAAGCGTTGGGGGGGGGATACAAAGTGATCGGCTTGTCCCGCGTGGGGCTCACAATCATAATCCCCATTTTCCCGATGAGGTCACTGAGGCCCAGAGAGGCGAACTGACCGGCCCCAAGTCCCACAGCAGACAAGCGGCGCGGCCGGGGATTAGAACCCACGACCCCGACTCCCGAGATGACCTTGTCTCCACCCCAGCGCCTAGCACAGTGCTCGGCACCTGGTAGGCGCATCCCAAATACCAAGGTGATCCTTATCCTCTCCGTTCGGGCGTATCTGCGGAGCGCTGCCTGGGTGCAGGACACTGTGCTAAGCGCTGGGGAGGACGGACCATAGCAACCGACGGACACAACGAGCTGAGACCCTTCGATGCCCAAGTGGTTTCAAGGCCCGGAATTAGGGGTCAATCCTCCCCTCCCCCCTCCCCTGCAGTTGCCCCCCACCCCCCATTTTCCCCCCCGTTTTGCCCCCGGCCCGCCCGGGCCGGTCCTTCCCGCACTGACCCGGCCTCGCCGCTGGGCCTCTGGCGTAACCGGGCCGCTCCGGCCCCTCCGCGTGCGGCCGGCTCGCCAACCAATCGGCGCCCGCCCTGGGCCCGCGCGGCCCGCGCAGCCTCCCGGGAAATGTAGTCCGCCCGCCCGCGCCTCCTCAGCCTGGAGCCCGCCGTCCAAACTACCTGTCCCGGGAGCCTCGGCGCCCCCGGAATGACGTCGGCGAAACCGCCCGCATCGCCCCCTGGGAAGTGTAGTCCTCAATCCCGCCTGGCTCTCCTCACTAATCACGGTGGAACTACAACTCCCAGGCGGCCGTGCGCCCAAGGCCTCGCCCGCCTCCGGCTGCTCGTCGAGGGGGATGCTGGGAAATGGAGTTCGCCGGTGGGGGTCGCCGGAAGTAGTTTGGGCGGGCCGTTAGTCATTATTATTCATTAATAGTGATTGATAATAATAATGATATAATGTTGGTATTTATTAAGCGCTTACTATGTGCAGAGCACTGGGGAATACAGGGTAATTAGGTTGTCCCACATGAGGCTCACAGTCTTAATCCCCATTTTACAGATGAGGTGACTGAGGCCCAGAGAAGTGAAGTGACTTGCCCACAGTCACCCAGCTGACAAGGGGCCGAGCCGGGATTCGAACCCATGACCTCTGACTCCCAAGCCCGGGCTCTTTCCGCTGAGCTAACAGTCTTCAGCGCACCGTCTTCATCCCCATTTTACAGATGAGGTAACTGAGGCCCAGAGAAGGGAAGCAACTCGCCCAAAGTCACACAGCCGACAAGTAGCAGAGCTGGGATTAGAACCCATGACCCCTGCAGCGTGGTTCAGTGGAAAGAGCCCGGGCTTAGGAGTCAGAAGTCGTGGGTTCTAATCCCTACTCTGTCGCTTCTCAGTTGGGTGACTTTGGGCCAGCCGCTTCGCTTCTCTGGGCCTCAGTTCCCTCATCTGTAAAATGGGGATGAAGACTGTGAGCCCCACGTGGGACAACCTGATGACCTGGGATCTCCTCCAGCGCTTAATAATAATGATAATACTAATAATGTTGATATTTGTTAAGCGCTTACTATGTGCCGAGCACTGTTCTAACCGCTGGGGTAGACACAGGGTCATCAGGTTGTCCCACGTGAGGCTCCCAGTTAATCCCCATTTTACAGATGAGGGAACTGAGGCCCAGAGAAGTGAAGCCACTTGCCCACAGTCACCCAGCTGCCAAGTGGCAGAGGCGGAATTGGAACTCATGACCTCTGACTCCCCAGCCCGGGCTCTTTTCCACTGAGCCCCGCTGCTTCTCAAAGAGGCTTAACATATGCCCACTACTATTATTATTTATCTAGACCGCCGCTACCGATGCTTGTATCTGCTGTCTGCAGGCCCGCTGTGGGCCAGGGCTTGTCCCTTGGGAGCGCTCAGCACAGCGCCGCGCTCAATAAGTACGATCGAGGGGGCGGGGGCCTGGCGCCGGACCATAGAGAGGAGGGCGGGCGGGGTCCTCCGGCCCCGGCGGGAGCGGCCGGAAGCGGCTACCATAGAGACCGGAAGTGGGCCGGCCAGGCTCCGCCCTGTGAGGTGGCAGCTGTGCTGCAGCTGCAGGAGGAGGAGCAGCAGCAGCAGCAGCAGCGGTAGCAGCGGCAACAGGGCGCGGGTCTGCCCCGGTTCCCTCGGGGTCGATCGGCGCCGCTCCTCCTGCCCTCTCCCTTCTCCCCTCTCCCCTCCAGTCCTGCAGCCCCCTTCTTAAGTGTCCTCGGAGCTGGGAACGGGGTCTGCCCCATTCCCTCCACCCCTGGAGCCAGTCCTTCCCCCCCCCTCCGGAAACCAGCGCCTCTTCCCACCTCCCTACAAAACCTTAGATGCATCCCCTTTTCCCCCACCCGTCGTCCCCCCCCCAAAGATTGGCTTAAATCTTTTTTTTGGAGGGGGGGGTGGGTGTCTTCCACCTTGGGGGAGACCAGATCCGGCCCCAGTCGGGCTCCGTAAAGGATTCGCCGCCCTCCTCCCCATTCGAAGCTTTCCGAAGACGCTGCCCAAAGAGGCCCGCAAGAGTCGGTCGGACTGGCAACGGAGCGAGGGCTGCGAACATGGCGGTTTGAGCAGTCGGCTCACGCCCCCGCCGCCTCCTTCCTCCAGGACCGGTGGGGTTTCTCCGACTGGGGTCCCGAGGAAGGGTCGTCAGTGGGGTGTCGCCCCCTTAGAGCTCCTGGGCGGAAGAAAGTCTCCTGTTGCCACGGAGGACCTGCTTCCGGGAGTTGGGAGCGTCTTGTCCCCTCGCCCCTAAGGGGCCCGGAGGCGGGGCATCGCGCCCGGGCTGCCCCCCCGAAGGGAAGGATGCGGCCCCATCGCTCCCCCTAAAGTCCCGAGCTTCCTCCGCCTTGGCCCGGAGCCCCGGGGAGCTGGGTGTATGGCTCATCGCCCCCCGCTGCCGCAGCTCCGATCCTGCCCTGCTCACCCTTGGGGCCCGGGCAGGGCGTCGGGCCGGGAGGCCGTTGCCAAGGAATTCCGGGCTTCCCGAGCGGTGCCCCTCTTCCTCTCCAGATTTCCCGGGTAATGCCGGAGCTGGGCCTCGGGAGCCCTCCAGCCTCGCCCAGCGCTCCGTCCCGAGCCCCGTCCATCCTCATCCCCATCCTCATCCCCGAAGGCGCGCCCCCAGTCTGGCCACCATGCGCCTGGGGTCCCTCCTGGCCGTGCTGCGGCCGGCGCTGCCCCTCATCCTGGGACTGTCCCTGGGCTGCAGCCTCAGCCTCCTGCGGGTCTCCTGGATCCAGGGGGAGAGCGAGGACCCGTGCGCGGAGGCGGCGGCGGCGGCGGAGCCCGGGGGCCCGCGGAACCCCGATCCCAGGGCCCGGCAGCCTCACGGCGACGACGACTTCGAGCCCCGCATCGTCCCCTACTACAGGGACCCCAACAAGCCCTACAAGAAGGTGCTGAGGTGAGAGCCCCTCACGCCACGGACCCCCCCGGGCTTCAGGCGGGGCCTGCCCACTTTCCCCAAGAGACCCGCTCCCCACGCCTGACTCTTTGGAGTAGACACCCACGCTGCAGGCAGATGACAGAGCCGGGATGGGAACTCGGGCCTGCCGACTCCCGGTCCTGCGCTCTTTCTTCTAAGCCTCGTCGCTTCCCCTGACCTAGTGCGTCCAGCCCAATCCCGGGAGGCACGGGGTGAGACCCCCCCCCTTCAGTGCCAGGTTCACGGGAAGGCGGGGGGCGTCACGTCCCTGAACACACCCAGGTCTATATGCTGCTGCCGGACCCTCTCCCTTTCGGCAGAAGCGGGCTCCCGTGGGGAGGGGGTGCAGCCGATGGCCTGCAAACTCTTTCTAGTCAAGCTCATCGTGGGCAGGGAATGGGTCTGTTCTGTTGTACTCTCCCACGTGCTGAGTACGGTGCTCTGCACACAGTGAGCACTCAACAAATATGATTGCCTGCCACCTCCCTGCAGCCGGGGGAGGGGGACCACCTCCCCGAATCCACTCTCTCTCTCCATCATTCTCCCTCTCCCCCGACTTCTCTCTTCCTCCTCCCCCACCCCGGCCCGCACGTCCATCCGCACGTCCGTCTCCCCCCCGCAGGACCCGCTACATCCAGACGGAGCTGGGGTCCCGGGAGCGGCTGCTGGTGGCCGTGCTGACGTCCCGGGCGGGCCTGTCCGGCCTGGCGGTGGCGGTGAATCGCACGGTGGGGCACCACTTCCCGCGGCTCCTCTACTTCACGGGGCAGCGGGGGGCGCGGGCGCCGGCCGGGATGCAGGTGGTGTCCCTGGGGGACGAGCGGCCCGCCTGGCTCATGTCCGAGACGCTGCGGCACCTGCACGCCCACTTCGGGGCCGAGTACGACTGGTTCTTCGTGATGCAGGACGACACGTACGTGCAGGCCCCGCGGCTGGCCGCCCTGGCCGGCCACCTGAGCATCAACCAGGACCTTTACCTGGGCCGGGCCGAGGAGTTCATCGGGGCCGGCGAGCAGGCCCGCTACTGCCACGGCGGCTTCGGCTACCTGCTGTCCCGCAGCCTCCTGCTCCGCCTGCGGCCCCACCTGGACGGCTGCCGCGGGGACATCCTCAGCGCCCGGCCCGACGAGTGGCTCGGACGCTGCCTCATCGACTCCCTGGGCATCGGCTGCGTCTCCCAGCACCAGGTAGGCGCCCTCCCTCCCCGCCGGCACCGGGTAGGCACCCCCACCGGTACCGGGTAGGCACCCCCACCGGTCCTGGTGACGCCCCTCTAGATTGTGAGCTCACTGTGGGCGGGGAACGGGTCCCTTCTCTTGTTCTGCTGGACGCTCTCTCAGGCTCTTGGGACAGCGCTCCGCACACGGTAAGCGCTCAGTAAGTACGACTGACTGACCGATCCAGGCTCAGCATGTGCTCCGGGCCGAGCGCTGGGGTAGAAATAAGAGAAGATCAGGTCAGACCTGGGAACGGTAAACCGATGGAGATGCCCCTCTTGACTGTAAACTCGCTGTGGGCGGGGAACACTTAGTTCCCTGTTGTTCTCTCCCAAACGTTTAGTACAGTGCCCTGCGCACAGTCTTTGCCCAGTGTCCACTCTGGGTGGGGATGAGACCAGCTAGGTTGGCCCCGGCCCCTGTCCCCACGTGGGACTCACCCTCTAAGCGGAGAGAGGACGGGGATCGAATCCCCATTTTACGGACGAGGAAGCCGAGGCCCCGAGTCGCATAAGCGACTCTTCCGAGGTCGGGCAGCTTCCGCTCGCCATCCCCCCCGGCACTTCCACACCTCCCCTCGGTTCTAGATCGTACCGTCCTCTCCCAGGCGCTTAGGACCGTGCTCTACACGCAGTAAGCGCTCAGTCGGTACCTTTGATGGATCGATAGCTTCCCCGCTACTTCCCTCAGGTTTGACCTCACAGCGTCCCTGGGAGGCGGAGAAAGGCAAGTGGGCTTGTCCCCAATTTAGAGGGGAGAAAGCTGAGGCCCTGGGCAGTTAAGAGATTTGCCCGAGGTTCCTCGGTGGGCCAGGGGCAGAACCGGGCCCTCATCCGCTCGAAAGGTGGGCGGGCAGACGTGGTGATGGGCTGGGGAGGGCGGGACCCTCCTCTGAGACGCCCCTCATTGGGTCAAGGTGGGAGAGCTCTCCGCCGCCTGCCGCCGCGATACAGGGCTGTCTGGGGAACAGCAGTGGAGTTTGTCGTCTTGTCGGGCGTGGGGACAGTGATTCCCCGATACGTACCCTCGGGCCCCTCCCTCAGGGTCAGCAGTATCGCTCCTTTGAGCTGGCCAAGAACAGGGATCCCGAGAAGGAGGGGAGCGCAGCGTTCCTCAGCGCCTTCGCCGTGCACCCCGTGTCCGAGGGGACCCTGATGTACCGGCTGCACAAGCGGTTCAGCGCCCTCGAGCTGGAACGGGCCTACAGCGAGATAGAACAACTGCAGGTGACGGGGCCGGGGCGGGGGGCCTGAGGGCCGGGGGCGAGGGCGGGCTCAGCAGGCCAGCACCGGGTAGGAGCCGGGCGGGCGCACCCGGGAGAGGCCGCTCCGGTCCGCCAGCCAGGGTGACGGGGCGGGCGGGCGGGGGAGAGTGGCGGGTGTGTAAAGGGGGCGGAACGGGCGAGCAGAGAGGGCGAACCGGGCCTCCCCGTCCCCTCCGCAGGCCCAGATCCGCAACCTGACCCTGCTGACCCCGGAGGGCGAGGCCGGGCTGAGCTGGCCCGTGGGGCTCCCGGCCCCCTTCAGCCCGCGGTCCCGTTTCGAGGTGCTGGGCTGGGACTACTTCACGGAGCAGCACCTCTTCTCCTGCGCCGACGGGGCCCCCAAGTGCCCGCTGCGGGGGGCGGGCCGGGCCGACGTGGGCGACGCGGTGGACGCGGCCCTGGAGCAGCTGAACCGGCGCTACCAGCCCCGCCTGCGCTTCCGCAAGCAGCGCCTGCTCAACGGCTACCGGCGCTTCGACCCGGGCCGGGGCATGGAGTACACGCTGGACCTGCTGCTGGAGCCGTCACCCAGCGCGGCCACCGCCGGGCCCTGGCCCGCCGCGGTCAGCCTGCTGCGCCCGCTCGGCCGGTGGAGATCCTGCCCATGCCCTAACGTCACCGAGGCCACCCGCGTCCAGCTGGTGCTGCCGCTCTCGCCGCCGAGGCGGCGGCCGCCCGGCCTTCCTGCGGGCCTAACGCGGCCGGCGTCCTGGAGACCGCGAGCACGCGCTGCTGACCCTGCTCCTGGTGTACGGGCCGCGCGAGGGGGGCAGCGGCCGGGCGGGGGGCGCCCGACCCCTTCGCCGGGTGCGGGCCGCGGCGGCCGAGCTGGAGCGGCGCCACCCCGGGGCGCGCCCGCCTGGTTGGCCCGTGCGGGCCGAGGCCCCTCGCAGGTGCGGCTCCTGGACGTGGTGTCCAAGAAGCACCCCGTGGACACGCTCTTCTTCCTGACCACCGTCTGGACGCGGCCGGGCCCCGAGGCCCTGAACCGCTGCCCGCATGAACGCCATCGCCGGCTGGCAGGCCTTCTTCCCCGTCCACTTCCAGGAATTTCAGCCCGGCCCTGACCCCGCCCCGGCCGGCCGCCCGCCCCGCCCCGAGCCGGCCCGCCCCGCCCCGGCCGGCGGCCGCTTCGACCGCCAGGCCTCGGCCGAGGGCTGCTTCTACACTCGGACTACCTGGCGGCCCGGGCGCGGCTGGCGGCCGAGCTGGAGGGCCAGGAGGAGGAGGAGGCCCTGGAGGGCTGGAGGTCCTGGACGTCTTCCTGCGCTTCTCGGGGCTGCACCTCTTCCGGGCCGTGGAGCCGGGGCTGGTGCAGGCCTTCGCCCCCGCGACCTGCAGCCCGCGTCTCAGCGAGGAGCTTCTATCACCCGGCTGCCGCCTCAGCAACCTCGAGGGCCTGGGGGGCCGGGCCCAGCTTGGCCATAGGCCCTGTTCGACAGGACAGGGCCAACAGCACCATAGCCGACCCCCCGGCGGGGGCCGATTCGGCACGCACGGAGAACCCCGGACCCTCGGGCGGCTCGGTTGGGGGTTTTTGGTTGGGGTTTTTTTTTTTTAACATAACATGTAAAAGTTCTTCGGCCAGATCAGCCCCGGACCGGTCGAGCGGAGCGGAAGGGGGTTGATGGGGCGGAAGGGGAGGGGCCGCCCTCACCCCCCCCCCCGGCTCCAGGAATTGCACCGGGTTTCTGGGGGAAAGACCTTTATGAGGCTCCGTGCGGCGGCCGGCTCGGGAGTGAAGGCGGGGCCCGGGGAGCGGGAGGGGACGGGGGAAGGAGAGAGGGAGAAGGAGGGTGAGGAGGGCCCCGGGGGGGCCGGCCAAAGTGGAGAGGGAGGGCAGTCTGGAGGCCAGAGTCTTAAGTGTTACGCACGCCCAGCGACTGCTCCAGCTCCTGTCTGCGCTGCTGGATCTGTAACGGGAGAGGGCCGGGGCTGGACAGACGGACAGAGGGGCCGGGGCTGGACGACCCGACCGAGGACTCCGACCCCCAACGGGCGCGGGGCACGCTGACCCGAAAAAGGCACCCCGAGGCCAGGGCGAGGTATGGGCCGGGAAGAGGGGTAAGATCGCTCTCGGGCGGAAGGGGCGAGGGTCCAGGCCCGAGCTGGGGCGCCCACCCTCCCTGTGGCCTCGGAAGGCCGCCGTTATATCAGAGTCTCCCAAGCACTTAGTACAGTGCTCTGCACACAGTAAGCGCTCTGTAAATATGATTCGCTAACCGACCGACAGACCGCGTACCTTGCAGTAGAAGTAGCGGCTCACGGCCTCCTGGGACCAGGGCTGGTGGTAGAACTCGGCCCGCCGCTCTTCCTCGGGATTCCCGGCCACGTCCGTCATCACCTGGGCCAAAGCAGCGCCGGCCCCCCGCCCCCCGTCACCCTTCCCGCTCTCCCTCCGGCCTGGCCGCGGGCCCCTCCCCGCTGGTCGACCCCCCCCCCCCCTTTTTCTGCTCCCCGGCCCCTAACCTTGAGATCCCGACTTTGGGAGCGCAGCAGGTCCTGAACGTAGCCCTTGGGGTCTCGAGAGAAGCTGAGCATGAAGTCCCTCTGGATCTTGAGCTGATTGATGGACTCGATGGTTTCGTGGATCTAGAGGAAGGAGGAGGGCTGAAGCCCGAGGCCGGCCGGCCCGGGAAAGACCAGGGTGCCCCGCCAACCCCCACAGAGGGATGGGGGAGGACGCCGAGTTTTGGGAAGCGGGGACCCTCGCCCCGCTCCCTGCCACGCTTCTGGGCCACGATCACGGAGCGGACCTTGCTGTCCAGCGCACTGATCTCCTGCTGGTTGGCGGTGGACAGGAGGAAGCTGTTCATCTGGCCCTTCAGCGGCTCCTCCACCTCCACGTCGATGTCGTAGCAGGCTGTCTTCTTCTGGTCTGAAGGGTCCACGCTGCCGGGATTGAGGGGGTGGGGGGGGGTCAGGTCCAGCTGGCGTGGGAGCCGGGGGTGCCCCGAGGAAATCGGAGGGGGCACCGAAGAGGATGAGGACCGGAAAGCAGGGAAGAGACTTAAGGCTGGAGGTGAAATGGCGGGATTGCGGGGGGGAATCCGTCTCACCTGATGACGTGATTGATGACGATAGGGTCCGGGGGCAACAGCAGGGCCGTGAGGCGCTGGGGGATCTCCGAGAACTTCAGCCGTGGGCAGTCGAAGATCTGCCAGAGGGAAGGGTGTTTGGGTGTGCAGGTGGGGCCGGGGGGTGGTCATGCTGCTGGTCTGGAGAGAGGGCAGCTCCCCAAATTCTTCCCACTCCTTGGGGACTGGTTATCCTGGAGGACCTCAACTCCCGCCACCCCCCCTTTTTTTTTCCTATTTTACGGTATCCGTTAAGTGTTGACTACATAACAGACACTATACTAAGCACTGGACGACACAAACTGATCAGGTCCGACAGTCCCTATCCCACATGGGGCTCACAGTCTTCATCCCCATTTTACAGACGAGGAAACCGAAGCACAGAGAAGTGAAGTGACCTGTGACGGAGGTGACAGAGCCGGGATTAGAACCCGGATCCTCCTGACTCTCGGGTCCGGGCTCTAGCCACTAGGCCGTGCTGCCCGGTGGTGGCCGGGGGGGGGGGCCGTCCCACCTGCTGGAAGTACTTGTCTCCGTTGATGTACTCCTTGTCGTGGGAGTCCTGCAGCCGGTTGGTCTTCACGTACTGCCACAGGGCCTGCACGATGGCCGAGCGACTCTGCGTGTGCAGCCCAGCAGCCGGGCCAGGCGTGGGTCCAGCTTGAACTGGGGGGGGCTGCAGGGAGGGGCGCAGGGGTCGGGAGCTGGGGTTAGGGGGGAGACCCCCCCAGCAGGGAACCCCTCTTCAGATGCCTGACCCATCGACCGATCCATCAGTGGTATTTAGTGAGCGCTTAACGGTGTGCGGAGCACCGTACTAGGTCCTTGGGAGGGTATAGTACGACAAGAGTTGGCAGACAGCTTCCCTGCCCACAACGAGCTTTCGGTCTACAGTCCCATAAGCTTAAGGGACCCATTTTTGGGATGGGGGGCAGGTGAGAAGGACCCGATCTCCCCTCCCCAGCACCAGCCACCCACCCGCCGGGACCTGAGTGCGAATGCTGGGTCCCCGACCTGGTAGTCTAGCATGAGAAGCAGGGTGCACCGCACACTCAGATCTCCCGGCCGCTTCACCTGGAATCCGTCCGTCTCCTGCGTTGTTGGCGTCCGGTGCCACTGCCCGAGAGAGTGGAGCCGGGTCACCTCCCTGCCCCCGGCGGGCACGGGGGAGGGGGTTCCCGGGTCCCGGAGATCCAGGCCGGGGTGGTGCTGGGACCCAGGGCGGGCAGGGGGATCCGGAAGGATCTAAATGGACTGAGAGGTCCAGAGGGGGAGGGAGATTCTGGGGGGCTCTGGGTCTCACCTCAACCAGGTGGTTGTCAGGACCGTAGAGGTCCTTGTCCAGCTCAATGACCAAGCTCTTGAAGAAGGAGGAGAACTTCCTCTTCTGCTTGCTGGGCTGCAGGGGCAGAACGGGACCGTGGGGACAGAATGAGGCTGGATCGGGGGTGGGATCTGGGGGTGGAGGGCAAGATGTGTGCCACAGGGGCAGCCTCCCCCAGTCCCCGCCACCTCCATGTCCCCCTCCCTGGCCCATCTTACTCGGTCACCCCCGGGACCTCGCCCCAATCCCGGCCCCCGGCGACCCCAGCCCCGACCCCACCCCGGGGCCCGAGGAGAGACCTGGGCCAGGACGTACGTCATCCAGGAGTTTCCCCTCCACCCGCAGCTCCCAGGAAGCAATGCTGCCATCCGAGTCGTCGGCGTCCGGCTTGGCCGGGTTGAACGTGTTGGAGATGTAGAGTCGCAGCTTCCGTTTTTGCTGTGGGAGGGAGAGGATGTCCCCCACCCGCCGGCTGAGCCGCCTGGCCGATCCCCCAGTCCTCTCCCCTCCCCGCTCTCCGGCACCGACGCCTAACGGTCTGGCCCCGGGCCTTCCCATCCTCCTCCCCCGTCCCCGCCCGCCATCACACCTTCATCGGCCTCTTCAATGCTTCCTGGATGTCCACGCGCTTCCGCATGATGGTCTGGTCCAGCTTCCTCTCGAAGGCCAACAGGTCCATGTAGGCCTGGGACTCAGGGACCAGCTCCCGGATCTGGAGGGAGGGGGTGGCGTGAGGGTGGCGGGGGGAAGGAGGGTGGGTGGTGAGCCAGTCCTGGGCCGAACAATTCCGTTCATCACCGCCCACCTCGCCCAGGTCTGTCCGTCTGTCCCCTTGGCAAGGGACAGTAGTTGGTTCTTGATTCAGGGAATTCCGAGCCTCGTGGGGTGAGGCCCGGCCTGGTCTGGAGGTTGGGGGAGGGCCGGCAAGAGATCACCAGGTGTAACCTCAGCTGGACCTTTCGTCTCCCCGGTCCCCCGGGGAGTGTCTCTGAGAGGTCTCGGAAGGACGGGGACTCTGGCATGGGCACCGGATCGGTGCCCCAATACGTATGTTGGGGAGGGAGCTCTCTCTCTCTCTCTCTCTCTCTAATAATAATAATAATGTTGGTATTTGTTAAGCGCTTACTATGTGCCGAGCACTGTTCTAAGCGCTGGGGTAGACATAGGGGAATCAGGTTGTCCCACATGGGGCTCACAGTCTTAATCCCCATTTTACAGATGAGGGAAGTGAGGCACAGAGAAGTTAAGTGACTTGCCCACAGTCACACAGCTGACAAGTGGCAGAGCTGGGATTTGAACTCATGAGCCCTGACTCCAAAGCCCGTGCTCTTTCCACTGAGCCATGCTGCTTCTCTCTCACCTAGGGCAGTGCCCGACTGGCCCTCTCTCATCCTGAGCCCCATGGGGCCGACCGCTCCATCTCGCCGAACCTGGCCAGTTGCCCCAGTCCCCCATCCCAGCCCTGACCGACAGCCCCCGGCCCCCGGCTTCGTGCTTAGCTCAGCCCGCGTCCACCCCTCAGCCCGATCCCTCCCTCTATCAGCCTTCAGTCCCCCCGCAGCAGCCCGGGAGGCCAGCCCTGCCCCTCGGGACTCTCCCCAAACCCAGCCCCGAACCTTCAGCTTCTAGGTCCCGGCCCCTCGGATCTCCAGCCTGCTCCCCTCCCTCCCCTGGCGGAGGGGTCGGGGGGGGGCTCACTTCTTAATGAGCTTTAAACGAAAAGTGAAAGTGTCTGTGATGGGGAAGAGGGAGAGGGGGCGGCTTTGGCCCGTGCGGGGAGGGGGAGCCGGCGCAGTGGGTGGGGTGGGGTGCAAGGAGTGGGGTGCTGCTGTGAAAGGCACTCACCCTCTGAGGGAGTATTTTGTCAGCCATCTTCCTCCTCTTGGCACTGTACATTTTTTAAAGAAAAAACCGGGTTACCATGGCGACCGATCTGGGAGTAACGAGGCCACCTGCTAAATTATCCCGACATCTCCGCCCGCCCGGCTGGGGTCCCCGCCGACCGCCCGCTCCCCCGAGTGGCCACGCGGGCCCGGCCGCGGGGCGGGGGCTGCGGCCGGCGGAGGCCCCCCACCTCCCCCTCCAGATGCTGAGCTGGTCCCAGCTGCTTCCCCCCGGCCGAGTGCCCTCCCCTCCGCCTCCGGCCCCCCACCTTCCGTAGGACCGAACGAGGTCTGAGGGGGCTGGGGTTGGAAGCCGGGTGTGTGTAAGGGGGCGGTGAGCTGTGGGGAGAGGGATGGAGGGGGAGAATGGAGACTCGGGCCGGGCGGATCAAGAGAGCTGTTTGGAGGTGGGGTGCGGGTGTTGGGGGGCTTGGCTCGAGGTGAGGGGAGACCTGTCCTCTTTATCCTTGGGTAGGTACCGCCGTAAGCAGCCTGGCGAATGGGCTCTCTGCTCCAAAGGCAGGCCGCAGACTAAACTAGCTACAGGGCAGAGGAGGAGAAGGAAGGTGGAGGCCGAAAAGGAGGAGCACCCCGAAGCCAGAGGGGCTGGATAATAACTACGATAACAATAATGATAATTATAACAGTAATAACTGTGGTTCTTGTTAATAATCAATAAAAATCAGAACTGTGGTACGTGTGAAGCGCTCACTACGTCAAGTACTGTTGTAAGAGCCGGGGTGGATACCAGCTAATCAGGTTGGTCGCAGTCCCCGTCCCACAGGGGGGCTCACGGTCTCTATCCCCCTTTTACAGATGAGGTAACTCGGGCACAGAGGAGTTAAGTGACTTGCCCCAGGTCACACAGCCGAGTGGCGGAGTGAGGATTAGAACTTAGGTCCTTCTGACTCCGAGGCCCGTGCTTTATCCACTAGGCCCCGGCGCTTCTCTGCCGGGCATTTTACTAAGCGCTAGAGTGAATTCAAGCAAAGTGGGTTGGACACGGTCCCACATGGGGCTCACAGTCTTAATCCCCATTTTCCGGGTGAGGTAACGGGCACGGTGAAGCGACTTGTGCAAGGTCACACAGCAGACAAAGGGAGGGGCTGGCATTAGGACCCAGGTCCTTTGGGCTACCAGCTCTGTGCTCCATCCACAAGGCCACGCTGTTTCTCGTGGATCCAGGGCCTTTGGCGGGGTGGGTGGGGAGAGACAGGAAGGAGGCCTGGCCCAGTGATTTTCGACAGTTGATTTGAGACTTCACTCGGATGGCTCTCGGACCCCGCCCCACCGGCAACAAGTGTGGGAGGGAGAGTTGCTAGCCACGGAAAGGAGAACTGGAAAAAGCGTGGCCTAGTAGAAGGAGCACGGGCCCGCCGAATCCTGCTGTGTGACCTTGGGCCAGTCCCTTTCCTGTCCCTTAGTTTTCTCATCCGTAAAAAGGCGATTCAATCCCTACCCTCCCTCCTACTTAGACTGTGAGCCCCATGTGGGCCGGGTTCTGTGTCCACGTGATTAACTTGGATCTGCCCCAGCGCTCAGAACAGTGCTGGACTCATAGAAAGCGCTTAACAAATGCCATCATCGTTATTATTACAGCATTTACGGCAGAGAGACCTAGAGCAAACAAGGAAATAGCCCGATGGTCCTCATCCTCCCTTGGCAGAGCCAACGGAAGCTTGTCTGGGCTGCCCGCTATCTGATGGGCCTTGCGGTACCTGTCCGCGTCCTGGCACCCTTTCTCGCCTGGCACCCAGACGATCTGGCTCCCATGGCTGAGCGGAGACTTGCTGAGGAGGCCGAAGCTGCCCAGAGCCGCTGCCGAGTGTAGGGCCGCGCTATCCCCTGCCGGGACGCTCCTCCCGTGCCTCCCCTCCGCAGGCGGTCAGTCTATCGTATTTACTGAGCGCTTACTGTGTGCGGAGCACTGTACTGAGTGCTTGGGAGAGGACAGTAGAACAGACACATTCCCCCAGCCCAAGGCGAGCTTACACATACCGGCCTGGCGGTTCATCCCGGGGGCCCAACTCGAAGCCGAAAAGCCGAACACGTCGGACTCAGCTGGGGAAAACTCAGCCCGGTCGGGCCATCTCCCAAGGGTAACCCCTCTCCGGCTCCACCCCATTCCTGTCAACGCTCCACGGGTGTGGGAGTAGGTGGGGTCAGTCCGGAGAGGGTGGTGGGTCCCAAGTTAGTTGTGGGCAGAGAACTTGTCTACCGGTTCTGTTCGACTGTATTCTCCAGAGCGCTCGGTACGGTGCTCTGCACACAGTAAACGCTCAAGAAGTACCACTGATCGATCAACTGATTGGTCAGTTGGATCTCCCCGCTTCAACGGTCCCCGCAGGGCTGGGATCTACTCAAGCCACTACCCAAGGCTAGAGACATTAGGGAAGCAGCACGATATAGTGGATAGCGCACGGGTCACGGGTTCTGGTCCCGGCTCCGCCACTTGTCTGCTGTGGGACCTCGGGGAAGTCACTTCACTTCTCTGGGCCTCAGTTACCTCATGTGAACAATGGGGATTGAGACCGTGAGCCCCTCGTGGGACAGGGACCGTGTCCAACTCCATTTGCTCGTATCCACCCCAGCGCTTAGTATGGTGCCTGGCACACTGTAAGCCCTTAACAGATGAGAAGCAGCGGGGCTTAGTGGAAAGAGCGCGGACCCGGGAGTCAGAGGACATGGGTTCTAATCCTGGCTCCGTCGCTCGTCTACTGCGTGACCTTGGGCAAGCCACTTAACATCTCTGTGACTCAGTCACCTCATCTGTAAAACAGGGGGCTAAGACTGCGCTCCAGGTGGCTTAACCTGGTTACCTCGTATCTACCCCTTAGAACAGTGCTTGGCACACAGTAAGCGCCTAACAGAAACCATCATTATTATTATTAGATGCCATCATTATTATTATTATCCAGGGACCGCGGGGGAATGGGTGGGGGAGGAGGAGAGCCCAACTGCAGCCTCTGATGGGTTGAGGGGCCTGATGGCAAAGAGGGAGGGGGCGTGGGGATAGGGCTGAGGGGGCATTCCAGGAACGGGGTGCCCAGGGACGGCCCGGCTGCTGCTTCGCTGTAATTGCGGCACTAGCCTCCTGATGGAGAGGGGTTTGTCCTGGCGGAGGGAGGGGGGACCCTCAGCCCTCTCCCACCACTCCCACCAGGGACGAAGCCACCCCGGCCCGCGCTCCCCCGGGGAACCTTAGGCCTCCGGCCCGTTCCCTGGCTCACCTGCGGCTCCGGGCGGGGGCTGCGGGCGCCGTCTGGCCCTGGCTCTGCCCCTGGCTCTGCCCGGGTGGGGGTGCCGCTCTCTTGCGGGCCGGCTCCATTCCAGCTGGGGCCAGGCCTGGACGCACGGCGGGGCTGCCCATGTACGGGGACCCCGGGGGACCCATGGGCGCCCCCTGATGGGGCATCCGGGCTCCCGACGGCATCCCGGGGCGCTGCAGGTTGGGGGGCAAAGCAGAGACGTCACTCATCCGGCGGGCCCGGAGGGGCCGACCCCCTCGCCCCACCCCGGACTCCCGGGGACCACCGCCACCCCCACCCCGAGGCACAGGCCGCACCGCTGGGGGGCAGTTCCTGGGATCAGGTGATTGGCAGCGGGAAGGGCGCCAAGGACAACTAGCGGGATCCCAGGGTGGTGGCACAGCCGTGTGTGATGTCGGTGCTCCCCAACCCCGCAGGAGGGGCACCGAGGAGGTCTAGTGGGACTCCCGGGAGGGTGGCACGGCCATGACGGTGCTCCCCATCCCCCAGGATGGGCACCGAGGATAACCAGTGGGACCCCAGGAGGATGGCACAGCAGAGTGTGACGGTGTTCCCCCTTCCCCCTGCGGGGTAGGGGGCTGGAGGAAAGGAGTGTCGGACCCTGGGCAGGGTCCTCGGCCTGCCCTTCGACGGTCCCTTGCCCGAACCAGGATGGGACGGGGATGGGGTGGGGAGGGAGAGGGGATCGGCCGGGGTGGGGGGGGTGAGACCAAGGTCAGCAGGGTCAGCGGAGGTCACTTGGAGGTCAATGGGGAGACAAAGCGAGGCTGGCGGAGAGTCGGACAGGGCTTAGTAGCCGGTGGAGGGTGGGCCGTCCGGACGGGTTCAATTTGGGCTTAAAGGACACGATCGGGGGGTCCGAGGGATGGACTCCGTGCCCAGTCACAGAGGGGTGAATGCGGGCCCGGGGACCCCCACCCTGCCCCCTCCCCCGGGTCCCCGGCTCTTGCGAGGAGCCGGGGGAGGGGCTGGGAGCGACCCCGCTGGCGGCCGCGGGTCAGGGGGCCGGGCGGGGCTCCGGGGAAGGAGGTGAGTCCGGAAACGGCATTCACCTTTCAACGGGTGGTCAGCTGATGGGCAAATGAAATGCAAATGAGGCGGTAAAGGGCTCGGCGGGCTCATTAACCCCAATTGTCCGGGAACTGGAAAGGGATGGGAGGGGGCGGGGGGGGGGGGGGAAGGAGAAGAGGGGAAGGGATCAGGGTGAGGGGAGGCCTGGGCTGAGGACTAGGGAAAGTCGACACTAGGAAAACCAGCTCTGCCCAGCCCCGGGACCCCGCCCCCCCCCCCCCCAAATGGCAGCTGCTGTCAGATACCGCCCCCGGGGACCCGGACTCGTCCCCCCCCCCCGGCCCCCCGATCACCCTAATTCCTCCCGCCGGCTGCCTCGCAGCATCTCCCCAGCAACCCGGGGATGGGGGAAGGGCAGAGAGGAGAAAGCCGCCGCCCGTCAATCTCCCCCTGAAAAGCCCCCTTCGCCTGTCCCTTTCTCTCCTCTCCCCAACGCCCCCCCGCCCGCCCCCCGCCCCCCAGGTTCCTGAGAGACCAGCCGGCCCGGCCCGCTGTCCCTGTCACTCACACCTAAGGGGCGGCTGTCCGACACCGAGCCTCAGGGGGACCGACCTTCTGGGCTGTCCGGCTTCCCCCTCCCGGCCCTCCCACCTCCCCCCCCCCGGGCCAGCCACATCTCCCACCCGCCCTCCCTGCCCCCCACCCATGCGCACACGCATTCACCCCCCTCCCCAAAACACACACACACACACACATACGTCGACAGGCCGGGTAGACAGGAGCGCTGAAGCGGGGGTGGGGTGGGAGGTGGGTGGGGGGAGGGGGTCAGGGCTGTGGCACGGTAGAGGGAGAAGGATGACCGAGCTGATGCCACTTGGGTGAAATGAGTTTTCTGGATCCACATCCAAATGGGTGTTCGTTGCCGGGGGGTGGGAGGGGGTGGATGGGGGGGGCGAGGGGCAGACCCTCTGGATAAATCCAAGGAAGCTCGGGGGTCCCCCTCCTCCTAACACAGCCCCCTCCAGACACCGGCCCTTGACCCCCTGGGAAACTGACCCCCTCCCCCCCCCCCAGGGCAGAATCGGCCAGGCCCGCGCCCTGGGGTGAAGGAGGGGGCACGGCTAGATTTGGACGGAGCAAACCTGAGCCCTCCCCACCAAAAGAAAAAAGAAAAAGAAAATCAAATCAAATAACTGTACCCTTCCCGGCCCGGACACTGCCCACACTGTGAGGATCCATCACCCCCGCCCTCCCCACGTCTACTTCCCATCTGCTTCCCACATTCCCATCCCTGGTTGGTTGGAGATGGTGCATAATGTTTCCCTTTCCCCTTTCTCTCCGCTTGGGTATTTGGGGGACCCTCTGGCCCCTCCCCAGGATACTCGTCCCCCCCGCCCATCACCCTCCCCCGGCTTCTCTCTGGACGAAGCCTCACTGTCCTCCGTCCCCCCCCCGCCCCCGGACTGGTCTCCCCCAGATTCCCTTCACACCTTCGAGGCTCTGCGGCGGGCAGAGGGCTGACAGGGCACCCGTTTTCCCTACAGAACCCGTGGGGAGCCCCCTTCCCCCGCCCCCCGAGTCCGGCGGATTTCCCACCCCCCCCCACGACTCCCACCTCGCCCCCCCCCCCGCGACCCCCGGGGTCTGGGATTTCCCAGCCCGGCTCCTCGGTCACCTGCTCGCCCGCTGCCCGCGGGCGGTCACCTCTGGGGTGGGGGTGGGGGGCAGGGAGGGAAAGGAGGGTCGGGGGGCTTTTCCCGGAAAACGGGGGACCCCCCCCAACCGGGTGGGGGAACGGAGGATTGGGGTGAGGTGCAGGGCCCCTCCCCCTCCCCCCCGGACCATTCCGGACCCCCCCCCCCCCAGCTGGGCCCGGGGTGGGGGTCGGGGGTCGGGGGGCAGGGCCTCCGGGCATCCCGCAAGGCGGGGTGTCGGGGGGATCGGGGGGCCTGGGGGGGGGTGGGGGTCCTGCTCGCGCCTCCAGCCTGCAGTCACGCCTCCATTCAGCACAAGCCAGCTCGCTAACTTTCCCCACTCACCACCCCATGGACCAGAAACTCAAAAAGTTTGCTTTTCGTGGCTTTGCGCGCCCCTCCGGTAACTTCGTCTGCGGCCATCGGGGTGGGCTCTGCCTCTCTCTCTGTCTCTCTGCCTCTCTCTCTGTCTCTCCTCTGTCTCTCTTTCTGTGTCTCCTGTCTCTGTCTCTTCGCCTTTCTTTCCCTTTTCTGCCTTTTTCTCCAACTGTCCCCCCGTGAGTCCTGCTGGGCTCTCACACTTGCACTAGAGCGGAGTGGGGCGGGAGGAGGGGGGGCCCCTTCAGGGCGGCTCGGACGGCCGGACGGACGGACGGATGGACCGACGGACCGAGGCCCGGCCCGCCCCGCCCCGCCGCCGGTCCCCCCCTCCGCACCCGCCGCCGCCGCCGCCGCCGCCGCCGCCGCATTCCTCCACTGATAAGCCCCAAATAGTGGGCCTGTGCGGGCCGGGCCCCGGCTGTTTACTCTGCGGGGACAGAAAAGCCTCTGCCTTTTTAAACCTCGCTGTCCAAACAGCCCAGATAAGCCCCGGCCGCGGAGGGAGAGGGAGAGGCCACCGACACCGACACCGCCACCGCTCGGGATGCCACCGCCGCCGCTTCGCCCGCCCCCAGACCCCCGCCCCGGGCAGCCCCGGGGACCGACCGGGGGACCGACCGGGGGACCGACCGGGGGAGGGAGAGGGTAGGGATGGGGGGGGGAAGGAAGGAGGGGGGGGCAGGGAAGATGTGGGAGGGAGAAGAGAGGAGGGAGGGGGAGAAGAGAGGAGGGAGGAGGGAGGGGGGAGGAGGGAGGGGGAAGGAGGGAGGGGGGAGGGGGAAGGAGGGAGGGGGAGAAGGGAGGGGGGAGGGGGAAGGAGGGAGGGGAGAAGAGAGGAGGGAGGGGGAGAAGAGAGGAGGGAGGGGGAGAAGAGAGGAGGGAGGGGGAAGGAGGGAGGGGGAGAAGAGAGGAGGGAGGGGGAGAAGAGAGGAGGGAGGGGGAAGGAGGGAGGGGGAGAAGAGAGGAGGGAGGGGGAGAAGAGAGGAGGGAGGGGGAGAAGAGAGGAGGGAGGGGGAGAAGAGAGGAGGGAGGGGGAGAAGAGAGGAGGGAGGGGGAGAAGAGAGGAGGGAGGGGGAGAAGAGAGGAGGGAGGGGGAGAAGAGAGGAGGGAGGGGGAGAAGAGAGGGGGGGAGGGGGAGAAGAGAGGGGGAGGGGGAAAAGAGAGGAGGGAGGGGGGAAAGAGAGGAGGGAGGGGGGAAAGAGAGAGGGAGAAGGGAAGAGAGAGGGAGAAGGGGAAGAGAGGGGGAGAAGGGGAAGAGAGGAGGGAGGGGGGAGGGGGGAAGAGATGGAGGGAGAGGTGGGGGGAAGGAGGGAGGGGAGAAGAGAGGAGGGACAGAGAAGGGGGAGGGAGGGGGGCAGAGGTGGGGGGAGAGGAGGGAGGGGAAGAGAGAGGGTAGGGGAGCAGGAAGGGTAAGGTGGGAGGGATGGAAGAGTCAGTAAGGGACGGGAGAGGAGGGAGGGTTGGAGGGAAGAGAGGGAGAGGAGCTAGGGGAGAAGAGGGAGGTAAAGGAGAGGAGGGAGGGAGGCTGGGGAAGCCTCAGTGGAGGGGACGGCGGCTCTCACACAAATACTTTCTCAGTTAGAAAATATAGCAGCAGAGCAGCGGGAAACAATTGATTCCAACTTTCCCCCAAGTCCCTCCTGCTCATTTCTAAGGCCCCTTTCCCCAGAGACCTGGCAGGGCCCAGCACGGAAACATTCACTGGCAGCGATTCCACCAAGAGACCAAGAATGGAGCCCCTTCCGTGCGGGGCAGGGGGGTGGCGGGGAGATGGAGCTGTGTATGTGTGTGTGTGTGTGTGTGTGTCTGTGTGTGCTGAATCCATATGTGTATCTGGGTGTGCATGTATTGTGAGGGTGTGCTAGCTTTTGTATGAGCCTGCTTGTGGGTGTGCAAGCCTTTATCTGCTTGTATGTGTATGAAAGTCCCTATATCTGTGTGTGTCTAAAAGCAAGCCTGAATCTCTTCGTATGTGCAAACCTGTATCCGTGTGTGTATGAACTGAATTATGTGTCTGGGTGAATAGAATGTGCATGTGTGTGTGTGCATGTATGTGCTGGGGGTGGGTATGATGGCGGCTGGAGCCGGGTGGGTGGAGGTGAAGCTGTGTGAATCGGTTGGCCTCTGTGTGTGTGTGTGTGTGTGTGTGTATTTCTGCGGATGTGAGTCTGTGTGAGAAAGATGGCAACAGGGAAAGAGAGGAGGAGTATCTGGGATAAAAGGACAGAGAAAGAGTGTGAGAACAGGAAGGGAGAATCTGGGAAGCTGGGGGAGGGAGGAGAAAGGAAAGGGAGAGCCAGGCAGAGGGAGGGGCAGGATGAGAGAGGCGAAGGAATCTGAGGGTGGCGGTGGAGGGGGGCCCGAGGCTGGCCGGGGACCCTATCCCAGAGCTGGGGGGAGTGGAGGGAGGGCGGATGGACACAGAGTGGTCCCTGCTGGGGGGGCTGCTTTCGACTCAGAGAAGAATTCCTGGCAGGACCAGCTGCAGGGGAAGCCTTGTCTTATGGTGTTGGTTCTTCCCTGGAGCAAGGCGGGGGGGGGGGGGGGGAGGTGGGGTGAAGCAGAGAAGGTGGGCGGGGAGGGGATGGGGAGGACAGAGAGGAAGCTCGAAGGGACCAATCTCGGACATCCAGAAGGCAGAAATGTTTGCCAGCCTCAACCGGAGCCCAACTGCCCAACGCCCGGCTCCCCGGTCGCCCTCTCCCCTCCCCCGGCCCGGCCGACCCCGGCCCTGCCCGGCCGACCCCGGCCCTCTCCCCTCTCCAGCAGTGTTGGAGTACCTGCCAGCAACCCAGGAGCACCCAATGTGTCTCTGTGACGGACAGGTCCAGACCGCGGGTAGAGGTCTCTGCCGCTCCTCCCATCACCCAGATGTGTCAGCAGCAAATCCATTCAGATCGGCTACAGCCAGAGCACAGCCAAAGAATCAAGGCGACCGACCCCAAACTCGTGTACACCAAAGCCCCGCTTCCGCTCTGGCGCTCTTCGGCCCCATTCTACAGATGAGGTAACTGAGGCCCAGAGCAGTGAAGTGACTTGCCCAAGGTCACACCGCAGACACGTGGCAGAGCCGGGACTAGAACCCGGGTGGAGGGGGGCAATCTGGCCCCTCACCCCCCCACCCACCCGAAAGTCTGCAATGTCAGTGCTGCCGGAAGCGTCGGCTAGAGGCCGGGGGCGTGCGGGAAGCAACGCTCTGGGCACCATTTGGTCGGTCCCATGGGTGGCGGGGGACACGCTACCTGGGAACGACCCTGGGGGTCAACGACCATGCGGACCGTCGGTACGGTCCCTTTACTGGGGATTCCCCCAACAGGATCCACCTCGTTCTCTCGGTGTAGGAGCCCCCGGGCCTCAGGAACACAAACACACATAGACATGCATATAAATACATGTGTGCACATGCCTATGCATCCTTCCCACTCCCCCAACACACACACACCCTGCTCCCACATGCACGTGCCCACTGGAGCGTGGGGAATAGCTCATGCCAGGTCCTGATGCCAGCGGATCGAACTCGAGGACAAGCTTCTCGTTGTGGGTGGGGAATGTGACTGTTTATTGATATACTGTACTCTTCCGAGCACTCAGCACGGTGTTCTGCACACAGTAGGCGCTCAGTGAATACGACTGAATGAATTAACGAGCTCCAGTGTGCTCAGGCTGAGAGGGGTCTGTTTGGATGGAGTTGGAGGGAGCCTGTGGCTTGTCTTTCCCCATTAGACTGAAAGCCCCTTAGAAGGCAGGCAGGAATCACAGTTAATACTTCTACGATTCCCAATCACACAGGACAGTGTCCGGGGGAAGGAGCTCAATCCCTAACTATGGTACTTGTTAAGCACTTGTTAAGCTTGTTATGTGCTAAGCACTGGGGGAGATAAAGTTAATCTGATTGGACCCAGTCCCTGTCTCACATGGGGCTCACAGTCTTCACCCCCATTTTACAGATGAGGTAATGGAGGCCCAGAGAGGTGAAGTGACCTCCCCAAGGTCACACATCAGACACGTGGCAGAGCTAAGCTTCAAACCCAGGTCTTTCTGACTACCAGGCGGGTCCTCTATCCAGGAAGCCACACAGCTGGGGATGAAGGGTGGGATGAGCAGGACAGGGCGGAGAGTGGGCAGTGTCCTGGAGGAGGCTTTAGGGGAAGCTTGCCACTCTGGCCAGCCATAGTCACCACTCAGCAAGCAGGGTCTCCTCCATCTCCTCCTCCTAATCTCCATAACCACTGACCTTTATTACTATTAATAATAATAATAGTGGCATTTGTTAAATGCTTACTATGTGCCAAGCACTGAACTGAGCAGATTTATGATAGATTTTAAGCTCACTATGGGCAGGGAATGTGTCTGCTAACTCTGTTGTACTATACTCTTCCAAGCGCTTAGTACAGTGCTCTGCACATCGTAAGTGTTCAATAAATACCATCGATTGATTAACAGGCCGAGCACAGTCCTTGTCCCACATGGGGCTCGCAGTCTAAATAGGAGGGAGATCAGATATCGAATCCCCATTTTAAAGATGAGGAAATGAAGGCACAGAGAAGTTAAGTGACTTGTCCAAGGTCACATAGCAGGCAAGAGGCGGACCGGGGACTATGACTCAGGTCCTCTGATTCCCCAGCTCCTTCCAGTAGGTACTGTGGCTTCCTTTCTCTCCCTCCTCTCCTCCACCTGGTCTGCACACATGCACAGGGAGGCTCCAGGATCAGACTCCCCCCTCTCCACCCCGCCACCACTCCCATGGGCAAGTCCTTTCAGATGCCCCCACACCCAAAAACCACATAGGGACCAATACATGCACACGGAGATGTACGATGTGCGAACATACCCGCCCCCAGCTTCACGCACACTTGCATCCAGGAGCATAGATACACATATGAACCCATCTGCAGGGACACACGTGTCCATCTCTGCAGTCCCCTCTGTGTCACCTACGCACTTGACTGCAGACCCCTTAAACATTTTGAGACGTTCCTCAGCCCCGCCACACCTATATACGTATCCTCCCCCTCTACTATTTCCCCTTTCTGTAATTGATTTTGCTGTCCGTACCCCCCGTAGACTGTAAGCTCCTTGTGAGCAGGGATCGCGTCTACCAACTCTACTGAATCATATTCTCCCAAGCGTTCAGTACAGCGCTCTGCACACGGTAAGCGCTGGAGGAATACCGTTGATTAATAGATACCCATATGGACCCATCTGCACCGACCCACGTGTGTGTCTCCGCAGAGACACACAGGACTCCACCTTCAGGGGCACCGACCTGCATCCCAGTTGGACCCGGCTGGTCAAGCTAGGATGGGCCAGTTTGGGCTGGGGACTGAGGAGCACAGTGCTCTGCACACAGTACGCGCTCAATAAATACGATCGAATGAAGGAACGAATGAGCAGTGGCCACACTGCCCCCTGATGTCAACCCCCATCAGCTTGGGGGACGCAGGTGATGTTTTAGTCGAATCTTGGCCGGGGTGGAGGGGGAGAGTCTTTTTTTAAAATTTAATTCATTCAATCGTATTTATTGAGTGCTTACTGTGTGCAGAGCACTGTACTAAGCGTTGGAAAGTAGCTATTTGTTAAGCACTTACTACATGCTAGGCACTGTATTAGACACGCTAATCCGGATGGATGCAGTCTCTGTCCCATTTGGGGCTCCCAGTCTTAATCCCCATTTTACAGATAAGGGAACTGAGACACGGAGAAGTGAAGTGACTTGCTCGAAGTCGCCCAACAGACAAGTGGCGGGGCCGGGATCAGAATCCAAGTCTTTCAGACTCCCGGGCCCGGGCTCTAGCCACTAGGACAAGCCGCTGCTTTTCCCAGGTGGGACGCAGGCCCCTGGCTAAGGCCCTAGCCCTGCCCGAGGCCCAGGTGCCGATAACCGGGTGTCCCGGTGTCGCGGCGTGCCGGCGTCCCGGCTCAGGCGCTGCAGCAGCCGGAGCTGGAGTCCCCCCTGGCGTCCCCCCATCTCTCCTTCACTCACTGAAGCACCAACAGCACCAAATGGCAAAGCTTCTCTCTCTCTCTCTCTCTCTCTCCCCCCATGCAGGGGGAGACAGCCAGGGAGCAGAGGCCGGGGTCTCCCCCTGCAGCCGGCCAGGCTCTGGCCCACCCCGGGGACCCTGCGGCCCAGGCAAGGGGGTGGGTGGGGATGGGGGGTGGGGGCCACGACCCTCCCCTCCAACGCTGGGCCCTGGGGACCCCCGGGCAGCCCAGAGCCGGGAGTCCAGAGCAAGGCCCGGGCATGCGCAATGCACCTTCCCTCCCGTGAAGGTCAGCCCGTGGCCTAGCTGTGGGACTCAAAGGCAGTTGGAGGGAAGAGGAGGAGGAAGGCAAGGAGGAGGAAGGAGTGAGGAAGAAAAGGAGGGAGAGGGAGGAGGAGGAGGGAGAGAGAGGAAGGAAGAGGAGAAGGAGGGAGGAAGAAAAGGAGGGAGAGGAGGAGGAGGAAAAGGAAGAGGAAAGGGAGGAGGAGGTGGGAGAAGGAAGGGAAGAGAGAAGGAGGGATAGGGAGGAGGAGAAGGAGGAAGAGGGAAGAGGAGAATGAGGAAAAGAGAGGAGGAGAAAGAAGAGGGAGGAGGAAGAGGAGGGAGTTTAACTCCTTCCTTTCCAGGAAGAGATGCTTGCAGCCTGCATGTCTCGGGGAAGGGGATGCAGAGAGGGTCCAGTAGCCCTAAATCCCCCCAGTTCCTGCCCCCTGTTACCCAAAGCCTGTCTGCAACCCGCTCTGGAGGGAGGAGGGGAAGAGGAGGGGAGCAGGGAGGGAGAGAGGGGGCGAGGGAGAGAAAGGCGAGGGAGGGGAGGCCGAGAGCTGGGGGAAGAGAGAAAATGGAGAGAACGGAAGGGTGGGCAGATGCCAAGGAGGCAGAGTGATGCTCTTGAATGCAAGGGTGGAGGAGGTTGGATCCGACTGGGGCCGGGGGCGGCGGGGGCGGCAGTGTCAAGGTGGAGGCGGGCGGTCCTCGGGAACCAGAGTCGGGGAAATGGGGGGCAGAGGAGGGTCTTCCCTAAGCCTGCCCCTTCTGGCCTCTATCTGCTGGTTTTTCTAAGTAATAAAGAAGGCTGGAGCTGTGAGGAGCGACAGAGGGACGGGGAGAGGACAGAGGGAGTTTGTGGGGATGGAAGAAGAGAGAGTGAAGTTCCCTGGGGTTGCTGAAGGTGACACGCCCTTCTTCCAGCTTCCTTGTGGGGGTCTCCCATCTCTGCACCTCACCCCACTCCCAAATCCCACAGCCCCACCTAATATCCCTGAACCCAGGCAGGCAGGCCTCCCTCCCACCCTAGGGGTCTTTTAGGGGTCCCCTGCCCTGGCCGCTCTGCCATTTCACCCATCGGTGCCCCATCTTTCACTGGAGGGCTGGGGGGTGGGATGGCAGGGGGTGGGGCCTGGGAAGGGGCTCAGGAATGATACCTATCCTCCTACTCTCCCATTTTCCCTACCTCTAAATTCATTTTAATGTCTGTCTCCCCCTCTAGACTGTTAGCTCCTTGTAGGCAGGGATCGTGCCTACCAAACCTAGTGTACTGCTCTCTCCCAAGTGCCTAGTACACTTTTCTGTACACAGCAAGTACTCAATAAATACCACTGACTGATTTATTAATCCTCTAGACTATAAGGTCCCTGTCTTCCAACTCTGTTGTGTTGTACCCTCCCAAGCGCTTAGTACAGTGCTCTGCACACAGAAAGCGCTCAATAAATACGACTGATGGATTGATGGGCAGAGGGTTCAGAATGACCTGATTTTGTTGGGGGAAGGGGTCTCTCCAGTCCTGCTGGGAATCTTCAGTCTTGATGGAGACTGGGGAGGCCAGTCCAAAAGTCACAGGTCTGATCTTGGGTGGGTGGGGGGTGGGGGGAGGTGGGTGTGTGCGTGTGTGTGTGTGTGTAGCCCCCTTCTCCGACCTCAAAGCCAGTGCTGTCTTCCCTCAGCCAGACACTTCCCAAAACCACTTGTCCTGGAACGCAGCTCCTGGGAGTTCCAAAGAATGCATTTTTTAAAAAATGGTATTTGTGGTATTACGGTATTTGTTAAGCACTTACTGTCTCAAGCACTGTCCTAAACCCTGGAGTAGATACAAGTTAATCGGGTTGGACTCAGTCCCTATCCCACCTGGGGCTCACAATGTAAGTAGGAGGGAGAGGAAGTATTGAACCCTCATTTTTACAATTGTAACTGAGGCATAGAGAAGTGAAGTGACTTGCCCAAGGTCACACAGCAAGCAAGTGGCAGAGCCAGGATTTTGAATCCAGGTCCTCTAACTCCCAGGACTGTACTTTTTCCAGTAGGTCATATTGTTTCTCATTCCTCTTCTCCCCAGGGCCCATCTTTTTTTTTAAAAATGGCATTTAAGTGCTCACTAAGTGCCAGAAACTGTACTAAGCACTGGAGTAGATACACGATAATCAGGTTGGTCACAGGCCATGTTCTCCTCGGGGCTCACAGTCTTCATTGCCATTTTACAGATAAGGTAACTGAGGCACAGAGGAGTTAAGTGACTTGCCCAAGGTCCCCCTCCACTGCCCATGCAGGCTGGTGTGGGGATTACGGGACACCTGGGGAGAGAGTAGGGGAAGGTCCCTGCCCCACACGCCATCCACCTCCATATCTTTCTTCATCCCCTCAGTCCCTCAGCACTTATATGTCCCTCACTGCTTAGTACAATGCTGGACACATTACAGCACTTAACAAATACCACGATTATTGTCAGTATTATTATTATTATTAGGAGATAGCATCGCCCCAGGAGAGAGGAAGAAAGCACTCAACCGAGAGCAAGCTTGTCTATAGCCGATTTTCTTTGGAAAAAGCAGGAAAAGGCAACCCGGAGAAATTCAAAATAAGGGAGCAAAGAGCAGATGGGGAGAGGGAGACAGGAAGAGGGAGAGTGTGGAAGAGGAGAGAGAGAGTGTGGTGGAGAGATGGAAAGGGAGAGGGAGAAGAGAGGGAGAGGGGGAAGAGGAGGAAGAGGGATGAAGTGGAAGGAGAGAAAGAGGGAGGGAAGGAGGGAGAGGAAGAGGGAGAGACAGGGAGAGGGAGGGAGGGAGGAGAAGAGAGGGAGAGAGGGGAAGAGGAGGGAGAGGGATGAAGTGGAAGAGAAGGAAAGAGAGGGAGAAGGAGGGAGGGAAGGAGGAAGAAAGAGGAAGAGGGAGAGACAGGGAGAGAGAGAGAGGAAGAGAAGATAGGGAGAAGGAGAAAAAAGGAAGAGGAGAGAGAGGGAGGGAGAGGAAAGGAGAGAAAGAGAATGAGAGAGATGGAGAGGGAGAGATGGAAGGAAAGAAAAAGCACCAAGAGTAGAGGAAGAGATGGAGAGACGGAAGGAAAGAGAGAGACATGAGGAGTAGAGGAAGATGGAGAGGGAAGGAAAGAGAGAACACCATGAGGAGGGAGAGAGGGAAGGAAAGAGAGAGGGACATGAGTAGAAGAAGAGAGGGAAGGAAAGAGAGACATGAGTAGAGGGAGAGAAGGAAAGAGGGAAGGAAAGAGAGAGGGAAATGAGTAGAAGAGAGGGAAGGAAAGAGAGAAAGACATAAGTACAGGGAGAGAGGGAAGGAAAGAGAGAAACACCATGAGGAGAAGAGGGAGAGAGGGAAGGAAAGAGGGAGCCATGAGGAGAAAGAGGTGGGGGAGGAGAGAGAGAGAGAGAAAGCGCGAGGGCCATGAGGAGAAGAGAAAAGCAGGATGGTCACAGCCTGTTGATCTCTCAGGTACGGCCTCAGCAATCATGCACTTCTGCACTCACCCCCACCCGTAGCACTTCCATACATATCGACTTCCCACGTTCTATCAATCAATGACATTTATTGAGTGCTTACTGTGTGCCAAGCACTTTACTGAACACTTGGAAGAGTACTATTTATTCACTATCCATTATCCTTTCTCTGTAAGTTATTCTGTGTCTTTCCCCCATACCCAGATTGAAAGCGCCAAGAGGGCTGGGATCGTGTCTACTACCTCTATTGTACTCTCTGAAGTGCTCAGTACATACTCTGTGCACATTTAGCGCTTGATAAATACCCATGACTGATTACACAGGAGAGCACCCCCAGTTCCTGGGACTCTCTGAACCAGCCCCTGTCCCGTTCGGGGCCTCGATTTCCCTCCATGTGACGGGATAGAGGAAAGTCACAGGTCTTTCAGCAATGCTCCTCCAGAAGGACAAAAGTCAGGAAAGCAAAAGGGCCAAACTTCCTCTATCTGCCACCAATCCTACAACCGGTTTTCTTTCTGTGCCCGGCTACCACTGTTCCCCTCCCCTGTCACCTCCCTCCTCCTCTGCCCCATAAAGACCCTGACCTATTCTGGGGTCCTGCCCAGCGATTCTGGTTTTAGGCCCTTATCCACCCAGAGAGGGGTCCCAATACACCCCCCTCCTTTGTACCACAGGCTACTCCAGAGGATCACCCCTCCTCTGGCCTGGAACGCCCTCCCTCCTCATATCCGACAGACAAATACTCTCCCCTCCTTCAGAGCCTTATTGAAGGCCCATCTCCTCCAAGAGGGCTTCCCTGTCTAAACCCTCCTTTCCTCATCTCCCACTCCCTTCTGCGTCCCCCTGTCTTGCTTCATTGGCTCTTCCCCCCTCGCAGCCTCACAGCATTTATGTCCATATCTGCCATTTATTTATTTATATTAACGTCTGTCTCCCCGTCTAGGTCGTAAACTCCTTGTGGGTAGGGAATGTATCTGTTTATTGTTATAGTGTCCTCTCCCGAGTGCTTAGTACAGTGTTCTGCACACAGTAAGTGCTCAATAAATAGGATTGACCGACTGACTCCCCCATATACCAACACATTACCCCTGGAAGGGAGGCCACCCCTCCTCTCATATACTTCAACCTCCCTCAAATTGGACATAGTCCCTACCCATACAGAGCTCACAGTGTAAGAAGTAAACCTGGCTCCGCCTCGTGTCAGTTGTGTGACCTTGGACAAGTCACTTCTCTGGGCCTCAGCTACTTCATCTGTAAAATGGAGATTAAGACTGTGACCCCTAAGGGGGACATGGACTGTGTCCAACCTGATTAGCTTATATCTACCCCAGCGCTTACTACAGTGCTTGGCACATAGTAAGTGCTTAACAAATACCGTTAAAAAAAAAAGAGGGGAGGGCAAGTGTCTTATCCCCATTTTGCAGATGAGGACATTGGAGCTCAGAGAGGTTAACTGACTTGCCTACGGTCACATAGCAGGTCAGCGAGATTGCTGCATCCCAACATGGGGGAGCCCAAACTTGCAACTCGCAGTACAGGATTCTCCTAGAGTCCTTACCCCCAGCACAGGGTCACAGAAGAAGCAGGAAAGTGGGGGAGGAAATACGGATGGGATGGAAATCAATCAATCAGTCAATTGATCAGTGGTATTTATCGAGTGCTTACTGTGTAAAGAGTCCTTTACTAAGAACTTGTGAAATTGCAATACAATAAAGTGGGTAGACACGATCTCCAGAGAAGCAGCATGGCCTAATGGCTACAGCATGAGACCGGGAGTCCGAAGGACCTGGGTTCTAGTCCCGGCACTGCCGCTTGTCTCCCGTGTGACCTTGGGCAAGTCACTTCCTAAATACGACTGAATGACCTTCACCTCTCTGGATCTCAGTTCCCTCATCTGTAAAATGGGGATTAAGAGTGTGAGCCCCATGTGGGACATAGACATGGACTGATTAGCTTATATTTACCCCAGTGCTTACTACAGTGCCTGGCATGTAGTCGGCACTTAACAAATACCATCACCCTCAGGGAGTTTGCGGTGTAGTGGAAAGACCTGATCTCTAAGGGACCCCTCTCCCTGACTCCGTGACGCTATGGGCAGGAGAAGCCCTCTCCCCATGGTGTGGGGCAGAGAAAGGACCGGAAGCTTCACAGAGCTGAGCCTGGTCAGCGGGTGAGGGGCAGTGAGGAGTGGGGGGCCTGGGCTGGGGACCGGGAACCTCCCATGACCAGACAGGGGGGTTCCTGCCTCAGGTGGCTCATCCCTCTGTCCTCCACCTTGCTCTCCCGTCCATCCCCTCCCGACTCCTCGCCACTTTCTCAAAACTTTTCAAAGCACGAAGGAAGCTGAGGTTCCCAGGGGAGCCATCCATTTTGGCTAAATGATGCAATCGTCAGAAGGCATTTTGCCTTCAATTTCCCGATGGGGTTGTGGAATAGCGTTCCAAACACATCGGAGCAAATTGTCAAAACGTGGGAGAAGTGATCTTTTTAAAGTTGAAACGAGGGCCCCTTGCCTTCCGTCGCAAATGCGATAATATTAGTCCGGCCACGGAAATTAACGCATGCCCAGCGGTGGGAGAGAGGACAGGCGGAAGGCAAGTAGCACTTGAACTCAGTTCCACGGGATATCTGACTAACGTGGCATTTTCATCAATGGAAGAGGGCTTCAGGCTTTGGAAGAGAATGAAGCATCTCGAAGACAGACCTTTAAATTATATATTACAAATTATTTATTTATATTTATGCCTGTCTCCCCCTCTTCGCTGTAAGCTTGTTATGGACAGGGAACGTGTCTGCTAATTCTGTTACCTGCTCCCAAGCCCTTGGTACAGCGCTCTGCACAGAGAAAGTGCTAAATAAATACCACTGATTGATTGATAGAAGGCAGCCAGGGAAATCAGCACTAATCAATCGATAGCATTATCGATTGAGGCAGCGTGGCTTAATGGAAAAAGCCTGGGCTTGGGAGTCAGAGGACTTGGGTCCTAATAATAATAACAGTATTTGTTAAGTGCTTACTATGTGCCAAGCACTGTTCTAAGCACTAATCCTGGTTCCGCCACTTACCTGCTGCGAGATCTTGGGCGAACCACTTAACTTCTTTCTCGTCATCATCAATAGTATTGATTGAGCGTCTGTTGTGTACAGAGCACTGTCCCGAGTGCTTGAGAGAGTACAGTTCCCTCATCGACAAAATGGGGATTTAATACCTGTGCTCCCTTCCTACTTAGAACATAGGACCTAATTTTCTTGTATCTACCTTAGCGTTTAGTACAGTGCTTGGCACGTAGTAAGGGCTTAACAAATACCACAATTAACCACGAGTCAGGAGATATAGGTTCTAATCCTAGCTTGGCCACTTGCCTACTGCGTGATCGTGGGCAAGTCGCACGATCGTGGGCTTCAGTTTTCTTATATGTAAAAAAAATGTATAAAATAGCATTTCTCCCTTCCCCTTAGACTGTAAGCCCCATGCGGGTCAGGGACGGTGTCAGTTCTAATTATCTTCTATCTGTCCCAGAGCTTAATGAATACCATTCTTATTATTTTAGAGAACTGTACCGCGGACCTGGGAGAGTACGATAGAATTAACAGACATGATCCCTGATCTCAAGGAGCTTTAACTCTGGTACGAGAGGCTGACACTAAAAGAATTTTTAGACAGGAGGAAGAAGGAAAAGGGGATATGTACATATGATAGGGCCCAAGTTCCTGGGTGTGTCAGTCAGTCAATCGTATTTATTGAGCACTTACTCATTGCCTGCCCACAACAAGGCTTACAGTCTGTGAGATCTGTCACACAGTGGGTTAGTGGTGGTGTCTCTCTGACAAGGGCCTAAAATAAGTCTGTTGGCCCTAGGGGAAATCAGGCAGCGGGGTGTTTGTGGCAGGGAAGAAGATGCCAGTGGTCTCAGGCTGGCATTTGGGGAGCAGAAATAACAGGAGTAGAAGTGACAGCATTTATTAAATGCCCACTGCATCCAAAGCAATCATATTTATTGAGTGCTTACTACACGCAGAGCACTGTACTAAGTGCTTGCGAGAGTACGGCACGGCACAGTGGACAGAGCACAGGCCTGGGAGTCAGTAGGTCATGGGTTCTTATCCCAGATGGGTCACCCCAAGTCACTTCACTTCTCTGGGGCTCAGTTACCTCATCTGTAAAATGGGGATTGAGACTGGGAGCCCCATGTGGGACAGGGATGTGTCCAACCCCATTTGCCTGTCTCTACCCCAGAGAGTAGTACAGTGCCTGGCACATAGTAAGGTTTACCAAACGCTATTATTATTATTACAATATGACAGAGTTAGCAGACACTTTCCCTGCCCATAACAAGCTTACAGCTAAAAGCACTGGGGAAGAAGTTCACCGATGAGCTGAGGATGCTAGATCCTTTCCCCAAGGGAAACTAACTAGTTACACAACCCCCGGAGCCCAAGAGGCCTTCTCTGACTAATCCCTCATTTCCTCTTCTCCCACTCCCTTCTGTGTCACCCTGATTTGCTCCCTTTATTCACCTCCCCCTCAGCCTCACAGCCCTTATGTCCATATCCGTAATTTATTCGTTTATATTAATGTCTGTCTCCCCCTCTAGACTGTGAACTCACTGTGGGCAGGGAATGTGTCCATTATATTGTTGTATTGCAATTTAATTTTTTTCATTACGGTATTTGTTGAGCCTATGTGCTGAGCTCTGTACTAAACACTTGGGAGATGCGCACAGCACCTCTTCCAGGAGGTCTGGAATCAGGGGATCACTTGGGGGCCTAATGGCTGCTGTGGTTTGAGTTCTTCCTGGGCTGCAGCAGAGGGTGAAGGGAGTTCTAGGGCCATGGACAGAGGGGAGGAGAGGGCGGCGGGTATGCAGCCCCTTTCCCACATGGTGGGATCACCTGACTACCGGTGTTTCAGGAGGGGGAGATGGGAATTCCTAGCATGGAAAGTGTGAGGTTGGTTGGGGGGGTGAGTGGAGGGTTGGGGGGTGCCTGGAGGCAAGGCCAATGTACTGATGGTGGTAATCCCCGCTGGACTGTGAGCTCATCGTGGACAGGAATGTTTCAGTTTGTTGTTATACTTTACTCTCCCAAGCGCTTAGTACAGTGCTTTGCACACAATAAGTGCTAAATAAATACAAATGAAGGAATGGCTGAAAGTGGAGGGCATGGAAGCAAGGTTAATGCACATTTTGTGAATCAGTGGGATTTGTGAGTGCTTTCTATAAGCAGAGGCCTGTACTAAGCATTTGGGAGAGAACAATTCAGCATGAGAAGCAGCCTGGCTTAGTGGATAGAGCCCGGGCCTGAGGGCCAAAAGGACCTGGTTTCTAATCCTGGCTCCGCCATTTCTCTGCCATTACCTAGGGTAATGTCGGTCTCCCTCTCTAAATCGTGAGCTCATTGTGGGAGGGGAGTGTGATGTTTACTGTTCTATTGAACTCTCATAAGCATTTAGTACAGAGCTCTGCTCACAGTAAGCGCTCAATAAATACAATTGAGTGTTAGAGTGAAAGTCACTTAACTTCTCTGTGCCTCAGTTCCCTTATCTGTAAAATGGGGATTAAGAATGTGAACTGTATGTGGGACAGGGTACTGTGTCCAACCTGATTATCTTCTATCTACCCCAGTGCTTAATTCAGTGCCTGCCACACAATAAGCGCTTAACAAATACCATTTAAAAATAAATACAGCAGAGGTGATGGACATGATCCCTGCCCTCAGAGAGCTTCTGGTGAGGCCCCAAAATTTTGGAAAGCTTTTTACAGATAAATCCTCGCCCTGGTGCACCACCCACGTGGTTCTAGGAGGGGGCTGCCCTTGTTTTTTTTTTTTAACATCCTTCGCTTCCTTTGGGGCAAGCCGAATCCCTGCCCTTTCCCTCTGAAAGCCATCCCCGGCTCTCTTTCTCCATATATGGGAACACTCGCAGCCCTGGAGAATTCAGAAGGAACAAATTCAGGGCCGAAAAAGCTTTGGCAGGGACAGAAGGCCAGTGGAGTCAGGGGGTGAAAGGAGGGCTGGGAGGCCAAGCCTCTAGTAATGGTAATAATAATAATAATATTCTGAACAATTGTAGTACTTGACAAGTGCTTAGTATGAGCCAAACACTGTGCTAAGGCCTGGGGTAGATATAGGATAATCAGTTGGACAGAGCCCCTGCCCCACATGGGATTCACGGTCTAAGTAGGAGGGAGAACGGGTACTGAATCCCCTTTTAATAATAGTAAGAAGAATAATTGTGGCATTTCAGCGCTTACTATGTGTCAAGCACTATACTCTGCACTGGGGTAGAAGCAAGATGATCGGGTCCCTTGTGGGGCTCACAGTCCAAGTAGGAGGGAGAACAGGTATTGAATCCCCATTTGACAGATGAGGAAGTGGAGGCTCAGCTCAGGGAAGTGACATGCCCAAAGTCATTCAACAGGCAAGTGTCGGAGACGGGATTAGAATTCAGGTTCCCTGCCTCCCAAGCCAGGGCTCTTTCCAGTAGGGCATGTGGCTTCTTTTTGCTGCCTCGATCCCAGCTGGTTCCATCCTCAGGGAAGGGTGGAGTCGAAAGGGTCAGAGGTCAAAGGAAGTGACCGTGGAGGCAGATGGATTCTATGGATTCCATCCCCTAATAATAATAATAATAATGATAATACCAATAATAATAATGTTGGTATTTGGTATTTGTTAAGCACTTACTATGTGCAGAGTACGGTTCTAAGCGCTGGGGTAGATACAGGGTAATCAGGTTGTCCCATATGAGGCTCACAAGTTTTAATCCCCATTTAACAGATGAGGTAACTAAGGCCCAGAGAAGTGACTTGCCCACAGTCACATAGCTGACAAGTGGCAGAGTCAGGATTCGAACCCATGACCTCTGACTCCCAAGCCCGTGCTCTTTCCACTAAGCCACGCTGCCTCTCTGGATTGGGATCTCGTTATAGGCAGGGAACACATCTGCTGATTCTGTTATACTGTCCTCCCCCACATGCTTAGTACAGTGCTCTGCACATAGCGCTCAATAAATACAATTGATTGATTGATACGAGGCCTTGGCCTCAGGAACACCCCAGGAGGGCCAGAAAAGGGGCAGAAAGTGCTTCTATCATGCTTCCCCACCCACCCAGGGGGTGCTCCAATTGATTGATTGATAGGAGAGGTAATCATCTGGGCTGAGACTCAGAGAAGACTGCTCCCTTCCCCTCCCCACTAACCCCTAAGCCCCCAGCACTTATGTCCATATCCAAAATTTAATTATTTACATTAATATCTGTCTCCGCCTCTAGACTCGTTTTGGACAGGGAATGTGTTTACCAACTCTGTTCTATTGTACTCTCCTGAGCTCTCAGTACAATGCTCTGCAAACAGTGTGTGCTCAATAAATACGATTGATTGATTGACTGAATCCCTTAGCAGCCGCGTGACTGACTGCCAGCTGTGTCTCCGTCTTCCACATCTGAACAAGTTTGCTCTCCCACTCCGCCGAGCCTCTCCGCTACCGGCCCCTTGGGTCAACCCTGTGGCTGGGGCGGACCGGGGCCAGGCCCGGCCCGGAGAGGAGAGAAGCCATAGAGAAGCAGTGTGACCTAGTGGATAGAGCTCGGGCCCGGGAGTCAGAAGAACCTGGGTTGTAATCCACCCCTTGTCTGCTGTGTGACCCTGGGGAAGTCATTTCACTTCTCTGGGCATCAGTGACCTCATCTATATAACGGGGATGAAGACTGTTAGGCCCATGTGGGACAGGGACCGTGTCCAACCTGATTAGCTTGTATCCGCTCCAGCGCTTAGTAGAGTGTCTGGCACATGTTAAGTGCTTAACAAATATCATAAAAGAGAGAGAGGGCAATCTGAACGCCTGAGAGCCCAAAAGACCCCCACCGGAGCCCCCTAAAACCAGGCTCCCCAAACCTCTTCTGTGAGAAGCCAACTGGCCCTTGGGGAATCCAGCCAACCTCCTAGACTGTAATCTCGCTGTGGGAGGGCATGTGTCTGTTATATTGTTCTACTGCACTCTTCCAAGTGCTTAGTACAGTGCTCTGCACACAGTAAGCTCTCAATGAATATGACTGACTGACCCCCAAGGACCCGGCCCCAGAGTTATGGGTGGGGAACGTGTCCGCTAATTCTGTTGTGCTGTCCTCTCCCAAGCGCTCAGTACAGTCCTCTGCACACAGTAAGCAATTGATAAATACCATTGTTTGATCGACTGAACCTCAGAAGTGGTTGGGGGTAGGGGGTGAGGGCATTTGCCCCTGGCCCTCTGGAGGAGGAATTTGGGGACCAGTGCTGGCCTGTTTAGCTGCTGTGATCCCCATCGATCAACAGATGGTTTTTATCGAGCTCTTTCTCCTCCTTGAGCGCCGTATTAAGCGCTTGGGAGAGTACCCCCAACTTAGTAGACACAGTCCCTGCCCTTAACGAGCTGAAGTCTAGCTGGGGAGACAGACAGACGCTAAAATAAATTACGGGGATGGGGAGGTGCTTCTCCTTTTAGAATACAGGCTGGGCCAGGGACCCAAGTAGGTCATTCATTCAATCATTCAATGGTATTTATTGAGCGTTTACTCTGTGCAAAGCACCGTACTAAGCGCTTGAGCACTGTACGGAGGGCCAAGCAGATTGGTCTGGTAAGCATGGCTACCAGCTGCCACCGGAGGCCAGATGGGAGAAGCATTTGCGAAGGGAAGGGTTCTTACCCCTAAGAGGCCCGCTCTGCGCTTGTGTATTCACAAATAGTAACAGGACTAGCAGCAGCAGTAATTGTAATAAAGGTATTTATTGAGTGTCCAGGAGGTGCGGAGCACTGTACTCAAAACTTGGCATAGTGAACAGAAATCCAAGACCTATTCCCTGCCCACAAGGAGCTTATGCTCTAAGGGGAGAGACAGATGGAGGAATATCTAGTAATGGACAGCCACCCACCCATCAATCAATCAATGGCATTGATTAAGCATTTCCTACATGCAGAGGATGTACCAAGGTCTTGGAGCGTACGACAGGTTGGTGGATGCATTCCCCGTCCACAGCGTGCTTAGAGTTTAGAGGGACTCGACATCTTTGTTTCACCGTGGCACTTTACATCTTCTTAAACACGAACTCAAGTCCATCGCTCTCTTTCTTCCATCGCCATCAGCAAATTCGAGATTGTACACTCCCTAAGGGTAGGGATCATGACTAGTTTTTCCACTGCACTCTCCCACCCACTTAGGGTCCTTGTCTGTTTATTGTTGTGCCGGACTCTCCCAAGCGCTTGGTATAATGCTCTGCGCCTGGTAAGCGCTCAAAATATACGACTGAATGAATGACTGACTGATTGATCGGACCCCTGTCTGCCCCTGTCTATCCAGCTGGGAACGGGGCCCACCGACAAGCCACCCTCTTCCAATCCCCAACCCCAAGACCCCTGAGCACCTACTTGGCTGAAGGAATAACAGGCTGGAACCAATCAGGGTAGGGGGGAAGAAGGGGAGGCAGGCCTCGCCTGACACCCATGGGGAGATAGAGCACCTGGATGGCGTTCTGGGCTCCTCTATGGGCAGGCTGACTGTGGGACCCTGGGCAAGTTGCTTCACCTGTCTGGGCCTCTCTTTCCCCATCTGTGAAATGGTGGGGGGAGGGAAGGATGGGATTCAGAGAACGGGGAAACAAACACGTGCTCCCCCGCAAACCCAGGAATACCTGAGGAGGAATGCGACCCCTCCGACACCGTCCCTCACCCCCAGGAGCACATAGGAATCTGAGGCTCTATCACCTGGCTCAAGGCTCCCCCACCACTCCTTGGCCTGAACCTGAATTCTGCCCCCCACTCCCTCAGCACCCCTCTAATAATAATAACGGTATTTGTTAAGCATCTACTAGACACTGTACTCTATGCTTAGACAGGGGCCAATTAGGCCCTAGGGAATGAGCCTGCCTCTCTGATAGGCTCGGGGCTGAGGCCCAGTTCCTCTGACGGTCAAGGAGTGGGAGCTGTGAGAGCCAGAGGGCTTCTGTTCCTACCAGCTCTCCCATCCTTCCTACCCCCTTCCTCAGGTGGGTACCTGGAGGGAATCCTGGAAGGAATCCAGAAAGAGGCAGCCCAGCATGTAGGAGGCAGGGGACGAGCAGCCCCTCTCCCCTGGGTGGTCAGTCTGAGAGCTGGCAGTCTTTAGACTGAAAGCTCCTCCTCTAGACCGTAAGCTCTCTGGGGGCAGAAAACGTGTCAACCAACTCTGTCATATTGTACTCTCCAACGTGCTTAGTACAGTGCTCTGCACACTGTAAGCGCTCAATAAACACGATTGATTGACCAATTGAATGACTTGTTTGGGTTGGAACACGGAAGAGAGCCCAAGGAGTCACCCCCACCCCTGTTGCCCCTGGAGCGGGGGTTGTGGAGGTGGAGGAAAGAGGAAGATGGGGAAGGGGGAGAGGAAAATAGAGAAGGAGGGGAAAGTGGAGGGAAAAGGAGGGACCCCCAGGACCCTATTTGTAGTTTATTTTAATCTCTGTCTCCCCCTTTAAGCTGTAAACTCCACGTGGACAGGGATTGTATCTTCAAACTCTGCCCTACTGCACTCTCCCAAACGCTTAATACAGTGCTCTGCACACAGTAAGCACTCAATAACTATCACTGATTGACTGGAAGGAAAACGAGAGGGAAGGATAGGGAGAGGAAGGAAGGTGGGAGAAAAGGAGGGAAGAAGTGAAGTGGCGGCAGAAGGAAGGACGGAGGAGCCTACCTGAACCACGGTGGAGTTGGCAGGTGGGTGCTGAAGGCCGGGAGTCATCGGTGGCACAGTGCGGAGGGGGCGGAACATCCGGTGCCCCCACGGTGCCCCGGCAGGGAGGGCTCCACTCCTCCCGCCCCGGGAGCCATGCCGGTTCCGTCCGTCCGGATCTGGAAGGAGAGTCCGGGTGGGCGGGGAGCCAGGCCTCTCGGGGTTGGGCCCCCCGACCACGGCTGGTCCCCCGGGAGGAAGTCGAGGGGAAGGTGACGGGCCCCTGGCTGGCTCCCCTGGGCTTGAGGCTCCCAAAATCTCAGTCTCCTCTGGGCCAGGAGCTGGGGAGGAAGAGGGAGTGGAAAATGGCTCTGGAGGGAAGGAAGAGGAGCAGTGTGGCCGAGTGGACAGATCCCTGGCCTGCAAGTCAGAAAGACCCGAGTTTTTATCCCGGCTCTGCCACTTCTCTGCTGGATGGCCTTGGGCAAGTCACTTCACTTCTCTGGGAGAGGGCTGCCATAGCACTGGGGGTGTGCGTGTGTGTTTGTGTGTTGCCTGGGCACCCGATGCAAGTGCCAGGGTTGCCTTCCCTCATTGAGAGTCGGTGTCCACTTCCTGAACAAGAGAGGATGTCAATGAGGGAGAGGGGGTCGGTGCAAGAGACAGAGACTGCATCAGTGCAGGAGATTCATTCATTCAATCATATTTATTGAGCACTTACTATGTGCAGAGCACAGTATTATCTGCTTAGAAAGTACAGTTCAGCAAAAAAGAGACAATCCCTGCCCACACTGGGCTTACAGATAGATTCTATCTGTAAACTCTGTTCCATAGCACTCTTCCAAATGCTTAGTACAGTGCTCTGCACACAGTCAGTGCTCAGTAACTGCCAATGAGTGACCGCCTGAAAGGAAAATGAAGGGGAAGGATAGGGAGCGGAAGGAAGATGAGAGAAGAGGAGGGAAGAAGGGAAGGGGGGTTGGAAGGAAGGACAGAGGATAGATTGTTGGTGTAGGAAGTGGAGGCAGCGCTGGTGAGAGACAGCGTCAATGTAAGAGAGAGGTGGTAGAGATGGGGTTAGAGACGGGATCAAGACGGGGCAGAAAGAGGGTTTGGGCAGAGGCAGAGATGGCACTGGGGCAGAGCAGAAAAATGTCCAAGCCAGTATCAGAGGTATCAAACCAACAGTTGAACTGCCGCTCTAGTGCCAGGCATCTACATTTGCCCTAAATCAACTGGGTCAGGCCCAAACTGGGCCAATAACTCACTTCCGAACAGGTGGCGTTCCCGGTTTGACTGTGTTGCCTACACAACCAGAGCGAGTGGCTCATTAGGCAGTAGCCAACGAGACTAATGCCTAGATAACACCACCAGTCTGTATCCTTATAAACCAGTTCAAAGACCCTGCCCTTAAAACTCTCCATACCCGACCTCTGCCCCCCTTGTGTTCCCCAAATGATGATAATAATAATAATGTTGGCATTTGATAAGCGCTTACTATGTGCAGAGCAGTGTTCTAAGGGCTGGGGTAGATACAGGGTAATCAGGTTGTCCTACGTGAGTGAGGCTCACAGTCTTCATCCCCATTTGATAGATGAGGTAACTGAGGCACAGAGAAGTTGAGTGACTTGCCCACAGTCACCCAGCTGACAAGTAGCAGAGCCGGGATTTGAACCCATGACCTCTGACTCCCAAGCCCGGGCTCTTTCCACTGAGCCACGCTGCTTAAGGGCTGCTCTGCATAAAGTAAGCTCTCAGTAAATACAATCGAATGAATACACCAAGCCCTATTCTCAATGGCACAGCACCAATGCACGGGGGAGCTTCGAGTCGGGCTCAGGGAAGGGATTCTCAGTTTATTAAAATTTATCTTAGCCCGCAGCCCGATTTCTTTCAGGTCCCAGGGCCGAGCCCATTCCGATGAGGAAAAAAAAAACCAAATCCAGGTTTGGGGCCAGGGAGGAGGAGCCCTGGGGGAGAAGCCCCTTAGAAGGGGCAGTGACTGGGGAAGCGAAGTGGGGGGTCGGGGAAAAGGGTGACACCAGGTAAGGCAGAGATACCAGGTTAGGGGTTTGCCCAGGAGAGGGGGCAGGGGTGGCGGGCAGAAGGGGCTGCTGCCCTGGGGAGGGGAGGGGAGGAGAGGAGAGGGGCAGGCCGGGGGCTGCCAGGTAGGAGAGAATGTGCCAGCCCCGGGGGGTGGGGATGCCGGGGTCGGGGAATGCCAAGGAGGGGGAGGGATTGTCTGGGTGGGGGGAGGAAGAGAAGGGGTGGCGGCCGCGGGAAAAAGATGCCGCCAACCGGGGGGAGGATGCCAGGCGAAGGGCGGAGATGCTGGGAAGGGGGCTGCCAGGTGCACAGAGGGGGATGGCGGCCGCGGATGGGGGGAGGCCAGGTGAGGGGCGAGGTGATGCCCGGCCCGGGGGGTCTGCGGGGGAGGGGGCCGGGATCAGGAAGGGGCGATGCCAGGCGCCGAGAGGGCGGCTTTCCGGGCCCGCTGCGCCGACAGAGGCGGGTGGCTCACCTGCTCCCGGAGCTGGTGCCGGTCCTGCTGGCCCCGGCCTCCCCGGCGGGGCCGGCCCGGCCCGGGAGCCTGCGCCGCTGCAGCCCCGGAGCCCAGCCCAGCCCAGCCGAGCCCAGCCGAGCGGGGGAGGCTCAGGGAGCGTCTGCAAAGAGCCGAGCGCCGCACCGCCCCGCACCGCCCCGCACCGCCCTCCCCCTCCCCCGGCAGCCCCCGGCTGCTCAGCCGCACGCACAGCCCGGAGGACAAGGCCGGACAGTCCTGCAACCCCACCGCACAGACCCACAGGCACAGATCGGTCCCAGAGTAGAGTCCCACAGCACAGACACACAGCCACCGCACAGTCCCACAGCACAGACACCCAGCCACCGCACCGTCCTACCGCACAGACCCACAGCCACAGGACGGTCCCAGAGTACAGGCCCACCACACAGACTCACAGCCGCAGGACGGTCCCAAAGTGCAGTCCCACAGCACAGACACCCAGCCACCGCACGGTCCCACCGCACAGACCCACAGCCACAGGACGGTCCCAGAGTACAGTCCCCCCCCACAGACCCACAGACGCAGGACGGTCCCAAAGTAGAGTCCCACAACACAGACACACAGCCACCGCACGGTCCCGCCGCACAGATCCACAGCCGCAGGATGGTTCCAGAGTACAGTCCTACAGCACGGATACACAGCCACCTCACAGTCCCACCACACGGACCCACAGCCACAGGACCAGTCCCAAAGTACAGTCCCACATTACAGACACCCAGCCACCACACAGATCCAGCAAAGTCCCACCACCACAGGACTGTCCCAAAGTTCAGTCCCACAGCACAGACACACAGCCACCGCACAGTCCCACCGCAGAGATCCAAAGCCACAGGACAGTCCCAGAGTACAGTCCCACAGCACAGACACCCAGCCACCACACAGACCCAACACAGTCCCACCGCACAGAGACACAACCACCGCACAGTCTCACTGCACAGACACACAGCCACAGGACAGTGCCACAGGACAGTCCCAAAGTACAGTCCCAAAGCACAGACCCACTGCCACAGGACGGTCCCAAAGTACAGACCCACAATCACAGCAAAGACCCACAGCCATAGCCCAATTCCACAGACACAGCTGCAGCACACAGTCCCTCAGGCACAGCCATGATACACTCCCAGAGCCACAACACAGTCCCATAGCCCAGTCCCTCAACTACAAACACAGCACAGTCCCACAATCCCAGTCCCACAGAACAGTCCCACTGCCTTTGGGCAATCCCACAGTACAGTCCAGATCAGTCAGTCATTAGCGTTCACTGAACGCTTACCGTATGCAGAGCACCATACTGAGCACTTGGGAAACTACAATACGACAGAGTTGGGAGCCAAGATCTCTGTCCTAAAGGAGTTTACGGTTTGGAAGGGGAGAACTCCATCAAAATAAATTACAGGTAAGGGAACAACTCAATATAATGACATTCATTCGTTCAATTGTATTTACTGAGTACTTACTGTGTGTAAAATCCTGTACTAAGCACTTGGGAGAGTGCAATATAACAAGACACATTCCTGCCCACAATAAGCTCAAATTCTAGATGGGGAGACAGAGACATTAATATAAGTAAATAAATAAATAGCAGACATATATAGATATAAACTTATGTGCTGAGGAGATGGGAGGGAGGATGAGTGACGGAGCAAGTTAGAGTGGCACAGAGGGAAGTGGGAGAAGAGGAGAGGAGGGCTTAGTCAGGGAAGACTTCTTGGAGGAGATGGGCCTTCAATAAGGCTTTGAAGTGGGGGAGAGCAATTATCTGTCAGATATAAGTCCAAAAGGACCATGAGGAGGGGGGAGCTAGGGGAAAGAGCCCAGGCCTGGGAGTCAGAGGACCTGTGTTCTAATCCCGGCCCTGCCACTTGTCTGCTTTGTGAACTGGGGCAAGTCACTTAACCTCTCTGTGCTTCAGTTTCCTCATCTGTAAAATGGGAATTCAATACCTCCTCTTTCTCCTGCTTGGACTGAGAACATCCTGTGGGACAGGGACTGTGTCCAACCTGATTATCTTGGATTTATCCCAGTACTTAGTACAGTGCTCAGCATATAATAAACACTTAGCAAATGCCACAATTATAATTAATTTATTATTACAAGCAGTTAGTGAGGGAAGGTTTTCTGGAGGAGATTTGATTTTAGTAGGGGTTTCGAAGATGGGGAAAATGGTGGTCTGTCAGATATTAAGCAGCATGGCTCAATGGATAGAGCACAGGTCTGGGAGTCAGAACGTCATGGATTTGAATCCCAGATCCACCACACATCTGTGTGAAATTGGGCAAGTCACTTCACTTTTCTGCACCTCAGTGACCTCATCTGTAAAATGGGGATTAAGAGTTTGAGCCGCATGTGGGTCAGGGACTGGGTCTAACCTGATGACCCTGTATTTTCCCTAGTGCTTATAATAGTGCTTGGCACATAGTAAGCACTTAACAAGTACCATAATTATTATTTTTATTATCAAGGGGGAGGGAGGATGTGGGCAAGGGGTCAACAGCGAGAAATATAAAGTTGACCTGGGGTGGGGGCAGAGAGATGGAGAGAGACAGACAGAGCCATGTGGTGCTAATAGTAATAATAATAATGGCACTTGTTAAGCACTTACTATGTGCGAAGCACTGTTTTAAGTGCTGGGGGGTATACGAGGTTGTCCCATGTGGGGCTCACAGTCTTAATCCCCATTTTACAGATGAGGTACCTGAGGCACAGAGAAGCTAAGTGACTTGCCCAAAGTCACACAGCTGATAGTCGGCAGAGCCAGGATTAGAACCCATGACCTCGGACTCCCAAGCCCATGCTCTTTCCACTGAGCCATGCTGCTAACTGGAGTCTCATCACCCTCAGCAGAAGGAGCCCAGAGGGCAGGGTAAGAGAGGAACTAGGGTTGCAGAGAGGCCCACAACCTGAGACCAGAGAAAAGAAGCCAAGGCCATAAACTTGTGTCTTCCCCTGAGATTAGTACAGTGCCTGGCACAAAATAAGAGCTTAACAAATAGCACAATTATTCTGAAAACCCTTTAGGATGTGCAATGGGAGGGGAGAGGCAGCCACACTTAGGGTTGAGCCGTCTGGTCTCTCGGGTGGTTCTGCCTCCTGTCTCTGGCTGGGACACCCCCAACTGTTCGCCCGGGACTGGGCATAAGAGGTTTGGGACTGGGCATAAGAGGTTTGGGACTGGGCATAAGAGGGTTGGGACTGGCTAGATTGGATGGCTCCCAGCACCCCCTCCCGGCTGCTGGCAGCTCGACTTTCCATACTCTCCATTATCCTTCTCAAAAATCATTTCCTTTTCCTCCAGGATCCGGCGGAAGGAAACCCCTCCCTGGATCCAGGCTGCACCTGTATTGTTATTATTGCACAGCCAGTCCATCAATCGATGGTACAGAGAAGCAGCATGGCTTAGGGGATAGAGCCCAGGCCTGGGAGTCAGAAGGTCATGGGTTCTAATCCTCGCTCTGCCACTTGTCTGCTATGTGACCTTAGGCAAGTCACTTTGCTTCTCTGTGCCTCAGTTACCTCATCTGTAAAAATGGGGATTGAGACCATGAGCCTCACGAAAGACAGGGACTGTGTCCAACCCACTTTGCTTGTATCCCACTCCAGTGCCTAGTACAGTTCCTGGTACATAGTAAATGTTAGCAAATACCATAATCATTATTATTATTTATTGAGTGCTTACTATTGGCAGAGCACCATACTAAGCCCTTGGGGGAAAACAAACCATGGACTGTCTCTCTCCTATCGTGGCTCAGGATCTCGTGCCAAAAAACACAGGCAGCGGTGCCGGGTCTGTGGGATCCACCGACCGCCGAACCCTCACTTAGCTCTCCAGTCAATGCTAGGCTGAAACCGGATGGGGAAGGGGATCAGGGAAACCATGCCTTGACAGGTGGAGGCAGAGCTGGTCCCCAGGCCAGCTGTAGCCAGTGACACCATGGGCTCCATGGTGGGAGTTGATTGACTCTAGACTGTAAGCTCATTGTGGGCAAGGAATGTGTCTGTTTATTGTTGTAGTGTACTCTCCCAAGTGCTTAGTAAGCATACAGTAAGTGCTCAATAAATGATTGAATGAATAAATGAATGAATGAAAGAGTGACTGCCCCTCCTCACCTCCCTGGCCCCCAGGTATTAGAATTAGCCCGGCCCTTGAACTGCCGGTTTGAAGCTTCCTGCCCCTCTTCTGGATGCTGAGTATGGCCGGGGGTGGGGGTGGGGGCTGGGGGATGGGGGCCTGGGACTGACAGAATGGCAGGGTGATCACCCTCCCCCAGTGTCTGGATCCCCACTTCCCTTTCAGCCATGAGGAACAGCGCCTGGGAGTCAGCAGGACCCGAGTTCTAATCCTGACTCCGCCACATGTCTGCTGTGTGACCTTGGGCAAGTCTCTCCACTTTTTTGGGCCTCAGTTACCTCATCTGTAAAATGGGGATTAAGAGTGTGAGCCCCAAATGGGATCGGGACTATGCCCCACCTGATTAACTTGTATTTACCCCAGCGCTTAGAACAGGCATATTGTAAGCGCTTAACAAGTACCATAATTTTATTTTTTGGCTAAGGCAATACAGCTGAATAGTGTTGAGAGTGGGGAGGGGGCCAGGGGTCCTCAGGAGCTGGCTGAGGGGGAACCTGGGGGGTGTATACCTCAGAGCACACATACCCACACAAACCCCAGCGTGGCTCAGTGGAAAGAGCACGGGCTTTGGAGTCAGAGGTCATGGGTTCGAATCCCGGCTCGGTCACTTGTCAGCTGTGTGACTTTGGGCAAGTCACTTAACTTCTCGGTGCCTCAGTTACCTCATCTGTAAAATGGGGATGCAGACTGTAAGCCCCACGTGGGACAACCTGATTCCCCTGTGTTTATCCCAGCACTTAGAGCAGTGCCCGGCACATAGTAAGCGCTTAACAAATACCAACATTATTAACCCCAACACCCCCCACCAAAGAGGTTCACTTTCCCACTGATGAGCCCTTCTTATGGTCTGGATCTGTGTCAGGGAAAAGGAGGGAAAGAGGGTGAGCAGGGGTTACAACCATGGTGGGTAGGTCAGATGCCAGCTGTGAGGATGGTAGGAAGCATTGGCAGGCCAAAGATCTCTGAAGCAGAATGGCAGGGGCATGAGCGGATGGAATTGGCTCCTGTAGGAAGCTGGACAGGCAGGAAACGCCCCTGGGATCCATTCACGGATGAGCGGTCGGTGGAAGAGATGGTGCATCCCTAAACACTGTGTCCAAGAAGGCAACCATCACGTGGTTCCACTGAGCAACCTGTTGCCATGGAGACCGAATCCTGGGCTGGATGGGTCCGACCAGTCTTTCGGCTAGTGAGGCTGGGCCACGTGGGCAGGAGATGAGGGGTGGGTCACAACACGGGTCTGGGGGCTCACTCCATCCCATGGAGACCCAACCTGACTACAAATTTGTAAGTTGACCCCAGAAATTGAGCCAGTCCAGGATGGACACAAGCCAGGGATTTCCTCCAGAGCCAGGACCATCTTGGTGAAACGGTTTCAGCTGCTCTCGGCCCATTCTGCTGTGTGAGCATGGGCAAGTCACTTATCTTCTCTGAGCCTCCGTTTCCTCATCTATAAAATGAGGATTAAATGCCTGTTCTCCCTCTAACTCAGACTGTGAGCTCCTGGTGAGACAGGAATTGTTTCTGACCTGATTAACTTTCATTCATTCTTTCATATAATCATATTTGCTGAGCACTTACAGTGTGCAGAGCTCTGAACTAAGTGCTTGGGAGAGTACAGTGCAACAATAAGCAGACACATTCCCTGCCTACAAAGAGCTTACAGTCTGGGAGGGGGTGAAGACAGACATCAGTACAAATAAACGGCAGATATGGACATAAATGCTGTGGGGTTGGGAGCTGGGGAAGAACTATGGAGCAAGTCAGGATGACGCAGAAGGGAGTGGGAGAAGAGGAAAGGAGGGGCTTAGTCTGGGAAGGCCTCTTGGAGGAGATGGGCCTGCAAAAAGGCTTTGAAGTGGTGGACAGTGACTTCCCCAAGGTCACACTGCAGACAAGCAGCAGAGCCAGAATTAGAACCCATGATCTTCTGACTCCCAGGCCTGGGATCTATCCACTACTCCATGCTTCTTCTGGTTAGGCACATTCCCCGCCCACAAGGAGTTTACGGTATAGAGAGGGAGACACCGATAAAATAAATTACGGATACGGACCTAAGTTCCGTGGTGGGGAGAGTGGGGTAAATAAAGGGTGCAAAGCCAAGCGCAAGGGCAATGCAGAAGGGAGGAGTATGGGATATAAGGATTCACAATCTCTGGTAAAACTTTTATACGGATCATTCCTACCCTAATTCTTAAACACGAACTCACATAAATATCCCTTTTTCCTCCCTCGTCCTCTCCGTAAATTATTTTATCGCCTGGCTGTCTTGGAGGGCAGGGATCATATCTACTAATTCCAGTGCGTTCTCCCAAGAAGTTAGTACAGTGCTGTGCTCATATTAGGTGCTCGTTAAATACTGTTGGTGGGCTGATAGGTTGATTAGTGCCCCTGGTCAGAAGTTGGCTATCCTGGCTCACTGAGATGGGAACACTTTTTGCCCAGTGAAATACCTTGGAAAAGGAGGCCATAGAGTATCCCTGCAAGGAATTTTTCACTGTTGGCTTCCTCAGATCGCTCAATCCTCCAGCTGTTCTGCACACAGAAAACACTCGATAAATCTGAACGTCCTAGCGGAAAGAGCCCGGGAGTCAGAGGATCTGAGTTCTAATCCCAGTTCTGCCACTGATCAGCTGTGTGACCTTGGGCAAATCACTTTTACCTTTTCTTTGCCTCATCATCCTCATCTGTGAAATGGGGATTAAAACCTAATCCCTCTACTTGAACTGTGAGCCCCATGTGGGATAGGGCCTGCATCCAACCTGGATGTACTGATTGTATCACAGTGCTTGACACATAGTAAGCACTTAAATACCAAAATTATTATTATTTTTAAGGACCTTGCCGTCTACAGGACGAGACAGTAAAATACATTACGGAAAAGGGTCGCGGCAGAGTGTAAGCATATGTTCATAGGTGTTGTGGGGCTGGGGGTGGAATGAATAGCCACCTGCCTAAAGGATTGGGAAAAGAAACGTCTTGTGCCAAGATTCTCCACCCCCATCCCTCCTGTTCTTATTTTATTTTGTGTATTTGTCCTTACCCTATGTTTTTTTCAGTGTCTTTATTATTTCATCTCTCCTTCTGTGTCTGTCTCCAGTCCCCTCTCCCCATTTTTATTCTTAGGTCGTAAGCCCCCCAGGGCCAGAGACCATGTCTAATTCTCACCTTTGTTCTGTTTTCTAGTGCAGAGGGCAGAGCCGTGCACACAGAAATGCTTAATAAATACCATTATTACTGTTACTGGGGTCTGGTGTTTCCACCCAACGATTCGATTGCCCTTCAATGGGAGATTGGAGCAAAGCGCCTTGGATTTTGGTGGGTTGGTGAGGGGAGAGGCAGTGCTGAGGGGGTAGCGGGAGACTAAATTAGATGGGGTGACCAAGGGAATGGTCTCCCCATCCTCCTCCTTGAACAGTTATCCTGACCAGAGGGGAAGGGCTCCGTAGGCCCACTGGCCCTGGGACAACTAGAAGATCCGGGCTGGGGACTGGCCGAGGCCCTGGAGGGGTGGGTCCATCCCTCTCCCCTGCTGGGTGAGGTCTCCAGCACCTGAGAAGGTTGGGACACCCAGCAGATTCAGCTCCGAATCAGAAAAAGAAGCAGGAAGATTCCAAGCTGTGGAAAGTTAGCGGTCAGGGGAGGGAAGAATTGACAGGAGTTGAAGCCACTTACCTGCTGTGTGACCTTGGGCAAGTCGCTTATCTTTTCTGGGCCTCAGTTTCCTCACCTGTAAAATGGGGGTAAGAGGATAATAATAATAATGTTGGTATTTGTTAAGCGCTTACTATGTGCAGAGCACTGTTCTAAGCGCTGGGGTAAACACAGGGGAATCAGGTTGTCCCACGTGGGGCTCACAGTCTTAATCCCCATTTTACAGATGAGGGAACTGAGGCACAGAGAAGTTAAGTGACTTGCCCACAGTCACACAGCTGACAAGTGGCAGAGCTGGGATTTGAACTCATGAGCCCTGACTCCAAAGCCCGTGCTCTTTCCACTGTGCCACGCTCCTCCTCTAGGATCAGATACCTGCCCTTTTCCATGTAGGACAGGGACTGTATCTGGTTTTGTTTTTTACTGTGTTGTACCTATCCAGCTTAATCCAGTTCTGGGCACATAGTAAGTACTTGGTAAATACCACTAATATTGTTATAGTCTTTCTATGGCATTTGTTAAACACTATATGGCAAGCACTGTTCTTAGTGCTGTGGCAGATACAAGTTTATCAGGTTGGATACAGGCCCTGTCCCACCCGGGGCTCAGTCAAAACTGGAGGGAGGAGGATTTAATCCCCATTATACAGATGAGGTAACTGAGACAGAGAGTCATTACGTGATTTGCCCAAGGTCACACGGCAAGCAACTTGCCGAGCCGGGATTAGAATCCAGGTCCTTGCTCTTTCCGCTAGGCCATGCTGCTTCCTCACATTATCATCATCGTCATCATCGCTATTACTATTATTACTGGCAGCTCAAGCAGTATTTTAAGGAAATTGGCCAGGTAGTCTGTTTGCTTTCCTGGTATCGGAATCTCTGTTAGCTTGTGACAGTGGAGGAATAGTTATATCAATAGCTCAGGTCACTACCCACACAGCTTTTTAGCCATTGAGAGTTTAATTCCTACTGAATCCCGGCCAAAGGCATCATGGGATCTTGTATAATGTTTTCTTTGTCTATAGCTAATAATTCAAGGTCAATTCAAACCGGCTTTATCAGACATTTGCAACCTGGCAAGATCCGTCAGCTTTCCTGTTATGAACTTTTCCAGAAACACTACCGAGACCCGGGGAACCTGCCGCATACATTTTAGCGATAGAACTCTCTCATCCTTTGAATCCCAAAGCCGAGAATTGGGGAAGCAGTGTGGCCCCGTGGAAAGAACCTGGGGCTGGGAGTCAGAGGACCTGGGTTCTTATCCCTCCTCTCTGTTTGTCTTCTGAGTGATCTTGGGCAAGTCGCTTCATTTCTCTGGGCCTCAGGCTCCTCATCTGTAAAATGGGGACTCCTCCTTAGACTGTGAGGCCTATGTGGGACATGGACTATGTCCAACCTGCTAAGCTTCTATCTACCCAGGCCCTTAGTACAGTGCCTGGCCCATAGTAAGCGCTTAACAAACACCGTTAGGAAAAAAAGTCAGAAGGACCTGGGTTCTGATCCCATGCCTGCCACTTGTTTGCTGTGTGACTTTTGGCAAGACACGTCGCTTCTCTGGGCCTCAGTTCCCTCATCTGTGAAACAGGGATTAAGTCTGTGAGCCCCAAACGGGCCGGGGACTGTGTCCAACCGGATTCGCTAGGAGAGAAGCAGCGTGACTCAGTGGAAAGAGCATGGCTTGGGGAGTCAGAGGTCAAGGGTTCAGATCCTGGCTCCGCCGCTTGTCAGCTATGTGACTTTGGGTGGGTCACTTCACTTCTCAGTTACCTGTAAAATGGGGATTAACTGTGAGCCTCACATGGGACAACCTGATTACCCTGTATCTACCCCAGCGCTCAGAACAGTGCTCTGCACATGGTAAGCGTTTAACAAATACCAACATTATTATTATTAAAAACTGGGGATGAAGACTGTGAGACTCGTGGGGGACAACCTGATCGCCTCGTATGCTCTCCAGCGCTTAGAATAGTGCTTTGCACACAGTAGGCGCTTAACAAATGCCATTATTATTCTTATTATTATCTGCCCCAGCGCTTAATACGGTTCCTATCACATAATAAGTGCTTACCAAATCCCATTAAAGGGGGGAGGGAGGCCGGAGGCGTTCAGCAGGGAGCGCCGGCGGGACCACGTCTCCCCCTGGCGGGAGTATCTGGAAACGCAGCTCCTGCTGCCAGCCTCCCCTGGGCCTCCTGGTCACTCGCTGAAAGCCAAATTTCATTCAATAGTATTTATTGAGCGCCTACTATGTGCACAGCACTGTACTAAGCGCTTGAAATGAGCGGAGGGAAGCCCCCCTACTCTCCCCGGGGCAAAGCTAAGCCACCGGATCCCCCCCCCCAAGCTCCCAGAAGAGCTGGGGGAGCTCTGTCTGAGAATGTACTTCTGAAGCACCCTGGAACCTAGGATTAGAATCATAATAATGTTGGTATTTGTTAACTATGTGCAGAGTACTGTTCTAAGCGCTGGGATAGATACAGGGTCATCAGGCTGCCCCACGTGAGGCTCACGGTCTTAATCCCCATTTTACAGATGAGGTCACGGAGGCCCAGAGAAGCAAAGTGACTCGCCCACAGTCACACAGCTGACAAATGGCAGAGCCGGGATTCGAACCCATGACCTCTGACTCCCAAGCCCGGGCTCTTTCCACTGAGCCACGCTGCTTCCCAGGAAACTACTGCCGGTTCTCCTCACTTGCAGGGCCACACCGAGGCACCTGTGTCAGCGTTAAGTTGTAAATTCTGGGCCTGGGAGTCAGAAGGACCTGGGCTCTCATTGCGGCTCTGCCACTTACTTGCTGTTTGACGGTGGGCATGTCACTTTACTTCTCTGGGCCTCAGTTACCTCAGCTGTAAAATGGGGATTAAAACTGTGAGCCCCATGAAGAACAGGGACTGTGTTCACCCTGATTATCTTGTATCTACTCCAGCGCTTGACACAAAGTAAGCGCTTAACAATACCATTATTATTATTAATACTTCACAGGCACTAAGAGGCAGGAGTCTTATCTCTGTTTTACAGATGAGGAAACTGAGGCTCAGAGGGGGTAAGTGAATTGTCCAAAGTCACACAGCAGGCCAGGGGCAGGGTTGGGACTAGAGCTTGGGTTTTCTCAGCGCAGGTACCACTCTCTTTCCATCTGCCCACAAGGACCCCTGAAGTGACTCACCTTCCTGTATCAATCAATCAATCATATGTATTGAATGCTTACTGTGAGCAGAAAACTGTATTAAGAACTTGGGAAAATATAAGACAACAATATAAAAGACACATTCCCTGTCCACAATGAGAATAACATATCATCCAGCCTCCATTTCTCTCCAGCTTATTCTCCCCTGAAGGCTTTCTCTATGTCTCTTCCTGTTTCTCTGTCTCTCCCTCTTCCTCTCCCCTTTCCTCCCCCACCTTCCCTTTGATAAGGTATTCTGTCCTCCTGTGATTATGATCCGGATCTCTAGGAACAGTAAGACTGTTCTTCAGAAAATTGCTAAGGATGAGACTTCTTTCCTGCCCATCTGGATTAATAATATAAACAAATCCGGGAGGTCGTGTTTGGAGAGTTGAGCCTAAGCATCCTAGAAGACAAAAAAAAAAACACCCCTCAGTCTAATTCATTAAAATCATTTCATGAATAATTCATGAAAGAGGGTGTCACATTTTTTTTGGTCTCAAGCAAATCAAGAAAACATTCTGAAAGCCCGAGACTTCGACTCTTTATCTGAATAAACATCGTAGTGGTGGAAAAATAAAGCACTTGAATGGTTACTAATTTGTTTCCTCCAGCTCAAGGTAATAATAATAATAATAATGTTGGTATTTGTTAAGCGCTTACTATGTGCCGAGCACTGTTCTAAGCACTGGGGTAGACATAGGGGAATCAGGTTGTCCCACGTGGGGCTCACAGTCTTAATCCCCATTTTACAGATGAGGGAACTGAGGCACAGAGAAGTTAAGTGACTTGCCCACAGTCACACAGCCGACAAGTGGCAGAGCTGGGATTCGAACTCATGAGCCCTGACTCCAAAGCCCGTGCTCTTTCCACTGAGCCACGCTGCTTCTGGTAAGGTAAGGTAAGGTAAGGTAAGAAAATGGACTTTTGGCTTTGGGATCAAACCAAAAAGTTTCATAATATTGTGGTGGACCTGTCGATCAAGAGTCCAAAGCAATGTGGTCTAGTGGTAAGAACTGGGCCGGGGAGTCAGAGGACCTGGGTTCTAACTCTGACTGCTTCTGTATGATCTTGGGCAAGTTACTTAATTTCTCTATGCCTCAGTTTCCTCATATGTAAAAAGGGATTAAATCCTACTCCCTCCTACTTTGACTATGAGTCCCATGTGGACAGGGACAGGGAATGTGTTTCAACCGATTATTTTTTAGTACAGTGATTGGCACATAGTAAGTTTGGCACATAGTAAGCACTTAACAGGTACCCTAATAGTTATTATTACTATTACCATTATCTCTGGATAATTCTCTTTAAATGCTCAATAAATACCATTGATTGACAGATTGATTACAAAACCCATGATTTGGCCTCAGTTTTCCCAGTGACCAACAATCTGAACTGAGGTTCAGACAATCAGTGATAATAATTGTGATATTTATGTGCTTACTATGTGCCATGCACTGTACTAAGTGCTGGGGTAGTTGTTAGGTAATTGGGTTGAACACAGTCCCTGTCCCACACTGGGCTCACAGTCTTAATTCCCATTTTACAGATGAGGTAACTGAGGCACAGAGAAGTAAACTTGACTTGCTCAAGGTCGCAGAGCAGATTTTTGGCAGAACTGGGATTAGAACCCAGATCCTTCTGACTCTCAGGGCCGTGCTCTCTCCAACCTGATTAGGTTGTATCTACCCTGGCATTTAGAACGGTGATTGACACATAGTAAGTGCTTAACAAATCCCATCATTTATTTTGATATCTCCCCCTGTAGACATTAAGCTCCTTGGGAGCAGGGATAGCACCTGCCAATTCTATTTTCTTGTACTTTCCCAAGCACTCAGACAGTGCTCTGCACTCAGTAAGCGCTCAATAAATACCTTGATTAATCAATGGCATTTACTGAGTGCCTATTCTGTACTGAGCACAGTACTGAGGGGTAGGGAAAATGTAACAGAAGACGGGCACACGTTCCCTGGCCTTAAGGAGCTTTACAGTCTAATGTGAAAATGACACACATTTTTCAAATAGAAATTCCTTCCTCTCACTCCCTTCTGCATAGCCCTCGCACTTGGATTTGCGCCCTTTTTTTAACCCCTCCCTCAACCCCACAGCACTCCTGTCCATATCCAAAATTTACTCAAAGATATTAACGTCAGTCTCCCGCTCTAGAATGTAAGCTCCTTATGGGCAGGGAACAGGTTTGCCAACTCTGTTGTTCTGTACTCTCCCAAGCGCTTAGTACAATGCTCTGCACACAGTAAGGACTCAATAAATTGATTTCACTCCTGCCTTCTTCCTTAACAACACTTATGTATCTATATCTGTCACTTTATTTGTATTGATGTCTGTCTCCTCCCCTCTAGACTGTGAGCTCGCTGTGGGCAGGGAATGTCACTGGTTACTGTTGGACTATACTTTCCCAAGTGCTTAGTACAGTGCTCTGCACACAGTAAGTCTTAATAAATACGATTGAATGAATGAACACATTTCTTGCCATTGGCTTCCCTCTTGGGCAGACCCCACCCCTGAAGGAGATCCCACCCCCTGGAGCAAGCTCCGCCTCCATCATTAGGCCTCACCCCTGGAGGAGGTCCCAGTGGGAGGAAAGTCTGATCCCTGCAAGATAGATGACCACGCTGACCACCATTCAACAACTTTCCTACAGGCCTGTAGTTTCTGGTCCTAGCTGGGACAGGAAAAAGAAGTCCTGACTGCCCAAAAGACTCTTTGCTGCCATCCAGGAGAGCCAGGCTCTTCGTGGGCCCTAATCCTGGCTCTGCCACTTGTCTGCTGTGTGACCTCAGGTGAGTCGCTTCACTTCTCTGTGCCTCAGTTACCTCATCTGTAAAATGGGGATTGGGGCTGTGAGCCCGGTGTGGGACAGACACTGTGTACGACTCGATTTGCTTGTATCGACCCCAGCGCTCAGTACAGTGCCTAACAAATACCACAGTTATTATTATTATTCTCACCACCAGAGAGAGCCCTAAGATCACACTGCTTCCAGACCAGAGGCCTAGCTATTCTACTCTCTGAGGAACTACTCAGTAACAATAACAATAATAATAATAATTTGTGGAATTTGCTTAGCGCTTCCTACATGCCAGGCATACTACTAAGAGCTGGAGTAGTGAAGCTGCGTGGCTCAGGGGAAAGACCCCGGGTTTAGGAGTCAGAGGTCATGGGTTCGAATTCCAGCTCTGCCACTTGTCAGCAGTGTGACCATGGGCAAGTCATGTAACTTCTCTGTGCCTCAGTGACCTCATCTGTAAAATGAGGATTAAGACTGTGAGCCTCACGTGGGACAACCTGATTACTCTGTATCCACCCCAGCGCTTAGAACAGTGCTCTGCATATAGTAAGCACTTAAATACTGACATTATTATTATTATGTAAGCTACTCTGGTTGGACATAGTTCCTGTCCCACATGGCGCTCACAGTCTTCATCCCCATTTTTACAGGTGAGGAAACCGAGGCCCAGAGAAGTGAAGTGACTTGCACAAGGTCACAAAGCAGACAAGTGGCAGAACTGGGATTAGAACCCAGGTCCTCTGACTCTGAGGGTCACACTCTTTCCAGTTCAGATGAACTCCCAACTGTAGCTAGTGGCTCCCATCTTGGCCCACTTGATGGTCTGTAAAAATAATTGTATTTTTTAAATGCTATTTTTTGAGTGCTTACTATGTGCCAGGCCCTGTACTAAATCCTGGGGTCCTAATCCCAGCTAATCACTTCTTTGTGACTTAGTTTCCTCATCTGCAAAATGGGAGTTCAATACCCATTCTCCCTTCCTCTTTAGACTGTGGCACCCAGGTGTGACCTGTTTATCTAGTATGAACCCCAGTGCTTAGTATAATGCTTGGCGAATAGTAAATGCTTAAATGAAATAATAAGAAGAAGAAGAAATGAATTTAAGCATAGCGCAAGCTTCTAAAGTGCTATTGTGGCAAGAACCTTTCCATGCATTTCTGTGAGTTTGTGTCTCCATTATTTAGAAAAGCAGCTTGGCCTAGTGGATAGAATCTGGGACCGGGAGTCAGGAGGACCTGGGTTCTAATGCTGGCTTCTCCACTTGTCTGCTGTGTGACCTTGGGCATGTCACTTCACTACCATAGGCCTCGGTTCCCTCACCTGTGCAAGAGGGATTAAGACTATGGGCTCCATGTGGGAAAGGGACTGTGAGCCACCCGGTTAGCTTTTAGCTACCCCAGCGCTTAGTACAGTGCCTGGCACCTAGTAAGCACATAACAAATACCAGTAAAAAAAGGAGCTCCTTAAAAACCCTGCTCCCTGAAGGCTGGAGGCAGGCAGATGAAGCTGGTCGCCTCTGTCCACGGCAGCTGCCTTAATGTTTAATTATCTCCAGCGCAAGACTCCAAATTCACAGCCGACTTTGAGGGAGCAATTCACTTTAGGGAAGCAAACAAGGAAGCCGGCATAAAGTCTATTAATCCACCAGAGACGCAATTAAAGCATGTATGAGGGTAATGGCCCCTTGCAACTGAAACAAGGGGGAGGAGGAAAGATTAGGCAGACAGTTGTTGGGAGACAATTGCCTAATTAACAATGCTATAAGATAGGGCCCAGCAGAGGGACTGGGAAAGTCAACAAATGCAAGCTGATGGTAGCTTGTTTTTATGGCAAGTTGGGCCGGAAGTGCATGAATGCAATCGCCTCACAAGGGAATTCAATTGAGATCAATAGGGGGTTGTTGAGGAAAAAGCCTGGAAAATCGGAACGTCTTTGAGAAACGATTAAAGATGAAAAAAAGCTACCTCTTTCCTGGCCATATTCCGGTAACACTGGTGGGGGAGAAGGGGAAAGAATGGATTAGGGACCAGACTGTAATGGAGCACTCTTAATGAGATTTTAAATGATTTCACGCTGAAAACACCTACTTCCTAGAGTAGGAGGGTGATTAGGCCAGGGCTGGATTTGACCTTCCAAAGCTAAATGATCTCTCAAGCCATGGTTCAGTATTAGAAAGCCTCAGAAGAAAAAAAATAAAATAAAAAAAGGCACAATAGCAGCTCTCCACAAAGGAGGGGTAAAGGAAAGAGAGAGTGAGAATCACGACTAAACCCTCAAAGATATTCTGATTAGGGCTTGGGCCTTTGGAAAAAGACATTGGTGTTTTTGAATCATTAAGGGGGAATAATGTGATAATCACAAGGTGTGAGTAGATGTACAGTTATGGGGGTCTCTATCATCTGTCCTTTGGGCTTAAGGAAAATGCTACTACCGGTGAGCGATCGCGTGACTTGGACAAGGTCACACAGCAAACAATTGGCAAAGCTGGGCTTAGAACCCAGATCCACTGGCTCCCAGACCCGTGCTCTTCCACTAGGCCATGCTGCTTCCCATAGACTGTCCTCTGCTCCCTGCTTGCAAGAATTCCTTTTCAACTCACTCTAGATCAGGTGCTCGGCCCATCTGACTCCATCCATTCTCAACTCATTTCTCTCATACCATCAATCAGTGGTATTTACTGAGCCCATACTGTGTGCAGAGCACTGTACTAATCGCTTGGGAGGATACAATACAATAGAATTGGTTGTCACGTTCCCTGACCACAAGAAGGTTCAATCTCACACAACCCACAAATTTAATCTGTCACCAAATCTACCTTCGGATCACTAAAATGCAACCCTTTCCTCTTGATCCAAACTGCTGCTATGCTGATCCAAGTACACATATCCCATCTTGACTACTGCATCGGCTTCCTCGCTGACCTCCCAGTCTCCCGTCTCTCCCCACGCCAATCAGTACTTTAACTCGGCCGCTGAATCATTTTTCTACAAAAACGTTCAGTCCACATTTTCCCACTTCTCAAAAACCTCTCGTGGTTGCTCATCCACCTCCTCATCAAACAGAAACTCCTTACAGTAGGTTTTAAAGCACTCAATCACCTTGCCCCCTTTTACTGTAGCTCCCTGATTCCCTACTCCAACCGAGCCCGCACACTTTACTTCTTTAATGCCGACTACTCACTGAACCTCGATCTCGTCGATCTCGCCACTGACTCCTTCCCATATCCTCCCTTCTGGCCTAGAACTCCCTCCCCCTTCATGTACGGCAGACAACCCCCTCTCCACATTCAAAGCCTCATTAAAATCACATCTCCAAGAGGCCTTTCCCAGCTAAGCTCTCATTTCCCTCTCTCCCTTCTCCATCACCTGTGCACCTGGCTCCATAACCTTTAAGCACTTGATATTCACAGCCCCACAGCATTTATGTATAAAGCAGTAATTTATTTCAATGTCTGTCTCCCCTGTAGACTGTAACCTTTTGGAATGTGGTCTACCAACTCTATTGGAGTCACCCAAGTACTTAGTACAGTGCTCTGCACACAGAAGTGCTCAATAAATACCACTGAATGACAGATTAAGCACTTGATTGATTAAGCCCCCAGCACTGTGAAGATAATTGTAATTTACATCTGTTTCGCCCTTTAGAGTGTAAAGCTCCTTGTAGGCAAGGAACATATCTTCCAACTTTCTGTTCTGCATCATCTATGCATTTGGATCTATCCCTTTGGGCACACTTAGTGCTCACCCCACAGCACTTTATGTCCATATTCATAATTTATTTATATCAATGTCTATCTCCCCTTCTAGACTATAAGTTTGTAGTGGCTAGGGAATGTAAATAATAATAATAATAATATTTAAGTGCTTAATGTGTGCCAAGCACTCTAGTGAGTGCTGGAGAAGATGTAAGGAAATCAGTGTCTACCAACTCTGTCATATTGTACTCTCCCAAGCTCTTACTACAGTGCTCTGCACACAATAAATACCATTGATGGATTGATTTATTGGCTGGCTGGGGCTGAGTATTGCTTCAGTGCTGTAGGAATGATTATATTCCGTGTGCTCAATAAAAAATCAACAGACAAAAAAGGGGCCAGAAGAGCTGGCACCTAGGCTAGGAACAGAGAGCACTGTAAGTAGAAGTGAGAGAGGCATTTTTAACTACTCTGACCACCAACAAACAACTGCTAGTGACTCCCAACTTTGATGTCTGAGAATCTTACCTCACATCTGGCCCCTTGCAACCTACTGCCTTCCACTTGACATCAATCAAAATTACTGTGTCAGACCTGATTTCTTGTTTCTACCCCAGTGTTTTGTACAGTGCTTGGCCTATACTGAGCACTGAACAAATATCACAGTTGTTACTATCATCACCATTATTAATATATTATTACCTTCTTGATGATGAAATCTGGGTTCCACCACTTCTCTGTTGTGTCACTTTGGGCAGATCACTTACTGACCTCCGCATCAAACAGAAATTGACCACTGGCTTTAAATAAGGCAATCATCTTGCCCTCTCCTATCTCACCTCGCTACTCTCCTATTCCAACCCGCACACTTGGCTCCTCTAATGCCAACCTTCTCTTAGTTTTAGTGAAGGCATATCTCTTCTGAGAGACCTTTCCTGATTAAGCCCTCCATTCCTCTTCTCCCCCTCCCTTCTGCATCACCCTTACTCCCTTTATTCACCCCCCTCCCAGCCCCTCAGCACTTATTTAGGTAACTGTCATTTATTTATTTGTATGAATGTCTGTCTCCCTTTCCATTCAAGATTGTAAACTCCTTTTGGGGAGGGAATGTGTCTGTTTACTGTCCCCTCCAAAGAGCAGAGTACAATGCTCTGTACACAGTAAGCCCTCAATAAATATGATTTACCGACCGACTAAATCTTTGAGCCTCAGTTAATAATAATAATTATAGTTTTAAAGCGCTTACTATGTGCAGAGCACTGTTCTAAGCGCTGGGGTAGATAAAAGGTAATCAGGTTGTCCCACGTGGGGCTCAGTCTCACATTTTACAGATGAGGTAACCGAGGCCCAGCAAAGTTAAGATTACACAGGAGACACATGGAGGGACTGGGATTAGAGCCCACATCCTCTGACTGCCAAGTTTGGACCTTGGGACAGTGCTTTGCACATAGTAAGCGCTTAACAAATCCCATCATCTTTCCACGAAGCCACGCTGCTTCCCAACTGCTTCTCAGCTGTAAAGTGGTGAGCGCTTAGAAGAGTGCTTTGGCCCCTAGTAAGCGCTTAACAAATACCCTCGTTGTTGATTGATTGCTTTATCGCTTCTCCCTCCTCCTCAGACGATGAGCCCCATGGGGGACGGGGCTGTGTCCCAAAGACCACCCCGTGCTGGAAGGAGCGCGTCGCAAACTGCCATCATTACCCTACGGGTTGCTCTTGTTGTCCACAAAAACTGACCAACTGGCAGCCAGGCCTATGGAGCAGAAATGAGAGGGCAAGAGTGACTCCATTTTAGTGAGTCCAGGACTTCCTTCCATTTTATGATCCCCTCCAGTTTTGTTTCAGGATCCCCTCCAGTTTGTGAAATTGTCAACCCTCCAGTCAAGAAAGATAACCACAACATTCTTCTCACTCCCACGTCAAGAATCCCTGATCACTTCATGTCGTTAACCCCTGACTGCAGCTGCTAGTTGTCCACCGCACACCTTCTTATCTCTGGAAAATAGGAACTGAACCCAGGAACTGATGGCCGACTCCTCTATTCCTCCCTTCCTCACTAATTGGCCGTCTGCTTCAATAAAGGCAATGTTCTGGGGGAGGCTCGGGACTACACGCCACTCGTATCCCACTGGGATGGATGGACGTGTAGCCACTTTCCTCCTTTCTGTGCTCTCCTGACTCCTGTCTCTGAGTCTTTCTATCTATATCACCACCTGGGGTAATAATAATAATAATAATGTTGGTATTTGTTTAGTGCTTACTATGTGCAGAGCACTGTTCTAAGCACTGGGGTAGATACAGGGTAATCAGGTTGTCCCACGTGAGGCTTACAGTTAATCCCCATTTTACAGATAAGGTAACTGAGGCCCAGAGAGGTTGTGATCCGCCCACAGTCACCCAGCTGCCAAGTGGCAGATCTGGGATTCGAACCCATGACCTCTGACTCCCAAGCCCGGGCTCTTTCCACTGAGCCACTCTGCTTCTCTAATCAAACCCTCTGATCGGGATCGCCCATCTTCACTCTGCCACCGTCAGGCCATTTTCCGAGGATACCCTATTTATTTTGTTAATGAGGTGTACATCACCTTGATTCTATTTATTTGCTATTGTTTTAATGAGATGTTCATCCCCTTGAATCTATTTATTGCTATTGTTCTTGCCCGTCTGTCTCCTCCGATTAGACTATAAGCCCGTCAAAGGGCAGGGACTAGTCTCTATCTATTACCGATTTGTCCATTCCAAGCGCTTAGTAAAGTGCTCTGCACATAGTAAGTGCTCAATAAATACTATTGAATGAATGAATGGGAAGCAGCATGACTCAGTGGAAGGAGCCCGGGCTTGGGGGCCAGAGGTCATGGCTTTGAATCCCAGCTCTGCCACTTGTCAGCTGTGTGACTGTGGGCAAGTCACTTCACTTCTCTGGGCCTCAGTTCCCTCATCTGGAAAATGGGGATGAAGATGGTGAGCCTCGCATGGGACAACCTCATTCCTCTGTATCTCCCCTAGGGCTTAGAACAGTGCTCTGCACATAGTAAGTGCTTAACAAATATCATTATTATTATTATTATTATTGAATGAATGAATGAATGAAGGAATGCCTGCTCTGCCACTTGTCAGCTGTGTGACTGTGGGCAAGTCACTTCACTTCTCGGTGCCTCAGTTACCTCATCTGTAAAATGGGGATGAAGACGGTGAGCGTCCTGTGGGACAACCTGATGACCCTGTATCTCCCCCAGCACTTAGAACAGTGCTCTGTACATAGTAAGCGCTTAACAAATGCCAACATTATTATTATTATTGTTATTGAATGAATGAATGCCTGCTCTGCCACTTGTCAGCTGTGTGACTGTGGGCAAGTCACTTCACTCCTCTGTGCCTCAGTTCCCTCATCTGTAAAATGGGGATGTAGACTGGGAGCCTCACGTGGGACAACCTGATGGCCCTGTGTCTCCGCCAGCGCTTAGAACAGTGCTCTGCACATAGTAAGCGCTTAACAAATACCTACATTATTATTATTATTGAATGAATGAATGATATTATGAACGAATGAATGAATGCCAACCACGTGGAGCCCCGGCCCGGCGGCGAGGGAAGCAGTCACGTGCGCCGGGCCCCGCCTCCGGGCCGCGAGGGACGCGTCACGTGGCGGCCACCCCTCCGCGAGCGCGGCCGCGAGGGAGGGGGGCACGTGACTCCCCCGCGCGCGCGCGCGCGCGTGCGCCTTTCGCCCGGAAGGCGCGGTTCTCCCCGGGTTCCCCCCCCCCCCCCCGCCCTCCCTTACATCCGGGGACTTTCCCAGAGCGCCGGCCGCGGCGCCTCAGCGCAGGTGAGGGCGGCCGAGGGGGGCGGCCGACCGGCACGACGAGGGCTGAGGGGGCCGCGCTTCCTCTCCGTGCCCCCCGTCCCCAGCCCGACGGGGATGATGGCGGCGGCGGTGGCGGCGAGGGGGGGACCAGCCCGGCCCTTTTCCCCTGGCCGCCCATCGGGGAGGGGGGAAAAGGCCGCCGGGCCCGAGGCCTGAGGCCTGAGGTCCGGTCCTCCGGCCCTGCCGTTGGAAGCGTTGACTTCCGGTTGGCATCACCCGTGACCCTTTTCCTCTGCCCCTCCCCTGTGAGCAACACCGTGTCTCCGTCGAAGGAGCCCAGGCCGGTTGGTCCCGAGGTCGTGGGTTCTAATCCCGACCCCCTTCGCTGCTCTGCTGCGTCACCTGGGGCAAGTCACTCCTCCGGGCCTCGGTGAGCTCATCTGTAAAAGGGGGATGGAGACCGGGAGCCCCACGTGGGATCATCTTGTGGCAAGAGCATGGGCTGGGGAGGCAGAGGGCATGGGTTCAAATCACTTGTCAGCTGGGTGACTTTGGGCAAGTCGCTTCTCTGGGCCTCGGTTCCCTCATCTGGAAAATGGGGATGAAAGCTGTGAGCCCCACGTGGGACAACCTCATCGCCTTGTATCCTTCCCAGCGCTTAGAACAATGCTTTGCACAGAGTAAGCGCTTAACAAATGCGATCATTATTATTGTATCCCTTGCAGCGCTTTGAACAGTGCTTGGCACACTGTGCTTTCATCATCTTGTATCCCTCACAGCGCTTAGAACAGTGCTTGGCACATAGTGCTTAGATCATCGTGTATCCCTCTCAGCGCTTAGAACAGTGCTTGGTACATAGTGCTTTGATCATCTTGTATCTCTCTCGGCGCTTAGAATAGTGCTTGGCACATAGTGCTTAGATCATCTTGTATCCCTCTCAGCACTTAGAACAGTGCTTGGCACATAGTGCTTTGATCATCTTGTGTCCCTTGGCACATAGTGCTTAGATCATCTTGTATCCCTCTCGGCGCTTAGAACAGTGCTTGGCACATAGTGCTTAGATCATCTTGTATCCCTCTCGGTGCTTAGAACAGTGCTTGGCACATAGTACTTAGATCATCTTGTATCCCTCTCAGCGCTTAGAACAGTGCTTGGCACATAGTGCTTTGATCATCTTGTGTCCCTTGGCACATAGTGCTTAGATCATCTTGTATCCCTCTCAGCGCTTAGAACAGTGCTTGGCACATAGTACTTAGATCATCTTGTATCCCTCTCGGTGCTTAGAACAGTGCTTGGCACATAGTGCTTTGATCATCTTGTATCCCTCGCGGTGCTTAGAACAGTGCTTGGCACATAGTACTTAGATCATCTTGTATCCCTTGGCACATAGTGCTTAGATCGTCTTGTATCCCTCTCAGCGCTTAGAACAGTGCTTGGCACATAGTACTTAGATCATCTTGTATCCCTCTCGGCGCTTAGAACAGTGCTTGGCACATAGTGCTTAGATCATCTTGTATCCCTCTCAGTGCTTAGAACAGTGCTTGGCACATAGTGCTTTGATCATCTTGTATCCCTCGCGCCGCTTAGAATAGTGCTTGGCACATAGTGCTTAGATCATCTTGTATCCCTCTCAGCACTTAGAACAGTGCTTGGCACATAGTGCTTTGATCATCTTGTATCCCTCGCGCCGCTTAGAACAGTGCTTGGCACGTAGTGCTTTGATCATTTTGTATCCCTCTCAACGCTTAGAACAGTGCTTGGCACATAGTGCTTAGATCATCTTGTATCCCTCGCGGCGCTTAGAACAGTGCTTGGCACATAGTGCTTAAATGCCATCATTATTATTATTAAAAAGGGAGTTAAGACTGTGAGTCCCACGTGAGACAACTTGATTACCTTGTGTCTACCCCATTGCGTAGAACAGTGCTTGGCACATAGCACTTAAATGCCATCATTATTGTTTTAAAAGGGGGATTAATAATAATGTTGGTATTTGTTAAGCGCTTACTATGTGCAGAGCACTGTTCTAAGCGCTGGGGTAGACACAGAGGAATCAGGTTGTCCCACGTGGGGCTCACAGTCTTAATCCCCATTTTACAGATGAGGTAACTGAGGCACAGAGAAGTTAAGTGACTTGCCCACAGTCACACAGCTGACAAGTGGGGATTAAGACTGTGAGCCCCACGTGGGACAACCAGATCATCTTGTATCCTTAGCGCTTAGAACAGTGCTTGGCACATAGTAAGCGCTTAACAAATGCCATCGTTATTATTATTAAAAGGGGGATTAAGAGTGTGAGCCCCAAGTGGGACAACCTGATTACCTTGTGTCTACCCCAGTGCTTAGAACAGTGCTTGGCACGTAGTAAGTGCTTAACAAATGCCATCGTTATTATTATTAAAAGGGGGATTAAGACTGTGAGCCCCATGTGGGACAACCTGATTACCTTGTGTTTACCCCAGCATTCAAAACAGTGCTTGGCACATAGGGAGTGCTTAAGAAATACCATCGTCATTATTATGATTATTATTACTTGTATGTTGAAAGATGATTTCTCTTTACTCTCTAGATCTGTGGAAACTTTCCCGGAAAATATGTCTCAAGGACAGTAACGGAGCTTTGGGAAATCCCCGCGAGGTGAATCTATTAAGTCGTAGTTGAGAAGTTGAAAGCGCCACCATCACCCGCCGTCTAATATCCAGCCGGTGGCAATAAGACATGCTTCATTTTTGACTTTGTGCAATAATATCTATACTCACTGTAGTATATGTTAAGTGCTTATTCTGAGTTAGCAGCGGGGTAGATCTAAGACCACCAGATCGGAGGAGAAGGGGGTCATTCTGCCGAGAGGTTTTTCCCTTCCTTGTTTTATTGTGGGGCCCGAACTCTTCAATCTGTGGAAAAATATGCTAAATTTGTTGGGAACTTAGTGGTCCCTCATCTCTGATGGGGCAGTAGAGCCTCAGAGAAGCATTGCTATCTAGTGGAGGGAGCCCAGACTGGGAGTTGAGAGACCTAGGTTTCAATTCCTGCCCAGCCACTTCCCTCCTGGGTGACCCTGGGCAAGTCATTTCACTTCCCTGTGTCTCCACGTTCTCATCTGTAAAATGGGTATTTAATACCCGTTCTCCCTCTTACTTGGGTGGGGAACCCTGTGTGGGGCAGGGACCGTGTCCTACCCCACTAGTATCTACCCCAGGACTTAGTACAGTGATTGGGACCTAGTAAGCGCTTACTGAATACCTTTATTAGTATCAGAATACTTCATTCAGTGGGCACTTAATGAATCCCACCAGTATGACTCTCCTCCACCCTCTCGCTGGTCCCAGCCCCGACCCAAACACATCCCACCCTCAGCTTCTGCTGCCACCCAGGAACAACATACCGCACAGTGACCCTAACGACTTCCGAGAGACTTTGTCCCAAGGCTGCTTTGGCCCCTTCCTCTGTGAGGTGTCCCCAGATGCAAACCTGACAGGAAAGGACTTGGAGAAGCAGCGTGGCTTGATGGAGAGAGCCCAGGCCTGGAAGTCAGAGGACTTGGGGTCTAATACCAGCTCCCCCCAACTTGTCTGATGCGTGATCTTGGGCAAGTCATTTCTCTTCTCTGTGCCTCAGTTCCCTCACCTGTAAAATGGGGATTAACACTATGTAGAGCAGGGACTGTGTCCAAACTGTCTTGTATCTTCCCCGGTGCTTAGTACGGTGCCTGGCACATAGTAAGCACTTAACAAATACCATTTTAAAACACAAAAAAACTAGGTGCTGAAGGAACCAGGTGATCACCCAGGGGTGGCTGGCAAGGGGGGGAAAGTTGAGGAATAAGGTATTTTGTGGAGCGAGCTAAGCGTCATGCAGTTTTCTGTGCAGTTTTGCTTTCTTTAAGGAGAGCAGGCATGGGTGTTAATTGACTTCATATAACTTTAAAGCTTCAGGAAAGCAACCGTGTGTTGCCCAGGTTGAGTCTGCTTTTTAAAACGAAGGCTCTTGTGTGTGGTTGCTTTAAAGGATGGCACAAAAGAAATACCTTCAAGCAAAACTTACCAACTTCTTAAGAGAAGACAAAATTCAACTCTGGAAGCCTCCGTACACCAATGAAAATAAAGAAGCAGGTTCGGTTTTGAAGGTATTCATCACCCAGTTTTTTATCTGGATTTATGACTGCTGTTGACAGAGCTCTTATTTCTTTGCAAATTATTAAAAACAGTCTCAGCTGTGGTCATTTTCAAAAGTTGTCATTCTGCCAAATGCTTTGGTAATATTAAAATTCTTCTTCTCCAGTCAGCGTCATGTGGACTACCAAGCTTGCTCTCTCCCACTCTCTGTCCCGGGCTTCCTCCCCCGCTCGTTTATTAAACATAGAGGCCGAGGGAAATAAGCATGTTATTAAAGTATACTTTGGCTTAAATTACGCCACAGAAAAGAATCTAGGGACCTCTTGTCCCCAACGAGGATGGGGACATGGGCAGGACTCACCTCTCTCTGTCATCCTCCTCCCCTTTCCCGTTGCTTTCCTGTACTTCTCCAGTGCTTAGCACAGTGCATTGTTCTCAACAGGTGTTCAGTTAAAGCCAGTCCTTGTTCCTTCCCGTCTCCTGTAACAGCAAAACCTGTATTACATATATATTATAAAAAAAAAAAAGTGAATCTGAAATATTTGTGCTTGTCACATCTATTTTGCTTCTTTCTGGAACTATGGGGCCGGAGGGGTTTTGTGGGGTGCCTGGCTCAGGGGCTGCTTATTGGTGGTGGTGACGGTGAGTCTTTTTGGTCTTTCGGACCATCTCTCTGCCTTTATCCACCCTAGAGAGATGGTTGCCACTCCCTCCCCAACTCAAAAGTCCACTCCGAGATCAAACAACTCTCACCTTTTGGGAAGTATGTCCTTTTGTGGGGTCAACTCGATTGGTCCTGCCATAAATGATGTCCCGTTTCCTCTGGATTTCTCCCTGGCGGTGATGGGGAACAATGCTTCACCAATCCTTAAAATAATCACCCTTCAGATCCTGAAGAGAGTTGAGGTGCTCTTACCTTCTTTCCCCCCAGGCAAACTCCAGCTCCTGCTGCATAGTGGCCTCTGTCATTTCTGATGATAACTGTGGGATGTAAGTGCGCACACCTGTGCTGAGCACTGGGGTAAATGCAATCAGATCAGACGCAGTCCCCGTCCTATACCCGGCTCCAGTCTAAGGAGGATGGAGAACCAGTCTTGAGTTCCCATTTTTTGGGTGAGGCAACTGAGGCTCAGAGATGTTAGTGACCTGCCCCAGTGATGGAGCAGGGCTTAGAACCAAGGTCCCATGGCACCCTGACCCAGGGCCATGCTCTTCCCCTTCAACCCCGCTGCTTTTCAAGCCCCCCCCCGGTCTTCTCTGCACTCTTCAAGCTGTGGAGCCCCAGGCTGGATGAGGAATTGTGCTGGTGTGTGGCACCTGATGACCTACAGTCCCGGCTCCTGGACGGGAAAACTCTGGTTACAGCACAGCAGCCCTGAAGCTCAGTAAAGTACTTCACCTTGATCCGCTCTCTGTTTTGTTTCCCGCTAGGAGCTTGCCAAGAAATACTCAGACAAGTTGGACTGTTGCGAAAATGAAATAGAAAAGTTAATAGAAGAAATCCGTTGTAAAGCCATCGAGAGGGGGTCGGGCAATGAAGCATATAAAGCCACAGGGATTGCCACCATCGAGGTGTTTTTGCCCCCCAAACACCGAAAAGTAAGTTCATCTTTTTTTAATTTTTAGGGTATTTGTTAAGCGCTTACTGTGCACCAGGCAACTGTACTAAGTGCTGAGGGAGATAGAAACTAATCAGGTTGGACACAGTCCTGTCCTGCATGGGGTTCCCAGTCTTAATCCCCATTTTACAGATGAGGCACAGAGAAGTTCAGTGACTTGCCCAAGGTCATGCAGCAGACAACTGGCAGAGCTGGGATTAGAACCCAGGTCCAGACTCTTGAGCAAGCCACTCAGCTTCATCGCATTGAGTCGATCATCTCTACTTGCTGGGTCCACAGCTTGGGCGGTGGCCAAAAGGTGCTTTGGGAAGGATCGATCTGCCAACACTATTTACTGAGTACCTGCAGTGTGTAGAGCGCTCTTCTAAACACTGTCTGGAGTGGGCCGGTTCGGCGTAGATGTTCTGTGCCCGAGTAGCAAACTTGTCCGACCGGTCCCTGACAGATTGACCCTAGAGGCTGGTTTTGGCATGAGCCCGGTTGTGCTCTGTAACAAACACCCAAAATTGGCAAGGAATCCTAGGAAAATGGTTTGGGAAGGGAGGAGGGGCATGGGGGAGAGCCCTGAAGGGCAGAGGTCCCTGTTTTCCCAGCCCGGCAACCAGAAAACAAAGATCTGGGGCCTTGAGTGATATCCCCTGCCCAAAGCTGCAGCCATAATGCCACTGCCGCCCCGACCGGGGAGGGACTGGGTGGACCCTGAGCTGACCACGACCCAGGTGATCCTGAAGGTCGAGCTTGAGTTGTCCAGATCCCTGTCGGATGGTGGTGGAGTCCACTGTGTGTGTGTGGTGAACGCCCCTCTTTACCGTCCCCCACCGGGATCCAATCGTAACAAGGACAATGTCCTGGCTCTTTGAGGTCCAGTTACACTCACTTCCACAGCTGGCCTTGAAGCTGTTAAGTTTTTTGGACAGGAGATGGGTTTGGATGCCTTGATGCTTAGCCAGAAAAGCTCCACTTCTCTCTCCTTCTCCTAGGATAAAAAAAGCCTGCTGGAAACCAAACTGCAAATTACCGGCAAGGAGTTGAGAGCTCAGTAAGTCCGGCGGCCCTCCGTCCTCCCAAGTCCCCCCCGCCATCTGGGACAGAGGCAGCCCTGCTACCCCCTATCCTCCCAACCCCAGGCTGGGGCATGGGGTCCCTTCCTGGCTCGGCCAGGAGACCCACTTTAATCGCTCTGGGCCTCAGCTTCCCCTCTGTCAAATAAGAACACTATATGTCCACCCATCTAAGCCCACTGGGAGGTCGACGAGGTTTCTTAAAAGATTAAAGTCCTTAGGGGGCCTGTGGAAGGAAACATTCTATCGGTTACGCCCGCTTGGGTTTTCCCCGCTTGCCAGCCAGCGACTCCACCTGGCCAAAGGACGGGAGGAAGCTGCTTTGGTTCAACGACTCCCGGGGCCTGGAGAATAAGCAGCGAGTCAGCTGTTGGGCCAGAGGTCTCCCCGTCTGGCAGGGTGGGTATGGACCCCCAGTCCGCGTTCCTGTACATCCGAACCACCAGCAGTGAGGAGCGGGGCGCCCCGCCCCAAGGGGAATGCAGATCACTGCGCGAGGGGCGAGCTGTAAATTGCCCAGTCGTGAGACATATCCCTATGAGGAACCCCGCGTTCTGCTCTAGTCCACGCAAGCTTTCTCTTGGCTGACTCGCGGTGTCCTGTTCAAAACACCGTGTGAAAACTCACGCTGTGGGGAACAGAGGGGGTGTGGAAATCCAGGAAGATTTTAGGCTATAAACGCTTAGCTCCGTGGGCAGGGAGTGTGGAGTTCTTAACGTCGGTAAGTTGTATTTGGTGATGAGCGGAAAGATTTATTTTTCCCTGTATGTGTTCCACGTTATTCAGTCTTTTTTTTTTTTTTTTTTAACAGAATAGCCCAGGCCTATGGATTTCAAGAAAACTACATCAAAGTCGTTATAAATAAGAAGCAGCTTCAACTGGGTATGTGTCTTGGAGCTGCCAGGGTAAGGTCCATCCACTCTAGTTTTCCAGTGAAAAGGAAAATATGCAAAAGGGAACCCATTCAGTTTAGAAGCCCTCAAAACCCAAGGCTGCAGGTCCGTTCAGTGTCCTGTTTAAAAACCCCTCCAGCAGAATCCCCAAACCTAAAGTCAAACAGCAGTGGCAACCTCACTTCCCAGTGATGACCATCGAAAATTAAAATGCCGGCAATGCCCAGCGTGGCACCGGGTCTTCCTCCCCATCCCCGCAAACCCCCATCAATTGCCCTCAGGGTGTTAGAGGTGGGGGCAAGCTCCCGAGATGGCTACTCTCTGACCTCTGCCCCCACGTGGGGCTGGCAGCGGACCCGGAGGGGAGATTACTTTCAGCCATGCATCAGAAAAGCCATCCTCGAGCACGTTTGTATCTGGGTTACACCCAGAGGAAATTCAAATCAATTATGAGGGCCGAGGCCACTGAAGATGATGGAAAAATCAGACCTTTCCCAGGCCCGATCATTTACTGCGACTAGACGAACCGTGGTCCCGGGCACCACAACCTCGGAAACAGCCTGGCCCGAGGCCGACTCATTCGATTCTAGCAGTGTCCCTGACCCAGTGGCTCGATAACCCCAGCCCCCTCCCCCAGCCAGAGGCCATCATCCCGGGCGGTCAGAGCCTGGGGCCTCCCCTGTCCTCCCGCCTTGCATCACCACCCCTGCCTCTTTGCAGGGAAGACCCTGGAGGAGCAGGGCATTACGCACAACGTCAAAGCCATGGTGCTGGAGCTGAAGCAGTCTGAAGAGGAGGCCAAAAAACATCTTCAGGAAGAAGAACAGGAGCAGAAGGAACTGGACCAAAAGGAGAAAAGGATGCAGAGAACCAAACGAGGGCTCGAAATCCTGGCCCAGAGAGGTAGTCCCACCCACCTGTCCCACCTTCAGAAATCCAAACGGAGGAAAGTACAGTCCCTGGGCAGGGCAGAAGGGGAGCAGCAAATTGGGGGAGGAAGCCTCCTCTTCAAATCAGGTTAGAGCTTGTAATTTTCATGACTTGGGGAAGCATTGTCTTCAGAGGTGGACATGAGTCTGAATCAGGACACAAGGATTGTCACCACGGAGATTCTTTAGTGTCTTTCTGTGTCCATAGAGTCCAATCCTCATCTCTGCCCTCTGCTCTTGACGTAACTGGTTAGCCCTAGGAAGGCAGAGGAAGGAGAGTGTTTTGAGATGGGAGAGAAAATGGAGAGAGGGAGTGTATATGGGGCTTAGCTGAAGTCCAGGAGGCTTCCGGGAGAAAATGGCCTGTCCGGAGGGACGACCATCTTACCCCCACTCTGGCCACCCATTAGCCTGATGCTGCTTCTCCCCACTTCTCTCTCCTCCGGCTCTAGCCCAGGTTCCCCAGAAGCTGGGGTGGACACTTACCCTAGTCCTCTTAACCAGACTTCATCTTGCAGTGTGGCCTCGTGGGTGGAGCCTGGGCCTGGGAGTCAGGTAGACTTGGGCTGTAATCCCGGCTCTGCCACTTGTCTGCCTTGTGAATTTGGACAAGTCACTTGACTTCTCTGGGCCTCCATTACCTCATCTGTAAAACGAGGATTAAGACAGACCCACGTGGGGCAGGGACTCTGTCCTACCTGACTAGCTTGTATCTGTGCCAGCGCCTGGTACTGTACCTGGCATATAGTAAACATTTAACAAACACCATAAAAAGAAAACCAAAAAAATGGGGATTCGAGCCCAGGCCTTCTGACTCCTAGGCCCATGCTCTTTCTACCAGGTCACACAACTCCTCAATACAGTTGCAACAGTCCAATCCGATCAGATCCAATCTCTCTTCCACACGGAACTCACTACCTCTGGGAGAAGGAGAACAGATATTTAGTCCTTGTTTTTACAGATGAGGTAACCGAGGCCCAGAGAGGTTAAGTGGCTTGCCCAAGGTCACACAGCAAAGCGTCCCAGGCCCATGCTCTATCCAATAGGCCATACTGCTCCTTTGCTTCCTTCTCCCTTCCACCTATCCCCCTGCCCTTGCTACATCAGCATCATGGGCAAGCAACGGGGTGAGGAAGTCAAGGTGAAAAGAGCAATTGACAGCCTTGGCTTTTTTGTTGTTTTTGTTGGTTTCTTTTGTAACAGTACTTGTGAACTGCTTACCTTGTGCCAAACACTGGTCTAAACACTGGTGGATATTAGATAATGGAGTTGGACACAGTTCCTGTCCCACGTGGGGCTCCCAGTCTAAGCAGGAGGGAGAAAATTCAAACCCTGAACTCCATCTGTTTCCGAAGTCCCCGTCGGTGCTGGGCTGGCCATGGATGGACGAGGGTTTCTTTTGTCCCGTTGCAGCTGAGACCGTGGATCCGGACACCATGCCGTACTTGGAAATCGCCAACCAAACGGGCAGGTCCATCAAGATCCCCCCTGCAGAAAAGAAGGTATGCGGAACCCGGATGGTCTTCTCCTGGGCACCTCGATTATTTATTTATTTTTGTGGCATTCGTTAAGCACTTACTGAGTGTCAGGCACTGTTCTAAACGCTGGCGTAGATACAAGCTAATCAGGTTGGACACGGTTCTTGTTCCACTTGGAGTCTTAATCCCCATTTTACAAATTGGGGAACTGAGGCACAGTTATCTATCCTTCGGCGCCTTTGGGCCGGAAGCTCCCGCCCCATTTTCCGGGACAGAGGAGGAAATGTGGTCCCGACGAGGGAGGGCTCCGAGCTTATTGAGGCCGTCTTTACTGCATGAACAAGTGGGCTTAAAACTTCAGTTCTAAGCATAGTTGCCTTTATAAAGGAAGAAACATGGGTGGCTTGTTACCCCAAGTTTGAAAGGGACATGCTAAATCCTCATCTCCCTCTAGACTGTAAGCTCGTTGTTGTCGGGGGATGAGCCTGATTGCCAGCTTGTTAGATTGTACTCTCCCAAGTGCTCAGTTCAGTGCTCTGAACACACAAGTGCTCAATAAATACGATGGATTGATTGATAGCCATAGCTTCAATCTCTTCTGAATACCTTTTAGTCTTTCTCTTGGTTAGAGGATGGCTGGCAAGACTGGAATTTGATGAATGGTACTATGTTAAAAATAGTTTGTGACACAATAGAGCTTATTGTGGAGATGATTGATTTGTTAAGTTTTTCTCTTTCCCATAGACAAAGAGTTTAAAGTTGGCCTGGGAGCGTACATAAGTCACCGAAGAGATGCCAGAAAGAAAATCTGGATGGTTCAGAATAGAAATTGCAAAACATAATCCCCAGGAAATGGATGCAATTGCTGGCCACAGTATTATGTGAAATATGAAGGGTGGCACAAGTCAAGACATTTGGTCAAACAGAAATTAAGGGACAAATCACTTCTACTCATTCAAATGATATCACTAGGATTTTGGCTGCCTGAGACATTCGTGGCGGCCGGGGAATGTGTCTGTTCTGTTACTGTGTTGTACTCTCCCAGGTGCTTAGTACAGTCCTCTGCACACAGTAAGCACTCAGTAAATACACTTGACTGACCATTACTCACATGATCTAAATTCAGGGTGCCGCTGAGTTTCCAAACGGTAGCAAAATTTGGATCACTCGAAATACTTCAGTGTTTTAAAACCTGAGACATGGGTTCTTTTGTGTTTTCTTTCGCTTTAGGCCTTTTTGCTTATAGGCTGGTGCTGTTTTTCAGGAACTGTGATGAACCCGAGCGTCGATCTAGAGGTGGGAATGTGCTTGCACTGTCCATCAGTCAAAGCCACTTTGAGTAATCCATCTCTTTCCAGGCCCTGATGTTAGCCATGGGATATCATGAAAAGGGCAGAGCTTTCCTGAAGAGAAAAGAGTATGTTATGGCCCTGCCCTTCCTCCTGGACGCAGACAAACACTTCTGGTGAGACTCTCTTGGGGTTCCCGGGCCCCGGGTGTCCTGGATTTGGCAGGAAAGGGTGGCAAATCTGCCGTGTTTCCCGGGTTCCGCTGCCGAGGTTAGGGAGGACTGCCGGGGCCAGTGTGTTGTGTTCAAGTGGGTAGGGAAGTCACTCCCGATCTGTCTCAAGAAGGCCAAAATGACTGCCTCGGCCGACAAGGGCCAGCTGGCTTCCATCGTGAGCCAGAAACACGAGTGCAGGGTGGGAGACACCAGCTCCCCTCACCGTGGGTTTGGGTAGTCAGGTGGCATCCCTTTCTAGTCCTTCTCCGGTGGCCAGAGGCCCTTCACCCATCCGTCACACAATAGCTTCTCCTGAGGCTAGAGAACAGCATTAAATGTTCGGCAGAGTTCAGTAGAGATAGCGGATACAATCTCTTCTCCTCATGGAGGTTACCATCTGGCACCAAATGAGATAGGCACCAAAAATGATAGTGTCATCTAGTGGAAAGATCCTGGGACTGGGTGGCGGGAGGCCTGGGGTTCAGTGCCCTTGGCAAAGTCACTTAACCACTGGAGACTCAGTTTCTTCATCTGTCCACGTGGAGTCGGATGGATCGGGCGCTACGGCCATCCCACTTGGTGCTCACCATCTTGGGACTTTGTATTTAGCCCGGCACTTAGCAGGTAGAGAATGCTCAGCACTGCGGTGTTTGGGTTTTTTTTAAATGGTATGGAAGGGCTTACTCTGTGCAAGGCACTGTATTAAGCGCTGGGCTAGATCCCGTGGCTGAGTGGAAAGAGCATGGGCTTTGGAGTCAGAGATCATGGGTTCGAATCCTGGCTCTGCCACTTGTCAGCTGTGTGACTGTGGGCAAGTCACTTAACTTCTCTGTGCCTCAGTTACCTCATCTGTAAAATGGGGATTAAGACTGTGAGCCCCACGAGGGACAACCTGATTCCCCTGTGTCTACCCCAGCGCTTAGAACAGTGCTCTGCACATAGTAAGCGCTTAACAAATACCAACATCTAAGCTAACCAGGTTGGACACAGCCCCCCGTCCCACATGGGGTTCACAGCATGAATCCCCATTTTCCAGATGAGGTCACTGAGGCCCAGAGAAGCAGAGTGACTTGCCCCAGGTCCCACAGCAGACCCTACCCACTAAGCCACGCCGCTTCGACCCGGGCGGGAGGGAAGGAGGCACCTGGTCGGCCCCTGGGCGTCGGGCTGAGGCGGGCGGGTCTGTGTGCATCTGGTCCGGCAGCGAGTGCTGTAGGGAGTTGCTGGACACGGTGGACAACTACGCCGTGCTGCAGCTGGACACGGTGTGGTGTTACTTCCGCCTGGGCCAGCTGGAGTGCCTCGATGATGCCGAGAGGAAGCTGAACATGGCCCTCAACTGCTTCAAGAACTGCTACGGCGAACACCACGAGAGACTCGTCCACATTAAAGTAGGGGGGCCGGAGGCTCGGACCGCTAGCACCAAGGGACCTCTGTCCATGGGTGGGTGCCCCACTTAGCGTCGGGACCCGCCCGTCTTGGTGGTTCTCCGTCGGGGGTGCTCAGTCCTTCTGGGATGGCCGGGGCGGACCCGAGGAGCCCCTTCTGGACCCGCTGGGGCTGGAGCGGCTGCCTCCTTCCCCCGAACCCCGGCCGGGGCTCCCGGGCTCCTCCGCGAAAGGTACTGGCTCGAGCCACTCCTGAGGTGAACCTCGCCACCGAGAGAGACTGGAACTCTGTGCTTCCTTGTGCGCTGGGCAGGAGCATGCCCAGGCCGGTAGTGCCTGGGTCCGAGGCACCGGCTAGTCCCGGGGGGCACCCCTGATGAGTCAACCCCAGTAAGGCCAGTCTGGGGGTGTCCCCTTCCCAAACCCATCAGCTCAGTAATGTCCCACAGCTGCCCCTAGACCTTGGGGGACACATCCTTCATCCTAACTGCCACACATCCTTTCCACCAACCGTGCAGCTTGTCCCAACCGAGAGAGAGGGCTGCTTGCTCCCGGGCCGCAGGGAATCCGCCCGTTTTCCAAGTCCGCTTTTCAGCTGCTCCCAAAAGTATGGGGGCTTGTGGGCAGGCAGGTGGCAGGGTGGAGGTAGCCCCCAACCAGCCATCTGACTGCGTTGGGCGTCTTCTCTCCAACCCCCTCTATAGGGGAGTTACGGCCGGGAGAAGGTTCTATTTCTCAGACTCTACCTGCTCCAAGGAATAAGAAACTTCCACAGTGGGAAGGAGAAAGAGGCCTCCGAGTATCTGAACAGGGTAAGGACAACGAGGGCCCTAGGGCTGAGTGCAGTGGGAAATTTCTAGACTGGGGGCAGTCATCCAGCGCACAGTGCTTGGCACAAAGTAATCGCTTAACAAATACCATCATTACTATTCAATCAGGGTCTTTACTCAGCCCCTACTGTGTGCAGAGCATGGCACGAAGCGCTTGGGAGAGGACAATCCAGGCAGACATGTTCCCTGTACTCCAGGAGCTCAGTCTAGAGGGGCTGATTTTGCTGGGATCCTGCCCCTTGATTCCACAGCCTCTTCCCTCCGCCATTTACAAGCTCCTGATGCGCAGGGAACCTGACACTCACTTCTGTACGTCCCCGGCGCTTAGGAGAGTGGGGTACACCGAGTGGGTGCTCGATCAATACCTTTACTGCCCCTCTCCACATAGTCACCGCTCATGCCCTCCTGCTCCTTTCCCATCTGACAGGTCAGCCCTCTGCCCATTTTCGAAGCCCTGCTAAAATAGCATCTCTTCCGGGAAGCCTTCCCTGACTAAACTCTTCTCCTTGGGTCACCTATGCACTTGAACCTTCACCCCCTGAACACTCAAATACTCTACCTCTCCGGCACACACAAAAACCGCCCCCTCCCACTGTCCTACGTGTCGTTCTAGTCGGTCGCTTAACTGATTAGTCTGTAGTCTCCATCCATGAAGTGTGATGGAGTCACAGATCTTCTCACCTGGGCCCCTGCTGGGGTGGGGATCTGGGAGTCCCTAGCCCCAGGGCAGCGGGCAGGCCGTCCGCGTGTCGTTCCCTGTCTGATCGTCACTTGCCCCTCTTCTCTTCCTTCCCCGCCGGCAGGCGAAGCACCTGTACGAGGAGCTGTCCATCGACCCCAACAAAGTGGAGAGCCTGCTGCAGCTGGGCTTCACCGCACAGGAGGCCCGGCTGGGCCTGCGGGCCTGCGAGGGCAACGTGGACCACGCTGCCAACCACATCACCAACCGGAGAGAGGTACCTGACCCCCGGGCCCTCCCCGCAGATGCCGGTTTGTTTCCGGGCCCCCTGGGGCTAGCAGACCCACCTGGGGTAGCGCAGCCAGCGCCTCGGCCAAGGAGAGGGAGAGTTGAGATCGTCGTCTCCAAGAGGGAGCGGTTTTGGAAGCGAGTCTCCCATTTTTCGGGATCCCGTCCCCGTCGTCCTATCCCATAATGCCTCCGAGAACGGTTTCCGTTTCCAACCCTCACAGAAGCTATGCCGAAGGGCGCGCTGGAGTCCGACGGCCAGCCGCCACGTATCACCGCGGCCACTCTACTCCTTGAGTACTCTGCTGAGTCTTAGTCTTTGAACAGTCGGTGACCCAATTAGCTAGTGGAGCTGTGATGCCATCACTCTTCCACCCCAATCCTCCCGTGGGCCACACCAGAAAGAACTCTGGCACCTCTGAAGGAAGAGGGGCTGATCGGGGCCACCTCAGCCTCAGGGCGGGGAGAAGAGTGGTTCCTGACCAGAGGCCTTGACTTCTTGACCGTTATTGCTTGGCACCAAGTAAAGAGAAGTAAAGAAACTGGGCCCGGACTGGGGTGGAGGGAGTGAGGGAGGCATCGGACACCTAGTAGTAATGGTGGTCCTAGGGTGCCAAGCACCGTTCTAAGCACTGGCGTAGATCCATCCAAGCTAATCAGGTTGGACACCGTCCCTGTCCCACCTGGGGCTCACGGTCTTCACCCCCTTTTACCAGATGAGGGAACTAAGGCCCAGGGGAGTGAAGTGACTTTCCCAAGTTCCCGCAGCAGACAAGAGGCGGAACCCGGGATTAGAACCCAGGTCCCCGTGTCTCCCAGGGCCGGGTTCCATCCACCACGCTGCTACACCTGTAATGGATGACTGTTTTCCTTAGGCTCGGGGGGACGAAGACCCCATCTGCAAATGCTAAGGGAGGCTCGCAGCAGGCGGGCTGGTTGACTTCTGTTGGATTCCCCGCCGCCCATACGGTGACCCCTACCTGTGCTCCTCTAGGAAATGGCCCAAATCAAAAGAGAGGAGAAAGAGAAGAGGAGGAAGCGGCTGGAAAGCATCAACACCCTGAAAGGAATGGGGTACTCGGCCCGTGCGGCCAGAGAAGTCCTCCGCCGGACCAAGGGAAACCTGGACGAAGCCCTGAAGGTAGGCGGGGCGGCTGCTTCCTGTCCCCAAAGGGTCACCGGGGCTTTTGCTACACGGGATTTATTCATTCAGTTGTATTTACTGAGCGCTTACCCAGTGCAGAGCACCTTACTAAGCGCTTGGAAAGTGCAGTTCAGCAATAGACAAAGGTGGGTGAAGATGCTGAAAGACCCCAGTCTAAGATGGCTGTGAGCACAGAAGGGGTGACTCTCACTAGTCCGAGGAAGGTGCAGGCTTAGACAGTCCAGCCAGGATCCAGTTGAGAGTTCGATGGAAGCCACGATCAAGTCCGCATTACAGACTGGAAAGAAAAGCACAGGTAGATACCAAAGCTAAGGTTGATAGAAGGGCAGGTACCCACGTGGTTGGAAGCGGCAGATGCCAAGCTCCAAGGGCCGATTACCTTGTGTCTAGCCATGGGGCCAGCGTAAGGCTTTGCTCGGGGGAAAGGGCTGGCAATTTTTAACTAAAGGAAGCCCACATGAGCCCACACCAGTGGCGGTGCCGGCTCCGGCCTCCTGGCCCTTCTGAAGCCTCGCCCAGGGGCCCCAGGATGTGGAAGCCATTGACTTAGAACATGGAGCAGCACAGAAGCCGGGGAAGAACAGAGGTGGGGCTGGGTGAGGTGGGGGAAATCGCAAAGTGCAACTATGCCTTTGAGGAGGGTGCGAGAAGCCAGTGTTGGGTGGGCCCGATGTGGATGGCCACCCCCCACCCCCCCATCCCGCCTCAACGGGACGCAAACCCGGCCCGTGACGGTGCGACTGAGCCCCGTGTGCTGCCTGTGGCCCCCCGTCGTCGCTGGCGGTGCGGCCCCGGCCCGTACCTCAGCGCGGCGTGACGCCCGCCCCCTCCCAGATCCTGCTGAGTGACCCTCAGTCGTGGTGGGTGGACGCGGCCGAGCCGCAGACCAGCCGGACACAGGACAGCGTGGACCCGGACAGTATCGAGAAGGTGAGCGCCGGCCACACGCCCCGGTGGGGCCGCGGGATCGGGGCGGGAGGTGGGACACCGCGAGAGGGTGGCGGGCCCGAGTCTTGACGGTCCTCCCCTCCCCGCCGCCCCGCTTTGTGCCCCAGTTGGTGTACATGGGCTTCGACGCGAAGATGGTGGAGGAGGCGCTGAAGGTGTTCCGAGGCAACGTGCAGCTCGCTGCTCAGACCCTCGCCCTCAACGGAGGGGGGCTCCCCCCCCGACCTGCGCCCGCCCTCCACGCCCTCGACGCCCTCCACGGAGTCTCCTTCCGACTCGGCTGGTGAGGTCACGGGCGGGCACCTCCCCCGGGGCAGGTGTGGAGAAGAGCCGTTCCCATAGCACTCCCTCCCTCCGTTCCAGGCACCTCGAGCGCCTCCACGGACGACGACATGGAGACGGAGGCCGTGCAGGAGATACTGGGCGACATCCCGGAGCACGAGGAGGACTACCTGGACTTGACACTGGAAGACGAGGCGGAGATCATGGCCGAGTACTTGTCCTACGTCGACATGGCCAAGGCCCCTCCCCGCAAGGACTAGCCGCAGAACCGGCCCCCGCCTCGCAGATGACATCCCGCGCACGGCTCTTCCGCACGGTCGTTTCTCTGGCTCCCGGGGCCTGGCCGCGTCTGCCGGGAGACAAGCCGGGGGCATCTACCCCCCCCCCCCCCCCCGTTTCTTCAGAAGAAGGTGGGGAGTCAGTGAGGGGGGGATACAGGGTCCCCCTGAGGCAGGGAAAGGCATCTTTGCTTACATATTCCCCCTCTCTACTCCTCAGCCCCCAATTTATTTCTTTGCCTGCTGCTCTTCCTCTGCTGTGGGCTGCCACTTCTCCCAGCCCACCCTCTCTCCCACCCTCCAGTGACACCCACATTTCCACTGGCCTTGTCTCCTGTCCGCGGGCCCGTTCGTTCATTAGAATCGCCAGTGGCCACCAGCACCGAGCTACAGTCACGATGCCTTCAGCTTCGGGTTCCCCTTTTACCTCCTCTGGGAAAAGCTAGAGCAGAAATGTCCGACCTCACCTCTTCTCACACTTTCAGGGATTGAGTCAAAAGAAAAACGAGTCTATTTTTAACTGAAATCGACACTGTTCTATTTAATGCCACTTCTAGTCGAGGGCTCTCTAGCAGGTTTAGATATGCTGACGGATTTTTTTCTTTAACGTAGCGTCGAAACCAGTACACTTCTAAAGATGCGCGGTCACGGTGGGAGTGGAAGTGCACCCTCCTTCCCCCGGCGGCGTAGCCGAAAACATAACACCCCGCATCCTCCTCGGTGCGGTATTAGAGTCATTAGGAGCCTCTTGGGCCGACGTGCTTGATCTGCCCCCGTTTTTCTTTAAATCCAACACGAGGGGCAGAAGGTAGCAGAGGCGACAGACAGGTTTCCCCCACCCCGGGATGAGCTGTGCCATTGGGAGCAAGGGGTTTGACCTCTATGAGCCTCTGTCCCCTGCTGCCAGAGGGAGAGCGTCGGTTCCGGTGGGTGGGCACGGGGCTACCCTGGGATCACCGTCTTTGCTCCCCACCGGGATGGGAAGTTCTTTTAAAAAACGTTGCAATAAATGCAATACCCATCAGCGAATGTTTCCCGTCTTTATAGCGCGCGGGGCTGCAACGAGGGTCCTCTCTCTGGGGTTGAGCACCCATTGGAGCCTGGTGGACGCACTGATCTTTGATCCCACCCCAGAAACAGGGCCAGCACCATTTGGATGGGCACCTTTACTCCCCTCGGGCCCGTCTGCCGGGGAGGGGGCGGGACGGGTCTGGCACAGACTCTCCCATCAATCCCCGAGGGCGAGCACCTTACCCCCATCTGGACCCCGGGAAGGAGCACCGTCAGGGCAGCCGTGTGCATCGGGCCTGGGCCCGCAGCAACGAGCCCCAATCCGAGGAGAGTAGAGGTGGGAGATGCTTTGGCACGGTGGGATCCAGACCTGCTTTTCCTTGGAAGCTTTTCCCGTGCCTGTGTCGGAGCGGGCGGCACAGCCGTGCCCCCCGGCTGTCCAGCAGAGGGCGCCGCCCCCAGCTTGGTCAGCCTGGCCCGGCCGTCCGCTGCACGTTCCTTCACCCTGCAGCCTCGGTGTCCCCCATTCGCACCGCCGGTCACCCCGTCTCTTCCCTGGAGACGGGCCCGCCGGGCAACGTGATGGAGGGAGGGCAGCCCCCTCGCTTCACCCTCTCGACGGGGCCAACCCCAGTGGCTGCGGAACATCTCTGGGCACCCCCCAAACACCAGTCTCTCCACCCCGGCCCGGCTACCCGGTGGGCATCGGGGCGATGGGGGGTCGGGCGTTAGGGAGGGGTTCTAAAAAACTATTTAGAAATACCAACGTCTGCAACAAACCTGGAAACCCAGGGCTTGGCCCAAGGCTGTGAGTTGGGGGGCGGGCCTGAAGCCGACAGAGCCGGACTCCGCATCTCTTGGCCCGCGTCCGCCATCGGTTCCGTCCGCCCGCCCGTCCCCACCGGTCACGCGGGTTCGCCGGCCCGGCCCGCGGGGCTCGGGGCCAGGCAGCCGACCCTGTTGCGGAAGAGACGGGGGAGGCCACGTCTCGGGGAGCCCCGGTCCCTCGGCTCGCAGACCCCGCGGATGTCCCAGCTGCGCAGCGTGCCGTCGTGGGAGGCCGTATATAGGACGCCGTTGTGAATCTGGAACGCAGGGCCCGCCCTTTCACTCCCTGCCCCGGCCCTCCCGGAGGCAGGGAGGCACCGAAGGAGGGAGGACGCCGGGCCCAATACCCCAGGGAGCCCAGGGAGGTCTCAGCCCCCCAGGCCAGGTCTTATCTGGCCAGCGGAGGATGAAAGAGTGTCCTGATCGCCCCGGGAGTTCCACAGGTCTCGGCCCCCCAGGCCAGGCTTACCTGGATGCAGTTGATGATGAACAAGTGTCCCCGGAAGGCCCTCCGCAGAGCCCCGGACTCCGTGCTGAAGGCCCTGGCGCAAGCGTCCCCGCTCCCTGTGAACACTGGAGGTCAAAACAGTGGTTCAGGGCCAGCGAGGGGGGCAGCCTGGAGCTGCTGGGGGCGGCTGGGGCTCTGGTCCCACCCCCTGGCTGGGCCTCACACTTCTTCCCCCTGACCCTCCACCCCCCGCCACACATACACACAGATGCAGGGAGTGAGGAGAGGGCCACAAGAAGATGGGCAGGCGGGTGGACAGATGAGGAAGTGGGTAAGCAGGGAAGCTCAAAATCTCCAAAACAAAGGAGTCCAAGTTGCCCTCTGGGTCTGCCACACCTAAAGGGTCCCTAACCCTCGCCCCTCCACCCCATCGGCCCCTGGTGCCACAACTTTCCTTTCTGGAGGATGTCAGGATGTGGGGATTGGCTTTTTGACTTTCAAGCAATGTCAAACGGAAAGAGAAAAATCCACTCCCCGTGGCGAGGCAGCACGCAGAACATTCCCACACACGTGTGTGCACACAGGACCCAAAACACACAGAGACACACATACACAACGCGCTGACCAACTGGCACTCTGAAAAACAGAATTATTTCCCATTTCCATTTCAGTGCATTGGGTGACCACAGCCGTTTGACATCTGTAAACCCATCAATGGGCAGGGATAGTCTCTATCTGTTGCCGAATTGTACATTCCAAGTGCTTAGTACAGTGCTCTGCATATAGTAAGCGCTCAATAAATACTATTGAATGAATGAATGTCCTAATCACCGGGGAAGCTTGGGGGCCAGGGAGGAGAGAGCGAGAGAGACGGGACGGAGCGTTCACTTACGTGTGCCAGCGTGGCACTTGAGAGCGCTGACACTGTGCTTGTGGGCCCTGTAGGTGCGGATGCCCTCGCCGGTGTCCGCCTGCCAGCACCTCACCGTCCGGTCAGTGCTTCCCGAGAACAAGAGCCCGTTCTCCAGCTAGAGGTGAGGGAGGAAGCAGAGAGGAGAGAGGAGGAGGAAGAGAAGGGAGGAGAAAGAGGATCGGCCGGCTCCAATTCCTGGCTGAGCCCCCTTCCAGGAAGTGTGACTGTTGCCCCGTCCAAAGGAGAACGAGGCCGCCACTCCTGCCCATCACCTGTCAATCTGAGGAGGATGGAGGATTGGGGGTGGGAGGGAGGGAGATGGATGCAACCCCCTGCGGCCCATGGGACAACCCCCCACTCCCTCCTGTCTCCTCTGAGAGAACGGGGGGATGGGGGCTGGCCTGGACCGGTGCCAGAGTCCGGCAGGACAGGGCAGAACCAGGCTGGAGAATCCGACCCGACTGGGTTACTTGTTCATCTTTGGCAGGTGCAGCCCCGACCCCCACGGAGCAGATCCCCATTGCTGGCATCAGGTATCGATTGAGCACCTCTGGTGCCAGTCCCCGGGGTAGGCGGGAGACAATCAGGTCGGGCACAGCCCCGTCCCACATGAGGGTTCCCAGTCTAAGGGCGGGGGGGGACTCTTCTCATTTTACGGATGAGGAAACGGAGGCCCAGAGAGGTGAAGTAACTTGCCCGAGGTCACCCAGCGGGCTAGAGGCAGCGCCCGAATTTGAACCCGAGTTCCCAGCTCCCAGCTCCGAACTCTCCGCCAGGCCACGGCCGTGCCCGTCTCCGGCCCGCAGAGGAAAGTGGTCCCCTTCTCCCGCCCCGCACTGTGGTCCCCTCCCCATCCTCCTGGGGAGGAGCCGAGCCACCCTCTGACCTCCAGGCAGATGACGGCGCCCCGGTGGTCTCGGAGCACTCTGAGCATCTGGCCGGTGGTCAGGCTCCAGGCGCGGACGGTGGCGTCCGTGCTGCCGGTGAACAGCTCCCCGCGGGCCGCGTCCAGCAGCAGGCACAGCACCGCCCCGGTGTGACCCCGCAGGGTCCGCAGACAGCAGCCGCTGGACACGCCCCACACCTTGGCCGTACAGTCCGAGCTGCCCGTCACCAGGAGGCCCCGGTCCGGCCCCTCCCCGGGCCCCGCGGCCGCGACCTCCCTGGGGGGGCAGTGAGCCAGGGTGAGGATGCAGTTGTGATGGCCCCAGAACTCCTGGACCTGCCGCTCCCCGTCCACGCTCCAGCAGCGCGCTGTCCGGTCGTAGGAGCCGCTGAACAGGAAGTCTTCGGCCACTAGGATCCTGTGGGTGACAAGTACTGTGTCCGGACAGGCGGGGCCAGCTAATCCAGAGCCTCCCGCCACCTCTTCCTCCCCGAGCCGGGCATCCCGGGGTAGGCGCGAGATAATCAGGTCGGGTGCCGCCCTGTCCCACGTGGGGTTCCCAGAGTAGCAGGGGTAGGGGCGGGTATCTTCTTCGCCTTTTACAGGTGAGGAAAAGGAGGTCCAGAGAAGTTAAGCATCTTGCCCGAGGTCATCCAGCAGGCCAGAGGCAGCGCCAGGATTAGAACCCGAGTCCCTGACTCCCAGCTCCGTACTCTTTCCGCTTGGTCTTGCCGGTACCCCCATGGCCCGTGTGCTCCCCTGCTCTGTGTGCCCCTGGCGGGCCGGGCCAACTCTTTTCCTCCCAATGCTGGGCGGTGGGGAGAGAAGTGGCCAATTTGGGGAAAACGTCTTGGTTGGAAGGGAGTGTGGCCATTACACGACCGCAAATGAGTAGCCCCCGGGGCCCATTCTGGAAGCGGGGGGCCGACGGAGGGTTCTTTGATGGGCTACCGAGTCAACTTCTGGGGCCTCTGGATACCGACAACCCTCGACGACGATCCCTCCCCACCAACGTGGATGTTCTGGATCTCTGCGGCCGGTCATCGGGCCCGGGCTCGGTGGACAGAGCACTGGACAGAGCACTGGTGGCTCTGGGAAAAGCTCTGCACCAGGCCACAAGCACTACACTCAATTCCTCCATTCAGGTTCTCAGTCCTGCTGTATCAGGACTGAGAGTCATACGTGTTTCCCCAAGGGAAGCTCCGTCGTCGACTCTAGATTTTTCTTTTATGGTCTTTGTTGAGCGCTTATTATGTACCAGGCACTGTACTCAGTGCTGGTGTAGCTTCAGGTTAATCAGTCAATGTCCTACGGGATTAGAACGCAGATCCCTCTGGCTCCCTAAATTAAGTAGTCATTTTGCTTTCTGAATACAAATCAGTGGTATTTACTGAACGCTTGCTATGTGAAGAGCACTGTACTAAGCATGTGGGAGAGGACAGTATAACAGAGTTGGTACCTTGTTCTCAGGCTCAATCTCTTCCTCATTTTCCCCCTCAGTGGGGAGCAGTTTGTCCCTGGATGTAGGAGACGTTTGGTTTTTCTCCTGGAATCTGGGCCTGTAGCCGGGTTTTCAGAGTCCAACTTTCATTCAATAGTATTTCATTCAATAGTATTTATTGAGCGCTTACTATGTGCAGAGCACTGTACTAAGCACTTGGGATGAACAAGTCGGCAACAGATAGAGACAGTCCCTGCCGTTTGACGGGCTTACAGTCTAAAAGCAATGACTGATATACACGCTCTAACCCTAGTGTTGACCTGATACTCATTCATCGTATCTTCCTTGGGAAGCAGTGTGGCCCAGTGGAAAGAGTACGGACCCGGGAGTCAGAGGAGCTGGGTTCTAATCCCTGCTCCGTCACTTGTCTGCTGTGTGACCCTGGGTAAGTCACTTCACTTCTGGGGACCTCAGTTACCTCATCTGCAAAAATGAGGATTAAGACTGTTAGCCCCACGTGGTACTTGGTTAGCTATTATCTACCCCGGTACTTAGAGCAGTGCCTAGCACATAGTGAGCACTTAAATACCATTGAAAATAAAATTTAAAAAATTATTGATTGTCTCAGGAATTCTGCCCCACCACCCCCCAAGCAGGAGTGCTGGGATCTTCATTCCCACCCACTGCCCAGTCTGGAATACAGCCTTGTTGCCAGATTAACCCAGTCTGTCCGTGAGGCACGTGAGACCAAAAGGCACAAGTCCCCCCCAATTCACTAGCCCCTGCGGTTGCAAGGACGGCACCGGCCGACCCCCAGACCACGGAGGCCAATCCTCACCTATTCACGATGGACGTGTGCCCTCTGTAGATGGCCAAGCACTCCCCGGTCAGCACGTCCCACTTGCGAATGGTGTGGTCGGCACTGCAGGTGTAGGCCGCCTCGTTCTCAAGATGGCAGAAGGTGATGTAACTCTCGTGACCTGGGCCGGCGGCGGGGCAGAGCAGGTGAGAGGGTGCTTTGCACACAGTAAGCGCTCAATAAATACTTCTGATGAGGATGTTGAGAAGGAAAATGCAGCATGGCCAAGTGGACAGAGCATGGGCTGGACCTGGGTTCTAATCTCAACTCTGCCACTTGCCTGTTGGGTGATCCTGGGCAAGTCACTTTACTTTCCTGGACCTGGACATCAGTAAAATAGGGATCTTATGGCCTCTGAACCCCATGTGGGGCAGGGACTGTTTGCCCTGATTCTCTTGCATCTACCCCAGTGCTTAGTTCAGTGCTTGGCACATGATAACAGCTTTACAAATACCACAATGATTAAAAGTGAGACAGTGACACCCTGTTGTTTTTCTAGGTGGGGGAAGGGGTGAGGAAGAGGGGGAGGAAGGCAGGGTGAAGGGAGAGGTGGGAAGGGAAGGAGGAAAACCTTAAGGAAGGAAGAAATGAAAGAGAAATATTTTGGAGCCAGATTTTGAGCACTTATTAAATGAGGACGAACCTGGTAGGTTGGGTAAGGCCAAGTCAGAGCACTAATAATAATAATAGTAATCAGAGAAGCAGCGTGGCGCAGTGGAAAGAGCACGGGCTTTGGAGTCAGGGCTCATGAGTTCGAATCCCAGCTCTGCCACTTGTCAGCTGTGTGACTGTGGGCAAGTCACTTAACTTCTCGGTGCCTCAGTTCCCTCATCTGTAAAATGGGGATTAAGACTGTGAGCCCCACGTGGGACAACCTGATTCCCCTGTGTCTACCCCAGCGCTTAGAACAGTGCTCTGCACATAGTAAGCGCTTAACAAATACCAACATTATTATTATTATTATTATGTTTGTTTAGCAGTTACTATATGCTAAGCACTATCCTAAGCACTACAAGTTGATCCCCTTGAACAGTCCCTGTCGCTTATGGGACTCACAGTTTAAGTAGGAAGGAGACCAGATATTGAATCCCCACTTCTCGGATGAAGAAACTAAGGCAGAGTGAAGTGAAGTGACTCACCCAAATTCGCACAGCTGGGATTAGAACCCCGGTTCTCTGACTTCCAGGCTCGTGTTCTTTCCACTTAGGCCCCGCTTGCTTGCCTGCTATTAGTCAGGAAACCCCCTCCGATCTAGATCCCCCACCATCCCTCCTCAGAAAAACTCGCAGCATGTTTTTGCAGGTTCTCCAGGACCCTGAAAGAAAATCCTCCAGATGGAATTCCAGGGCTGCTCTGGCCAGGAAAGAGCGAAAACCAACTAGAAAACCACACTGTGGAGATTACCTCAACCTCTAGATTCGACTCCCCTTAAAGCACGCAGGGGATTTGAGCGCTGGCTGGCTAATAGCACTCTGGATTAAACTGTGACAGAATGTGGTTGAGCTATCACCCCTGCATTTTTTCCCTAAAGATCAGCTCGATTAGGGCATTGGAAAAACGCAATTACTGGATTATTAGAAAAGTGAAATTAGTTTAGATCATTATAAGGCAGTGATCAGGACATCGACTGCTGAAAGAAAGTGAACTATGGATTCCTTTGCATTAAACCAGGGATTTCACTCTTCACTACCCCGGGCAACTGCAGATTGCTTTGAGATCGTCAAGACTGGTTCTGCAGCTGGATTCCACCCGACACCTCCCCCTCCCCCTCTCCCCCACAGCCACTCTGGGGGTCCTGGGATGCCAAGGAAGGCACTGGGAGGAAGCGGAGAAATGCAAGGAACGCAGGGTGAAATAGAGGTGAGCCGATGGAAAGCTGTCGGAAGAGTCAGTTGGTCAGTCAGTCGATCGCATTTATTGAGCACTTACCTTGTTCAGAGCACTGTACTAAGTACTTGGGAAGGTCCAATGTAATAATCAACAGAAACGGTCCCTTCCCACGAGTTTACAGTTTAGAGAGGGAGAGCTCGTGACTCAGTGGCCGCCCGAAGGCTGGCGACTTCTCCCTCCCGACTGTGGCTCTCCCCCCACCATCCCCAGGTGTCCACTGACACTTTGGCCTAGTCATTCAAGTTGTAGGTGGCCCCCAATTCCCACCCGCTGGCCTGGTACCCTGGGGCTGATGGTCCGGACCACTGTGGCACAGGCAAAAGTGGAGCCAGGCTGACTCGAAGCCATGGGAAGCTCATAGTGGGATGCACAGCCAATGGTCACTATAATAATAATAATAATAATAATAATGATAATAATAATGGTATTCGTTAAGCACTTACTATGTGCCAACCACTGTTCTAAGCACTGGGGTGTTGGATTGGACACAGTCTCTATCCCCATTTTGCAGATATCTGAACATCCCCCGGAAGAACCCCAGCATCCGGGCATTCCAGGCCCCGCTTTTGTGCACCCGGGAGAAACGAGCCCTGCACCCCTCGGGGTTTTGTGGTACCGGACTGGTCCTTGGGCCCCCAACATACTCATCCAAGCATTTAGTACAGTGCTCTGAATGGAGTAAGTGCTTGGTAAATACTATAGATTGATTAGGTGCCAGTTTAGAGAGGAGGATTTTGCAGTTACTCTTTATCAAGCCCAACAGATTCCTCTCCCGCCCCCCTCAGCAAAATTCGAGGGGCTCTTCCCTTTGCTTGTCCAAAATGGCTGAGTCCCATTGCTGTGCACCCTCAGAGCGCTGCTGTGTCCCACCCCAGAAGGGGCTGCATTTCCTCAGTCAGGAAGAGTTTGAGTCTCCTCTCTTCTAGATCGTGAGCCCGGTGTGGGCAGGGCTTGTCTCTATTGCTGAATTGTACTTTCCAAGTGCTTGGTACAGTGCTCGGCACACAGTAAGTGCTCAATAAATACGAATGAATGAATGAAAGCACACTGGGGAGAGTGAGCCAAAGGCCGGGGATATCAAGCAGCAGCATGGTCTTAACGAAAGAGCAAGAGCCTGGTAGTCGGGGGACCTGGATTCTAATCCCAACTCTGCCAGCTGTCTGCTTTGCAACCTTGGGCAAATCGTTTAACTCATTTTTTTATGGTATTTGTTAAACACTTACTATGTGTCAGGCACATAACTAAGTGCATGCTAGCTAATCAGGTTGAACACGGTCCATGTCTCACATGGGGCTCAGAGCCATCATCCCCATTTTACAGATGAGGGAACTGAAGCACAGAAAAGCGAAGTGACTTTTTTGGGGGGGGAGGGGTGATATTTGTTAAGCTTTATGTGCCAGGCACTGTACTAAGCGCTGGGGTAGATAAGCTAATTGGGATGGACACAGTCCCTGTCCCGCATGGGGCTCACAGCCTTAATCCCCATTTTACAGATGAGGTAACTGGGGCACAGAGAAGTTAAGTGACATGCACAAGGTCCCACAACAAGCAAGTCCTGGAGGCAGGATTAGAACCCAGGTCTTCCGACTCTGACTCCATCCCCCTAGAAGCAGTGTGGCTTAGTGGATACAGCCCTGGCCTGGGAGTCAGAAAGGCCTGGGTTCTAATGCCGACCCCGCCGCACATCTGCTGCATGATCTTGGGCAAGTTGCTTAACTTCTCTATGCCTCGGTGATTTCATCTGTAAAATGGGGATGCAAAGTGTGAGCCCCATGTGGGGCAGTCACTGGGTCCAACCTGATTAGATTGTTTCTAGTGCTTGGCATATAGTAAGCGCTTAACAAACACCATACAAAAGGGGGAATCTCCGGCTCGGGCAGAGGCCGGTGGGGATGGCAGGGTGAGTGGAAGTGGCGGGCGGAGGTCAAAGCCCGGTCTTGACCTGGAAGCTGGAACCCGGGACCGGGGGAGGGGAGAGACCGGGGTCCCCGCCGGGTCCCTCCCCCCATCCTCCTATTCTCCTGCCCCCGCCCCCCGGACCCCCCGGGCCCCCTACCTCGGAAGTGTCCCCGGCACCTTCCGTCCGCGGTGCCCCACAGTCGGGCAGTGCCATCCTCGCTCCCCGTCAGCAGGTGCTGCCCGTCCGGGCTCAGGCTCAGCCAGTTGATGCCCCCGTGGTGGTCGGCACAGACCCTCAGGGCGGAGCGGCCGCTGCCCATGCTGCCGGCCGGCGCCTGGTCCCGGGGAGAGGGGGCTGGGGGCGAGGGCACACACACAGACGGGGAGGGCGCACACAGAGGAGGCGGGCACACACACGGGAGGGCACACACCCTGGAGGAGGGCACACACACGGAGGGGGAGGGCACACACAGAGGAGGAGGGCACACACAGAGAAGGAGGGCACACACCCAGAGGAGGAGGGCACACACCCAGAGGAGGTGGGCACACACCCAGAGGAGGTGGGCACACACAGAGAAGGAGGGCACACACAGAGAAGGAGGGCACACACAGAGAAGGAGGGCACACACCCGGGAGGGAGGCTGGCTCAGGGGCTCGACCCCCACTCTGAGGGTGCCCTGAATGGGCAGCGGGCCTGACCCTCCACCCTGGCGCTCGGCCCGGGCTGCCCGTCCCTCCCTGGGGGGTCCTACCGGGGGGAACGGGGGAGGCGGAGCCGAGATGATGGGAAAGCGGCCCCCACGGCCCCGGGGACCTCCAGAAGCCGGGCCGGCCCTCCCCACCTCCGCCAAGGACGGTAGCAAGTCCAGGTCCGGACCCCCATCCCTGGCTTGGAAAAAGTGTCTGTCGTCGGGGCCTCGGCCGTCCCTGTCCGTCCTGTCCTGTCCTACCTCCCTCGACTCGGAGCGGAGCCCGACGACAAAGCCCCCCTCCAGTGTGTGTGTCCGGGGCGGCCCCCGGCCCCTCCTCTCCCCGGGGGCGGGAGCTGGGAGGAGGTGGGAAGGTTTTCCTCCTCCAGCCCCGCCCAGGCCACGGGGGGCTGGGGAGGGGGCTGGGGAGGGGGCTGGGGAGGGGGCTGGGGAGAGCTCTGGGAGCTGGTCCTCGGCAGCGCGAAAATGGCTTTGGTGGGGGGCAGAGCGGGGTGTGGGGGGGGGGTTGGGGGCCGGAGGGGGTCCCGGGCTGCAGGCGGGGACGGGCCAGTCCTCAATGGGGCTCCAGAGAGAAGCCCAAAGGGATCCAAGGCCCAGAGCCGCCCCCCTCCCCTGCGGAGCCCCTCCACCCCGGGCCCGGGACGGGGCGGCAGGAGATGGGGAGGGGGCTGGAGGCTGGCAGCTCCTCCCCTCGCCCCAGCCGAGCTCCGCCAGTCATCGCGGAGGTCTGGGGGTGGCCCATGGGAGGGGAGGGGAGGGGAGGGGAGGGGAGGGGAGGGGAGGGGGGTTGATCCCCCTCCCCCGCCCCTTCTCCCCTTTCTTTCTCTTTGATAATGTTGGTATTTGCTAAGCGCTTTTACTATGTGCCGAGCACTGTTCTCAGCGCTGGGGTAGATACGAGGTTATCGGGTTGTCCCCACGTAAGGCTCACGGTCTTAATTCCCATTTTCCAGATGAGGCGACTGAGGCTCAGATAAGCCAATTTAAAGAGCCCGCACCTCGAGCCCCCTGCCCCCAGCCCTTCTCTTCCTGGGACCCTCCGACTCCACCTCCTTCTCCCTCCCCTCCCTTCTCCCACAGCCCCTCTTCTAATAATAATTATTATTATAGTGTTTCTTAAACGCTTACTAAGTACCGAGCACCGTTTTAAGCGCTGGGGGACATCCAAGGTAATCAGGTTGTCCCAGTGGGGTTCACAGTCTTAATCTCCATTTTACAGACGAGGCAGCTGAGGCACAGAGAAGTTAAGTGACTTCCCCAAAGTCACACAGCAGACAAGCGGTGGAGCCGGAATTAGAACCCACGACCTCTGCCTCCCAAGCCTGTGCTCTTTCCCCTAAGCCACGCTGCTTCTCTCTTCTCCTTCTCCCTCTCCTCCCTTCTCCTACAGAGCTCTTTCCCCCTCCTCACTTCTCCCCCTTCAGTGTTCCTCCCCCTCCTCTTTCCCCCGTGCATCTCCCCTCCTCCTCCCCCCCCCCCCACCTCCCTGCATCCCATCTGCCCCGCTTGCCCCCCTGGGAATGCCAAGCCCCACTCCCCGGGCTTGGGAATAAGTTCTAATTCCCGACTCCGCCACTCGTCTGCCGTGTGACTTTGGGCAAGTCACTTAACTGCTCTGGGCCTCAGTTACCTCATCTGTAAAAAGGGGGATTGAGACTGTGAGCCCCACGTGGGACAACCTGACTACCTTGTATCTACCCCAGCACTTAAAACAGTGCTCGGCACATAGTGAGCGCTTAACAAATACCATCATCATCATCATCACTCCCGGCCGGGTGATGCTTGTTTCTCACTGAAGCCGCAGTTCGGGTTGCTCTGTCCAACTGCGGCAGCTGGACTCCGGCCACAAGTCACTTAATTTCTCTGTGCCTCAGTTTTCTCATCAATACAGTGGGGATTCAATCCCTGTTCCCCTTCCCCTGAAGACTGTGCGCTCCATGAGGGACATGTGGAACAGGGACTGAGCTTGACCTGATTCTCTCGTGTCTCCCCCAGCGCTGAGCAGAGGGCTCGGCACCTAGCCAGCACTTAATAAAATCCAGTTACAATTATTCCTAGCCTCACCTCTGTACCTCTGGGGCTGCCTTCGGATCCCGTAAAATAAGCCAAGCAATCAAGGTCTGCCAAGTCAGCGGAACGGTGGCCCCAAAGGAGACACTTCTCCCCCAGGAGTGACCGCAGCCTCTCTGCCCATCTCACCGTCCAGTCCGACCGGTATTAGGACATCAGGAGAGCGGGTGTTTGTTCCTGCCGGCGGGCAAGGGTGATCCTAGGAAGGACAGAGAGAAGGACCGCCCCACCCACCCCCGCCAAACCCAGGAAGACCCCCACCCCCCGCCTCCACACACACAGCCCACAGACAAGCAAATCTCCTGTGACATGGCGGTGGTGGCAGCAGCAGCTGCTGAGTCTTGGCCTCCGCAGGGCTGAAAACTGGTGCACTTCCAAGGCCCGGCGACGCTAAAGGGACTCCGGCAGCCTCTGGCCAGGGCAGGGGTCACCCTCCCCTGGCTGGGAGCTCCGGGCAGGCCCGAGTCTGGGCCGTGTCCTCTGGAGACCGGGCTGCCTCCCCCCTGCCCTCTCGGGCCCTCCCCAATCGTGATCAGAGGCAGGCGGGGTCAAACGGCCTGGAGACCATCCCCCCTCCTGGAATTTCCTCTTTACCTCCCCAAAGGCCCTTCCTGGCAACTCCAGAGAAACGCCAAGGATTTTCCTCATTCTTCCCTCCCGGAAAGAGTGATTGCTGCTTCTTAGCCAGCCCCCCTCTGTCTCCCAGCCTCCCACCCCCTCCGCCTTCCTCGTTCTTAGTAACCACCCCCACTGGCCGATGGTCTCGGCCCTCCTCGCCCCAGGGACCCAACCGGAATTCCTTGCAATTCACCCAGGGTAAGTGGGCGAGGGGCTATTGGCATGACTCACCCAGGTCCGTTTACAATTCTTGGGCCAAAATCTCTGCCCGCAGGCTGCTGGAGCCCCTGGGACCATGCGTGGACCCGGGAAGGTCATATGGTCCAACCTCTGCCTCGGGGAGTGAGCTCCTCATGATGTAGCCTTCCTTCCCTCTGGACCATAAGCTTCTTGTGGGCAGGGAATGTGTCTCCCCACTCTGTTATATTGTCCTGTCCCAAACACTGAGTATAGTGCTCTGCGCACTATAAGAGCTCTATAGATACGGCTGATTTCCCCACCAAGTCTTTTACATTGGGGTCTCCCAAGTGCTTAGTAGAGTGCTCTGTACTCAGTGAGTGTTCAATAAGTATGATTGTTCATTGATTGCCCTTCATTTTCCCATGCCTGTGATTCATTGGCTGAAAGCCCATAAGCATTAATCAGACACAGGGGTCAATCAATTCATCATTGGTACTTCTTGAGCGCTTCCTGTGTGCAGAGCACTGTGCTAAGTGTTTGGGCTAGGCAATAATCACCATCATCATAATCATAATGGTATTTGTTAAGCACTTACTACGTGCCAGGCACTATACTAAGCGCTGATACATACATAAGTAGTCCCACGTTATTTTGCCCACAACGAGTTTACAGTCTAGACGCCCAAGTCTTACCTCCCCAGAGCAGGATCATGGTGGACCAGAAGTTGATTCTCAGACTCAAACTGAGCAGGGAGACTGAGGCAGGCAGCAGGGTGGCAGTGGGCATGCCCTTCAGTGATTGGCCCAAGGGTGGGAGGGGGCACTTCCTTCCTTAAAACCCTCCTCCTCCTTCCTCTTTCACACTGTGAGCCTCACCAGGGAGAGGCCATATTTTTCCCCCAGTGAGCACGGTGCTCTGAACAGAGTAAGTGTTTAATAAAAACTATTGCTCCTATTACTTCCACTTACCTATTTCTCGGGCAACATCGGGATTGTTCAAGTGTCTTCCTGGCGCATTTCACCTTTCCTTTGAAAGAAGGATCGGAATTCCCTCCTCTACGTGGCCATGTGTCCTTTCTCTTCTTCTACCTGTAAACTAATAACAATACTTTTACAAATAATTTATAATATGATGGCATTTGTTAAGTGCTTACTCTGGCTCAGGCACTGTTCTAATCAGGCTGGACACAGTTCCTGTCCCACATGAAGCTCACAGTCTTCACCATTTTACAGATAAGAGAACTGAGGCACAGAGAAGTGACTTGTCCTAGGTCACACAGCAGACAAGTGGCAGAGCTGGGATTAGAACACAGGTCCTTCCAGCTCCCTGCCTGGGCTCTATTCACTGAGCCACACGGCTTCTCTGCTTTAGTATTCATCACGTACCATGGGCCAAAAGCCGTGTTTAGCGCTGGGGGAGATGCAAGGCAAACAGTTGGACCCAATCTCCATCCCACCTGGGACTCACCACTTAAGAGGGAAGGAGAACAAGCATCTTATCCTCATTTTACAGATGAGGAAGCTGAGGTACAGAGATGTTCAGTGATTTTCTTAAGGTTACACAGCAGGCAGGTAGCAGAACCAGGATTAGAGCTCAGGTCTCGACTCCCCAGCTCCATGCTCTTTCCACTATTCCCCTTGCTGCCTTCCACTCTATTTCGTGTCTCTTTCCTCTCAGATTCCAAGTGCTTAGTACAGCGCTCTGCAGACAGTAAGCGCTCAAAAAATACAAGTGAATGAATTCTAAGTTTCCCAAAGACAAGGTTCAAGTCCTCTAGAGCACTCTGCAAGAGAAGGCACTCAATACATACAAGCGACGGACAGATTGGGCTTCCTCGCTCCCTGTTAGACTATCTTTGGTGCTCAGCGGGGACGACCCAGGATTTCGAATGCATCCATTTCTCACTGGGGGATTTTCCTGTCCCAACTTAGTCAGCAAGGCAAGCTGGGAGGAACCCCATGGTGCTTTTGGGAGAGATGACCCCTTGACCGGCCCACCACCATCTGTTTCCATTTATTCCAGAGGTTTTTTTTCCAGCTGCTCACTGCAAAGGCACCGTCACTCACTGACTGTGGACTTTGGCTCTCACTCCAATCCCCCGTCACGGTTATTAATCCTTGAATACTTAGCTTAGCATCATTCCACACGGAATCGGGGCCAGGCCCTCCACTGCCTTGATCCCCCGATAAAAGGCTGAGGGGAGTTGGAAAACCCCCCTTGATCCCTCCCGATAAAAAGGCTGAAAAGGAGTTGGAAAAACCCCCTTTGCTTCAGCCAATTGGAATGCAGGGGGCCCTCATTCAAGTCTGACCTCCAATTGTCACACAACCGGCAAGCCGTCTGATCTCCCATTCGGGCCAGCCCCCACCACCCCACATTTTAAAAAACAGTACTTGTTAAGTGCTTACTATGTGCCAGGCACTGTACTAAGCACCGGGGTAGATACAAGGTAATCAGGTTGGACACAGTCCATGACTCACATGGGGCTCACGGTCTTTCATCGCCACTTTTCCAGATGAGGGAACTGAGGCACAGAGAAGTGAAATGACTTGACCAAGCTGCTGCAGCAGAAAAGAGGTGGGGCCTGGATTAGAACCCAAATCTTCTGACTCCCAGGCCTTGCTCTATCCACTTGGCCAAACTGCTTCCAGCAGCATTCCAGCAATGCAAGAACATGAAGGCTTATGCAAGATACGTCACTCGTGGTCAGCCTTCTCTCTCGCCACTTGCCCCTGTAAACTTCACTCTGGAGTCAGTATTAGACCTTCAATCAGTGGTATTTGGTGAATGCTTATTGTATACACATTAGCATTAAGTGCTTGGGAGAATAAAAATAATAATAATCATGACATTCGTTAAGCGCCTTCTATGTGTCAAGCACTGTATTAAGAGCTAGGGTAGATAGTAAGCAATGAACAAGAACCATACAAGATATTCGGGTTGGATACAGTCCCTGTCCCATATGGGGCCCACAGGATTTAACCCCCATTTTACGGATGAGGGAACTGAGGCACAAAGCAATTAAGTGACCTGCCCAAGATCACACAGCAGGCAAGTGGCAGAGTCAAAATTAGAACCCGGGTCTTCTGAGTCCCAGGCTTGGGCTCATCCCACTAGGCCCACTGCTTCCCATGGTTTAAAAACATTGGAACTGGGTAACTGGAACTTTCTTCCAGGGACTTCCTCTTCTCAGGATTTGGAAGCAGCGGCTCTGGTTCGACAGCACCCTCGGGTTAAGTGAAAGTTGGATTCGAAGCGGTGAATTCCGAGGCCCTCAGGGCCAGCTGGAGGGAACCTCAGCCACCACCCTGGCTGGCTCTGGAGTTGCCTTAGGAGTTGAGCTGAGTTCCCTCAGCCTGGGGCCTGAAGGCTGGCCGAATCACAGAGTAAAAGCCCGGGGTGACTGAGGCTTCTCAGTTACTCAGACCAGAGACCTAGGGTGGGGGGACTGGGAGGTCTCGGAGAAAAAGATCGCGGGCTGAAAATACCTTTCCTGCCCTCCAACCCCCTCACACATCTTCTGAGTATATAGACCGGACGAGTCATTTTTCACCCCGGAGGGCTTTCCAATTAACTCTTCTCCTCCTCAGGCTCTATTACCATCCTGCCCCCCGCAAAATGGCCACTTCGGCCTTTCTATACCAGAAGAAGCATGTGTGGCCTAGCGGAAAGAGCCCGGGCCTGAGAGTCAGGAGCCCTAAACCCAGTCCCACCACTGCTTGGCAAATCCTTTCACTTCTCTGTGCCCCCGGTTACCTCATCTGTAAAATGAATTTAAGACTGTGAACTCCAAGTGGGACATACACTGTGTCCATCCTGTTTACCTTGTATTTACCCCAGTGCTTAGTACAGTGCCTGGCACAGTGTAAAAGCTTAACAAATACCATTAAAAAAACAAAAAAACAAACCAAAAAACCAGGAGCACTGTGGCTTAGTGAAAAAATGAACTAGAGAACTGGGTTCTCATTCCGACTCCACTGCTTACCTACTGTGTGACTTTGGGTAAGTCACTTCACTTCTCTGGGCCTTAGCTCTCTCATCTGTAAGATGGGGGTGAAATACTGTTTCTCTCTTCCCTTTAGACCATGAGCCCCATGTGGGACAGGACTGTGTCTGAGCTGATTATCTGGAATCTGCCCAAAGCTTACTACTTAGTAAGAACTTAACAATAATAATTATTACTATTATTATCATTAACAATGCACTTGTGAATTTCCAACCATTCAAAGCACTGGTGAATATAGGTTCACATCTCCCATCTTCTCAAGACTCTCCAGTGGTCGTCCATCCACCTCTGCATCAAACAGAAACTCGCCACCAAGGCCCTCAATCAGCTCTCTCCCTCCTACTTCACCTCACTCCTCTCCTAGAATGACCCAGGCCACATACTTTGCTTCTCTAACACCAACTACTCTCTGCACCATCATACCACCAGTCACTTGCCCGCATTCTCCTTTTGGCCTGAACTCCCTTCCCCTTTATATCTGACGTCCATTGCACTCTCCACCTTCAAAACCCTCCTGAAATCAAACCTCCTCCACAAGACCTTCTCTGCTTATGCCCTCATCTCCCCCCATTTGCCCTCCCTTTTGTGTCACTTCTCCTTATTCACCCTCCTTTCTGGGTTGCCTATACCCCTGTGCCTTTAACCTTTAAGCATTTTGATTACATCCCACTCCGAAGCACTTAGGTACCTAACCAGCTGTAATTTATTTTAATGTTCGTTTCACCTATAGTCTGTAAGCTCCCTGAGGGCTGGGATGCCTGTCTATTCTATTCTATTCCCCCAAGCATTTAGTACAGTGCTCTGTACACAGTAAGAACTCAATAAATATCACTGATTGATCTATACTCATGCATTAATTCACCCGTCCAAGGTCCCAGGGCAGGCAAGTGGCAGAGCTGGGATTAGAGTCCACAGGAGCGGCCCAGCCAATTGGAAAAAGCGTGGTCGGGGGTCGGAAGACCGGGGTTCCGATCCCGGTTCTGCCCTGGCCCCCAGTTGGACCAGGACCAGACTGGGCAAGCCTCAGGAACGCAGCAGGACCAACGGCCTGTTAATAGCTGGAACGTGGAAGCTGAGCTTCCGGACCCTGATCCTGACCCCTGGAGACTCCATAACTTTCTATCCAGGTTTGTCCGAGGACTGTGAGGGTCAAGTCTCCCAGGACAGCAGGATGGGGCGGTCTGAATCCCAGCAGTCTGGCCCTTAAGTGCGATCTGTAACCAACTTCCCGCTGACCCAGGACTCACCCTTAGCTTGGTCAAAACATCCCTCCAGGCGCCTCTGACCTCCTCCTCCTCCTCCCCATCCCACAGAAATGCAGCAAGGAGAAACATCTGGGGTATCAAAAGAACATTTTTGCTGTGGTCAGACGGGGCCTCAAAAGCCATGGCGTGACCATGTCAACACTTGAGGAAAAATGCATTGTCCTGCTGTCGCTGCTGCCCAACTGCAAAGGATGATGGGAGGTCAGGGGTGGAGCGGGGAAAAGAGAGAAAGGGAGAGAGGGAAGGAAAGTGGAGAGAGGGGAGGAGGGAGGGGAGATTGGAAGGGGAAGAGGAAGAGGGGCTGCATGTGCAGAAAATTCCGAGATAATTAGTTGGCTCTCAGCAGAATATTTGGATCATGTTTGGGTCCAAGATGAAGTATATTTCAATGCTGTGTCCCTCCACCCACCGACTTGCTGGACTCTATACAAACCCTCCTTCTGTCCCCTAAAAACTTAGAGTCCAGTGGAAGTTCATCTGCCTTTTCTTCCAGAGCAAATACTATTGTCAATTGGATTCCAAGATGGAGGTCAACTCAGTCCAACATGAATATTCATGAAAAATTAAGTGTTCAATAAATATGAGTGAATGAATGGACGAATGAATACTCAAGACTCTGACCTAAGCGGCTGGGGAGAACTTCAGTGAAACCATCAAAGCTCTTTTTTCCAGGGAGCTGTTAAGCCTTTGAGAAACAAAATTGAATGAAGGAATAATGAAAGAGAAGAATCTGTGGGGTTCTTGCAGCTGGACCCCATCCAGTAAACAAGCTTCATTTCTTATTTTCTCTAAAACAAATGAATCTTGGGGCAGGAAGCTTCCTGCTCTGAAACGACTAGAGTGAACTCTCAATGATCTGCACTAGAGGAGCTATGACCTGGGTAACACAAAGCAACAGATAAATGAAAATGGAAATGTGGTTGGGCCCCTCTGGGTAGTCCCTGTCTGGAAGGTAGAAGGGACTCAGCAGTACTGGAGAGCCATTTTAATAGATTCAGGGTGCCTGGTGTGGAAGGAGGAGGGGACTTTCGCTGGGGGGAGACCCTTAAAAATTAAATATATATATATATATGTATCTACCACAGATAATCCACCAAGTGGATATTCCGCAAACAGGATTTCAAGCTGGCCTTAGAATGAGCAGTCACTGTGTGGCTCCAAGGGTGTGTCAGAATCTGGAAAAGTCAAGATGAATATGAGAGCCAAGACTTCCTCGCTGGAGTAACACAGTGCACCCCACCTCCGGGGGTGGCGAGGGAGCCTCAGAGAGGACTGGACCTGTGCCCAGTGCCTGATGTGGGTGGTGCCCAGCCCCAGTGAGGGGGAGGGTGGAACCCATTTAACAGCTACCAAGCTGTCAACATGGCCACGCACCAACCCAGTTGATGAACCAGAGAGAGCTAGGGGGAAACAGCTATCCAGGGCGGGTGGAGAAACTGGATGGGGCTGGGCGGCAGGGGGGTCATTTCTGGACATATGGTGGACGTTTGGGGAGGAGTCAGGGATATGCTCTGGGAGTGGTGGTCCTCAAATGTCTGGTCAGATGGAAAACACATTGTCCATATGGAGGTAGAGCGCTGTCTGGTAGCAAGTTTGAGGGCTGGGACCTGCATTCGAATTTGTTCTGGGTCCAACTGGGGGCTGGAAGGAACTCTAACCTCACTTCCTATGGGGAAGAGGGTATGATGCTGTTGAGCCAGAGACTCCACAGGGAAAAAACAAACATGCACACGCACACGTTCTCTCTCTCTCTGCCCCCTCCCCACCAAGACCCTGATCCACCATAATGGGGGGAAGTACCATTGACCCCAGGGCCAAATGGTCTCTCCCAGACCCAGCCAATCACAGCTCAGGGTGACTGCTACCTGTGCAGGGCTCTGGTCGGACACCACCAATCAATGCTATTTACTGAGCGCTTACTGTGTACAGGGCACCATATTAATCGCTTGGGAGACTACAATATGATGGAGTTGCTATATACGTTCCTTGTCCACAAGTAGCTTTACAGTTCAGGAAGTTATCTGAAAACTGTGCCTACCTAGTTGCCCCATTAGATTGAGAAGCAGTGTGGCTTAGTGGAAAGAGCATGGGCTCTTTCTTGGGAGTCAAAGGTCATGGAATCTAATCCCGGCTCTGCCACTTGTCTGCTGTGTGACCTTGGGCAAGCCACTTAACTTCTCTGGGCCTCAGTTACTTCATCTGTAAAAGGGGGATTAAGACTGGGAGACCCATTTGGGACAACCTGCTTACCTTGATTCTAACCCAGTGCTTAGAACAGTGCTTGGCACATAGTAAGCGCTTAAATACCATAATTATTATTATTTTTGCAAGCCTTCGAGGGCAGGGAATGCCTGGTTTTCTTTCCTTCAAACCCTCCCAAGTGCTTTGAATAACACGCTGCTCTGCACTCAATAGAGCCTTAACAATACTGCTGATTGACTGACACAAAGACTGACTGGTTGGTCTCTGCAATATCTCCAGCCATGGGGAGACACCCGTGTTGGAGAGACACCTCCGATTGGGTTGGAACACACCAGAAAGGATTAAATCCAGCACTAGTGGAAGAGGAGAAAAAAAAAAATCAGGGAAAGCCTCTGATGGGAGTGGACGTGTTTATTCCCCAGAGGGGCGGCGGGGGCCTAGGTCAGAGGGAGTTGACCACCCAGCGGAGGGCCTGGATGCTGGCTTCATGGGCTAGCCACTGGTTCAGGCTGGGGTAGGGGCCTCTCTCCACCATGTACATATGCCTGCGATAGTTGGATTCCTCATACAGCACCCATCTGGAACAGAATGGGCGATGGGCAGGGTTGGGGAGGCCACAGCTTGGGGGTTCCCTTGGGCCCCTTACCCTGGGTGGACGCTGGTTCGGGCCAGCCCAATTTCCGGTCAGCCACTGTCTTCCTCCACCAGCAATCCCTGCTGTCCGTCCACCCATGGCCCTAAAGCTTTTCCTGCATCCTCCTAGTGACTTGCTGGGCTCCCCTTCCCATGGACGCGCTCCTTCCTTACTTCACTGCTCTCTCCCATGGGTTTAGCATGGTGTCCTGCACACAATAAGCACTCAATACTCGATTGATTGGCTCCTGGCCCAGGGTGGTCAGGGCCAGCTTTTGTAGTTTAGATGTCTCCCTTCTAGAGGAGGAGGGGACCACCTCTTCTTGGGAATAAATGAGCAGGAAGAAATGACAGCTTGCCAGAGTCATCACTTAAGGGGATGCAGGGGTTGAGGTTTCCAAAACCAGGTCGGGCAGATGGGGGGTGACGAGCAAGAAGCCAGAGTTTCAGAAGAGGGCTCAGGTTTACCATTCCTCTCCTTCCCCATTGCCAAGAAGCAGCAGTGCTGATTGGATCAGGGGAGGCCCAGCCCAGTCCAGTCCACTTAGTACGGTGCTCTGCACACAGTAAATATGATTGATTGACTGATTGAGGAGCGGAAGGAGAGAAGAGAAGTGGGGGAGTAGATAGAGAAGAGGAAGCGGGGAGGATGATGGCCCCATGGAGAGAATCTAAGCTGCCTGTGCCAGAGCTCAGTGCTCCACCTGGACCCAGGCCCAGCTTGAGGTTGAGTTCCTGCAGGAAACCCCCACAGCTGATTCCTGCACACCCCAGTGCCCTGTGTGTGGTGATGGCTGAGGGGGCGGGGGTTCCATCCCTGCCAGCCAGGCCTGGTGGGCTGGGGAGAGGCAGGCATGTCTGAGGAGGGGAGGCTGGGCAGGGTTGTGGAGAAAGACTTCCCCAACTCTGCGAGGCGGGGCTGAACAGCAGGGAGACATAGTTCCAATGAGGGGAGGGAAAGGGAGAGGAGGTGGGGGAGGAGGGTCGGGGAGGGAGATGATGGCGGGGGGGGGGGGAAGAGGGAGGAGGGTTCTCACTTTAACCCCCCCAGACCCTCGGACTGCCAGAAGCCACCACTTTGCAGCTGGAGGGAGTGGGGGGGTACATCTGATCTAACACAAGCCCCAACGTGCAGCCCCTACCCCCCATCCGAGAGCTGAAGATTCTCTTCCCTCAGGGATGCTGTGTGGGCCTTTCCCTGACTCCTGCTTTGGGGAGGAGGGGTTCACTACTCTGACTTGACAGTAAATAACATTGCTGGGGTATGCGTGTCCCCCTCCCCTCCACCCCAGCACTCACGCTCCGTCCCCGTACACTTAGATGGCCTGGATGCAGGTCTTGGTCCAGCCGCGGCCCTGGAGGAGGAGGCAGTCCTCGGTGAACTCCAGGCTCTGGCCCATGAAGTTGCAGCCCTCAAAGATCTCCAGGCAGTAGTGGTCGCTGTGCTGATGGGCAGAGGGCACCAGGAGAGAAAGAGAGGGTAGGGCCAGAACAAAGTTTCTAAGGCTAAGCCGGGCTTTAAAGGCCCAAGAGAGACAGATCCCACTTCCCCTCCAAAACTCACTCTCACCTTTAACTCCCTTCTTGGGTCCCTCACCCTCCACCCTTGCCGATTTTGAAAGCTGACAGGGAGCAGGAGATAGGCCCTGGCACAAAACAGCCTGACAGGAAAGGGAAAAACCCAGAGTTCTGAGGATTCCTTTTACTTTTTGCCTAGTAGGCAGAGAAGCATCTGTCCTGGTGAAAAGAGACCGGGCCTGGAAGTCAGGCAACCTGGGTTCAAACTCTGGTTCCACCCCTTGCCTGCTCTCTGACCCGGGGCAAGTCACTTAATTCCTCTGTGCCTCCGTTTCCTCATCTGTAAAATGGGGATTCAGTGCCTGTTCTCCCCCGATCTCGGACTGTGAGCCCTATGTGAGATGTATTGTGTCCAACCTAATCAAATTATATCTCCTGAAGCTCTGGGCTCATAGAAAGCACTGAACAAAAAACACAGTTATTAAGTAATAATATTATAGACTTGTTAATCACTTACTATGTGCTAAGCACTGCCCTAAGTGCCAGGGTAGATGCAACCTAATCAGGTTGAACTCAGTCCTTGTCCCAGATGGGGCTCACAGCCTTCATCTCTATTTGACAGATGAGATAACTGAGGCACAGAGAAGTGAAGGGAGTTGCCCATGGTCACACAGATGATGTGTGATGGGGCCAGGATGAGAACCCAGGTCCTTCTGATTCCCAGGCCTGGACTCTAACCAAGTCAAGCTGCTTCCAGTAACCAGCGACGGGTCCTGCCCCACCTCCCCCCAGGACGCCCACTCTTGGGGAGCTTCCAGAGGCCATTGGTTCCCCGGTGAGGGCATCTCTCAGGTGGGGGGGACAGTGTTGGCATCAACTCCTTCTGGAGACACCACCCGTCCTCCAGTCTCATGTGCACCTGGGACACAGCTGGGCCAGAAAATGTTTTCTGAAAAAACAGTGCTTGCAGGACCCCAGCCGTGTCTATTTTTCATATAAATAGCCTTCTGCGTGCTGTGGTGCCGAAATCTCAATCCCGCCCAGCATGGCGGCAGGACTGCTGAGATACTGGGAAGTCTTGGTGACCTTTGGGCTGGAGGAAACCCAGCGGCTGAGGCCCGGTCAGAGCCTAGTCCTGCCAAGGAGCCTGTTCGGGACTTCACGGCTTCATAACCTCCTGCTGAGCCCCCAATATTTTGTTTTTTTAGTATTTGTTAAGCATTTACTCTGTGCCAGGCACTGTACTAAGCACTGAGGTCGATACAAGATCATTGGGTCAGATACTATATTCCACATGGGGCCCACAGTCTTACTCCCCATTTTACTTACTAGGCATCTGAGGCAGAGAGGAAGTCAAGTGCCTTGCCCAAGGTCACTTGGCAGGCAATAATAAAAATAATAATTACAGTACTGGTTAAGCACTTACTATCTTCTAGGCACTGTTCTAAAAACTGGGGTAGATACAAGATTATCAGGTTGGACATAGTCCCTGTCCCTCATGGGACTCACAGTCTAAATGGGAGGGAATAGGATTTAATCCCCATTTTTCAGATGAAGAAACTGAGGCATAGAGAAGTTACAGTGTCTAGCATAGAGTCAGTGCTTAACAAATATCATCCAAAAAAAAAGAAAGTGACTTTCCCATCATCACACAGCATATAAACGTCAGAGATGGGATTCAAACTCAGGTCCTTCTGCCTCCCAGGTCCGGGATCTTTCCACTAGGCTGTGCTGCTTCTCTGAGCCTCTCAGCTCTCTAAAGCAGGCATTCCCCTGCGCCAGAAGTCCCACCCAGCCTGGGCCCTCACCATTTCCACGGGCCAGCAGGAGTCCATGTGGTCGTTGGGGCCGTTCCAGCAGGAGAAGTGGGGGCACTCTCCGCACTCCAGGACGAACTGCCGCCCCTGGGAGTCCGGGTGGTCGAAGCAGATCCAGGCACCACTCCCCACACCCATCCAATTGACCCGGTTCATGAAGCCCCAGTCCTGGAAATTGTCGCAGTCCCCTCCCACCTCCAGCTGCCGCCCTGTGAAATACTTGCCCTCGTAGAAGGTGATGTGTTGGGATGACGGACGATCACTCTTCCTGTCTTCAAAGCCTTATTGAAGGCACACCTCCTCTAAGAGGCCTTCCCTGACCAAACCCTCATTTCCTTTTCTCCCACTCCCTTCTGCGTTGCCCGAACTTGCTCCTTTTATTCATCCTCCCTCCCAGCCCCATTGCACTTACGTACGTATCTGTCATTTACCTAAGGAGTGGGGGTTGGGCAGGGGGAGGGGGGAGGGGGGAAAAGAGAGAGAGAGAGAGAGAGAAATAGAGACAGAGACAGAGAAATTTCTGAATCTGAAAACCCATAGGATTGCCCAGTTTACTCAAGGTTTGCTGTTCTGCAGTTCAGCAGGCCTCAGGGGCAATCAAATCAGCAATTGTGCCAGGCAGTGCTGAAAGGAAAAAAAAGAATTAATGAGAGAGCAATCACTCACCACTTCTACAACTAAATGGTATTTATTAAGCACTTACTATGTGCCAAGCAGTGTGCTAAGAGCTAGAATGGATACAATACAATCAGAGCAGAGCTGAGCTCTGTCCTACATGGAGTTCACAGTCTAAGCAAGAGGGAGATCAGGCACTGAATCCCCATTTTATAGATGAGGGAACTGAGGCACGGAGAGGTGAAGTGACTTACCCCAGGTCACACACTCTCAGGCCCGGTTTCTTTCCACTATGCCATGCTGCTTCCCAGGTTTTACCCTGAATGCCTAGAGCAGTGCCATCCTGAGGGTGAGGGGCTTTTTGGAGAGGTGGTTGGAGATTGGGGGAGGTGGAAGCTGGGCAGGCTTCTTCTGGTATTGGAGGGTAGACGGGGAGAGGGCGTGCCACATAAGGACTTTTGGGGTAGTGGAGTAACCAATCAATTATATTTATTGAGAGCTTCTTGTGTGCAGAGCACTGTACTAAACACTTGGGAAAGTACAATAGAACAGAATTAGAAAACACGTTCCCTGCCCATGATGAGTCTAGAGGGTGGTACAGAGGGTGATTTCTGGGGAGCAAAGTAACCCCTAGGAGGGGATCAGGGCAGGCAAAAAGGGTCACCCCGGAACCGTTTCTTATCCTCAAACTGAATTCGGCCAGTTCTCACTTCAGGTCAGAATTTTGGGCACTTGTGATCTGGGCGAAGGTTTCTCTTTACCCCCCATCCTCCTCCATGCCCCCTCCCTGGTGGCCAGATTTGGGCCCCAAGATCCGTGTCCCCCACAGGAAGGGGAATCGGCTCACTGTCACCTGCCCGGCATAAGGGAGAAAGGGGTTTCCCGCACCCCCAGTTCTAAACACACATCATTTAGGGGATGGACCTCCCGGTTGTGGGAGGGAATCGCTGAATGGGCGACTGTGGGTGAGGGAGGAAGCCAAAGTCAGATGGCACATTCTGACCCCTCGTGGCTGTCGCCTCTCATGGCAATTGAGGGAGACCGAGGCAGCCGGGGGAGAGGAAAGGAAAGGATGGAAAACAGAATCAATCGTATTTGACCTTTTACTGCATGCAGAATACCATACTAAGCACTTTGGACTACAGAGTTGGCATTCATTCAGTTACTGAGTGCTTACTGTGTGCACAGCATTGTACTAGAGAAGCAGCGTGGCTCAGTGGAAAGAGCACGGGCTTTGGAGTCAGGGCTCATGAGTTCGAATCCCAGCTCTGCCACTTGTCGGCTGTGTGACTGTGGGCAAGTCACTTAACTTCTCTGGGCCTCAGTTCCCTCATCTGTAAAATGGGTATTAAGACTGTGAGCCCCACGTGGGACAACCTGATTCCCCTATGTCTACCCCAGCACTTAGAACAGTGCTCGGCACATAGTAAGCGCTTAACAAATACCAACATTATTACTAAGCACTTGGGAGAGCACAATATGACAATAAACACTTTCCCGGCCCATAGCGAGCTTACAGTCTAGAAGGCCGTCCTCTTCCAAGCGCTTAGTACAAAGCTCCGCACATAGTACGAGCTCAATAAATACTATTGTTGAATGGATCGACTGCAGGGGCGATGAGGTGGAAAACTAGAGTCCAACCCCACCCTGGACCCTTAAAGATCCTGGACGAAGGCCACGATTCACCGGGCGGTGTCCTGGGACCCAAGAGTCCCCGGCCCCGGTCCACGGCACCCACAACCTCAGCTTCTCCATCTGCGCAATGGGGCCGTGCCGCTCTGCCGCTCTCCGGATCTCTCCTTTGGGCGAACCTGTGGTGAGCTGCGTCTCCCGGGATCCGAGTAGCCGGGATGGGAAGCTGATCGTCTGGAGGCAAGGCAAGGTGGTCCCGAGAGGGTTCTCTGGGGTAGGTGGATGGAACGGGAGGAGGCCGGAGCCGGTGGGGTGATGGCGGGCTGACAGATGAGGTGGGGGCGGCGGCTGCCGGGGTGGGTGAGGAAACCATGGCAGCGGCCGACATACTCAGAGGCTTGAGCGATGCCAGGAGAGAGGGCGTGACCCGGAGTATCTGCAGTGTGGTCCTTCCCCCTCCAGCTGACGCCCCCCAAAGTCATCCCACTCCCTCACCACACACCTCCAAGCACACTCGGTAAACTGTGTGGAGACTGTCAGGCTCCTGGGCTACCGAGCATTATTATTATTACTATCATCATCAACTGTGGATGACCTTGGGCAAGCCACTTCCCTTCCCTGAGCCTCAGTTACCTCATCTGTAAAATGGGGATTAAGATTGAGCCCCATGTGGGACAGGGATCGTGTCCAACCCTATTGGCTTGTATCCTCCCAGTGGTTAGTACAGTGCCGGGTACACAGTAAGCACTGAACAAACACTACGATTGCCGTACTGGTTAAACGTTTACTACGTGCCGAGCGCTGGGGTAGATACAAGATAACTGTTGTACTTGCCCGACGCGCTTAGTCTGATGCTCTGTACAGAATAAGAGCTCAGATACCACTGATTGATTGGCTTTGTACAGGGCTCTGCACACAGTAAGGGCTCAATAAATACGATTGAATGAACGACTGATGATAATCAGGGTGGACGCAGGCTCTGCCTCACACGGCTGAATCCCCATTTTACAGGAGACTGAAGCACAGAGATGTGAAGTGACTTGCCCAGAGGCGCACAGCAGGGAAGCGGTGGAGGCGGAATTAGAATCCAGGGCCTCTGACCCTACTAGGCCCCCGCTGCTCCTCAGAGGTGAAGCCTCCTCCAGGGCAGAGCTCAGGGTGTCTTTGCCCTGCTGCCCCTGCTTTTTCCGTGCCCACCATTCGCCCCAACCCTTGCCATTCAGCCCCCACCCCCATCCTGCATCCAAGCACTAATCAGTCCCTCCCAGTTCTCCTTCTCAGCTACGGACCTCCCTCGCACCAACCCCTTCAACAGACGGCAGTGTAGACACCCCCCCAGCCACTGCACAAGCTGCTCTAAGTCCAGTAGGAAGCTCCGGCGAGGGAGGAGAGAAACTGGTTCGCAAATGAGCCTTGAAAGAGGAAAACTCAATTGAGAAGTGCCCTTTTGCCAGTCATGGCCGAATAACTGCTTGCCTAGTTTACACCAGGGTCAGGGAGAACAGAAAAACATAAACAATGCCTGCCTGGGTCATCAATAATAACTACAGTACAGTGCTGGATACACAGCAGACACTCAAAGCACTTAGGAGAATACAAGTTAGTAGACATAATCCCTCCCTTCAAGAAGCTTAGTCTACTCATATCGAGCACCGTACTGAGCACTTGAAGAGTCCAACAGAGATAGTAGACATGATCCTTGCCCTCAAGAAAAGCAGAGTGGCCTAACAGAAGCAGAGCAGGTCCTGGGAGTCGAAAGGACATGCGTTCTAATCCAGGATCCACCACTTGTCTGCTGTCTGACCTCGGGCAGGTTACTTCACTCCCCTGGGCCTCAGTTACCTCAACCGTAAAATGGGGATTGCGAGCCCCACGTGGACATGGACTGTGTCCAAACTGATTAGCTTTTATCTATCCCAGTGCTCTACCCCCCCAATGCAAAGCACTTAAATACCACTAAAAAAAAGGAGCAGGAGCTGACAGGTCATGGAGGAGAATTCACAGAGAAGAGGAAGGAAAAGGGACATAAAAGAGAGCTGGTAATAATGTTGGTATTTGTTAAGCGCTTACTATGTGCAGAGCACTGTTCTAAGCGTTGGGGTAAACAGAGGGGAATCAGGTTGTCCCACGTGGGGCTCACAATCTTAATCCCCATTTTACAGATGAGGGAACTGAGGCACAGAGAAGTTAAGTGACTTGCCCACAGTCACACAGCTGACAAGTGGCAGAGCTGGGATTTGAACTCATGAGCCCTGACTCCAAAGCCTGTGCTCTTTCCACTGCGCCACGGGCACCCAACCTATGGGGGAGATGGACTTGTTTCTATCCCAGAGCTTAGAACAGTGTCTGGCACATAGTAAGTGCTTAATAAATACCATAAAAAATTAGGAGTAAAGAAAGGGGATGTACAACAGCTGGTACCTACAAAACAGGGTATGAAGACCCCTTCGCAAGTGGTACTGGGACAGCAATCTCAGTAACAGAACCTGGGGGGCCTCACCTGGGCTCTCCCAGCCCACCGTATTTCAGCCTTGTACTCAGTTGCTTCCTGAGTATTAGGGTGCGTGCTAAGAGGTCCCCAAGTTGCCACGATTTTAGCTCTTCCAGGCCTCACCCTTGAGGCAATGAGGATGCTGCAGACTCAGTGGTCGGGATGAGTCCTGGGTATAGGTAAGCCTGCTGTGTGACGTTAGGCACATAGTTTTCTTCATCCGTAAAAAGGGGATTCCAAACACGGCCTAGTAGATAGAGCCTGAGTGTCAAAAGGCCCTGGGTTTTAATCCTGGCCCTGCCCTTGAGCGCTGTGGGAACCTGGCCAAGTCACTTCACTCCTCTGGGCCTCAATTACCTCATCTATAAAAGGGGGATTAAGTCTGCGAGCCCAATGTAGGACATGGACTGAGTCCAACCCGATTTGCTTGTGTATCTACACGTCTCCCCCCGCTCTCAGAGCACATAGTAGTGTCTGGCACACAGTAAGTGCTTAACGAGTGCCACAATTAATATACTTAGACTGTGAGGCCCATGTAGGATAGGAACTATTCCGCTGATTATCCGGAATCTATCCCAGCATTTAGCACATATTAAGTGCTTAGCAAAGGCCACCATTAATATTCCGGCCTCTCCCCACCCTCAGCTCACTCCAGGAGCTGGAAGGATTGTGACAACCTTGCCACCACTTTGCCCATGGGCCCAGAAAGCCTCCCTCTCCACCAGAGACCTAAAACTACCCAATCCCCACAAACCTGAACCCAGACAGTGAAGCTGTAATTTTCATTCTGGAGACCAGCTGTGTTTTTGAATCCTCTTTTCATCAGGTGATTTAGAACTAGCTCCAAACACCACCCACACACCTATAATAAAATGGAGTTTATCCCTTCTGCTCATTCCTGCTGTCGGAGATCATGTGACTGGTGGAATTTAGGTCAGCATCTTCACGGCCGGAAGGGGAGAACCTGGTCGGGGGTGGGGTTGGGGGGTAAGGAGAGAATCACCTCTTCCGAGGTATCGCTAGCTGAGCCCTGTAGCACCCCTCTGCTGTTTCCCCGGCCTTCCAACCAAGGGAGGCGCAGTGGATAGAGCACAGGCCTGGGAGTCTGAAGGACCCGGGTTCTAATACTGGTTCCGCCCCTCGACTGCTGTGACACCTTGGGCAAATCACTTCTCTGTGACTCAGTTATCTCATCTATCAAATGGGGATTAAAACTGTGTGGGATGTGGACTGCCCAACTTGATTACCCTGTATCTACCCCAGTGCTTAGTACAGCGCTGGACACATAGTATGCACTTCAATACCATAGGGGGTAAAAAAACAAAAACAGATCTTCCCAATCACAGCAGGTTGGTAGGTAACAGAATCTAAATATTACTCCATTGGCTCAGAAAGCATATATTCCTTTTCCCCTTCCAGTGAGGAATTTAGAGATGGGAGAATCTGACTCCACAGGCAGCACTGCAATGAACCCATGATTTCCTTAATATTTCACACATTGGCCCCTTCCTCTCCAGCTTTACAACCACTATTATGGTTCAAACCCTAAAATCCATTTGGCTGGATTACTGGAAGTCTCTTCCTAGATTTCCTTGCTTCTAGTCTCTCAAACAAAGGGAGTAGGTTAACTGACACCCCTCCTCTAACAAACTTCCACTTGCTGAGGACTAAAAAAATCCGTTCCAAGGTTACAGCCCACACCAGGCACCACTTGTGCCTTCCTGCTCTCTCACCCTACTGTAAATCCCACCGCAAGGTAGAAAACCCGGGTGCAGAAACCTGGGCAGAAGTTGGCTCTTCCCATTTAAAGCCTCTCTCTACGCAAAAGCTGGTGAAGTGAAATTGTATTCTCTTCTGTTCGGAAGCCAGCCGTTAACTGCTCTTCGGGTTTTGAGAGGTTTCCAGGGAAGAAAATCTGGAAACAACTGGATAGTAAGCTTCTTGTAGGGAGGGGCGTGGCTACTAACTCTGTGGCATCGGGCTCTGCCAGGCGCTTAGGACAGTGTTCTGCACCCAGGAAGTGCTCCATGAACAGTATCGATTGATTTGAGGAATTGAAGCGCTCACCTGTCGTTTCACTCCGAGTTGCTTCTCCTTGTCCTCTTCCCCTCAGACATCTTTCTTCCAAGGTGGACAGATGATGGGTCAGAGAAGCAGCGCAGCCTAATGGATAGAACATGGGCCTGGGAGTCAGAAGGACCTGGGTCTAACCTCAGCTCCACCACTTACCTTCTGTGTGACCTTGGGCAAGGCGCTTCGCTCCTCTGGGCCTTGGCTACCTCTTCTGTGAAATGGGGATTAAAAGACTGTGAGCCCCATGTGGAACAAGGACTGTGCCCAGCCTGATTAGCTTGAATCTACCCCGGCGCTTAGTAGAGTGCCTGGGACATAGTAAACGCTTAACAAATATCGTAAAAAAAAAGTTTCCATTACATTCGCCTCTGATATCAAGAGGGGAGAAGCTCTTTTTGAGCAAACCTTCTGGAAGGAATGAGAAGGGAGGAGGAGAGAGAGAGAAAACAGCAAACCTTCACCAACACCACACAACAAAGGACAGCCAATCTGTGTGCCCAAAGTGTCTGGGACTGCGAGGCGGGTAACATATCTACTAACTCTGCAATACTGTCCTCTCCCAAGCGCTTAATACAGTGCTCTGCACACAGTAAGGGCTCAATAAAAACCACTGATAATGATGACTAACAAATATCTGCCTCTGCTATTCTTCAGAAGAGACTATTTTATGAAGGGTAGGAAAAGTCACAAGATCTTGACAGAATTTTTTTTTAAAGCCACATGAATCAGGACAAAGTACTAAGGTTTGCAGCTATTTTATTTACAAGTATACATTTAACACAATGAAAGAAACACTGATATTCAAGCCTAGTTAAGAGTAGTGTAACAATATGTCTCATTTGGATGATTACATTATTTTAACCAACTACACTGAAAAATTAATGCCAGTAAAATTATTGGTCATAATATTAAGAAATACAATATATAAATTGAAAATATGATTGCTTAAAATTTGAAAATGGAAGTGAAGCCATTTGGACAGAAGTCAGAGTTTAACATAATCTGAAGGGGGAGGGAAGGAAGGAGAAAAAAAAAAAAAAAAGAGAGGGGGGCTCTGACCCAAACTGATCTCTTTCAGGTTAACAGAAGAAAAGAAGCATAGTTTATCTTAAAGGATAATGGGGTCATTTGCTTCTTCAGTTAGACTAGATTCCCAGTGTCCTCAGGTTTTGCGGTGGAATTACATTACTGAGCATGAAGACTTCCCTTGTGAAGCTGACCCGTCGATTTTTTCTGCCTCCAAAATTATCCTCCTGAACACATCAACAGCTGTCTGGAAAAGAGAGGGAAAAGCAGCAGCTCAAACCATCAGCTTTTTAGGCAAAACACACAATCAGAAACTATGTGATTTGTTGACATGACATTTTGCTCTGAAACCAAGACGCCTCCCTCCCTACCCCACCTTTCAAAAATCTGCATCTTGGGGATGAAAGAACTTGCCCCTTCCCAACAATGCACCAGGTCTCTTGCTTGCAGGATGTACTCAATAAATACCAGATTGCTCCATGCCCACCCAACAATGCAGCCTGGAGTCACCTGACAACCTGCCGGCTGTGCCAGAGTTCTGCCCAAGATTAGGACTCTGACAGGACTCTAGCATCCTCCTGATTTTCCCTCTAGCCTACTGGATTCTTGGCATTTCAGGCTAAAACTGATGGGAGACTCAAGAGGGGCTTCCCAGATAAAGTATTTTTCTTAACTGAACTTTTACGAGGAGAAAAGTTACCAGCTGTGGACAATGTTTAAAGAAAAAAGCAAAGACTTAAATATTTTTTGCTCCGATGCCGGCCCCACTCCACTTGGCTCCCGGTCTTAATTCCCATTTTACAGATGAGAGAACTGAGGCTCAGGGAAGTTAAGTGACTTGCCCAAGGTCACACACAGCAGACAAGTGGCAGAGCCAGTATTAGAACTCAGGTCCTTCTGACTCCCAGGCCCGTGCTCTATCCTTCAGACCACGCTGTTTCTCCTCACCAAAATCCAGAGCACAAACACCTCCCTGGGAGAAACCCTGCCGATATTTCCTGGGCAATGAAATCTTCAGAATCAAAGAAACACAGACCCCTCTCACTCTTCTGTACGAGGAGATGGTCTTCAGCTGGGCTGAAACTCTGCTCTCTTACCTGAGTGGCTTATGAGCTCTTTGACGGATGAAGCAAATGGAGTAATGAGGCCATTCATTACAGCTTAGGTTTCCTTCCAGTTTCACTTGCCCATGGTCTTAGTGAATGTTAGGGCTTGTTTCCAATATTTCCAGCTTGGAGTCTTTTCTTAGAATTACCAGGTACCTGGGACCCAGCCCAACTGGGCTACAACCACGTAACATGGTGGAAGGCCCCCCTGCCATCCCTTTCCAAAGGATATCTGTCCCAGGCTCCAGGCAGGTCTGTATTTTTTTTTTATTTAAATGGTATTTGTCAAGTGCTTACTATGTGCCAGGCACTATACTAAGTGCATGAATATATAGATACAAGCTAATCAGATTGGATACAGTCCACATTCTATGTGGGGCTCCCAGTCTTAATCCCCATTTTACAGCTGAAGGAACTGAGGCCCAGAGAATGAAGTGACTTGCCCAAAGTATCTCAGCAGACAAGTGGCAGAGTCAGGATCAGAAGCCAGGTCCTCTGACCCCTCGGCCTGGCTCCTTTCACTAACTTCCACACTCCTTCCCTAACTTCAGTTTATCTCAGAAAGACAGCCATTTCCCCTTTTCTGCAAAATCTTCTGAGATGCACTCCAATGTCTCAACCCCAACCTTACTGGGCTTCATTGAGCTCACGCCTTTTTTTAAGCTAAAGTGTCAAACACAGAATGTCAGGAGCTGCAACAAAAATGCAGAGGGCCCAGGTATTTGGGCCACTTGGTCGCTAATTTTATCCATGAACATCCTTTGTGGGAAACTGTCTGAATCGCAGGCTGCTCAATATCTCTGTACAGAATGATGAGTTCAAAGTGGTGATTTCGCTGGCAGGCCTTTATGCTTCAACACTACAACCAGAATTTTTGCTGAGTGCCTTTCTGATTTTAAATGGTATCTGTTAAGCGCTTACTATGCGCCAGCCACTGAACTAAGCACTGTTGCCCAACTGCGCTCCATAGAAACCAGCACAATTTTGGAAGAGGGTGAAGACTTCCAGCTGCTAGGTGAGAATCGATAAACCAAGTTAATGAGATGCTCCCCAAAGATAAACCCACAAAGTACAAATCCAAAGAGAAGTAGTCTGGCTTAGTGAAAACAGCCCGGGCTTTGGAGTCTGCTGTGGGATCCTGGCAAATCACTTTGCCTCTCTGGGCCTCGGTTACCTCATCAGTAAAATGGGGAGTAAGTCTATGAGGCCCAGACTCTCCATTTCCTCTCTCGCTCTTCCTCAGGCCTAGAACTACCACCAAGCTGCCCCTTGTCCTTCCTTCAGAGTTTGTCCTAGATCCACCTGCTCCCCAAAACTCTTCTTCTCATCCTAAAGGGCTCCGGCTGGTTAATACAGATAGTAAAAACCACAGTAACACAAAATGCAAAGGAATGGAAAAATCAAGACTCATGTGGGCTCGGATGGTGTGATTTTTAAAACATTTAACAGGGCGCTCATCTGACTGGGAAATCCTGGGTGCTTTGATGTTCCATTTTCAATAAACCGATTTAGGTGTGACTTAGGTTTCACTGTTTTCTTGACGGTTGGCCATTATCAAGGTTGTCACTTGCATTCTGTATACCCTTAGGTGTTGCTGGTCTCCCTCACTCAACTGAATGCTCTTTCAAAGCGGGGATCGTTACAGACGACAAATTTTCAAAATTCGCCTACGTATCTGCCCTAGTTCAGCAAACCCGTTGCTCAGCTGGCCTTCCACTGGAATCAAGCAGTTTCAGAGCATTCAAGTGCAATCTGTATATTTAGGACCAAATGGAGTCTGCGGGGCTCAGTAACAAATAGGGAGGTCTTTGAGAAAGTCAGTGTTCTCCACAGATTAGTTACAATGACCCATTTTCTCTTGCAAGCCAAACCAATGGGTATCAGGATTTAATTGGCCTGAGATTATCTAACAGGCTTGCCAAGCAAGGTTGCTTCCTGCAGAGATAAGATCACGGGGCAGCTAGCACAGATTTTTCTATTTCCCACATTTAATTATCACCTGGGGAACAAGTCTGCAATGAAAATGGACTTACAGTGCATAAAACACAGACTTCCTTTCTTAAAAAAAAGGGAAAGGAAGTTTCGCTTGAGAAATCATGGTGGGAGAATGTGTTTTAAAATCTTTAGACAACCCTCAATGAATTTAGATACACAAAGCAGTTAACTCTCATACTAAGCATCGATTCTCACCGGCAGTTTCATATTGCAGAAAGCCTCGTCGTTGTGGCCCAAGCCAGTACGGCCTCCAACATACAATCATTGTCATTTGCATTCCAAGCTGCCATTACTTCAGTAACTGCTCCTTATGAGCATCTGTCCGTAGAACACCAGTTCTTCATTCTTTTGGGTTAATGGCAACTGACTTTTTTCTTTTTTTTAAATTCAGCCTCTGATTGAGTCTGCCTGATGGAGCTTTTCTAAAATAATATTTGTTAAGCACTTTCTATTTGCCAAGTGCTTAGCTAAGCACTGGGGGTAGACACGAGTTAATGAGGTTGGACATAATCCCGAGTCCCACGTGGGTCTAGAGGAGAGAGAAGTGACTCGCCTAAGGTCACACAGCAGGTCTTTTGACTTACAGGTCCAGGCTCCACCCTCTAGGCTGCGTTGGGCTGCTGGTTGGCAGGTGGGCTTCCCTACCTCTGTTGCCCTCCAGCAAATCACAGCCACACTGCACTATCTGAAAGTGTACCTTTTTTAAAAAATGGTATTTGTTAAGTGCTTACTACGGGCCAGGCACTGTTCTAAGCTCTCGGGTAGATACAAGGTGATCAGGTTGGACAGTCTCTGCCACGCGTAGAATGCACAGTCTTAATCCCTATTTTACAGAGGAGGAAACTGAGGCACAGGGAAGTGAAGTGACTGGCCCAAAGTCACACACAGCAAAGAAGTGGCGGAGCTGGGATTAGAACCCTGGTCCTTCTGACTCCCAGGGCTGTACTCTATCCTATATCCACTTGGTTGCTTGGGAGCAGTCCACTCAGCTTTCCTCCCCAGGCTGGGGCAGACTGCCTCCTCACTTCAGTGCTCGCTTACAGCTTGTCTGGATTCTGATGGGGATTACACCTTCATTTCATGGTCAACCGATCAAGCAATTCATGGTCTTTATGGAGTGCTTACTATGTGCACAGCACTGAATTAAACGCTTGGGAGGAGACAATATAATTAGCAGACACGGTTGATCCCTGCCCTTAATGAGTTTCCAGTCTATGATCCATGTGAATCTCTCTGGTAAAGCTCCAAAATCTAACGGTGCTCTCGCCTGGACATATACAACGCTGGGCCCTTCTGCCACCCTGTAGCTTTGAAGCCTTCTGCTTGATTTTCCTCACGCTTTCTCGGCTGGACACCCCGGCCCGGAGAGCAGAGTTTTGGGCCAGGATTTAATCCCAGACAGCGGGGAAAAGGGTCTCGGATCGTGAGTAGGGTTTTCTTGGAATTGGCTAGAATAGGACCGGTGTCTCCTTCGGTCATGCGATGTAAAAAGCTATTTGGTAAAACCGGAAGTCTTGGGCACCTTTGCTTCACCCCTTGGGGAATGGGCGGGGGTAAATATATAAAACTATGTTGTAAATGTTATAAATTATTGTTGGGGTCTCCCTCTAAATTGTAAGCAAGTTGTGGGCAGGGAACGTGTCTACTAACACTGTTCTACTGTACTTCCTCAAGAGGCTTAGCAGAGTGCTCTACACACGGTAAGCGCTCAATAAATACCATTGATTGATCGGGTAGGCAAAGCGCCATGAATCCTAAAAAACTCGGTGTTGGCTTCCAGGGCCTAGGCCGACTGATGGCACCTTCACTTTGTAACATCGCTGAGTGGAGGCCTTGACTTGGTTTCCCTCACCCCTCCTCCACCTGAGCCTCATTAAGGCTGAGGGATCACCTGTTCACAGTTGACTGGGTAGAGCAACCTGTCGGATCAAATGCCAACTCCATTTTAATTTCCGACTGAATTACGGATGGGAGAGTCCACCTGATGGCCTCTTATTAAATTCTTTTAGCCACGATCAGAGGAGCCCGAGGTAACAATCAGAAGTGGAACAGAGGAGCGCTGTGGCCTAGTAGAAAGAGCCCAGACCTGGAAGTCAGAAGGAGCTGGGTTCTAATCCCTGCTCCGCCACTTGCCTGCTGGCAATTTACCTCACTTCTCTGGGCCTCAGATCCCTCATTTGTCAAATAGGGATTAAGACAGTGAAAGCGATGGGATTTTGTCCGCTCTGGGCTGGGCCGCAGAGTTGGCTTTAATTCATTCATTCATTCGCATTTACTGAGCACCTAGTGTGTGCAGAGCACTAAGCGCTTTTAGAAAGAAGCCTAAAGCACTTCCTGAGTTCTGTTCCTTAGCATCCCATAGCTCATCAAATGCATACTGAAGCGCTTGAATGGTCTTTGCGGATAGGTAGACAAAATCTCTGCGTGAGGAGCGAAAACGCCGAGATACATTTCAGATTACACACCCCGAGTTACGATGGAGTGTAATGTAAACCGGCTATACAGAAGGCCCAAGTTTGGCAGTGATTGCACCAGTGGAATTTTACAACTCACGACATCAAAAACTTTTGGAAACACATCAAAGGGCTTTAAAAATACCAAGCACTTCATCTTCCTCTCCCCACCCAGGACTGACTTGATAGGCACTCAACCCCTAATTGCATCCTTAGTTCCCTCGGTTTCTGGCTGGGGGAAGACGTGCATATAAAACCAACATATGCTTAAGGCATGCCAGGAAGTATAATGAAAGAATTCGGGAGCATTTAAAATATAAATACAAACTGCAGAGGCACTTCCTAGAACAATAAGCACTATATGAACACTGAAATGTTGCCAGTAGAGTCAAACAATACATTTTGTCAGGCTGAAGTTAGCCTGTGAGCCCCATGGGAGACGAGGACTGTGTCCTCCCTGAGTATCTTGCATCTCACCCCAGAGCTTAGTATAGTGCTTGGCACACACTAAGCGCTTAACTGCTACCAAAGTGAAGTGGGCCGAGCTCTTAAACTGCAATCATAAAGGCTTTGGGCTGTTTTCTACAAAGTGTGGTTGTGACCACTTTTTTCCCCTCCCCCCTTTTTTTAAAGACCACCCTTTTCCAAAACCATAATTACCTCTCATAATTACCCTACTCTTTATATATGGGTCATCTTGTAAGGAAGGCCTTTAAAGGCTTCTTTTGAAAAGGAGACATCTAGGGCCAGCTCCTGCCAGCATCAAGAGGAAATTTTTGAAGGAAAATCAAAAAGGAAAATCTGCAGAAGATGCCAGTCTGGGCCCGGGCTTTGCCGTGGGTAACCGCACAGGAGGCACCCACGTCATGTACGGTGGGGCTGTGCCAGTGAAGACGAGATCCAGGCTTTGGGAGCACATACTTGTCATAATAATTGGGGGCATTTATTAAGTTCCCAGAGGCCAAGCACTGTACTACGTTCTGGGGTAGATCCAAGATCATCAGGCCGGACACGATCCCTGTCCCACAGTCTAAGTAGGAGAGAGAACACAAATTGAATCCCCGTTCTACAGAGGAGGAAACTGAGGCTCAGAGAAGAGCAGTGACACACTGAAGTTCACATGGCAGGCGAGTGGTGGGGCTGGGATTAGAATCCAGATCCTCTGACTCCCAGGCCCGGGCTCTTTCCACTAAGCCATGCAGCTAGACTCTCCTCAGGTCTGTCTCAGGAAGCCTGCCATGGGCCTGGCTCGTCTCCCTGGCAGACACCCACAGAGACAGGTGGCAGGACCCATTCTTCTACTCTCAATCCGGACCCCCTTCCCTGGCCCACTGACTCTCAAGCAGGGGACTTCAAGCAGATTCTGGGTTTTAGGGCGGCAAAGGCAGTACGAGGAAGACGGGAGGGTGGCCGTTCAAAGACTCCCTGGCCAGCCTGGTGGCAGCTGCACCAGAAACCGCAAGTCCAAAGCGCACCCAAGCTTCTCCACACTGAGCTGGAGTGCCGGTTTCAAGCTCCCCTCAAGTTAGCTCCCCGGCAAGGTGGAGCTCACTGGAACCCCCCCGTCCAAGCCCAGGGAACCATCTCACCCCCTTCATCATGGCAGGCGGATTCGGGAAATGTTTTCAATCTGTCACGAGGTCATCCGGCTTGGCAAGGGAGTCTGAGAGCCAATGTGACTGATGGAGGGGCAAAACCAACAAAACCCAAGCGCCTGGGCAGTTGAAGTTTCGGAGCAAGCCTGGGTACTGCCCAAATCTGAAATCAGCCTCAGATCAAACTTGAGGCTCATCTGGAGGGACAACCTCCAAATTGCACGAAAGCCCCATCTGGACGCACTTTTGGAAATCCCGGAAGAATTATTCTGACCTGCAGTGTTGACTAAGGCCGCCGACTCCTGGAATGTTTCGGACATCCCAGACACTCTTAAACATTGTATACATTAACATAAACACCCTCTCAAGTTCTACAGCAAACGAGGACACGGTACTTCGTACTGTTTAACCGGAACTAGTACGACGGGTGCTCAATATGTATAAACTTCACCAGCTGTGAAATCTTCGAAAGAGGGCAAGTCTGAATTTATACACCCTCCCCGGATGTTGTCCTTTAGAGATGAGAAAACTACAACAGTTGAGTCCCTTGGCTTTCCCGAGACCAAAACACCGTGGCCCAGAGCAAATGAAACGTTCACTTTACTTCATGTCAGGTTCCTCTCGTGCTCTTTTTTGTTGAAGCTCAGCTCTAATGCCTTTGGGCCCCTAGGATGTCAGTCCCTGGAACTGGGTCTTGGCTCTGGGGAGGCAGGCTCAAGGTAATAATAATAATACTGTAATAACGATAACAATAATGATAATATAAGTGCTCACTATGTGCCAAGCACTGTACTAAGCGCTGGGGTGGATACAAACAAATCGGGTTGAACAGTCCACGTGGGGCTCAGTCTCAATTTACATTTTTCAGATAAGTTAACTGAGGTAACTCTGATAAGGTCACACAGCACACGTGGCAGAGCCGGGATTAGAACCCCTGGCCATGACTATATTTTCTCTGTCATGGCATCCAAACGCACTCCAGCGCAGGTGACCCTGCCTGTGGGTTGGAATGACCTACCTGATTTTCTTTTGCAGAAGATTCCAAAAATGCTGCATTCCAGGATTCTGCTAGGGCCTTCCCTTCTTCGTAACTGATCACCCTGTGGCAAAGGAATGATCAGAGCTGTGATTAAAGCGGCAGGAGCACCTTACTTTGAAAAAGGGACATCATCATCCACAATGGCTTTTTCAGCCCAACCAGCTCTCTGTACAGTTTTTGCCACTTCCCCCCAAATCAATCAACCATTCGTATTTATTGAGCACTTAGGGCATATGCAGAGCACTGCACTCGGCGCTGTGAGCAATGTCTGTGCTCAACATTTCTTACCTTGTCAAATACTTCTGGGGTTGGTGAAGTTCTATGACGCCGGAAAAGGAGCTACCCCTAGGCCAGTGTGAGGGGCCCCCGAAGAACCGTGAAAGGGCCCCTCCCTATAATACAGTGAAATTTCCCCAACTTCTGGTTTGGGAGTTAAAGCCAGCACACCTAGCATGGCAAGATTCTCTCACCATCGACTCCTTGCACACATTTTGCCTGGAACGCCCTCTTCTTCATATCCAACAGACCATCACACTCCCCACCTTCAAGGCTTATTAAAAATGCATCTCCTCCAAGAGGCTTTCCTCAACTAAGCCCTCATTTCCTCTCCTCCCACTCCCTTCTGTGTAGCTCTTGACCTTGGATCTGCACCATTTATTCACCTCTCCCTCAACCCCACAGCCCTTATGTACACAGTTGTAACAATTTGTTTACAGTCATGTCTGTATTCCCCTCTAGATTGTAAGCTTGTCATGGGCAGGGTACGTGCCTTCCAACTCTGTTATACTCTACTCTCCCAAGAGCTTAGTAGAGTGCTTTGCATACAGAAAGAGCTCAATAAATAGCATTGCCTCACTGAATGATTGTTCGAGCAGGCTCCAGGTCACAGAAATCAACCTGGAGCCTCACCCTCCCACATCCTCCCTTGTTGCTCTCACGTTTGACACATTTTATTATTTGACACGACCTGACCCCTTAAGCACTTGGTATTTGCAATTTTCCCTTCAGGAAGAAATGTTACTTTCACCCATTACAGCACATTTTTGTTAGGATCCAATGAAAAAACATGTTTAATTAAGTCTGTGAGCCCACCCTACATCTCCTATTTGTGCTTGCACAGTTTTCATAATTACTAAGCAATGTTTTTGCAATTTCAAGCTTACACCATAATTTTGACAGAAATTGAACACAGTCCCAAATGCGAAAGGAAATGATACAGCGTTTTAATTTTAAGAAAAAAAGCACTCTTGCTATAAGATGACAGGGTACAGATATGTAAGAAATTGTATCAGCTCTAAAACACAAATCATTTTATACATTATATTTGCATACCTTTCCATGTGTAAGTCCTTCTTATTTCCAACCAACATGATGGGTATTCTATTAAAAAGAAAAAAAACCTTGTTAGAGCAGTGTTTCCACGGCCTACGGCGTTAACGGTGCCATTGAAAAAGAAAGCGGATTGAGAAAATGAAAAGGTGATTTACTTACTGGACTTTTCCCACCATATCCAACAACTTGCCGTGGATAATTTTGATCACTTCAAAGCTACAAAACAGAAAGGATGAAATCACACCTCCGTTTCACAGCATTAACTGTTAGCAAGGAATTTCACAGTTTCGAGATAACTCTTAAGTGATTAAAAAAAAAAATGCATGCTGCCATAAGAGGGGCCATTAACTTCAACCCCATTAGGAGACAAGTCATGCCTTTCGTCGACATGAATCTAACTGAGCGCCGCAAAATTCCACCTGAGGACACAGACTTGTCTTTTCCGGACATTTGGCGTGTGTAGCCTTAAACAATAAAATCCCACCTGATAGCCTCGATTTGTGAACTCTCATCAGAGCAGGAAATTAGCCAGTCCAAATTTTGATATCGAGGGGCACCAAGACTCCCACAGAAAATGTGTGGTTGTGATGCCGAGAGAAAAAAGGAAATGGGAATAGAAGCGGAGGCACTATTCCCTTTTCGGTTTGTGCACGTGTACTGGTGTCCCCTTATGCCCTCGTTCATTCCCTACGTGCTTTGGCTAGCGGGGATGTGGCACTGGGGAACATTCTGACAGCATGCAGCTCTGCGGATCAAGTGTGAATGCCATGTCAGGAGAAATGGTTTTGCTTATTAGCTCGGCGTCAAATACGGTCTTAGCATCACAGCACGATTTTGTCTTAAACTTGATGTTCTTCAGGAAGGCAACCCCGTGCAGTGAACAGTTTACATTCTCCTGAAGTTTAGTGACCCATATCTGGCCCGCACAAGCACACACATACACAAGTTATAGTAAGGAGGTCCTGGCTCAGACAGCAACCACTTGGTGAGACTAAAAGAGCAGTTAAGGTCAGGTCGGGGGGTATGTCACATAGATTCATTGGTGCTTCCCCGTCCCAGCCAATGTCCCATCTTAACCCTCTTTCATTGTGGCCCCAGAGTGTGTGAGTGTAGCCAAAATAGTCTTAACAGGAGAAGGAGTGAGAGGAATGAGACTGGGGGAAAAAAATTCACCAGCCTTCCCCACTTCCAGCCTGCTGCCCACCCGGCCTTAATCATCCCCACCATCATGGCTTCAGACCCCCAGAGGTGATGCTGGACTTACATTCTAGGGAAGATGCAATCATCCCATGCCTCCCCTCTCAGGGTTCAAACAATGTACTTCCCTGTAAAGACTACACCTAATCGCAGCCTGACATTTTTTCGAAACCGGAAAACAAAACACAACCAAAAAAAAAAAAAAAAAGAAAAATGAAAAAACCGTGACTCATCTTTCAAGCTGCTGGCTGTGGCCAGAGGAAACCCTGAACTGTCTACTGGTCCACATTGAGGGGAAACAGGCAGGAGAGAGCTAATTGGCGTAGCACTTCAAAGAAATGTGGTCTCCTGGCCTTGACCAAACCAGGGATTAGCTGCTTGTTCAAGCCTCAACCAAGGGAGGGAGAGGAATCACAAGAGGAACAGATGGGAGGGTGCAAGTCGCAGAGCTGCCGTTTCATTATAATGTGAAACAATACTCCTCAAAGCACGTGAACAAATACCGTATTTTGCAGGGGGCGGGGCTGAATGGAAGAAGGCCCGTGAGAGCAAGCTGGGAAAAACAGGGCCGCAAGCCTCGGAACATAAAGAACAATAGAGCTGACGGGTAGGTGAGCTCCTGTACTAGGATAATGTCAACAGGTACAAATGTCTGGGGAACAACTGTAATAAAAGTCCCTACCACCATAGATGGGAAGGGGGTGGTTGGTGAACAGCCAACAGTCAAGGAAGGTGGGTGGTACTGCTGAGTTCTTTTAAAGGGTCCTCAGCCTCTCTGAAATGCTGCCGGGTGCTCTGGCTTTCTGTTCAGCCTGCACAGTTCTGTTCAGCTGCTCTCTGGGGATTTTGGCTGGGGTCAACAAATGCAAGTTCCAGAATGAACTGCTCCCGTCCACCCCCCAGTCACCACCAGAACTTTGCATCTATGGTGATATCAGAAGGATGACTATGGTCTCATTAGTCAGCTTGCCTCAACACCAGGCTAGAAGATGAAAATTTGATGTTTTGTCATATTGCTGACAAAGAGAAGGCGCATCTCTAGAGGTGTATTGAATACTTGAGGGCTGGAAAAAAATCCTTGGGAGACGGCCAGCTGATTTCCCAAAATCATCAACAGTGGCTAGCACCCTCCCTTAGGGCCAGATATGACGAAGAAACTACGACTTAGGATTTTATTTTTTTTAATGGCTATTCCAACTCTCCCTCAAAACTACCTTGCAAACATCCAACACACCGGGTGAAGCCATATTACATGTGGCCGGTCACGTTTTCTTTTAAAGCAACGCAAACTTTGCCTGTCACCTCCCCTCGTTCTCAGAGGTATTTTGAGTTTAATGAGAAATGCCCATAAAGCTCTCCGACTTAGACAAAAGACGCTACAGCCGCTCAATCTATTATTCACATTTCACTGACTGAGAAACAACACGGAATCTACTTGGCCTAGGCACCTTCCCAAGTCATCGAAGGAGACGGTGTCCCCTCATCAATCCTTGCGTAGTGATTAAACCACCCTGCTTCTCCTGCCTCCTTAGAGGCTTCAGCAATGCAATATCCATACTTTCAAATACAGCTACTCTGTTTCTCAGATCATCCACTGTGAATTTTTACCTTTTCTTCATTTGCGATTAAAACCTCACTGGGAGCAATGGCTGCCCTCGACAATCACTCCCAGTTAAAACTTAGCATGTTCATCGAGTCGTTCAATAAATGGACACATGATGTACTAAGCTGAGCCTTGCATCCCATCCTGTGGATCAGGCAGGGTTTCCGCTGCCCCTCTAAACGAGAGCCCTCACAAAGTATGCTGGGCCTCCGGCTCCTTGGATATGGGAATTTGGGAACCGCCAGCAAGAATGGCCCAGGAGCGACGGGATTGGTGAGGGCCTCGCCAGTACTAGGTTCCACTATCTCATTCGGCCGATTCCTTACTTAACCGCCTAAAAGGGAGGCAAAGGGGCCTGTGAAAGGAACAAAAAACACTTCATTCAACAATAACACATCCCAAACGGTCAGATTTCAAAGAATTCTGGGGGTAAAACATGACTTTCACCGGAAGGACACAGCCACCACACCAAACAGGACAGATGAGGTGGCTGGTCACAAAGCATCAGTTTTCCCGAGCTGCCGGAAACTACCTCGATGTGCTAGTAGCGGTTAACACGTTCCTAATCAACTCTGTAGACAGCAGCTTCTGATACGCGTTCCAGATCGAACGGAAAACACTTTCAGATATTGGCTGGAGTTATCCCTGGGTCTTGACCTACCCTGATACCCTGAACGTCGGTAAGGCTTATTGTTAAAAAGTTTACATTCAAAGAGGTCGGTTTCCAATTAGCCCCACTGAATATCTATTCCTGGTTTTAAAAATCCCTACAAGACTCAAAAGGAGAAAATAGGAAAACAACCAGAAGTGAAAATTACAACTGGAGAAGCAATATTGGATTACGAGAAAAAAACCACCCCAAAACACCAGTTTCCTCAACAGTGCAAAAGCCCCCAAGATCATTTTTCACATTCCCACTGTTTTAATTCCCGATTAACAGATTGTGCTCAACCGGTATTTAGTTCTGTTGTTTCATGAAGGAATGAAAAAAGTGATGAGAAAGGACTTTGTACTAATCCCACCCTTCTAATTAAAATCTCTCAGCAGTAGCTACTTTCTTTTTCCCTTGACAAGTCTCACCTACATGAGGGACAAAAAAATTAACTTATGACTAGGTGGGTCTACACTGTTATCTATAGGCCGGTCTTAGCCTCGAGACTGAAAATGAGCTGTGTGAAATGGAGAGATCTGAGCATGAGAACATGGAGGGATTACCTTTTGATGGATGTAACTGAGTACACAAGAATGTAACCATTAATGTCTATGGAGTACGTCTGAGGAAAGATGGAGTATTCATCCTGGAGGGAAGAGAAACACAATACATTTGAGGGCGTCTCGAAAGCTTCACTATTATGAACCCATCACCTCCGACGATTAACCCGGCTCAACTAAATAATCTAGGTGTCTCTAAGGCAGAACAGCTGAAAGACCGGTCATTAAGGCCAGCATTCCAAGTCTCCCGGGGACAGGGAAGAAGTCTCCTGCCGAAGATGAGCGGCCTCGGATCCGAGACCCTGTGTGAAGGAAGTGGTTTGAGTGGTAGTGATTTGCACAGCGCCCCTTGCACTCTCTTATGTGTGTGGGTGGTGTGTGTGTGAGCAGCGTGGGCAGGGGATGTCTCCTGATGCCAAGTGCCCAAAGGCCTCTTTTCCACTTGAAGCTCATCTTGTGGCTGAATTTGCTGGGACGCTGTGACCTCTACCCATGCAGGCCGGCTCTTTCTCCGGGATTTCTGCCGGGCTGGTCCCCCCGACTTACTGAACGCCCTGGATGCTTCTTCGAGCAGAATCCCCCGGCAGATTGGTCCTACTTGCCAATCCCCTGATTCTGAGAGCCATGCTCTTTCCACTGGACCAAGAGGGCACAGAAGAGGCAAAAGCTTTCATGTCATTTCTGGACACCTCGTTGTCGCTGTTACCTGGGAAGCTTTCATGTTCTAGGTGCACAGTGAGCTTCGACAGGGATGGGATTGGGGAAAGGTTTGTGGGCTGGTTCAGTGTCTCCAACCTCTTGGCAGGGTTACACAAGTGGTTACTTCAAAGCTTCAGTGCCCACTTAAATGCTATGCAACAATTACTTTCCAAGAAAATCCAGGGGGAAACTAATAGGGTCCAGGAATCATTAACCAAATTAACATCTGGCCAGCAGGGAAAGATTATTACCCCATAGGAAGACAGTGAGAGCCAGGTCCAACAGTCACCTTAACACCCCAACCCCTTGAGCTTTTTAATGGTATTTGCTAAGCACTTACTATGTGCCAGCCACTGTACAAGCACTGATAAAGAGCAACCTCACATAGTCCCTGTCCCACCTGGAGTGCCCAGTTTTAATCCCAATTTTACAGAATTGAAGCCCAGAGGATTGAAGTGATTTGCCCAAAGTCATAGAGCAAACAAGTGGTGAAGGTGGGATGAGAGCGCAGGTCCTTCCGATTCCCAGGCCTGTACTCTTACTCCTTTCTGGAAGCAGTCTCAGAGATACCCCAGAGTACTGGTTGATGATTCAACAAGGTTCACAATAGGTTTCCTTGTGGAGGCTTTCCAATCCAAGTATAGGGTTTGTGGCAGGGAACTCCTTCCTCCCAGAAGGGAACATGTTATGAGACAAGACTCCACAACTCCACTCAGAACTAACAGCAATAGGATTTAGGTGCTCGCTTGGTGCACGACACCAGACAAGAAGGACTGGGTTCTATTCCTGGCTCCGCCACTGTCTGCTGAGTGGCCCCGGGCAAGTCAATTCACTTTTCTGGGCCTGTTACCTGATCTGTAAAATGGGGATCAAGACTGTAAGCCCCATGTGGGACGTGGATGGAGTCCAACCTGATTAACCTATATTTACCCCAGTGCTCAGTACAGTGCCCAGCACATAGTTAAGTGCTTAACAAATACCATGAAAAAAAAAAAAGAAAAAAGAAGGGGGGAGAGAGACAGTTCCTGGCCCCCAAGGGGTGGCTCATAATTGAAAGAAATCAGCGATGAGAAAACCCACAACATATACTAGTAGGAGAATCTGGAGCCCTAATTTTCTGTCTCTTGAACACGAGGCTGTGGGTTTGACAAGGAATTCTGGTCTCTCAACAGAGGGAGATCTGGTTAGGCTTCGCTGCTGACCCACCAGCCCCGGAGGTTTGGGGAAAGCCACACCTGCCTGGTCCCCAGAACCGTGAAAGCGCCACCGTGCAGCGGGCCTGCCCATCAGACGCCCACCGAGGCTGCCGAGTCAGGTTGAGGGGGAACGGAGAGGGGAGGAGGCCCACTTAACGAGTAATTTAAATGATGGAACTTTAACACCTATTAAACCTCTTCTCCCACTTTAAAGTGCCCCTGTGTATCCACCCAAACCACTGTTCGGCATGGCCTAGTGGAAAGACCAAGGACCTGGTAGTCAGGAGTTCTAGATTCCCGGCTCCTCCCCGTGTCTCCTGTGGTTCCTTGGAGCAGGTCGCGAAACATCTCTGGGCCTCGGTCTCATCTGTAAAATGGGGATGCAATTCCTTTTCTCCTTCCCCTATTAGACGGTAAGGCTCATGATGGACAGGGACTGTGTCCAACCCTATTATCTTGTATCTGGCCCTAAGTGAGCGCTGAACAAATACAATTATTACCGTTATTTCTACCAGTGTGCTTAGAGAATATGGATCGCAGAATAGCGTTCAACTCAACTGCCTTTTTTTTTTAAAAATGGTATTTGTTAAACACTCACTATATGCCAAGCATGGTACACTAAGCACTCATAATTGTGTTACTTGGTAAGTGTCTCCTGGACACTGTCCTAAGCGCTGCGGTAGATACAAGCTAATCAGGTTGGACACATGGGGGGTGGTGTGATGTTCAGTCATAATTCCCATTTTACAGATGAGGGAACTGAGGCCCAGAGATGTTTAGTGACTTTCTAAGGTCACCAGGCAGACAAGTGGCGGAGCTGGAATTAGAACCCAGGTCCTTCTCACTGCAGGTCTGTGCTCTATCCACTAGGCAACGGAAACTCTTCTAGCCGGAATCCAGCCAATTACGACTGGAGAAGCAGCGTGGCTCAGTGGAAAGAGCACGGGCTTTGGAGTCAGGGCTCATGAGTTCGAATCCCAGCTCTGCCACTTGTCGGCTGTGTGACTGTGAGCAAGTCACTTAACTTCTCTGTGCCTCAGTTCCCTCATCTGTAAAATGGGGATTAAGACTGTGAGCCCCACGTGGGACGACCTGATTCCCCTGTGTCTACCCCAGAGCTTAGAACAGTGCTCGGCACATAGTAAGCGCTTAACAAATACCAACATTATTATTATTATTACGACTATCCTGAGGGGGAAAAAAAGGACGATGCCCGTGGGTATGGCTGAAGAGACCCATCACCATCAGATATGCAATTCCTCCTTGGCGACACAAGTGGCCCCGATCCTACTAGGCGGTCTGCCGTCTTCTGCACCTGCCATCACTTTCAAATCTGCTCCGCCCCCCCCCCCCCCCCCCTTCTGACCAATCACCCCATCAACTGATGGCGCTTACTGAAGTGCTTGCTGGGCACAGGTGCTTAGTATAGTGCGTTGTACTAAGTGCTCACTAAATATGACTCGACTGATCAACTGACTGCAGAGCACTGTGGTAAGCATTCGGGAGAGGACAGTCCGGTAGAGCTGGTTGCCGTGATCCCTGTCCCCCGAGGAGCTTCCTATCTCCAGGCTTCTCCGGGTCTCTGCCCGAACACGGCCCTGCCCCATTGTTCCTCTGGGGCTCCAAAAATGGTCGCTTCTTGCCTCCTCCCAGCTGGCCTTCTCGGAGGTTGCCGGCCTCAGCTCTCCTAACTGCTCGGCAGCCGCTCTTGCCTTCTGAATATTCGGTCTGGTCCCAGACCAATCCCAGAGCTGTCCAGATGACTTCCGAAGGCAGGTGGGCTCTCTGTGACAGGGCCGTGACTCGCCGCCGTTGGAAAGAACGAATCAAGACTGCAGCTTGGCCTTCTGCTAGTAGGAAACTCGGACGTTTTGTGGACTGGCCTCTGCAAATGAGTTCCAAGCCACTGACGTGTCTTCCTGTCTGTGCGGGCCCCGTGGTGTGCATGAGCAGCTCCGGGATACCCGTCTCGAGGATGCGTGGGGATACCCAAGGTCTGTCCACCCAAAGGAGTGTTCTCGGTGGACTGGAAGTGAATCCTGACATTAGCTTCCAGTTCCTACTCCCATCCTCAAGCTGGGCTGCGGGGTCTAGTAGAAAGAACCTGGGCTTGAGAGTCAGCTGTTCTAATCCCAGCTCTGCCACTTGCCTACTGCGAGACTGTGGGTCTCATTTTATTTCTCTTGGCCGCTGTTTCCTCACCTGTAAAATGAGGATTCAATCCCTGTTTCCTCTCCTAATTATTCTAAGTTCCATGTTGGACAAGTACTGGGTCCAATTCGATGAACTACCCCAGTGCTTAGTCCAGTGCTTGGCACACAGTAAACGCTTAAACACCCTAATAATAATAATTATTATTGTTACAGAACTCACTTTACAGGACTGGACAACTATACACCTCTATTACTCTCCTGAGGACTACATTCAACAAGGGGAAAGAACGGCATGGGGTAGGAGGGTGTCTTCCTTCTGTTATGCTCTGCCAAGTGCTAAGGAGCTGCTCTGCCCTCAAAAAAAACCACCACTGCTTGATTGGGAAACAAGACACTTTCAACCCTGCCTCGACTGGCTACCGTCTCCGAGCAGTCAGAGGCTCTTTGCAAGACTTTCTAATTTGCCAATGGTCGGAGGAGCTTTTGTACAGCCTAAAACCACCAGCGAGGTGCCTCCGTGTCATTCCCCACACTTCTAGAATGATTGTTTTCCGAAGATCCCCACTGAAAACACAATTCCCCGCTCTCCCAAGTGCTTAGAACAGTACCTGGCCCACAGTAAGCACTCAGTAAATGCCACTGATTGATTGGTTTTACGAACAAGGTCTCTCTCAGACTCAAAACAATACTTGCATTCAAACAAGTCCTGCAAAGCATCAGTTTATAAACAATCCCCTCAATCTCACATCCCCAAAGTGTGAATTTTACGGAAAACCAATGCCTCCCCAAAACAACAAACTCCTTCTGTGGTGGCAAATCTCAATCAATTAATCAGTGGCATTATTAAGAGCCTATTATATGCAAAGCACTATACTAAGTAAGTTCCTGGGAGAATACAAAGCTACAGAATTAGGAGAATTAGAATTAACGTTCCCTGCCCACAGTGAGCTTACAGTCTACAGGGGGAGACACACGTTACTATAAATACATAATTTACGATCATTTCAATGACAAACTATTTAAATTAATAATGTAGATGAACACTTACTTGCCCAGCTGTGTCTACTAGCTGAAGGTGATATTCTTGTCCATTTACTGTGATCAGTTTTGTAAATGCTGGAGAAAATAAAAAGGAAAGACATATTACTGGGCATTGAAACAGAAAATGGGAGGAAATCAAATTAAAACATTTAAATGATGCTTGGTCTATAGTGAGAAGAACAAAGTACCTACGAATGACAGTACAAACACAAACTTGGAATTCATTTTGCTACCCAAGTGAGGACTGCTCACTCATTTCCAATGTCTGGGTGAACACAATTCAACCGGGTTCTGTTCGTGAAGCAGCGAGGCCTTGTGGAAAGAGCCCAAGTCTGGGAGGGAGAGGACCTGGGTTCTAATCCCTGCCCCGCCATTTGCCTGCTGGGTGAACCTAGGCCCTCAAGTTCCTCAACTGTAAAATGGGGGTAATTAGACTCTGAGCCTCATGTGGGACAGTGCCTGGCACATAGCAAGTACTTAACAAATACACTGATTATAATAATGGTTGAAAATGTGGTTGCCTTGAGCTGACTGTGTCACGGGGTACATTCTCCTGGAGCCTTACATGGTATGAATCAGGAGTGGTTCCAAAAACTCTCGGAATAGGTATTAACCCCCCATTTTACAGATGAGCAAACAGGCCCAGAGAAGTGACGTGACTTACCCAAGATGCAATTGACTTGTAGCCTCAGTACACGGTGGTGACATTTTTTTTTTTTTTTATCACCAGCAAAAGCAAATGGAAAAATTTCCGCCTTAGAGAAATCTTACGATCCATCTCTTTTCTGAACTTTCCAAGTGAAAGGACTTTGACAGACAGTCTTCTTAGGACTATCTTTCTAACTCAGTTGAACATTAAATTTCCATTCCCTTGGGGTTTGGGTGATGAAAATGAATATTAAAGCTACTCTAATACTTTTGAACCAACTAATATTCCTAGCACTTCAGTTAATGAGAGGGCTTTGTGAGTAGAGCCCTGATTCGCTGTAAGATAATGAAGGGTTTTGTCCTTCCAAGCCAAAGCCAACCTCAAAGCTTTTCCCTGGCATGTTTTAGTTTTGGCACAGAAAAGAGCTGTCCACAGACTATTATTTATGTAATTTCTGCTGAATATGCAGTGACAAGTCATCTCAGCCCCTTTAATCAATGAATTCGGGAATTCATATTCATTCTCTCTCTCTCTCTCTCTCTCTCAAAAAGGTATGTTTCATTTAGCAAGTACAAACATACCTTGGGTCCCAGGCATTCAGGGACATAAATCCACCTCACTACACACAGGTATCCAACTAGCTCTAGAGTTCCAGTCTAGCACTAAAGTTAAGAAAATCCCTGCCTTCGTGGGCTGAAATGAAGCTCTCAACAACGAACAGGTGGGTCTTGGAAGTTCTGTGTGAGTGTGCCACGTTTCCAAGGAATTCAAAACATCTCTTCCCGACCCCAAACAGGTAACCAAAGAAGCTATGGAACTGGGGAGGCAGTTTCATTTAGAGATGGGAGGATTCAGGTGTCAGTGAGTCCACTCAAAGGAATCACTGTCCAAAAAGGACCTCTCTGAATGGAGACAATCCAGCGCATCCCTCCAAGATGCTGAAGTAAAAGTTTCACCACCACCAGCCGAAACCTGGTGATGACATAAGCTCTTGTGTCTATTTTGAAGCAAGCAGAGGGATTTATAAATATGATCCAAGATGATCCTGCTGCTCCGAGGTGCTGTAAGAAGCAAAGGAGAAGGCTCTTGTTCTGTCCAATTTGAACGCGTTCCTTGCTAAAGCTGAGAAACCACTCCCATGCTCCGCAAAGAGGGGCTCTGCACTTCAGGCTCTTTAGTGACATACAATTTTACAGCAACTCATTTGCTTCAGATTTTGATTGTTGTCTTTGGAGAACTGGTTTTTCCCCTCAGCAGTCCCATACTGTCCAATATACTGAAGCAGCGGGGCCCAGTGGTATAAGAGCCTAGGGCAGAGAGTCAGCGGACCTGGGTCCTAATCCCGGCTCTGCCGCTTGTCTGCTCTGTGAACCTGGGCAAATCACTTCTCCGGGCCTGTTTGCTCATCCGGAAAAGGGGGATTTAAAACCTGTTCTCCTATGGTCTCCAAAGACAACTGTGATTATCACAATCACACAGTGATTGTGTCCAACATGATCATCTTGTATTTACCCCTGTTTTTAGCATATAGTAAGCACTTAACTACTATTATTGCTATGAATATTATTAGTGAAGTAACACAGCAGTAAAATGACTTGCCTAAAGCCCTCCCATTAAGCCAGGGAATGGGCAATCCAGGATCAGAACGGGCAAACAAGGGACCTGCAAATCTTTCAAGATGTAGACCCAGGGGGATGGAAGGGAAAAAAGTTCCGGGGTGGGGGGGAGGTGAGGGAGGTGTCCCATCTAACTAAGGAAGGGGAAGAGTTTCAACTTTCACTTTTGGGGGGGATGGGGCAGGAAGGAGGAGCCGGGGGGATTGCAACTCCTCCCGTTTCCAATCATGCCAGCACCCACATGCCACCTCCTGCCGGTCTAAAAATGGCCCAAGGAAGCACCCTTTTGGGTGTGGGCACTTTGGGATGGGACAGAAAACATGGCTTAGTGGAAAGGCCATGGCCTGAGAGTTTTAAGGCCCTTAATCTGAAAAGCTGCGTGACCTTGTGGAGAGAGAAGTATTTAATCATTTGTAAAATTTGACTCTGAACTGCTTACAAGTGAGGTCATACAGCATTTCTTCCTTGGCGGGAAGCCACTTAGAAAGGGCCAGACAGCAAGGAGCAGACAAATCAGTTCATTTAGTCTGTTTTCCTCAACCGGAGTTAAACAGAGTTCCCGACTTGTTGCGGAAGAGTCAAGGGCTAGGGAAAAGTCAAACAAAAGAACAAGCGGGGACCGTGAATGGAAGTCAGGGGCTCTAAATCCTTTCTTGCCTGGGGAAACAGGAAAGAGATTTCCAGAATTAGAATGAAGCAGCATGGCCTAGTGGAAAAAGTCCAGGCCGCAAAGTCTGAAGGATCTGGGTTCTAATCCCGGATCCACCACTTGTCTGCCATGTGGCCTTGGGCAAGTCACTTCACTTCTCTGGGCCTCCGTTAAAATGGGGATTAAGACTGTGGCAAGACTGTGGTTGGTTGGACTGTGACCAACCTGATTAACTTGGATCTACTTCAGCCCCTAATACAGTGCCTGGCACATAGCGCTTAATGGATACCAAAAAACAAAATAAAAACATCATTTCTGACTTCTAGTAACCCTAACTAAATTTTCAAGACATTCGGAAAAGTCGCAGCTACAGCTCCATCTCCAGAGAGGTTGGATTACCGCACTCTATTACTGAAAGCTTCTTGTGGGCAAGGCACAGTTCTACTAACTTTGTTGGACTGTCCTCTCCCAAGCACTTAGTACAGTGCTCTGCACCCAGCAAGCGCTCAAATACCAGTTAATGACTGATTACATTTATTAAGCATCAAGAGACCCAGCCAAGGAGGCTTAACTACTTCTCATACAGTCCTTGTGAGCAGGGATCATGTCTACCTACTCTACTGTATCACAGTTGCCCAAGCGTACAGAACTCTCTATAAATATCATAGCACTGATTGAGAAATTCCCAAAGCTAGCTTAGAGAGCTAGCTTTCACTTGCTTAGAGAGTCTCACAGGACTAACAGCACACGTTGAACCCCGCCAGCATCCTCAGAGCAGAACACTGGACTAAGCGCTTGGAAGGCGACAATACAACAGAGCTGGTAAACCCACTCACCGCCCACGATGAGGTCTCAGTCTGGGGGGGAGATAGACATTAATATTTAGACACAATTTATACTCGATAACGTATAAATACGTACGTGAATGCTGTAAGGCTAAAGGTGGGGGAATGTCAAATGCCCAGAAGCCACAGGTCAGATGCCACAGATGGGAGAGGGAGCTGGGGGCTTAATTGGTGGGAAGTAGACGAGAAAGAAACGAGGAGCTGCCTGGGATTGACCATTCTAGTAGCTGGACCTAAACAAAGTGGCACTCGCTCTCCGGTGGGATCGCATTCAAGTCCAAAACGCATTCAATCAGTGGTATTTATTGAGCGCTTACTGTGTGCAGAGCACTGTACTAAGTGCTTGGGAGAGGACAATATAACAGAGATGGCAGACACGTTCCCTGCTCTCAGCGGTGAAGAGGTTCACGGTTCCGGCCTGAAAACCACTGCTCTGACCTTTGGCCCTGATCTTCAAAAGCCGTGGCTAAATGTCCAGGTCAACCCTGGTTCTGAATCAAACAGTAGCACATAGAGAATGCTAGGGCAGCTGGGAGGTTCATGTGAACCCCCTTCTCAGGCCACTCCAGTTTGGTGTCTGGTGGGGCAACTGTGGGAACAGAATAACTAGGGATCATTTCTAGTTTCTCCAAGATGCTCTGGAAGGTTGTGGGTTGCGATGTTATTCTTTCCTTTTTTTAAATCTAGGTTTTTGGATCCCGAACCTGTTATTTGAGTCACTCACACAGAGAAGATAGCTGATGCCCTTTCCCTCCTTGACCTTTATTGTTCGGATCAGTCAGAAGGAAGGAAATCACTAAGCGATGTTATGGCTTCTGACCATTTTATATCGGGAGAGTTTAAAGAACAAAACAAAAACACCACCACCATGATCGTAACCATTTTGGAGGGGAAATGCTTCAGGCAGAGGTCAGGTACACAGTTGACAGTTAAGGTAAAAACATGATTGGAAAAGAAGACACTTTGACAGTAGATGGTTTACACTATAGAATCAAGGGGCACAGATTCATCTTGCAAATGCCCCGGGAGAGATAAAGTGCCTGCCATTTACATAAACATTGTTACTCAGCACTTCTCTATAGTGAGGCTGGCCTAACTTCAACTGGGTTTAACAATAATAATAGTAACAATAATGATGATATTTTTGAAGTGCTTGCAGTATGCCAAGCACTGTGTCACTTGTTTTGGTACATCTGGGATAATCGGGTTGGACACAGTCCCTGTCCTACACAGGGCTCTCAACCTAAAATATCCCAATCTGCACCGTCACTTCAAAAGAATGAGTCCAGGTGACACTTCTTTTTTATTTCTTTTAAATGGTATTTGCTAAGTACTTATCATGTTGCCAGGCACCATACTAAGCGCTGAGGAAGACATGAGCTATTCAGGTTGAACATAGTCCTTGTCTCACTGGGGCTCGCAGTCTTAAATTCCCATTTTACAGGAAACTGAGGCCCAAAGAAGTGAAGTGACTTGCCCAAAGTCACAGAACAGATAAGTGGCGGAGCCAGGATTAGAACCCATGTCCTTCTGAGTCCCCAGCCCAGGCTCTTTCCACTAGGCCACATTGCTTCTCACATACACCGCTTTCAAGTCCACACCCAACTTCGTTCACGACCCTGACAGAGCCAGGTGAAAATAATTATAGCAGTCTCCATCTATTGGGTTTTTCTGTGGCTGCTTGCAGGTTTAATATTCCTTAGCTGACTGCACTGATGTGTTTAAGCACCCCCACATGCCAAGATGTACCTTCAAAAATGAAAATGCATCCCACACAAGATTTTAATGAATTCAAGCGCACAGACTGGTAAGAACCAACAAGTTTCACAACTGAAACCAGCAGCGAATCAAGATTTTTATGAACCTAACAAAACCCCATTGAGGTTAGCAAAATTTTCTATTAAAAGCATCAGACAATTTCCACCCAATCTTACTTTGATCCAGTACTAAGCCCTTCAGACACTGTGGGAGGACCAGCTAAACCGAGTCAGCCAGCAATTTCTGTTTATTACCAGAGAACTAGGCATCTGTTTGAGAACTTGCTACCCAGCCTTGAAACTGCCCCTCTATGACCACCTTAAAGTGAGAGGCAAAAAACGAGAGGGTCTCTTACACAACGGTAGAACATCCAAGAAAATGAACCACACTTATTACCAGTTCCTTGTCCGCTCTCGGTTATAGATCAATGGTTTTGGAGCTCTCACTGTGCGTCCAGAGTGAAGCCTCATTTTCATCCCACTGGCTTCACGCTTCTACTTTTTTTAAAATCAGTTTCTAGCCAGGATATCTGTCTCTCCAAAAGGCAGAGAGATGGACACAGAAGCAGAGGGAATGGATGAGTCAAATCCACCACCAAATTATTTATTGACTGAAGGGGCAGGGAATGTGCCTTGGACTTGAGATTTTTTTTTTAAATGGTATTTGTTAAGCGCTGTGTGTCAAGCACTCTTCTAAGCGCTGGGGTAGATGCAAGTTTGTCAGGTTGGACAGAGTCTCTGTCCCACGTGGGGCCCACAGTCTAAGTAGAAGGGATTAGGATTTAAGCCCCATTTTACAGTTGAGGAAACTGAGTCACAGAAAGTTAAGTGACTTGCCCGAGATCACACAAGCAAGCAAATGATAGAGCCAACATTAGAATCCAGGTCCTCTGGCTCCCAGGCCCAAACTCTTTCTACTAGGCCACATTACTTGTCTTCTGCTGCAATTGGAGAGTTTACTACAGACCTTGCATTCAGCAGGTGTTCAATAAAAACCACCACCAGGAAAACCCCCAGTTTAAGAACAAAACAGAAGTAGCCAATGCTTGTAGGCAGGGAACATGTCTACCAACTTTGTTATATCGTACGCTTAACAAATACAATTATTATTATTACTCTCGCAAACATTCACCACAGTACTCTGTACACTGTAAGTGCTCCATAAATCCCATTGATTAATTGATTGTTTCCCGTTCAAGCATAGTAAGCACTTAACCAATTCCTTTAAGCTTGAGGTCATCAGTCACTGTACTAAATGCTGGGGTTGATAGGGGAGAATCAGGTTGGACGCAGACCTCGTCCTATATGGGACTCAGTCAATCTCCCTTTTACAGATGAGGGAACTGAAGCCCAGAGAAGTGAAGTGATTTACCCGTGGTCACAGAGGAGACAGGGGACATTTTGACTCCCAGGCTCTATCCATTAGGCTACACTGTTTCTGTTCCCTCAAAGCAGAATCGTCCTATTGCTGGGTTTGTTTGTGTTTATTTTAAACTACTTTAAAGGGCTCCAGAAGAAGCTGTGTGGTCTTCCTAGGAAGGACCTGATTCATTCAATCATATTTATTGAGCACTTACTATGTGCAGAGCACTGTACTAAGCGCTTGGAATGTACAATTGGGCAACAGATAAAGACAATCCCTGCCCAATAATGGGCTTACAGTATTATTACGGCATTTGTTAAGTGCTTAACTTTGTGCCAGGCACTGTTCTAAGCGCTGGTTTAAATACAAGGTTGGACACAGTCTCTGCCCCACATGGGACTCACAGTCTGGGCAGGAGGGAACAGAATGGCCTAGCGGCTACGGCACAGGCTGGGGAGTCAGAAGAACCTGGGTTCTAATCCAAGCTCCACCACTTGTTTTCTGGGTTACTTTGGACAAGGCACTTCACTTCTCTGGGCCTCGGTTCCCTCATGTGCAAAAGGGGGATTGAGACTTGGAGCCCCATGTGGGACATGAACTAAGTCCACCCTAATTCGCTTAGTGTTTGGTACAGTGCCTGGCACATAATATGTGCCTAACAAATACCATAAAAAAAAATTGGAGGACATATTCATTTAACTGGTCTGCTGGAAGGGGGAAGGGAGAACCTTTGCGCAGAACATTAAAAATGCAGGTGGTCTCAGCTGTCGGGGAACACCTGCTTCTTTCAGCCAAGCAGACAGGCTGGCTGGGTTCTCGTGCTCCATTTTGAATCGTGCTAGTGTCTGCAGGAAGCGGCCTGGATTTCTCGAGCAGTCAACTGTACTGCAGAGGGATGGGCTGAAGCCGTGCTTCAGGGAAAACCTGCAAGCCTTTCTCTGGGTGACCAGGAGAACCTGCTAACAGCCTGGGCAGGTTCTGGAAGCCAGGACCTGTCCAAAGCTCCTCCAAAAGGCCTTCCTCAAATAATACCTCATTTCTTCTTCTCCCGCAACCTTGTGAGCCATCCTAGTGCTTGGGTTTGCTCCCTTTATCCACCCTTGCCTGAGACCCGCAGCACTTCCGTACATATCTGAATCCCTATCTTACGTCCCTCTAGACTGTAAGCTCGTTATGGGCAGGGAACGGGTCTGCTAATTCTGCTGTATCGTATTCTCCCAAGCGTTCAGTACGGTGCTCTGCACATAAGTGCTCAATAAATACCACTGACTGATATTAATGTCTGCCTCCCCATCTAGACTGGAAGCTCACTGTGGGCAGGAAACATGTCTCCCAATTCTGTTATATTGTATTCTCCAGAGTGCTTAGTATAGTGCCCTGCATACAGTAAGCACTCCATAAATACCACTGATTGATTGACTGTTCCCTATTCAAAATGGCCTGGATGGCACGACTGGGAAGTGCTCTACACATAGTAAGCATTCAGTACATATTGCACGTGTGTAAGCTAGACCTTAAGTTCACTGTGGGCGAGGAACATGACCACCAACTCGGTTACATCCTACTCCGGCAAGCGCTTAGTAAAGTGCTCTGTGCACAGTAAGCGGTCCATAATGTGACTGATGGACGGACTGATCTCCACGTCCCTCAACCTCCTGGTCCCCCAGGCCTCTACCTCCCTCCCCCAGCTCAAACAGGCCGCCTCTTCCATTGAATCCACATAGTTTCTCCAGTAATCAGAATCAACCACTCAATGATATTTACTGAGCGCTTACTGTGTGCTGAGTGCTAAGCGCTTGGGAGAGCGCAATATAACCAAATTGGGAATTACGTTGGCTGCCCACAGTGAGTTAGAACTGAGCAGGGCTTAAACCACTGCCCTAAAAATTGCTGATGGGATATGATCAGGGCAAGCGGCAGAGTACTTTGGCAGGGCTCCGAGATACACAGGAGGGAAGAAGTGGAGTTAGAAGACAGTTGGCGAGGTAGGGGAAGAGGCTGATGGAAGAAAGAGCAGCAAAATTTTAGCATAAACTGGATCACAATGGATCTTGCTGTTTTTGATTCTCCTTGTCCTTCTGAGTTTCTTACTTGGGATAGTCTCACAAGTAAATTCTGAGGCCTTGTACTCTACCAAGCACTTGGTACAGTGCTCTGCACATAGTATGTACTCAGTAAATACCACTGATTGGTTGAATACTGCAAATTCAGCAGAAAAAGGCCAAAGAAAATCACGCAACTAGCAACTGGGGGATTTTCTGGACAAATCTTCGACCATTGTCATACTGTTCTGCCAAATGCTATGTAGAAATACACAAGTAAAGGGGGGGTTGGGGGAATATGATCAAATAGCATATTGGTGTGTCATAACTGGGGAATGATGTAAAATAAAGCCTCCACAGTCTTTACCTTTTGAGTAGACGGTAAAGTATGTAATTTAGACATAAATTAACCTCAGTGCCTGTCATAACTAACATTTTCCCTTCTTTCCCTTGCTTTTGACCCATCATTTTCCTTTAGCGACGTCTAATTACACATCCATTCCACCTCTCCATCTGACTCAATTTTCAACTGCGTACCACATGTATGCAATTATAAAGCTTCTTAAAGGACAGATTTTTACTATGAAAGCTGGATTCTTCTCTTCTGCAATAAAGACTCCCAAATGATCCTTTTCTGTGTAACAATTCAAAAATTCTCAGTAGAGGCTAAGTATTAAGAACTGGGAAATACCCGAGCCCTTTAATGGTTACGTTCTGACTTCCCTACCTGAGAAAGCCAACTGCGTGTCAAATCATGAATATTAATTCATTTTTCCAATGAAGTCTTTGTGGCTGCTTCAAAGAACGAAGAAGCTGGCCACACACAAAAAAACCCATAAAGGTAGATCTCACAGCCTTCAGCTGGATAGTGGCCTTTGCCACTTGTCTGCTGTGTGTCACTGTGCCTCAGTTCCCTCACCTGTAAAATGGGGATTAAGACTGTGAGCCCCATATTGGACATGGACCATGTTCAAACCCATTAGCTGTATCTACCCGAGCCCTTAATACAGTGACTGACACAGAAAAAGCGCTCAGAACAGTGCTTTGCACATAGCAAGCGCTTAACAAATGCCATCGTAATAATAAGTGTTTAAATACCATGGGGGGAAAGAAAAGATAGTGAATATCGGAATGAACAACTGGATCTGCTTAGTTTTCGTGGTTGGAAGAAGAGATTGGAGACTATCTTCTCCGGTCAATCTTCAAAGCTGCAAATGCTTCTTGCTACAAGATGGTAAATGGACTGAAAAACAGTCAAGATCCAGGGCAATTTATGTCGAGTCGACGGCACCAATCTGCTGGGGGGCCCCCGGTAATCTGAACCACGGGTGGCCTGAAGGAGGACTGAAGGGGGGCTGGGCTGGGCACGGCACAAATTCCAGGTCCCTTCCTCCAGTTTCCAATGACTATTTCACTTTATTTCCATCTTCAGTTTATGGGGCCAAGTTTTGGGCTCTATTCTGGGGTCACAGCCACCAAGAGATAGAAGGAGGAGGGGAAGAACACCGGCACTCAGCCAGTTTGCTCCTTCCTGGAGACATTCTGGCTCAAGTTCCTGCCAAACTGACCTAGCGTGGCCACTTGGGTTTTGCCTCTACATGTGCCTCCTTTCCCTCCAAACAGCCCTGATAAACCCTGTAAGGGGTCTTAAAATTTAAAACCATAAAACCAATCATCACCACTACACCAACCGAGGAAGACATTTCCCCTCCCTGGCCCCACACAGTTTCCCTTATCCCAACATTTTATCAGGCTGTGCTTCCAGCCATCTCATATTCTTCTTACACCAAATAAAAAGGGAAATCCAAAGAGAGGGACAATTGTGCTGTGCCTGTTTTCTGTCCGTTGCCTGATTTCTACTTGTCCCACACTGAGTTCTCTTGGGCCCCAGGCACATGCCGCTCACTTTCATCATGTGCCAATGATATCTAAACGTGCTCTCAAACCCCTGTGGTCGACCCAATTAAAGGACAATAAAAAGACAATTTTTTGCTTCAGGATCGAGTGTTTTTAAAAACATTAAGCAAGCTTTTTTTTTTTTTTAAACTGGCACCTGGTGAATGCATCCAGGTTAGTCACTGAGTAAACAAATGACTATCGTAGGCTCCATCTAAGAAACTAAATTCCCGCCTAAGCACCTTCCACTTTTCATCTCACCGCTTCTCGTTGGGAAACCTGTCCCTTACTTTCCGCCATGCAGCTTGACACATTTGCCAAAAGGGAATCCAGGCGTTCTATTCTGACTTTCACGGATTACCCAACCTTCCCTATTAACCCCACTACCCCTGCTAACTGCTGAGTATTCCTCTGCATCTCTGAATGAGAAGTAGCATGGCCTAGTGGAGGCCGGACCTGGGAATCCAAAGGAACTAGGTTCTAATCTAATCCTTCAGCTTTCTGCGGTATGACCTTGGGCAAGTCACTTTGCTTCTCTGGGCTTCAGTTCCCTCTTCTGTAAAATGGGGATTAAGACTGTGAGCCCCATGTGGGACATGGACTGGGTCCAACCTGATTAGCTTGGGGAAGAAACAGGCGGGACATTAATATCCCTCCAACTGCCTCTCACCTTCCGAGTTTGGCATCTCTGAGTTTTCTGGGTTTTGGAGGGGAAGGTGGGGAGAGGGCCAAGACAGAGTATCGGCCTTCATTATCTCCCACACCTTGTGCAACATGCAGCCCCAGCCCAGAAGGCTTTCAAGCCTCGGGGGAGGGGGGGGGTGGGGGGATGGGGGGGGAGGGAGGAGAGACCAGGTGAAGAGCAGCATTCTCCATCACTGATCTCGGGGCTGACGTGGTTTTAAGGTCCAGACCCGGAGATAGAAACAGAGAGGAAGACAAAGAGAGACAGAGTCTGAGAGAGAGAGACCAAGAGAGAGAAAGGGAGAGGCACAGAATCAGGGGGTCTAAATGAATACCCCATTCAGTCAAAGCATCCTCTCGACACAATGGCTATTTTTAGGCTCCGGCACAAGGAGAAACGCTTCTCCGTTTAGAGATAAGCACTTTGGATGAGCCGCTTTCAACAACCAGCACGACTTACTGTTTTCTATGGTTGGATCGTAGGAGTCCACAAACTGGCCTTCGACAAACTGAATCGTCAACGAGGATTTCCCTAGAAAGGAAGGGAACACAATCGTTAGGGAAGGAGGAAAGACTTCGCGCATTCAAGCAGGAAGAGAAAGTAGTAAACTCCTGGGCTGCGTTAAGTAAATTCTCTGAAGCCAGAGAAGGGGACGACAGAGCCGCTAGAAAGCGGACTATTCATATTCAGAGAACAACTCATTCGTGAAAACGTTTTGTTTAGGCTTCGTTTCTCCAAGTACAGTAAAGCTTTCTTCAGTAGGGCTGCTGTTTGTCTGGGAATGCTGATACCCAGGCTTGGCCCTGTAATTACTACTTGAAACAAAAGTGAACTTTTCCATCTAAATCTCGTCAACGTTCACACTCTGGGGATTTTAAAACTTGTTTTTAACTCTCTTGGAAAAACACAAGCAGCGGGGCTTAGTGGAACGGGCATGGGCCTGGGAGTCAGAGGACCTGGGTTGTAATTCTGGCTCTGCTTCTTGCCTGCTGTGTGACTTTGGGCAAGACATTTCACTTCTCTGGGCCTCAGGTACTTCATCTGTAAAAATGGGGATTAAATCCGACTCCCTCCAATTTAGTGAGCACATGGCACAAATCCCAAGGTGGCTTCCTCAAGGTCCGGTATACAGCCTAGTTGGCTGAAACTGGCTGAAGTAGTTTGCTGGGCCTTAGCTACCTTATCTGTAAAATGGGGATTAAGACTGGGAGCCCCATATGAGACAGGGACTCTGTCCAACCTGATCAACCTGTATCTACCCCAGCATGTAGTACAGTGCCTGGTACATGGTAAGCCCTCAACAAATACGCTAAAAACCCCGCTCCAAGATCTGAGGGACTGAGACTCCTGCTGCTCTTTGCCCTCCCTGGGGATCCCCAGGACCTTTTCTTTAACAGGATAGCTATACTATGAGGAGTTGGGCGGGGGAGGGAAAGATTTTTTAACGCCACACCCCACAATATGACACAAGTCTACTGGTTTACTTGCTAATAATGGCCTCAATTAGGATCTCCCTCCAGATGAAGCATCCAAGAACTGGGTGACGAATTTCTTTAAGCTTTTACCTCAGAGCATCCTGCGTGACAACATCCAAACTCCACTGAGGCCAAACCTTGTGACATCACAGGCTCTCCCTATGTGGGACGGACAGAGTGCTGTCCAGCGAGTGAGTCATTTGAGGAGAGAGACTTCCAGAAGCTGGTACTACAGCTGGTTCCCGTGGATCCCCCCCCCCCCCGCCACCACCGCTTCCTGCTACTTGTGTGCCTCCACCCCCACCTCCAAATCCAGCTGCTTCTATCCACACAACATCAAGGACTGCAGAAAGTGCAAACAGAAGGGGGGCAGGGGGCAGGGGCGGGAGCCAAACCATGGAAGATAGAGGGGGAGGGGGAGGAAGGGATGATGGAGGAGCAAGGTGAGGAGACAAAATAGGAGGCATGGAGGCATTTGTTAAAGCCCTTACTCTATGCCAAACACCGTCCTCAGTGCTGGGGTAGATACAAGACTGCCAGGTGGGACATAATCCCTGACTCATCAGGACCTCAAAGTGAGTGTGTGTGGTTGGGGGGTGGGTAATAGGGATTTTTATCCTCATTTTACAGATGAGAAAACTAAGGCACGGAGACATTACGTGACTTGCCCAAAGTCACTCAGCACGGGCAAGTGGCAGAAGCGGAATTAGAACCCATGAAGTCTTAATCCCCATTTTGCGGATGAAGGAATTGAGGCGCAGAAAGTGAAGTCACTTGCCCAAGGTCACACAGCAGACCAGTAGCGGAGCCTTGATGAGTCCTTCTGACTTCCAGCCCCGGGCTCCATCCACTAGGCCAAGCTGCGTCCATCCTCCTTTATGCTTTAACGCTACATGGTTAAGGATCACCAGAAGGCCAGAATGTTTCCATCTCAAAGAAGGGCACCTGGTAAACATGCTGGCCACTCTGATGAACATTAAACATTCCCTTTGGTCTTTGAGGGATCAAAGTTTTGAAACCCTTTCCTGTCATTTCCTTGATATGCTTCAGGAACAGATCCGTCTCTCGGGGGACTTAATTATCAAAGCCCCCCAAGAATCTACCGAGACGGCCATACATCTCATTTCAGATGACAAAAAGGGCAACACTTCCTAGTTAAGGGGAAGAAAGTGAACATCTGCTTTCTGATAATCCTTAGGCATTAGCACTCATGTTCAAAAGATTAAACCTATTGCAGAAAAACGCATGCATGCTCCCCCACCCCACCTCCCGGCCCCAGTCCAGCTCTGGACAAGCTCTTTTTTCTGAGCCCTACTGGGGAACTAGCTTGACTCCATCTTAAAATGTCCAAATGTCTGCTCCCACGTGGGACAGGGGTCGGAGTCAATCTGATTACCTTCAACCTACCCCCAGCGCTGGGTACAGTGTCTGGCACAAGGTAAGCACTTAAGTTCCACCGAGTGACTGACTGAACATACTACTGATTTGTAAAAAGGAGGAGAAAAAATGAACAGTAGAGAGGCTGCTTCCCCATTCAGTCTTTGCAGACGTGCTTTAGATATGTGACCCTATAAAGAGATCAGACTCAAGTCCAAAAAGGGCCGAGAGTCGATAAAGCGCTGGGATTTTCGAGGGGCTGATTCGGTTCTGCTGGAATGGTGGCAGCTTTGGTCCGCAGAAATGGACCACTGCTTGACGTCAACACTTCCGACGTGGGAGAAGTGGGCACTGACGACAGCTGTGTTGTTCACAACTTTACCAGCCCACCTTTGCCATCATTTTGGAAACAATTACCCCGTTTCACCGGGTGGGCCCTCGGAATCCAGCGACCAACTCACCCACTGGAGGGAGTAGACTGCTAAGAGGCCTGAAAAGGATCCATAGAAAGTCATTTTTTAAAAAAAGGTTCTGGCTACGAAAGCTGTGCTTTCAAAGCCATTCCCTTCAAGTTAAAGCATTCACACCCATATATGTTGGGGGGGTGTGGTGGGGGGAGGGGAGAGGGAGGTGCTCGCTAGACAGAGCTAAGAGCCTCTGGCTGCATCGTTTTGGCAGAAAGGGCTGGCATTCCTTGGTGGCTTCTCCAATTCGGCATTGCCGGCTTGAGAAAAGCTGCCGCTTGCTCTCCATATTTCCCTATGTATATCCGGCACTCACAACCGCCCCCCCGTTCCAAAAAAAAAACAACTACAAGTTTTACTCCTTATTCAGTTTTAAAGAACACTTACGCTGCAATCCGCTAGACTCTCTGGAAAGTGAGTCAGTGCTCGAGGAGACTATCAGCATCTGAAAATTGCACTGGGTTACATTTCAACAAGCTCCGGAGAAAGGTGAAGTAAGGACATGGCTAAGAGCTGATGTAAACGAGCCTCAGGTTCCTGAGAGCTAGTGAGCTGGTGGGGGTCGGGGCTGCCGGCTGTCTCAACGCTCGTTACACAGCGCAGGGCCTGGGAATCAGAAGAACCTTGGTTCTAATCCTGCCCCGCCACTTGTCTGCTGTGTGACCTTGGGCAAGTCAATCAATCAACTGCACGTGCAGAGCACTGTACTAAGCGCTTGGGAGAGTACAATAAAACAGTGTTGGTAGACACATTCCCTGCCCATCACAAGCTCACAGCACTTCATTTCTCTGGGCCTCTGTTGACGAATCTGCAAAATGGGGAGGAAGACTGTGAACCCCAAGTGGGACGTAGACTGTGTCCAACCTAAATAGCTTGGATCTACCCCAGCGCTTAGTGTAGTGCCTGGCATATAGATAGCGCTTACAAAACCATTAAAAAGAGGAAAAATGACCCGGAGCCTGGGATCAAGATAGAGCATCTCCCAGTATCTGTTTGCTCGTCACTTTTGGATTTGTGTGGCAAGTGGGGACTGCCTTCGATTCGCCCCGAATCGAGATCCTGCAGAAGACGTGCTCTGCAAGGAAGTGCCGTCTCCCGCTCCCGTTTCCGATCCCTGCCCGGGCTTCCCGTTCGGCGTGGGCCGATGAGGCCGCCCAGAGGCGGAGGGCACCCCTATTGGGCCAACCGCCCAGATGGGATAGATTCCCAGCTTTGGGGACAAAGGGCTCATTCAGCGTCAACCGCGGGAAAGAGGGCTCGTCTTCCACGCTTGGGGGGGAGCAGTGGTGGCTTGAATCGGACAATTGACACAACCTTCAGTGAGTGCCCGCTCTCTGCACGGCCCTGTGCTAGGTGCTTGGGAAACATACAGGGGAGGGCTAAACAGATGGAAATTCCCGGCCGCAAGGAGTTGACGGTCCAAGGGGAAAGAAGCTGAGGTTGCCGTGAATGTGGAGACACGATAGTCGGTCCCTCTGGGCTTCATCTCCCCCCTGCCCGCCTCGGCTCAGTCCCCAAAAAACCCCAAATGTCTTCGATCTCTGCCAGAGCCATACTCCCCGTCACCTGTGCCCTCGGCTTCCGTGTAGAGACGGTGTTTAGATGGTGCCATGGTGGCCACGGGGCTGGCGGAAGGGTGAAATGAGGCCTCGAATCCCCAAACACCCCAATTCTACTGGCCGTCTGAGCCCCTCAGCTTGCCAGTAAAAATCCCTGGAAAAGAGGCCAGCGACAAGAGGCCAATGAATAGCAGTGAGAGGGGAGAAGCAGCATGGCCTGGTAGTCAGAAGGTCATGGGTTCTAATCCCAGCCTGGCCACTTGTCTGCTGGGTGACCTTGGGCAAGTCTCTTCACTCCTCTGGGCCTCTGTTACCTCATCTGTAAAATGGGGATTGAGATTGTGAGCCCCACATGGGACAAGGACTGTATCCAAACTGATTTGCTTATAGCCACCCCAGCGCTTAGTACAGTGCCTGGAACGTAGTTAAGTGCTAACAAATATCATTATTATTATTATTATTATTTTCCATGTGTTCATGCACAAACACTATCCTGGGCCTCTGACCCAGTTTTTCCTCCCAAGACTGTCACCGGCATTTCTACGCCTGGGAATTAGCCTACTCTGAGTTAAACGAAGAAGTGATAGACTACAGTTAACCTTTGGACTGTACCCATAGGCACAAACAACTGAATTTACACTGAATTACAGTGTCACTTGTTCAGAGAAGGGGTCCTTAGTGTTAGGAGGTAAAGAATCTTACAGTTAAGCCTGTTGAATATTTTCCACATTAACTGCTCAATGAAAAACTCTCCCCTATTTAGTACTCTCACCCCTAGAGATGAAGTCAAAGAAACGTCCAGCCCGACCAGCTGGCACCTCCGGAGGTCAAGGGGAGCTGGTAGGGGCACCCCAAAGTGGAGGGGTTAAAGGACAGTTTGGGGCTCCTGGGGGAGGCTTAGTAGCAGTAAGAATAATAACCATTATAGTATTCGTTGAGCGCTTACTACCTGTCAAGCACTGTTCTAGGCACTGGGGTAGATACCAGTTAATCAGGTCAGAGGTGGTTCCTGTCCCACTTGGGGCTCTCAGTCTTCGGAGGGAGAATATGTACTGAATCCCCCATTTCACAGTTGAGGAAACTGAGGCACAGGGAAGTGAAGTGTCTTGCCCAAGGTCACATAGAGCAGACAAGCTGGGATTAGGAACCAGGTCCTGCTGACTCCCAGGCCTTCTCCATTAGGTCGTGCTGCTTCTCTTTGATCTAACCCAGTGATTAGTACAATGCCTGGCCTGTAGTAAATGCTTAAATAACATTTAAAAACAAAAAAGCGCTCAGTTTCTTGGCTCAGCAATCTAATGGATTTCTCCCGTCAATTCCAAGTAAAGCAGAAAACCTGAAAGATCTCTGCTTCAGGGCTACTAGCAGAACCAAGAAATGCTACGAGAAATCTGGCCATTCACATCCACAGGGGCCACTGGTATTCTCAAGGACCAACCCCACCCATTAAAACAACACTCTCTAAGAAAAATGAGCTCAGAACGGGGAGGAGAGAGCCTGGGCTGCAGCTGGGTTTTTAACTCAGCTCCATCACTTCTCTGCTGCGAGACTTTGGGCCAGTCACTTCAATGGACCTCAGTTCCTTCATCTGTCAAACGGGGATGAAGATTGTGAGCCTAGTGTTGGGCATGGATTGTGTCCAACCCAATTAGCTTGTATCTATCCCAGAGCTTAGTACAGTGCCTGGCACATAAGAAGCGCTTAAGGAAAATCACAAAAAGGGACGGGGGAGGGCAGGGTGGCTTTCCTCACCGATGAGTGTGACAGCTTCACCGTTATTACAAATGACCACGAATCCACCGAGTTACATAAGCTTTCTCTGAACTGTTAATGCAACACGCTGTTCTTGAGGAAACGGCCCAGTGGCCACTACCATCTCTAGATGGGCCACTGCACGGCCTCGGACGTCCAGGCCTGCGGGCCCTGGCTGGAGGCTAAAGCTCCTGTTTTCTTCCTCTTAGAAAATTCATAAGAGCAGGAGGCATGCGAGCAAGGCTGGTGAAAAATTCTGCCAGGCTGGGAGCGTTTTTTGCCGATACGTCTCCGTTTCTTGAATGCTTCTGCTCGCGACACAGTCTGCTTGCCTGAAATAGGATTTGGTAAAAAAAAAAAAAAAAGAAAAATGCTCACCCACTAGATTTCCCACCTGTCCTCAGACTAAACAAGATAAAATTAGGTCCCCAGCAGAAGGAAGAATGTCTGGAGTACAGAGCCATCATGTCCATATTCCTGGTTGGGATTCAAGCTACCGATCTTACATACAATGTACAAATACAAGCGTTCACACACACATGCACGCACGCACCCACCCCTCCTCACACACCCCGAGATCATCGATGTTCAGAGATGCCCCTGGCTGTGAACTTGAGCCACGTGTGCCAAAGTAGCTGAACCTAAACACAACCAGCAGTCCCGTCCTCATGGGAAATGAAGCATGCCCTGCCCATTTGCTCGCGGAAAAAAAATCTCCCCTCAAGAGAAGTCCCTTTTTCCAGGAAGCCTTCCCCCACTTTTCTTAACCAAGGAAAGCAACTGAGGGGAAAATAAAACAAAAACAACTAAAAAAAAAAAATCCCGCTGATTGATTGGAGGTCTTTATGGTTATTCTTAGAGAAGCAGCGTGGCTCAGTGGGAAGAGCCCGGGCTTGGGAGTCAGAGGTCATGGGTTCGAATGCCGACTCTGCCCCTTGTCAGCTGTGTGACTGTGGGCAAGTCACTTCACTTCTCTGTGCCTCAGTTCCCTCATCTGTAAAATGGGGATGAAGACTGTGAGCCTCACGTGGGACAACCTCATTCCCCTGTATCTACCCCAGCGCTTAGAACAGTGCTCTGCACGTAGTAAGCGCTTAACAAATACCAACATTATTATTATTATTATTCTCCATGAGGCATACTCTCTTTTTCTAAAGTTGCACAGCATTGGGGCTGACTAATTATTATGCAGATTAAAAACAGGCCCATTTATCGGGTCATTACCAGTTGTATTTCTTCCTCCTGGAGAGACGGTTGCTGCCCAGGCAGAATCCTTAGAGTTGCACCATCATAATCCCCATTTGACAGATGAGGGAACTGAGGCCCATAGAAATGAAGTCACTTGCCCAGGGTCCCCCAGCAGACAAGGGGCAGAGCCAGGAGTAGAAGCCACGTCCTTTTGACTCCCAGGCCTGAGTTCCATCCACTAGGCCGAGCTGCTTCCAAGGCCATTTTTATACCACACGATAGAACGGTGGAAAAGAAGCAGCATGGCCTAGCAGAGAGAGCCCTGGTCAGAGAGTCGGAAGGACCAGGGTTCTAGTCCCAGCTTCGCCACTTATCTGCTGTGCGATGTGGGGCAAGTCACTTCACTCCCTCTGTGTCTCTGTTCCCTCATCTGAAAAATGGGGCTAAAGACTGTGAGCCCCATGTGTGACAGGGACCTTGTCCAACCTGATTACCGTGTATCTATCCTAGGGCTTACGACAGTGTCTGGCGCACAGTGAGCGCTTAATACCATCAAAAACAAACACAACACAGCCTAAGGAACTATCTGGGCCAAGGTAACTGCAAGGTCTTGGACAACTTGTGACCCCATTAAGGATCTAAAAAATAGGAAGAGCTCAGGAGGCAGGACTGTTGTGGCCAGGGTGAAACCGAAATTGAAACTGCGCCTGCATTTCCCTGCTCTGTTACATTGGTACCAAGACAGCTGCTGGGTTGCCAGAAATGCCTGGGGCCCCTGGGGACTTCCTGCCATCTCGCCTCCCGGGGAGCCAGCAGAGGCCGAGGCCGAAGCGGTCCAGAGGGAGGCCTGTGTGGTCCAGCTCACGTGGGTCACCGTTGCCCGGAGCTGTGGGACGGGCGGACACCCAGGCTTCGTGTGTGCCAGAGGCTGGCCTGCCGGCTTTCTGAGGCCCTCCCCGGGACCCCCGAAGCTCCACTCGAAGCCACGAGGCGTGACAGGAAGCTCCAGCGGATACGCCGCCGCGCCTGGAAGTCGGGCTACGGGAGCCGCCTCGGGGCGGGGGAGGGGAGAATGTGGGGCGGCTGTAAGAGGAAGGAGCACAGCTGGGGTTTCAGCTGCCAACTGAAAGACGCGCAGAGTGTCACAGGGATGTCGCTTTCTCAACCACTCCCATGCGTGCAACAACACTAAGACTAGCAGCGACGACTTTCGAGACGAAAGGCGACGTGCTGGATGGACACGTGGCCTCACAAATGTTGCCTGAACCCCCTTCCTGCCCGTGGATAAGACGGTGAATGATGTGGCCTTGGGGATATACGTGACAAGAGCCCGAACAGTCATCCGTGAGAGCGGTCAAACTGAAAACGCCAAGAATGCTGGGATGCATATAGGGCCTTAATGACTTTCTAAATGAGGTGACTGCAACAAGGTGATTTACTGTCTGCTTATTGTGTGCAGTGTGTGGTACTAAGGGCCACGAGAGAGAACGATTTAGTGCTGACCGATACAAAAGATATGGACTTTTAACTTTTCCAGATGATGAGCTTGTAGCTACCCCAGCGCTTAGTACTGAGCTTGGCCCATAATAAGCACTGAACAGATTCCATAATTATCATCTCGGGGCAGAAATCCGTTCTGCAACTTGTCGAAGTCATTACTCAACTTCAGCTGAGAAGTGTTTTCTTTGTTCTCCCTTCCCAAAATCGTGAGGAACATTTTTTATGGTATTTGTTAAGCACTTACTATGTGTCAGGCAGTGTACTAAGCGCTGAGGTAGATATACACTAATCAAGTTGGATGCTGTTCAGGTCCTACATGGGGCTCAATCTTAATCCCATTTTACAGATACGGTAATGCAGGCACAGAGAAGTGAAGTGACTTGCCCAGAGTCACACGGCAGACAAGTGGAGGAGCCAGGATTAGAACCCAGGTTCTTCTGACTCCAAAGCCCAAGCTCCTTCCACTAGGCCCCGCTGTTCCTCCTACTGAACTACTTCCCTTGCACAGAACTGACTTGGGCCCCGCTGTTTTAGTAAACGGTTCAGAGAAGGAAGCGTAATAGGCTGGGACGGTAGGAGCTACTGGAGGCAATTCTGACGGATTAGCCAGCGACTGCCCAAATGATAGTTAATACCCTGCTCTGCACACAATCAGCGATCAATAAACATGACTGATTGACTGGGTGCTTGTAGGTACTGAACATCCCTGCTTAGTTTGAGGGACAGCTACAGATCATACTTCCCTAAAAACAAAAACAGCCCTGTGCATCCCATAATAATAATGGTAGTTATTAGGCGCTTACTATGTGCCAAGCACTGTTCTAAGCACTGGAGTAGATACAAGGTAATCAGGTTAGATACAAGGTAATCGGGTTGACTCTTATGAGGTTCAGTCTTGTCCTCGCTTTACAGATGAGGTCATAGAGGCACAGAGATGTTAAGTGCCTTGCCCAAAGTCACACAGTAGACAAGTGGCGGAGGGGGGGATTAGAACCCACAACCTCTGACTCCCAAGCCCAGGCTCTTTCCACCGAGCCACACTGCTTCCTTATGACCTTCATTCGCAGACTTTTAACCTCGCCCGTAACCCACATTAGAATCAATATTTGCACGCACCAGGGACCTCTAGGCACCAAGGGAATTGGAGAGGAAGGGTCAAGGCCGATTTCAGAGGTGGACGTAGTGAAAGGACACAGGGCCAGGCATCCAGAGCCCCGGGTTCCGGCCTCGGCTCTGCCACCGGTCTGTTGTGTGACCGTAAGCAAGTCACTTGACCTCTCTGAACCTGTTTCCTTCTCTGGAAAAAATCAATCCATCACTCCAGGAAAGGAAGCAGCGTGGCCTGGTGGAAAGAGCACGGGCCTGGGAGTCAGAGGGAGCCCGACGGTGGCGAGGCACGGGAAAGGCTCTGGATTCCAGGGAAACGACCGTAAGGGGCAAGCTTCCGGCCCCCCGGTTCCCAGGGTTGTGTTGGGAATAGTGAGGCTGGGTGGGGAGAGAAAGGGGGAAGGGAAGAAGGGGAAGGCTGTGTGAACAAAGTCAGCTCCGGGGAAGACAAATGAGAAGGGGTGCTCAGGACAGGATGTCTCTGAAAACTGCTCCGGGGTGATTAGGAGGACCTGCCGTTTTTGCCAACTTGTGGCTCCCTGGGTGGGCAGCACGGAAATCATACGACAGCTCCTCCCCCTAACTAAAGGGTTCCCACAGGGGGCGCTCCCCGAAGCGGGCTTGCTCCTCCGCTGAATGTTAATGTTAAGAGTATTGCCCACTTTAGGCTCTGGGCCAACAACACCTTCTACACAAAAACTAGTCACTCTCCCCACTCGCCCCTCCGTGAGCTAAATCGACCAAAGAATACCGATTAGTTAGCGGGGGTGGAAACCCCTGACCATCCCCTCTCTCTGTGGCCTAACGGATAGATCCCGGGCCTAAGAGTCAGGGGACCCGGTTTCTAATCCCAGCTCCGCCACCTGCCTGCTGTGGGATCTTGGGCGAGTCACTTCACTTCTCTGGGCCTGTACCGTGGCGATTCAATCAGTCAGTGCTATTTAGTGGGCAGTTACTGTTTGCAGAGCACCATCAGGCTCACCATTCGGGAGAGTATGATACCTGTTCTCCCTCCTGCTTAGACCGGGAGTGCTGACCTAAGTATCTTGTGTCTGCCCAGCTCTTAGGACAGTACTTGTAGCCTAGTAAGTACACGATAGATATCACCACCGTCCTCGTATTCACCGTCCCTCTCCTGGGTAGCTTTGAGAGCTCCAGAGCGGAGCACGGACCTCTGCTGGGTCCTCCTCCCTACCCCTGCAGCCCTGGCGGCTGTCGTTAAACCCTAGCTCCCGACACCCCGGCTGCTCTTGCCCCTCTCCCCGGCCCGGTCACACAAGGCCACCATCAGTCCTGGGTATGGGGACACTCTCGCACGCCCGCTTACACACATACACCAATCTCTCCATAGCAACGGGAGAAAGTGAATTAGCCTCAGCGGGCTCAAGGCTACGAAGAGGCCTTGGTTAGGGACGCGTGCTATCTGTCCAGAAAGGCCCTCCCCCCACATTGAGAAGCTGAAAAGGTCTGACCATCCACACTGAGAGACTACATAGCTCTGCTACAAGTTCCAGAGTTCGAGTTTGCCATGAGGAATTCTTGGCATTTAGAATTTCATCTATTACAGAATAATGGGTCCAAATAAACAAACCACCCCCCCCCAACAAAAAACACCCCAAAAGGGCAGGGGGGCACAATCAGTTGGCTGAGGGTTCTGGATGATTTTTCTCGCAAATTTCCATATGTGAAAAAAGGATATGGACATAAGAGTCACATTTAGAGGAAATCCAGAAAATAGAGCTGATTAAAGAAAAAACAAACAACAAAGAAACTCCAGGACAACATCGTGGCAAAGTGACAGATTAACAATATGTGAACAAGCCAAAGAAAAATACTAACTTTTTTTTTTTTACTAAGAAATCATTCATGGCAGAAGCTACATTTTATTCCCTCATCTCCTACATCTACCATCACTTGCTGTGCCACAGCACCAGTTCACGTTCCAAATCATTATCCTCAACGGTCCAGGAGCTATAGGCCAAATCAATCCCGTTCCACCAAAAGCCCTGTTGTGACGGCAGGGTCCGTAGGATGTGCGTGCCTCAGCTGTGCCTGCATGAGCGAGAACGCGAAAATTGAGAGGAAAGCCCAATGTCGTTTCGAGCCCCGGCTGAGACAAACTGACATGAAACAGACGGTTGTGGGTTTTAGGAGTTAATTCCATGAGCGTCCTCAGATCACCCCGCTGGCGCTGGCTGGTACAGTACAGCTGATCACGTGGGTCACTAGTGCTCCCCGCTCCCGCTGGCGTCCGCTTCCATTTCAAATTCTAATGCCCTACATGGCAGCGGGTTTTTACTAGTGGGCCACCGGACACACAGCCCCAAAAGAGCCAGTCGTTACGATCTTCATTCTGGGGACTCTTGGGCTGGGTGGCCATTTTACTCGAAAACCCAATTCTTTTGGCTTCACCAACCGCCAGTTCCCGCCCAGGGTTGTCGGGGGTGATCTGGCAGAGACAGGAGTTCTGGAAACATTAACCGTCCGAGGGTCAAAAACAGCAAGCAGCTGAGAGTTGGGACTATGCCGCTGAGCGAAGCAGCCCCCCGAGTACTCCACACAGGGTGGTCTCCTGGCAGAGCTATCCAATGGCTAGTTCTGTACCCCCACATGGCCCCCAAACAATTTCCCCAAGGGCACTGAAAGTGGAGAGCCTCTGCAACTGAGCTAACTAAAGACTTGGGCATGGGGGGTGGTGTGTGGGGTGGGGGGAGCACAGATTTGAGATTCAGCCACAGGTCAGTGAAACCAAATGAGATCGCTGCCTTGAGCGAGGAATGTGTCCGCTGACTCTGCTGGAATGCACTTTCCCAAGTGTTTAGTACAGTGTTTTGCACGCAGTAAATGCTCAATAAATACCAGATTGATTGTGGTACTCTGCGGCCAGCGGGCCTCCAGGTCCCACCCCCCTCAAACTCCCTTCTCCCCCTTCCCCCACGCCCATCCAGTGGCCGTTCTCTTGAGCCCCATTTGCTGGCCGGAGCGGGGTCCCTGGACTACACAGAGCCTTTTGGGGTAGGAGTCTGTAAGCCCGTCAAAGGGCAGGGACTGTCTCTGTTACCAATTTGTACATTCCAAGCGCTTAGTACAGTGCTCTGCACATAGTAAGCGCTCAATAAATACTATTGGATGAATGAATGGGTCCAGCTCTGCCATTTGCCTGCTGCGTGACCCTGGGCAAGTCACAACTTCCCAGGGCCTCAGCTTCCTCTTCTGGAAAATGGTGGGGGGTCAACACCTGTTCTCCCTCCTGCTTAGATTGGGAGCGTCAGAGGGCAGGGACTGCGTCTGACCCAATGGGCTTCTATCTACCCCAGTGTTCAGTGAGTGCTCACCACACAGTAAGCACTTAGATGCCACTGTGATTACTACTTTTATCTGGGGAAGGAACGGAAGAGATTTAAGGGCAGGACTTCTTCCGGGATTCTATTTATTGAAATGCTCATCAGGAGACAGAGCTCACTGCGTTGGGCCCTTATGGACAACTGAACCCCGCTTTCAGTGATGGAGTGTTTCACTCTCCTTCACTTTAAAAATCTGCTTCAACCAAAAGATTTACCCAGCCAGATTTAACAAGATTGCTTCATTTAATTTAGAAAATTAATCTAGGAGAGCAGTAAAAGGCCATTCAATTTCCCCCAAACACCTTATATACATCGCCATTCCCAGCTCTCCCAAGCATGCCCTGACAACCACCTTAAATAGCATCCCAACCCAAAAACGACTGCTAAGGAGAACTTTTCTAAATCAAGTTGAAAAAAGCAGCTTTTACACCTGCTTCAGAGCCAGCATGGCCTTGGTCTCCAAGTCTTAATTCCTTTACATTTATGTCCTTCTCCCCCTCTAGACCGCTAGCTTGTTGTGGGCGGGGAAACGCATCTACCAACTCTGTGGTAGTCTTCCAAGCACTTAGTACAGTGCTCTGCACAAAGTAAGCACTCAAAAGAGAAAATAGATTGATGCGCCTCAAGACTCACAGTGCAACAACATGCTTAAATTTAGGATAGTAACCAGCGTGTCCCAGCAAGACTGAACACAGCATAAGGAAAAAAAAAAAAAGACAAATCCACTTGTCACACAAAGATCTGCCAGCAAGTGGCCCAAAGAAATGAGAGCCCAACTCACACCTTCTGGAAGACATAGCCGGCTCCTCCATAGCGCACATTTTCCCTAGGCGCTATGGTGAGATTGGAGAAACGTACTTCTGACAATGTGTCCCTTCCCCGGAGAAAACCCGCCGCCACATCGGAAGCAACTGCTAAGTTGGGAGGCGCCGATCGACCAACGGCTTATCACGTGCGGGAAGCACTTGGGAACAGCACCAAACACCAGAGGTGATCGACCCGATCCCTGCCCTCAGAGAGCTTGCAATCATGGTTCACTTAATGGGACACGGGTTTTCTGTTGGGAACAGAAGCCCCGGGTTACAGGAAGACTGAAGGTCCCAGAAGCAAATGAGCACCTTTAAAGCATTCTCTCATCTTACCACTATATGATGGGAGATAAGCATTTGAACATCTCAAGTTGGGCTAGTCAACGGACACCTGGGAAAAAATAACTTGGTGGGTCGTGCCTACGTGAGTTCCCGTTTGATTGCACGCTCCTCGGTCTGTGCACAGTAAAGCGTTCAGTATGTGCCACAGATTGACTGTGGGAAAGAGACAAGAGCCAGTCATCAGTAATCCGTTTAGGGCCGGTATGGCCAACGGCAGCTGAGAGCTGAGGTGTTTTCTCGCCTCAACCCACCTCCCTGTCTGTTCTCAAACCATCGTGCTTGGAAACATAAGGTATCTTCAGTTATTTTCTTCACAGCCAGCACGGCCTTGGTCTCGAGGTTCGATGCTCCCCTTTAAAAATGGAGAGCGCACTGACATGCTAAAATTTAGGCTAGTGTCCAGAGTGTCCCAGCAAGACAGTGAAAGGCAAAGAAACAAAAGTCATTTTCTGATATTTGCAACTTAGGTCAGTCTATCCACTTTGAAACATCATCCAGACAGTATCCAAGACCAAACGTATTCTTCCTCCACTCTACCAGCTAAATTGAAAATCGGTACTCCCACCCCACCCAAAAAACATTCAGGAGTCTAAGCCTACATGTTCTTTAATGGCCCAGTGGATATAAATTCCTAATCAATAACTACATATTCTTATATTCTGAAGAGATTGCCTATAATCACTCTAAAAAACAATAGGAAGAGCAGCCACAGTGAATGACTGACAAAACAACACAAGATGACACTGCTGGCCTTTTAGCAAACCACAAGAGATCAACCCTACTTTTCACATTTCTGTCTTTTTCTGGACTGGAAGCTCATTGTGGGAAGGAAATGCGTCTGCTCATTGTTGCCTTGTCCTCTCCCAAAAGCTCTGCATAGACTAAGTGCTCAATAAATACCACCGAATGACTGACTGATTTCCCCCAGTCAAACCAAAGTGGGACTCTTTCAGGCCCTGCCACGGGGCTCTCGGTCCAGCCGAAAGGGATCGCTCTCCTCCAAGACTGTGTTGAATCGTAAAAGTCTCACGGCTCAGACTCTCGGACAGAAATCCATATTGGATGAAAGGGGCATGAGATTTTTTAAACTGGCACTCTAATGGAGGCTAATTAAGAACTACATTGAGCTCCTTTCCCCTCGCCAAAACCAGCTGATGGCCCTCCATCACTTTTGAACTACTTGGCTGCCTCGGAGACAGTGAAACGTACGGTGGCCGGTACATTTTGGCAACGACCAAGGAATTAAAACAAAGTGCAATTTTCAAGCCAGAGTGACTTTTGGGTGATGTGTTCTTGGAAGTCTCAACTTTACGGGTGCCAGGAGAGTGTCTTGGAAAAAGGGGTGGTTCAGTTAAAAGCGTCGCTGGTAAATCATAGTTTAATCAAGCTACTTATTAAGATAGAATTTTTGAACCCTAGTGCCAGGCTGGTCAGTCATGGCTTTCAGTTCCATTGCTTGAAGTGCTTTAAAAGTCAAATTAAAGTTAAAAGGACATTAGCTAAAGGCAAGAGGACCCCAAGACAACTGCCAGAAGCCATGTAACTGAAAACACACCTGAAAGAAAAGGTTTATCTGTTCTCCTTTGTCGGGCTTTGCTTCCAGAACTTTATACCCCAACTAGCACAATACAACAGTGCAGAAATGAGTGAACTCATTTTCATGTCGGCATGCTTCTTGTGGGCAGGGACTGTGTCTATCAACTTTACTGTTTGTCCTCTCTCAAGAACTTAGTCCAGCGCTCTGCAACAAGTGCTCAGTAAATACCACTGGATTGATTAACTCTGAGATTTTCCTGTTCGGGACCACCTCCGAGTGAGCTTGTCAACGATAAACCGCCCCTGGCCTCGTTGGACATGTGTCAGGTGTTCACGGTCAGACCTCCAAGGACCGGCCTGGGAAATCTGTCCTCCTACCCAGTTTATGCCCAAATGAAAGGGACCGGAAACCAAGATGCGATTACAAAGAGGCTCCTCCCCACCCAGCAATCAAACAATCAACAGTATTTATTGAGCGTTTACCGGGTGCCGATCACTGGATTAAGTGCATGGGAGAGGACAATACAACAGAGTTGGTAGATGTGTTCCCGGCCCACAATGAGTTCATGGGGAAGGGAGAAAGGATGGATGGAGAATGGGCGGAAAGAGGCCATCTCCCACTGCCCTGGAACTTTCCCAGGATAGCAGTCCGGAGGTGCGGAGAAATAGGGAACGTGAGAGAGTACTCCAACCAGCCCAGAGGCCCTGGGAGGGAGGGAGGTGTCGCTCGTTACTGGATGACACCCCATTTCTGGAGGTCCCCCCAAAAGGCAGGCCGATCCCTTCCCCTCATCACAACCCCCACGACCCACCCGACCTTGCGTTGCTCCGAACAACCGCCGCCATCTCTCTCGGCCCCGCACCCTAACGGAAACGGATGAGAGAGAAAGCAATAAATGCGATTCGGCTCAGGGCGGAGCCGCCGAGAAGTCCTGATGGCAGGGAGAGAAGAGCGAGGAAGGAGAGGGAAGACTAATTCGTAAATGAAAGACGTTCTTTCCGAAACAAGTTCTGTGCAGTGCATGCAGCAAGCACTGGGACAATTAAGTATTTCCTGTGCTAATGAGATTGCTGCCACTTAATCACTGTAAAGGCCCCAAATCCCTAGACTGTGATTCGAGTGAATTTTTTTTTTTTTCCTAACGCGACCAGGTGTTTCCAGGAGATGACTGTCTTGTGAAAACACAAAGGTGAGAGAAAACAAGGCATGATTTGTGTCATGTACCCCTTTTGAAAAATGGGGTTGATAACATTTGCATTAGACCTGTTATCAAGACATAATGGGAAGGACAGCGACACTCCGCACAAAATACTTCTTTTCAGCAAACGGCAGCCAGTTAGCCAGCCCCGAATTCACACATCAGCCTCTATTTTTAAAGTCATTTCATAACCTGTTTCCGAGGACGAGAATCTGTTCTTTCCAAACTGCTTCCAGGAAGACGGGGAAGTTTCGTTCAGTGGATTATTGCAAAAAAAAAAAATGAATCATTACCTTCTAGTTTAAGACCCGCCAGCCCCTGGGTTTTATCCACTCTGCTGGGGGCAGACTCAAGAAGGGCTCTCAAGCCTCAATGCTCTTTTTCCACCTGGTGCTTGGAAGGCCTTGGGTTCAAACCTGGAAATGTGCTAACGGGCCACAAGACCGGGGCAAGGGGAAGGGGGTTTTCTATCACTTGATCAATCAGTGATACCGGTTGAACTCTTCCAGTGTGCTGGGCTAAATGTGGGGAGAGGACAGAGCTGAGGGACATGTTCCCTGCTCCAAAAGAGTTTTTTTTTTAAAGCAATAAGACGACCCTGCTTCTCCCCACAACGGGGTCGCGTCCTTGACAACTGGGGTGAGCCCGTCCCCTCCTCCCACCCAAATTCTACAATTGCAGGCCTTCGGGCTTGTCTCCCCGGGGCCCTCCCGCTTTTCCTGTTTAATTTAACGGCACTTGTTAGCCCTTACTCTGTGCGGGGGGGAGGGGGGGCCCTTACCGCGCTGCGGGGGTGGATCCAAGAGAAGCAGCGTGGCTCAGTGACAAGAGCCCGGGCTTGGGAGTCAGAGGTCATGGGTTCGAATCCCCACTCGACCACTTATCAGCGGTGTGACTATGGGCAAGTCACTTCACTGGGCCTCAGTTCCCTCATCTGAAAAAAGGGGATTAACTGTGAGCCTCACGTGGGACAACCTGATGACCCCGTATCTACCCCAGCGCTTAGAACAGTGCTCTGCCCATAGCAAGCGCTGAACAAATACCAACATTATTATTACCTCACTTCTCTGGACCTCAGTTCCCTCATCTGTCAAATGGGGATTAACAGTGAGCCCCACGTGGGACAACCTGATGACCCCGTATCCCCCCCCGCGCTTAGAACAGTGCTCTGCCCATAGCAAGCGCTGAACAAATACCAACATTATTATTACTTCACTTCTCTGGGCCTCAGTTCCCTCATCTGTCAAATGGGGATTAACCGTGAGCCCCACGTGGGACAACCCGATGACCCCGTATCCCCCCCACGCTAAAAACAGTGCTCTGCCCATAGCAACCGCTGAACAAATACCAACATTATTATTATTACTTCACTTCTCTGGGCCTCAGTTCCCTCATCTGTCAAATGGGGATTAACCGTGAGCCCCACGTGGGACAACCCGACGACCCTGTATCTCCCCCCGCGCTTAGAACGGTGCTCTGCACATAGTAAGCGCTTAGCAAATCCCATCGTTATTAGCCAACCCCATGGGGCTTGGGCCACCGCGTGGGGCTCGCGGGGAGGGAAACCGAGGCCCAGAGCGGGGAAGTGACTTGGCCAAGGTCACCCGGAGGGGGGGGGGGGGAACCGGACGAGTGGGTTTTGGGGAGCCAGGCTGGCACGGGGTGGGGGGGGCGCCCTGCCAACCGTCGCCACCCGTCCTGGCCGAGGGGGGGCGCTCCGGAGCCGCCCCTCCCGCGCGCGCGGTCGCGCGCGCGGGGTCCGCGGCCCCACGGCGCATGCGCCTTGGGGGGGGGGGCCAAATCGCCTCAGGAGCGACCCCTCATCCCCCGCTCAAAATGGAGGGGCCCACCCCGGCGAGGGCGACCCCCGCGACCGGCCTCTTGGGCAGCGGGAACAGGACTCACCCACAGACCGGTAGCCCAGGATCGCGATCTTCCGGGATTTGGACTGCGGCATCTTCTAGCCCTCCACAGCCCCGGCCCCAACCGCATCAACCGCCGCGGCGGCGCTTCCTCCTCTCCTGCTGCTGCTGGAGACGACGACGGCGGGGCAGGAGAACGACATGCAGAGCGGTGGCGGCGGGCTGGTCCTCTCCCCCGCTCGCAGTCCCCCTCCCCCCCCCGAGCCCAACCGCCCGGAACCGACCGCGAGCCACCGACCCTCCCCTCCACGTGACCCCCTCCCGCGCTCCCTTCCCCCCTCGTGACGCCGCTCCCCGCCTGTCCGTTTTTTTTTCCCCCCCTTCCCCACCCTCTTTCCAATTCAAATGGCCTTTTTTTTTTTTTTTAAACGCTTCAATTTCCTCCCGGAAAAGTCACGACTAAAAGTCGCTGCGTCATTACCCTTCCCCGCCCCCGGCCGCCTAATTACGCTCCTTCCCTTCGGGGCGCCGATTGGGCGGCCCCGACAATGACGCGGCGGAAACCCCCGCCCTCATTGGGCGAAGGGAGTCGGAGAAGGGGCGGGGGGGGGAGGTGATTTGGCCCGTTCTCCTCCGACCTAAAAATAAATTCCCGGCCGCGGCCGCGCGGAAGGGCGCCTGCGGGGTGGCGAGGCCCTGAGGGGGAAGGGGCGGGGCCGGGGGGGAGGCGGCGCGCGGTGATTGGCTAAGGCCGGCGAAGGGCGGGAAAGCCGGGGCGCGCGCGCAATGCGGGAGCCGTTGGTCGTCTCGCGCCCGGGCAGCCCCTGAAAGGCACGAGACGCCGCCATTTTGGAAGACGTTGGCCCAAGGGCGGGAAGGCCCCGAATCCTCTCCTTCTTGTCGCTTTCGACGCCCATCTCTTAAATAATAATACTGTTGGTATTTTTTAAGCGCTTACTCTGTGCAGAGCACCGTTCTAAGCGCTGGGAGAGATACAGGGTCATCAGGTTGGCCCACGTGAGGTTCACAGTCTTCATCCCCATTTGACAGATGAGGGAACTGAGGCCCAGAGAAGTGAAGTAATAATAATACTGTGGGTATTTTGTAAGCGTTTACTCTGTGCAGAGCACCATTCTAAGCGCTGGGGTGATAGAGGGTCATCAGGTTGGCCCACGTGAGAAGCAGCATGGCGCAGTGGAAAGAGCACGGGCTTTGGAGTCAGGGCTCATGAGTTTGAATCCCAGCTCTGCCACTTGTCAGCTGTGTGACTGTGGGCAAGTCACTTAACTTCTCTGTGCCTCAGTTCCCTCATCTGTCAAATGGGGATTAAGACTGTGAGCCCCACGTGGGACAACCTGATTCCCCTGTGTTTACCCCAGCGCTTAGAACAGTGCTCTGCACATAGTAAGTGCTTAACAAATACCAACATTATTATTATTATGTGAGGCTCACAGTCTTCACCCCCATTTGACAGATGAGGGAACTGAGGCCCAGAGAAGAAGAAGAAGAAGAATGTTGGTATTTAAGTGCTTACTCTGTGCAGAGCACCGTTCTAAGCGCTGGGGGAGATAGAGGGTCATCAGGTTGGCCCACGTGAGGCTCATAGTCTTCATCCCCATTTGACAGATGAGGGAACAGGCCCAGAGAAGTGAAGTAGTAATAATAATGTTGGTATTTGTTAAGCGCTTACTATGTGCAGAGCACCGTTCTAAGCGCTGGGGGAGATACAAGGTCATCAGTTTGGCCCATGTGAGGCTCACAGTCTTCATCCCCATTTGACAGATGAGGTCACTGAGGCACAGAGAAGTGAAGTGACTTGCCCACGGTCACACAGCTGACAAGTGGCAGAGCTGGGATTTGAACTTGGAGAAGCAGCGTGGCTCAGTGGAAAGAGCATGGGCTTTGGAGTCAGAGATCATGGGTTTGAATCCCAGCTCTCTCACCTGTCAGCTGTGTGACTTTGGGCAAGTCACTTCTCTGTGCCTCAGTGACCTCATCTCTAAAATGGGGATTAAGACTGTGAGCCCCACGTGGGACAACCTGATTCCCTTGTGTCTACCCCAGTGCTTATAACAGTGCTCTGCACATAGTAAGCGCCTAACAAATACCAACATTATTATTATGACCTCTGACTCCCAAGCCTGGGCGCTGTCCACTGAGCCATGCTGCTTCTTTACATCTCTTCCCCACATTCTGCCTCTGGCCTGTTTCCCCCCGACTTTCTCCTCATACCCGCCCCTGCCACTTGCCGACTGTGGGCCAGTCACTTCACTTTCCTGTGCCTCAGTTCCTTCATCTGTCAAATGGAGATGAAGACTGTGAGCCTCATGTGGGGCAATCTGATGACCCTGTAGCCACCTCAGCGCTTAGAACAGTGCTCGTCACATAGGAAGCACTTAGCAATTACCAACAGTATTATTACTCTTGGCCCATAGTAAGCGCTCAACACCATATCATTATATATAATAATAATTTTGGTATTTGTTAAGCGCTATGTGCCAAGCACTGTTCTAAGTGCTGGGGTAGATACAGGATAATCAGATTGTCCCACGTGGGGCTCACATTTTTTAACTCCCATTTTTCACTTCACTCCACTGGGCTTCGGTTACCTCGACTGTAAAATGGGGCCCCATGTGGGACAGGGACTGTGGCCAACCTCATTGCCTTGTATCTACTCCATTGCTTAGAACAGTACTTGGCACACAGTAAGTGCTTAACAAGTACCATAATTTATTATTACAATATACCCGACATTCCCTCACCACAATAAGCCTGCAGTCGAGAGGGGTAGTCAGACATTTATATATACAAATAAATTACAGATATGTACTATAATAAGCACTCAAGTTGGACACAGTTCAGGAACCACAAAGAGCTCAAAGTCTTTAATAATAATAATGTTGGTATTTGTTAAGTGCTTACTATGTGCAGAGCACTGTTCAAAGTGCTGGGGTATACAGGGTAATCAGGTTGTCCCGCATGAGGCTCACAGTCTTAATCCCCATTTTACAGATGAGGTAACAGGCACAGAGAAGTTAAGTGACTTGCCCACAGTCACAGAGCTGCCAAGTGGCAGAGCTGGGATAACCCCATATTACAGATGAGGGAATTGAGGTACAGGGAAACAAAGTGATTTGCTTGCTGTGTGACCTTGGGCAAGTCATCTCACTTCTCTGAGCCTCAGTTCCTTCATCTGTAAAACATTCTCCCACTTGGACCGTGAATACTGTTTTAGGGATGGCAACCAACCTGATTATTTGGAATCTGCCCTGTTGCTTAGTAATGCATTTGGCACACAGAAAGCCCTGAGCCATCAATGGTATTTACTGAGCACTTAATACTCTGTGCCGAGCACTTAGCTCTTTGGAGAGTACAACAGAATTAGTGGAACATTCCCTGCCCATAAGAAACTTACAGTCTAACAAGTACCATTATTCTTATTATTTCTCTCAACACCCAGTACAGTATTTTACCCAGAGAAGGGAAGTGCTAAGTACTGTTTATAACCAGAACCCCTGTCCGCACCAAGTCTCTGAAATATAAAGCTGTTCTGGGGGTTTAAAAATCACGTGCTTTCCACCCCACACCTAATTCTAAAATATCCCATCTAAATCACTTCGATGCATGTTGAATATTGTTCCACAATCATGCCGGGGGTCTCACAGTTCAGCTGCAAAGACCCCCGGTCCTCAGCGGTTTCCCCCTCGCAATGACTGTTGTTCCTTCGTCCCTAGGGTAGCTTTCTTAGCATTCAGTCCTTTCCAATCATTGGTTTCCCCCTTTTCTAGTCTGGACAAATACTCCTCAGTCTTTACGCTCCGTTTGCAGCTAGACTTGTGGAACTGGTCCACAAACACATTTCCGTTTTCTTAGAATCGGATTAAGCAGCCCTGAGGCAACGAAACATTTCCCCACCCAGTGGTCTTCATGGGCATCTGTCCACGGGCCTGGATCTGGGCCTCAATTTCTTCATCTGTAAAAAGGAGATTAAATGTCCATTCTCCCTGCTTCTTAGGACTGTGAGCCCCAGGTGGGACAGGGACTGGGCCTGACCTGATTATCTTTCATTGACCCCAGTGCTTAGTAATAGTAATGATGGTATTTGTTAAGCGCATATTGTGTGCCAAGTACTGTTCTAAGCACTGGGGGAGATACAAGGTTATCAGGTTGTCCCACGTGGGGCTCACAGTCTTAGTCCCCATTATACAGGTGAGGTTACTGAGGGCCAGAGAAGTTAAGCGACTTGCCCAAAGTCACACAGTTGACAAGTGCCAGAGCTGTGATTCGAACCCACGACCTCTAACTCCCAAGCCTGTGCTCTTTCCACTAAGCTGTTTACTTGTTTTGATGTGTATATATCTCATAATTCTATTTGTTTATATTGATGATACTGATGCCTGTTTGTTTTGATGTCTGTCTCCCCCCTTCTAGACTGTAAGCCCGTTGTAGGCAGGGATCGTCTCTCTTTATTGCTGAATTGTACTTTCCAAGCGCTTAGTACAGTGCTAAGCACACAGTAAGCGCTCAATAAACACGACTGAACGAATGAATGAATGAATAGTACAGTGCTTGGCACATAGATTGTGCTTAACAAGTATCCCACGCGTTAAAAGAATACGCAGAAACTCTTCTCTTAGTGGGAATCTGAGAGCAAGTCAGTAAGAAAAATGAATACCCTCTGGACTGTAAACTCCTTGTGGTTAGGGAACGCGTGCGCAGAGAACATGTCCGCCCACTCTCCTAAACGCTTAGTACAGTGCTCTGCACACATTAAGCACTCAGTAAATATGACTTACTGACTGCTTCTCATTGGCTGTCTTCCACTGACTGTTTACTTTGGTACTTGCAGATGGAGCGCCTTCTTCCAACAGAACCAATTCCTTCTGCTGACAGCATCTTTGCTATCGTAGGCCCAAACTGAGGTAAGGAGTTCCTGGGGTGGTGGTGGTTGTTTTAGGGGAAAGAGCACTGGTGGGCTTCCATTTTTTTATGGTATTTCTTAAGCATTTACTATGTGCCAAACACTGTACTAAATGCTTCTTAGGTTGGACACAGTCCATGTCCCACTAGGGGCTCACAGCCTTAATCCCCATTTTCCAGAAGAAGGGACTGAGGCACAGAGAAGTGAAATGGCTTGCCTAAAGTCATGCGGCAGACAAGTGGCAGAGCCAGGATTAGAACCCAGGTCCTCCTGACTTCTAGCCTGGGCTCGGTCCCCTACGTCACACTGTTTCTCCCCATTTGAGGAGAAGAGCACTGTGAGGGTCACTTGCAGCGAAGTGTGAGAAAGGGGCGCCTGGTTTTACACACTTCTCTTTTCCTTTAGAGGATGGTCACTTCATTCACCTGAGATCAATCATTCAATTAAAAGTATTTAGTGAGAGGCTAGCCGACCTGTTTTTGACCCGGGAAGGGCACTAATATGAATAAATATTAATACCTCCTGATTTGATAGTGACCCCAGGCCCCTCATCTGAAATACTTGAGAAGTCAGACTAAATTGAAATGTCCAGAATATAGATCTATCAATAGCTAATGTTATAGCACACATATGTGGTTTGATCAAGATATAGAGACTACACCTATTTATTACTTAAAGGACATTTTGGTTATTAATTCCCCAAAGAATTCCACTTTTAAGGTTTGCATTGGGCCTAATGTTTGCCGAGTCCATAGTTCAAGAAAACCTCTTGGGCAAAAGACCATATAACTGTCTCTAAAATTTATTGGGCAGTAAAAACAATCGAACAAGAGATTTGGGTACTAAACTTTGATCCTCTGTTGGGCAATGAAATAGCTTATGAATCCCCATAAAACATATCCGCCCCATGGTATTATAGGCGATTTTCTCATCCAGCTAGAAAAATTGACAGAATTAACCACTCCGGTGCTCAAACGAGGACACAGAGAATTGATGGCAGGGGCCATTTTGGCCACTTGAAAAGAACATTTTGACAAAAGTGGAAGTAGCTGAAGTATTGGGTTGGATACTAAACATCGGTATTTCTATGTCCGTCTCCCCCATTAGAGTGGAAGCCGTCTCTGGTCAGGAAAAGTGTCTTATTGTCCTGTTGCATCTTCCGAGTGCCTAGTACGGTGCCTTCCCCCCATGAGTGCTCCATAAATATGATGGACTGTTCTCCCTCCTATTTAGACTGTGAGCCCCACGTGGGACCTGATTACCTTGTATCTACCCCAGGGCTTAGTACAGTGTGCTTGGCACATAGTAAGCGCCATACATGTAGCACAGTTATTATTATAAATCAACTAATCGGATTTATTGAGCACTTACTGTGTGCAGAGGACTGTGCTAAGCGCTTGGGTCACTTGGCTTAGTGGAAAGAGCCCGGGCTTTGGAGTCAGAGGTCATGGGTTCGTCTCCCAGCTCTGCCACTTGTCAGCTGTGTGACTGTGGGCAAGTCACTTAACTTCTCGGTGCCTCAGTTACCTCATCTGTAAAATGGGGATGAAGACTGTGAGCCTCCTGTGGGACAACCTGATTACCCTGTATCTCCCCCAGCGCTTAGAACAGTGCACTGCACATAGTAAGCGCTTAACAAATACCAACATTATTATTGTTATTAGGCCAGGCTGCTACTCAGCAAGATTGTTTCCCCGATGAATTTCCCCCTGGGCTTCTCAGCCAGGCTACCTGCCCCCGACCACCAACCCAACATTTGTCTCATAGCAGTTACCTTTTGGTGATTTATTCACCTAAGCCCATTATTTGGTTTTCTTTTTTTCACTCAGCCAAAGTCTATTAATCAAATTGTCTTCTGCCTCCCCCATTATATTGAAGTCAGAAGGACCTGAGTTCTCATCCCCGCTCCACTACTTGTTTGCTCTGTGTCCTTGGGCAAATCACTTCACTTCGCCAGGCCTCAGTTCCCTCATCTGTAAAATGTTGGGACAGGGACTGTGTCCAACCTGCTTAGCTTGGATCTACCCCAGCGCTTAATACAATGCCCGGCACATAGTAAGTGCTTTAGTAAGTGCATAAAAAATAATGGCCAGTGGAGAGTCACTGTTGAAGCTTCTATTGATAGGGGCCAATGGCTTTGTGGCAAGAGCACGGGCTTGGGAGTCACAGGATGTGGGTTCTAATCCCGCCTCTGCCACTTGTCTGCTGTGTGACCTTGGGCAAGTCATTTAACTTCCCTGTGTCTCAGTTACCTCATCTGTAAAATGGGAATTAAAACTATGAGTCCCATGTGGGACAACCTGATTACCTTGTATCTACCCCAGTGCTTAGAACAGTGCTTGGCACATAGTAAGCACTTAACAAATACCATCATCATCATCATTATTACTATTATTATTATTAAGAAAGAGGGTTAGAATTCAAGCCAGTACAGTACTTGGGTTTATTTCAAACTCCTTGTGTGGTACATTTGCCCCTCAGAATGGTGATCTGGATTAGAATATTTTCTGCTCCCTTATTTAGCCTTTCACCAGATTGAATCAGAACCAGCAGAGCCCAAAATGCTGAGGAAGTAGGCAGGAAGCTGTTAATATTTCTGTCAAAAGACCCAGTGTGCGTTAGCAGAAGGAAGGCAACAGTGGATCAAGCTGCCCTCAGAAAGGCTGAGTGGACTGAATTTTTAATGAACTGTAGAGATTTTTAAATAACCCGTCCAGAAATAAAGGTTCGGGAAGACTATCGGGTGAGAGAGCAGAATGGCTCCTCTGATTAGGAAATGCAGAGAGGCTGGACTGAGCTTGTCGGAATTCCTTTGTCATCTAAGAGCTACGCTCCCATCCACTAAAACCACACAAAAGCACACTCCATCTCAGCCCATCGAGCCCGAGAAACCACTAATCAAATCTGCAGTGCATTAGAAAAAGCCCACCTTAGCCTGGCAGTCTTTAGGGACTGGTACCTTCGTAATGATCATAGTTTAGTTTTTGTAGCGTTCCAGGCAGAAGACATTCGCTTCTTCAAGGAGGAGGAGCCGTTAAATGCTTAAAGCCTGGGGTTATAAGGGTCAAGCTCTGGCATCATTTAGAAGCAATGTGGCCTAGTGGAAAGAGCTTGAGTCTGAGAGTCAGAGGACCTGGGTTCTAATCCTGCCTTGGCCTTCTGCCTGCTGTGTGAACTCGGGCAAATCACTTAGCTTCTCTATGCCTCCGTTTCCTCATCTGTAAAAGGGCTGGGACAGGGATGGGTCCAATCTGCTTATCTACCCTAGTGGTTAGTGCACACAGGTGCTTAACAAAAACTCTATTATTATTTAGACCCCACTTTCCTTCTCCTTTCCTTCCTCACTGACAGGTGTACAGCTGACTGTGAAACACCTATAGATGCTTGCCGAAAGGAGCCCCGTAAGCATAAATGAGAGCTTGAGGCCTGTCTGGATTAGGAATGGGAAGCTTCCTAGTATCTTTGGAAGACTGCACGGCCTATTGGATAGGACACAGGATGGTCAGTTGGGAGAACTGGATTGTAAATCCCAGCTCACCACTTGCCTGCCGTGTGATCTTGGGTAAGTCACTTATCCATTTCTCAGCTGCCTCCTTTGTAAAATGGGAAGTAAACACCTGTTCTTCCTCCCCCTTTGATGGTGAGCTCTATGTGGGCCAGCGACTGTGCCCCGTCTCTCTGATATTGTATCTATCCCATTGCTTAGTATAGTGCTTGGCACATATTAAGGTGACCTCCTCGACGGGAACCACTGTGTCACGAAGGGAATAGGAGTCAGTCGGCAGAGGGTCACCGGGGGGACTGGATGAGAGAAACGGATCCGGGGTTATCGGACAATCGGGCCTGAAGGCATAGGGCCAGAGGCCTGTAGAAAGCTTCTGACGAAAGTTGGGTGGGAACAATCGGTCAATCGATGGTATCTATTGGGCGCGTTCTATGTGCAGAGCACTGTACTAAGCGCTTGGGAGAGTACAAATATATAACAGACACATTTCCTGCCCACACCCGGACAGATTCAAATGTGGAGGGGAAGTGGGATATTAGGGAGGAAATGAAAAAAACACACAGGATGGTCCGCCGAGTGAAAGGCAGTTTAGGATTTTTACCAACTGGCCAGAGAGCAGTGCTTCTGGGAGTGCCGGGTCCTTTCACTGCTTCACGCCAAAGGAACAGCAGCCTCCACTCTTTGCCGAGTCATTTTAGATTTGGTGGCATCAGGGCCTCTTTTGCCCGTGATTTTCCTCTTTGGCTTTTAAATGCCCACACCCCACCTCTAGACCGTAAACTCACTGTGGATGGGGAATGTGTCTGTTTATTGTTACACTGTACTCTGCCAAAGGCCTAGTCCAGTGCTCTGCACAGAGTAAGTGCTCAATAAATACGATTGACCGACTGACTGGGACCACAGGTGATGCCAACCCTTGGGTGTTTCTGTTTCGACTGCACTTGACGCATGGAAGTGTTTCAAGAAGAGTTTGCCCGCCTGTCCCGCAAGGGAGTTAAGGGTTGTTTTTGGGTCACATGTCTGAGGACCCAAACGTCTAAGGGATTAATCGGTCGATGGTATTTATTGAGTGCTTACTATGTGCTAAGCACTGTTCTAAGAGCTGGGGTAGATACAAGTTAATCAGGTTGGACACAATCTCTGTCCCACAAGGGGCTTGCGCTCTTAATCCGTACAGATGAGGTAACTAAGGCCCAGAGAAGTGAAGTGACTTGCCCGAGGTCACACAACAGACGTGTGGCGGAGCCGGGATTAGAACCCAAGTCCTTCTGACTCTGAGGCCCGGGTTCTATCCACTAAGGACTTATGAGAAACAGTGTGGCTCAGTGGAAAGAGCCGGGGCTTGGGAGTCAGGGATCTGAGTTCGAATCCCAGCTCTGCCACTTGGCAGCTGTGTGACCGTGGGGAAGTCACTTAACTTCTCTGTGCCTCAGTTACCTCATCTGTAAAATGGGGATTAACTATGACCCTCACGTGGGACAACCTGATTACCCTCTATCAATCCCAGCGCTTAGAACAGTGCTCTGCACATAGTAAGCGCTTAACAAATACCAATATTATTAAGGACTACAACATAACGGAGTTAGTAGACATGTTCCTTGCCCACAAGGAGCTCACAGTTTAGACATTAATAGAGATAAATATACCAACCCGACCCACGGTCTGTTGCCGCGTTGTCAAATTGTACATTCTGTTGCCTAATTGTACATTCCAAGTGCTTAGTACAGTGCTCTGCACATAGTAAGCGCTCAATAAATACTATTGAATGAATGAATGAATGACTGACTGAATGAATGGCCACCTACCTCACGGTTCCCGCGCTCTCATCCGATAGAGTGGAACAAGGTAAGCTGGGAGGCCCAGGGGCATTGTACGTTACCCTAGAGGGAGACATTCGTACTTGCAAAACCATTGACAGTTGCATTTTGGACCTCATTCTCTGCCGATAACGAACGGAACAGACGGGCTGCACGGATCCTTCTTTTCCCACCGGACATCAGCAGATAAGCCCAGTTAATGTTTTCAGTGATTATCTGGTCGAGAGGAAACTGGGTATCGGGCAGTGTCATTTCTGAAGCGGCCAGCAGAACTCAGAATACGATCATCTCGACCAACACCTTATCACTCGATCTCTGTGATTTGATTTCCCAATAGCGTCCGCTCCCCATTGGCTAAGACCCTCACTGCGGTTCCAGAGTTGGTGGTGGGTAGAGGAGGGGACACTCATTCTTTCAGCCACCTTGAGGCTGTGAACCCAATGTGCCCATGGAAAACACCCCTTCAAAACTAGTTCGGGCCTCCCAGAAGGGGATTTGTTAGTGTGGAACCAAAAGAATTAAACCAGGATTAAACCAGTATTAAATCAAACTACATTTTCCTGGTGAGATGACCAATAGAATCCCAACTCTAATCTAGAACGCAGCTCCTCTAATTGAGTGTCCAGCAAAGAATGTGCTTTCTGTACCCCAACACACAGTTTAGACGGATGATCCTGAGAAGGGGCTCCCCAGGCGTGAACCCCACGATCCCGGTTTGGCTGCCAACAACTCGGTTATGATGGGGCAAAGAGATGAATCCCCTTTTTCCCATGGCCTTCCCTCTTAGGTCCGGAAGTTATCACTCTCAAAACCAATCTGTGGCCCTCACACTTGGGAAGCAGAAGTCTGCCACTTTCCAAACGGAACAAGTCCTGCCTGTGGGGTCAATTTTTTTCCTCAGGCTTGGGAAGGTGCTTTTAATTTTTTTTAATTATTTTTGAAATGAATGGTAATTTGTTAAGCACTTACTACATGCGCTTAGTTCAGTGCTCTGCACACAGTAAGCGGTCGTTAAATACGATTGAATGAAACGCCAGGTACTGTACTAAGCGCTGGGGCAGAAACAAGATAATCGGGTTGGACACAGGGCTCACCGGCTTAATCCCCATTTTGCAGATGAGGTAACTGAGGCCCAGGGAGGTGAAGTGAAGTGACTTGCCCAAGGTCACAAAAAGCAAACGAGTGACAGAGCCGAGATTAAAACCCAGCTCCCCCCGTCTCCCAGGCCTGGCCTCTTTCCACTGGGCCACGCTGCGGTTAGAGGTTCTGACTCTTTTCGCGAGAGAGAAGGCCCCAACACAACGGCCCTTGTCAACGAAAGAAAAAGACGGACACCTTAGCATGAGAAAACCTGCTTGGCAGTTTTTAATTTGGCAGGCTCCGGTTTTATAATGGAGGATGAAAGAGAGACTATGAATTAAGAGTCAATAAAAGGTGCAGCTGGTGGGAAGGAGGGAAGAAAGAGATACTCAATTTCTGCTCGAGGATAATGGAGAGGTGCATGTAGGATGTTACTTGATACACGCAAGGTGACAGTGTTTGGAAGAAGGGTTAGGACCAAAAGGGAGGAGAAGGTTTGGTTTGAATTTCTTCAGTCCGCAAAAACAAACAGAGAAAAACCAAGCAAAAAACCCCCACAAAACAAAAAAACCCAGTTAGTGTCAGAGTGTTGACCCCCAGGCACTTTGTCTCCTGGCAATTCTAGGAAAAGAATATTGTTTTTATGCCACAACGTATGAAAAAATAAGGCCCAGCAGTCATTCAAACATCATGATCGTACGTTTCGAAAAACTGGAAAAAAGGGACTCCTCTTAGGCACTTCAGCTCCTGGTAACCGGTCTCAATGCAGGCCTTCAGATGCTAGGTGACCCTAGAAACCTGGGCCCCATCCAGGATTCAATTTAAATAATGAGAAATCTGCCCGGTTGGTTTTTTTTGTATAACAATCAACAGTTTATTAATGGGTATGGTGAAGTTTAACTATCCACCAAAAGATGTGTAAAAAATCGCCATGAAAGTAAAAATAAATAAAGCTGTTTTTAAAACCGGTCTTGTTTTACATCTGGGTTCGGAACGCCACGCGGAAACACGAAACGGTCATCACGGGTTTAATGTCATCTACGGGGTGTTCAAATGCTGGCTTTTGACGCCGCATCTAACGAGGACCGAAACGGATCTGGTAACGGGGCTCAAGACTCCCCCCTTCCAAGACGGCGTCTCTCACCCGGATCTTTCCTCCAGAAGGGCCGGGCAACGGTGAAGACGGGTCGTTGGGCTCAGACATAAGGCACTAGGACACGGAACTGCCATCCGCTCACCTTACGTCTCCTCTGCCTGTTTCCCGATCGGCGGTTTGTCTCACACGTAGAAAAGAAAAGAATTTCAGGACACACTGCACTTTCATGAACACAGCATGTGAAGTCTTCTGGGGAAAGGTTGGAAAACATTTTCAATGCAAGACTGAATCTTTAAACAAAGAAAGCTCTCGGTCATGCTTTTTTTTTTGACTTTTTTTTTTTTTTTGCAGTTATCACTTGGGGGGGAATAGGCTCGGTACTCATCACTAAATCCCGATACGCATTCTCGGAACCGTTTTCACCCTTTTCTATCGCAGTCGGTGTTCATGAGGCAAAACCCTGACCCCGGAAACTTTGTTCAAGTTCTCCTACAAAGGTTCCTACATTCACAGCGGTCACTCGGCTTCACCTTCCTTTTGTTTGGCACCTGTTTGGGGGTGGAGAGAGAAAGTCCAGCTATAAGCAATGGAAAGACAGCCTGACAATCGAGATTTATTGAGCGTCTACTGTCTGCAAAGCTCTGTACTAAGCACTCGGGAAGAGCACGGTGTTGTGGGCGGGGAATGTGTCTGCTTATTGTTACACTGTATTCTCCCAACCGCACAGGACTGTGCTCTGCACACAGTAAGCGCTTAATAGAAGCGACTGAATGAATGAATGAGCAAGGAACTGACAATCTAGTGGGGGAGGAGGAGGAGGAGGCAGACATTAAAATAAATTACAACCAGTACAAAGGAATGAGGGTATAGGAGATGTGAAAATAACTGCAATCGAGGGGATGAGAAGAAGTGAGGGCTGGCGGATGGAGCCCAGGAGCTGGGAACCAGGAGACCTGGGTTCTAATTCCAGTTCTGCCATTTGCCTGCTGTGTGACCATGTCCAAGTCACTTCACTTTTCCATGTCCCAGGTTCCTCATCTGTAAAATGTACTAAAAGCCTGGAAGCCCAATACGGGACAAGGGCTGTGTCCAACCGGATTAACTTGTATCCATCCCAGTGCTTAGTACAGTGCCTGGCACATAGTGAGTGCTTTAATAAATGCTATTTTTTTAAAAAAAGCCCAACTATAATGCACACACTGTGATCAAAGAGTGTCTCTAGCCCATTACCCAGGATGGCAAGTGCTTAGTACAGTGTTCTGCACACAGTAAGTGCTCAATAAATGCCACTGACTGATAAAATCCTGACGTTCCACTTTCATAACACTGCTAAAATCCACCCTTTCCTTTCCATCCAAACTGTTACCACATTGATCCAAGCACCTCTCCTATCCCGTCTTGACTACTCCATCAGCCTCCTTGACGACCTCCCTGCCTCCTGCCTCTTTCCACTCCACTCATCATTCTGCTGCCCGGATCATTCTTCTGCAACGTTTTCTGCTTTCTGCAGCGTTCTGTCCACATCTCCCCACTCCTTGAGAATCTCTAGAGGTTATCTGTCTATCTTGGCACCAAACAGAAACTCCTTATCATCATGTGCCAGGCACCGCACTAGGCACTGGGTAGATACAAGCTGATCACGTTGAACCCAGTCCCTGTCCCACCGGGGGCTCACAGTCTTCACCCCTGTTTTACAGATGAGGAAACAGGCACCGAGAAGGGAGGTGACCTGCCCGAGATCACACAGCAGACGAGTGGTAGAGCTGGGAGTCCTCAGACTCCCAGGCCAGTGCGCTTTCCACTAGGCCACATTGCGTTTTTATGGTATTTGTTAAGTGCTCACTGTGGGCCAGGCACTGTACTGTAGATACAGAGTTGTCAGGTTGGACACAGTCCCCATCCTACATGGAGCTCGCCGTCTTAACCCATTTTACAGATGAGGTGAATGAAGCATGGAGAAGTGAGGTGACTTGCCCAACGTCACCCAGCAGACAAGTGGTAGAGCCGGGATTAGAAGCCCGGCCTGGGCTCTAGCCACTAGTCCACGCTGCTAGTAGTCTAGGGTGCTATGACCCAATGTTGGCACTATGCTGCAGTCGCTCCAGCTGCAAACGGGTTTTGGCCCTAGGATTCTTGCCCACCCTTCACAATGGGACCCCCTGAAAAACCTGCCTACTCAGCTCATTGAACTCACTACCCAGCAGGAACACCCCTGGCAAAGGCGAAGGGTGAGGGTGGCGCTGCCCACACCGCCAACCCTGCGACCAGTTCCTCCGGCGGACTCTCAGGCCGCCATCTCGGTGGTGGGGCAGCGGCTCGGTCTCCCTTTCACGATGGCCGGCTCCCTCGCCACCCCCCAACTTGGGACAAACACTATAAATGGGCACCCAATTTTTGGATGATTTTGGCACCGCAGGAGGAAGACTCTGATCCGTCCGGAGAATGTCAGCGGTTAATAGCCTTTGCTTCCTCTGCCCGCCAGGTGTAAGCCCCTCACGGTGAAAACTAAAGAAACCGTGGTGGAATCAAAGGCCGCAGGAGCATCGGCTGGGTGTGGATTTGATTTTGGAAATGGCTGTTCGCCACAAACAGGTCACTAGGCTGGGCTTTTTCCCCACATGCCTGGACCCGGAACCTTCAGGGGAAAGGTCAGAAGGCAACATCCCTACCTGCTGGCGTGAGGACCAGGGCTTGTAAGATGTCAGAGAGGGAGATGATACCCACGATGCTGTCGGCTTCGCTCACTACTACCAGCCGATGAACCTGTGAACAAGCAGAGGAGTTGGTCGGGTGTGATAGGCGTTTCCTCATTTCGGTTGGTATTTACCGAGTGCTTACTGTGTGCTCGGCACTGTACTGAGCGCTTGGGAGAGTATGATCTAACAAGAGTCAGTAGATAGGTTCCCTGCCCACAATGAGCTTACAGTCTAGAGGGGATAGATACTCTAGTGGTTTGGGAGAGAAGCAGCGAGTCAAAGGCATTTCCCCAGATTCTTTTTTGATTTTTCATGGTATTTAAGTGCTGTCTCTGTGCCAATCACTGTTCTAAACACTGGGGTAGATACAAGGTTATCGGGTTGGACACAGTCCCTGTCTCACTTGGGGCTCACCCACTAGGTAGGAGGGAATGGGGTTTAATTCCCATTTTACAATGAAGAAACTGAGGTGCAGAGAAGTGAGGTGATTCACCCAAGGTCACCCAGCAGGCACGTGGCAGGGCCGGAATTAGAACCCAGGCCCTCTGACTCCCAGGCTCAGGCTCTTTCCACTAGGCCACACTGCTTCTTCAGATGATGGGAAACTAATTCCTTTACAAGAGCTCAAAAGGATCCCCGAGTATAATGGGCTGAAAGGCATGATCTGTTGGTGTTCCTTTGCCCAAAGACACCCTGTCCTGAAAAAGTTTAGGGTTTTCACTTTAATTTGAGTGGCCTGCATTTGGCCAAGCAGATAAATCAATCAGTGGTACTACTGCACATTTACTATGTGCGCAGAGCACTGTACTAAACACTTGGGAGAGTACAATACAACAGAATTAGCAACATGTTCCCCGCCCTTGATGAGTTTACAGTCTAGAGAAGATCATTCATCAGAAGAGGTATATCATTCACTGTGATGGTATAACTGACTAAGTGGCGATGCACAATTTTCTTAGAGATTCCACAGCATTTCAAAAGCTAAAACCACTCATAATCTCTTCCAAAGTGCCTGGTCCCACCTTTCTTTTTCTTTTTTTTTAATGGTACTCATTAAGCACTTACTATGTTTTGGGTAAGCACCAGGGTAGACACAAGTTAGTCAGGTTCGACACAGTCCCTTTCCCACTTAGGCCTCACAGGCTTAATCCCCATTTTATAGGTGAGGCAAAGTGAGGTACAGAGGAGTGAAGTGACTTGCCCCAGGTCACACAGCAGACAGGTGGCGGAAGTGAAACTAGAACCCAGGTCCTTCTGACTCCCATGCCATGAGGCCACACTGCTTCTCTACCTCTTTCGCCCGGGGAACAAAGAAAGACAACTGTGAGAGCCTGCATTATTTAATCAATCAATCAATCAATCAATGGTATTTATTGAGCATAGAGCACTGTACTAAGCCCTTGGGAGAGAAAAATATAACAGAGTTGGTGGACACATTCCCTGCCCGCACTTCCTCTCGAGAGCTAACTTTCTTAGTAGTTTAGCAGGAACGAGCCGCTTTTTCAGGTTGGTTTTTCCAGAAGAGGAACAAGGAGCAGAGAGATGGAAAATGCTCCATCAGCCTGCCTGAAAAACCCTCCCGATTCCTCTAGGGGCGGAACCCCACTTGGGAGGCGGGGGAAAAATCGAGGCGCAGAATTGGAAACTGCTCAAGGGCCGGGGTAACTACATACCAGTCAAGGGACCTTAGGGCTCCTCTTCTCTTGTATTTGAACAGTCATATACCCACCTGATGCGAATGAGGTATCCAGGAGAGAGATGGAAAGAAAAAGGGGGAGATTCTGTTTTTACTTTTTTCCCGTTTTCTAGCGACCGTGTGGGGCGATGTGTTCAATGCTGCTCTTGGTTGGTTTGCTAGAACACGCATTTGAAACACTCGGTCCTCTTTTCTCATTCTGGACAACCAAGATCTTTTAGGAGTTCAGCCCAAACCCCTCCAAACCCCTCTGATTTAACGTAGTGGTGCGGATTCGATTCTTTACCTACACCTTGCATCCAAGACCCTGGGGTCTTTTGCATTCAATTTTTGGACCTTCCAGCCAACTTGCCACAGAGCAGTGGTTCTCATTTCCCAGCTATGAAAAAGGGCCCCGGGCTCCATGGAGCAAGTGCGAAACAAAGGATGTTTTAGTCTGCTTGACTCTCCTCTTGTACTTCTGGGTCAGACCCCTTTTCCCCATTCCCCATGCCATGATCTTAAATTTTCTTCAAGGGATTTTCCAAAACGATCCTCGAGGCTAGTCAGAGGAATGAGCCCTGGTGAAAAACTATGACACTGCTGAGAAGAAGCTGTGGCCCAGTGGAAAGAGGGCAGGCCTGGGAGCAAGGGGGTCTGGGTTCTAATCCCCGATAATAATAATAATGTTGGTATTGTTAAGTGCTTACTATGTGCACAGCACTGTTCTAAGCGCTGAGGTAGATACAGGGTAATCAGGTTGTTCCACATGAGGCTCACAGTTAATCCCCATTTTACAGATGAGGTAACTGAGGCACAGAGAAGTGAAGTGACTTGCCCACAGTCACACAGCTGACAAGTGGCAGGGCTGGGATTTGAACCCATGACCTCTGACTCCCAAGCCCGGGCTCTTTCCACTGAGCCATGCTGCTTCTCTCTGCAGGGGGTGCCGATCGGAGAATAATAATAATAATAATAATAATGGTATTTGTTAAGTGCTTACTATGTGCCAAGCACTGTTCTAAGGGCTGGCGTAGATACACGGTAATCTGGTTGTCCCATTTGGGGCTCACAGTCTTAATCCCCATTTTACAGGTGAGGTTACTGAGGCACAGAGAAGTGACTTGCCCAAAGTCACACAGCTGATAAGTGGTGGAACCGGGATTGGAACCTACGACCTCTGACTCCCAAGCCCGGGCTCCTTCCCCTAAGCCACGCCGCTGAAGCCCTGGGGTTGCCACCCAACCTGCCGGAGGGTGGTCTGCTTTCATTCACTCACTCATTCATTCATTCAATCGTATTTACTGAGCACTTACTGTGTGCAGAGCATTGTACTAAGCACTTGGAAGAGTCAATACAATAATAAGCAGACACATTTCCTGCCCGCAACAAGCAGGAATGGCTCATTGAAGGGGGATGGCCTGTCCCCAAAGGGCCCCTCAAAAAGAGAATAAGTTTCTCAAAGTGTCACTGTTCTGTTTCCTGACAGGCACATCTGAACATGACAGAAAACAGCCTCGCTCTTTCGGGGAAGGAATTCTTCCCTGACAGAAGGATACAGGGGACTCTGAGCCTGTCCTATCTCGCCACCGACCTCTCACCCACATCCTGCCTCTGGCCTGGAACACTCTCCCTCCTCATAACCGACAGGCAGTTACTCTTCCCGTCTTCAAAGCCTTACTGAAGGCCCATCTCCTCCCACAGACCTTCCCTGACTAAGCCCTCCTTTCCTCTTCTCCCACTCCCTTCTGCGTCATCCTGACCAGCTCCCTTTATTCATCCCCCTCCCAGCCCCACAGCACTTATGTACACATCTGTAATTTATTGATTTCTATTACTGTCTCCCCCTCTAGACTGCAAGCCCATTGTAGGCAGGGAATGTGTCTGCTCTATTGTACTCTCCCAAGCTCTTAGTACAGTGCTCTGCACACAGTATACGCTCAATCAATACAACCGACTGATTGACTGCCCCCCGGCCCCTCAGCTGGCAGTCGGTGGTGGGAGATGGTGGGCGTCCCAGGAAAAGGGGTCCATCGGGGGAGCCGGCGGGAAGTTGGAGGACCAGGACAGACTTCTGGTTAAACTGATTTGACAGCTGCCATTCTAGAATGGCCACATGAGAAGCAGTGCGGTCTAGTGGAAAGAGCCCGGGCTTGGGAGCCTTAGGACCCTGGTTCTAATCCCAGCATGGCACTTGTCTGCTGTGTGACCTTGGGCAAATCGCTTTAACTTCTCTGATCTTCAGTTCCCTCATCTGTACCATTATTATTATTATTATTATTATTAATAAAATGGGGATTATGACTGTGAGCCCCATGTGAGGCAGGGACTGTCCCCCAACCTGATTATCCTAATATCTACCCCAGTGCTTAACACGGTGCCTGGCACATACGATAAATTAACTTAACAAATACCATAAAAAATGTACTGGATCATAAGCTCCTTGTGGGTGAGGATAGTATCTGCTACCTCTACTGTCCTCTCCTAAGCACTTGGTAAAATAGTCTAAAAATCAATCTGCACACAGTAAGCACCCAGTAAATACTATTGATCGACTGGATCATCTGTCATGTTATTAGTCTGATATGTACTGTTTGTTCTGTGATTGATAAACGTCTTTAACTTAGTAAGCGCTTAACAAGTACCATAATAATAATAATAATAATTTTAAAGATACCTTTTCTCAAAAAGGATATTTATTAAGCACTTGCTTTGTGACAGCCACTGTACTAAGTGCTGGGGTAGAGACAAGATAATCAAGTTGGACACAGTCCCTGTCCAAATAGGGCTCAGTCTTCATCCCCATTTTACAGATGAGGCATGGAGAAATCGAATGATTTAGTCCAAGGTCGCATCGCAGACAAGTGGTGGAGTTGGGATTAGAACTCAGATCGGTTGGGACCTGCCTGTTCTCCCTCCTGCTTAGACCATGGGCCCCACATCCGCCCTGCTGATCTTGTATCTACCCCAGAGCTTAAGATGTTCAGTAAGCGCTTAACTGACACAAATAATAATAATACCAATAACTTGAAATTTTCCACAAGGGCTGCCACAGGGATATCAAGAGGTATTCCGTTACCTAAGCCCTGGCCGTAATCCACAATGTCGGAATGGGGGTTGCAAAAGGAGGGACCCCGACACACTGCCTCCTGAGATGCCCCAAGCCCCAGAGCGGGAAGAAAACACATGGGCCTCACCTCGGCTTTGACTATCCTGTCCACGATGGTCTCCAGTGTTTCCAGCTTACTGCACTTCACCACACCTTCGAAGTACTGGGAGCGGTGTTGGAGGGCTTGTGTCACGGTGATATCTAAGTTATTATACGTTTTTTCAGCAGCGAGGTTCTGAAAGCCAAGGACACAAGGAGACGGTATCATCCTCTGGACCGTAAGGTTATTGTGGGTAGGGAATGTATCACCCTCTAGACCTTAAGTATGCTGTTGTCAGGGAATGTTATTATATTGTACTCATATATTCAATCATAGTTATTGAGCACATACTGGGTGCAGAGAGCTGTACTCAGCGCTTGGGAGAGTAAAATATAACAATAAGCATTCTCCCAAGCACTGAGTACAGTGCTCTGCACACAGGAAGCGCTCAATAAATACCATTCACTAAATGATTGAAAAATAAATCAAAAAAGCTTTGTTCTGTAATTTGCAGAGTGAGGTATGAGGACGGAGTCGAGACAATTGGTGCCGGGGGACTGTTCGGGTTGGTGCTCTTTTGCTCATTTCCTCTTCTCCCACTCCCTTCAGTGTCGCCCTTGTTTTAGCTCCCTTGGTTCACCTCTTCCCGCCAACGCCACAACACTGATATCCATATCTGTGATTTATTTGTATATATTGATGTCTGTCCTCCCCTCTAGACTGTACGCTTCTTGGGGGCAAGAAATGTGTCTACCAACTCTGTCATACTGTACTCTTCCAAGTGCTTAGTACAGTGCTCTGCACACAGTAAACTCCCAATAAGTATGACTGAGTGTTGAAAAGAGAGCATTTCAGAATGACGGAAGCACGTTCCCTATCAATGGTAATTATTGCGCCCTTATTGTGCAGAGCACTGTACTGAGCGCTTGGGAGAGTACAGTCTGAGCTGGTAGACACATTCCCTTCCCACAATGAGCTTACAATCTAGAGGAGGGGACTGACATTAATATAAATAAATAACTTATGGATAGGTATGGAAGTGCTGTGGGAATGAGGGAGGGGTGAATAAAGGGTGCAAATCAAGTGGAAGGATGACCCAGAAAGGAGAGGGAGAAGAGGAAGTGAGGGCTCGGTTCCAGCTGTTTGTACCAGAGCACAATGTCCCACCCCCAGGCTGCCTCAAAAAGACACAGGGTCTCTCGAATTGAGAGATAGAAGCTGTGCGCTCTTCCTTTCTGCGGGTGAGGGGGCTGTGGGGGAGGAAGGATGGGAAAGACACTGCAGCCTTGGAGCGAGAGATGCTCAATCTGTTCTCACTGCAGGAATTTGAGATGAGGGTCCAATTGGTGTCCGATAAGAGAAGATCTGATTTTACAGAAAACGGGAAGGTTGATGAAACTGCCAGGTCTTTCAGTGCACTGTGGAGAATAGCATTTGCAAAATATTAAAAAACATACTTACAATTACATCAAACTTGGAATAAATATCAACAACTTTTCCTGAAAGAGAAATACAGCGTTAGTAAAAGGGCTTAAATACAGTGGAAGTACATTTTCATCACAATCCCAGCAGGATTTACGGTTTTTAGTGTTGAACGCGGACCGAGAGAGAACATCAGAGGCTACAGTGCAAGGAGGGTAGAGCAGCAGCATGGCCTAGTGGAAAGAGCCCAGGACTGAGATCAGAGGACCTGGGTTCTAATTTGTCACTTGCTTGCTGGGGGACCTTGGGCAAGTCACTTCACTTCTTTGGGCCTCATTTTCCCCAACTGTAAAATGGGGATTAAATCTTACTCCCGCCTACTTAGACTGTGAGCCCCATGTGGGGCAAGGACTGTGTCCAACGTCCTATCTACCTCAGTGTCTAGTACATGCTTTGCACATGGTAAGCGCTCAATCAATAGGACCGGATGACCACTGACCTGACTCATCCACCACGGGCAAAGCTGATATCCGTCTTTCTACAAATATATTCAGGGCTTTAATGATAGGAGTGTCTGGATGGATGAAGGCAATGTTGTGATACGTTCCTATTCCAAGCTCGTCCAGGTTCTGCTTCATGAAGGCAGGCTTTGGCATTTCAGACACCTAGACACAAGAAAACAATAAAGGCAGATGTGGGAAAGAACCGACGGGCATCTGTCTTCCCGTGCCTAGACTGGAGAGATGCAGGCATAAGGAAATCAAAGTTATTTAATAAATCGGTACTATTCATCTTCCTTAATCACTTCTGTACATGGGGAATGTTTATTTCATTTTTTAACAAAGGAAGTACACTCTTCCTGGCCTTTGAAAAAGAGGGGAGAGAACGGGGAGTCCTCCGTAGTTCCACCATTTTACGCTTTCCGCCTTCCGCACGTCTCCGTCGGGGTGACACGGTGGCAGCTTATTTATTAAACCTGACGTGTACGGAACCCCTCCTCCCCATTACCCATTTCCTAACGTCCCTTTTATCGTGACCATCTTCCCTGACCCACCTGCTGGCATCCCTCCTGTATTTTTGCCTTCATCCTGTTATTCGCCTCCCACGTTCAGTCTGCCTCCGATCCTGCTTATCCTTCTGCTCCAATGTTTCACGCCTCTTGCCCTTCCTTTCCCCGATGAGGAACTCTCTTCACCTCCAAGGATAACCCCAGCCTCGCTCACCTATCAGAGCTGAGAGCTCCAAACAGGGTCTCCCTGACCTAACTCTTCGAAACCTGCCTGTCTCTCTCCAACCCCACCACTACTGTCGGCCCAGTGGATCTGTTGTTGATCTGCCAAGTGCTTAGTACATTGCTCTGCACACAGGAAGCGCTCAATAAATATGGCCGACTGACCGCCTGATATAATGTCCTCTCCCAAGTGCTCAGTATAGCGCTGTGAACGCAGTAAGTGCTCGATAAATACCCCTGATTGCTTGATTATCCTGAAGATACCCAATCTTCCCATCATCTCATCTCTGGCTCTAACCATTAGCAAAACAGGAATAAAACACCTGAACCAAACGCTACAGGTATATATTTTGGGTGAGAGACTGATTCCCCCTTTTCCCCCAGTGGGCCATCTGAAATGCCATACTGGGCGGTGGGACAGGGCAGAAAAAGAAAGCTTCAACACCTTTCAGAAAGGGCATCGTTGATCCCAAACTCCGTGGTTGCTTTATAATCATCGGAAAAAGATGAACAGTTAGAAGAAACAAAATGTTCAAGTCAAAAAGCTCATCAATATGCAAAGCACGAGAATTCTAGAGATTTAGAGGACGAAACAGAGAGATCTGTCAGGCCGTCTGGCTGGCTCTGCTAGAGAATAGCAGATCTGACAGAGTCCATTCGGTTTGATCCATTAGAACAAGCTCTAAATGACTTCTTTATTTTTATGGTATTTGTTAAGTGCCATCACTGTACTAAGTGCTGGGGTATATCCAAGCTAATCGGGTTGGAGACAGTCCCTGTCCCTCATGGGGCTCAGAGTTTTAATTCCCATTTTACAGATGAGGCCCTAAGAAGTGAAATGACTTGCCCAAGGTCACATACAGCAGACAAATGGCGGAGCCGGGATTAGAATCCAGGTCTTTCTGACTCCCTGGCCCTTGCTCTATTCACAAAGCCATGCTGTTTCTCTGATCTGATTCATCTGTCTGTGCCAAACCTGATATCCTCAAACCACGATATGAGATTATACATAGTTACCGGAGATTCTGCTGATTATCAAATGCTGCTGGGTTGGCGTAACCAACTAATGTCTCAGATTCTCACATCTGAGACCAGGTGGTTCGAGCGACTCCAAGGGAACTCATAAAGCTCTGTCTCAGGAAAAGTCTCACTCCCCACCCACAAAACACCAGTGAGTGCTGTTCGTGATGAAGTGAGTGATTCTGCACACGACACATTTCCCCGGGACCAAGATGAGCTCATTTCTAAAAATACTGGAAGCACCTAAGAGGCAGGGATCATTTCTACTCACTCTAATGAACCCTTCCAAGCCCTCAGTACAGGCTCTCAGCAAATAGCAGTGTGACCTAGTGGGCAGAGCACAAACCTGGGGTCAGAAGCACCTGGATTCTAATTCCAGTTTCACCACTTGTCTGCTATGTGACCTTGGACAAGTCACTTCACTTCTGTGTGCCTCAGTTCCCTCATCTTTCTAACAGGAATGAAGACTGTGAGCCCCATGTGGGACATGGACTGTGTTCAACCTGATCAGTTTAGATCTACCCCAGCACTTAGTACAGTGCCTGGCACATAGTAAGCACTTAAATGCCATTAAAAAACAGCAACTCATAAAAACGTTTCAAATGCAATCTCGCTCTTCTTCCCCCACTGCCAGAACTGGCAAGACAGGGACTCATCCACTTAGGACTTGGACTTAAAATGGTCGAAATACTGAATCCCAGAAGCACACTGGGAAACCACCTTTAAGAATGGAATCATTTGTCTTGTACATGACAACGGGCTCCTATTGAGCCTAAGTAAAATTAAGGGAAACGAACGTAAGCGGGTCAGGTGGAAGCACCCAGGACTACTTACAAAAAGCTGGAGAAACTTGAGGATTCTTTTGTGGGTAAGGATATAAAGTGCATTCCCACTGACGGGGTCGATAACCGGCAATCTGTGGATTTTATTTTTGATCAATGAATATACAGCATCGAAGAGGCTGAGGAAAAACCATTAAAAGCAGTTAGCGCACTTTGACGGCGTGGGAGTTGAGAGATTTTTCCCGAGCATCACCATCCTTGATGTGGCAAAAAAGAACAAAAAAAAAAGAAGTAAAGAATACCCATGCCGATTTAAATGGGTCGGAAACGGTTTCTCTGTGGATGGGAAGAGGATCCAAACGCCCAAAATGCTGTTTTTACACAAGCAATTGGTCCTAAACACAATGATGGTAAATTTTGCCCAACGTGTGCTAGCCATGCCAGGTATCTGTGGCACCCCAGAAGCAGCATGGAAGAAGCGGGAAGCAGTGTGGACTAATGAATAGATCCCGGGCCTGGGAGTTAGGAGGGCCTGGGTTCTAATCCTGGCTCCACCACTTGTCTGCTTCGTGACCTTGGGCTAGTCATTCACTTCTCTGTCCCTCAGTTCCCTCATCTGTCAAATTGGGATTCAGACTCTGAGCCCCATGTGGTGCAGGGACTATGTCCAATCTGATTACCTTGTATGTGCACTAGCGCTTAGAACAGTGCCTGGTACATAAAAAGCGCTTAACAAATATCATTAACAACAATAGTCAGGGCAGTCTGTTTCCAAGTCAATCACTTCTCTCTGAAGATGAGCAGTCGTGTTTAAAACAGGTGAGACTTCTACCGCAGCAATGGAGGTCCCTGATCCACTAGAGCCACACGATTCCCCCGTCATGGGTGGCCACTGCGGCAGAGCCCCGATGGCAAAGTTCAGTAGTTCTTTCCTGGAACTCTCCAGAAGTGGTTTCCCAAAGGTTCGGCAATGCTCTGGCCACATGTATCCCTTGTCCCAAGAAACACACTAACATCCAGGGAGGGGACGGGGCGAGGGGGTGACCCAGATTTACGTGGGGTTCTGCAACCGGGTCTTCAGAAGGCCCTGGCACCCTGAGGGCTCGGGTGGGACCCAGGGCTCCTGGGAAGGGTCTGGCCAGGGCTGCACGGAGTTCTGGGCCTCTGAGGGAAGTTTGGACCGGCTTCTGGATGGGAACCAGGGCTTCTATGGCTTCCTGGCGATAACTGGAGCGGCCCTGGGAACTCATCAAGACCATACTTATTTACTCATACTAATGCCCGTCTGCCCCCTAGACTGTGATCTCCTTATAGGCAGGGATCATGTCTGCCAGTTCTGTTGTACTCTCCCAAGTGCTTAGTACAGTGCTCTGCACATAATAAGTGTTCAATAGCACTGATTGATCCTGCCCCCTGAAAAAGTCCCCCCAGCCCTCCCCCTGCCAATCCTTAAATAACTAGAGTCCCCCGGGGCCTGCTCTAATGCCATTCTGCAGTCTGGGGCTCTGAAATGCTGGTGTCCAACAGCTAGACAATGTACCCATCCCAGTCCAACCGGGCTGCTCCTGAGCTGGCCAGGAACTCTGATCCCAGGACAGGTGAGGATTTCCGAAGGACTCATTCTTCTACGAGGACTGGGACACCCCCAGACTTGAAACCAATTGGTTTCCAGGGCTGCTTGCAGAAAGGTAAATTATTCTGGTCAATTCTGACACACTAATGACGCTTCACGAGTCAGTCGTATTTACTAAGCGCTGACTGTGCGCAGAGCAGTGTACTAAGTGCTTGGGAGAGAACAATGTAATGATAAAAAGACATGTTCCCTACCCGCAATAAGCTCACAGTCTAGCGGGGGGACAGACATTAATATAAATAAATGACAGATATGGACATAAGTGCTGTGGGGTTGGGCCGGGGGGAGGGGGGCGGGTGGCGTGAATAAAGGGAGCAAGTCACGGCGATGCAGAAGGGAGTGGGAGAAGAGGAAAAGGAGGGATTAGTCAGGGAAGGCCTCCTGGAGGAGATGTGCCTTCAATCCACCAAGCGTGCGCGCGTGCGTGCAAATACACACGAACACATACACACAAAGCTTCTGTATGGAATGGGGCAGTAGTGACTGGAGAAGCACCATGCCCTAGTAGAAAGCCCACAGCCTTGAGAGTCAGAGGACCTGAATTCTAATCCTGGCACTGCCACTTGGCTGTCAGATGGCCTTGGGCAAGACACTTCACTGCTTGGCACCTCAGTTTCCACCTCTGTAAAATGGGAATTCAACACCCGCTCGCCCTCCTACTTAGACTGGGAGTTGGTGTGGGTCAGGGACTGTGGCCGATCAGATTATCTCGCGCCTGCCCCCGTGCTCAGTACAGTGCTTAACAAAATACAAAATTATTAATTATGATTATTATTAAGGAAAATGAAATGAGAGCTCCAGCCTTGGACATCATCACTGCTGGATTGATGGGGAGTTCCAATCAATCGGTGGTATTTACTGAGTGCTCACTACAGTGCAGAAACACTGTACCAAGTGCTTGGAAGAGTATAATACAACAGAATTAGCGGACATGTTCCCTGCCCATGATGTGCTTACAGTCTAGAAGGAGGGGTAGACATTAATGTAAGTAAATTATGATATATAATTTAAAGATGGCAGGAAATCTAGGGAGCTGTGAGTCCCAGCTGTTTCCCTATTTTCTCCTGCCTCACTGCTCTGTGTCCAAGTTGAGAGTGAAGGGGGTGAGGGGTGGGGAGAGGAGCTCTCTATCCGTCTCCCTGTTGGTCAGTTCTGCAAATGAACACTCTAGCACTTTATAAAGTTGCTGTCCTTAAAGTAGGATACTGAAATGATCTTTTCCCTACCCTCTAGACGGTAACTCATGGGCAGAGAACACGTTTACCAATGCAGTTGTACTGTACTCGTCCAAGCACTTAGTACAGTTCTCTCCACACAGACTGTAAGCTCAATGTGGGCAGGGAATGTATCTGTTATATTGCACTCTCCCACACGTTTAGTACAGTACTCTGCACACAGTAAATGCTCAATAAATAGGACTGAATGACAGTAAGCGCTCAATAAATACTACAGATTGGTCTCATTCGATTCCTTTGTCCTTCTCTATGTCAAAGATTAAAGGAGGTCTCAAACTCCCTCAAGTTCAAGAAGGAATGACTCGAGATTTCTTCTATATTTCATTTCTTTAAGTTGATTTCAATGAAAAGACTGATTACTTGATTTTTTTAAGATTAAAAAAACAGCCAGCTTACCTTGCATCCGGGGATATATTCACTAAAGGCTTAAATGTTTCTTGTAAATAAAGCTCTGTGGATCAAAAACAAAATCCAAGTCAACCTACCCTTCTCAATTAGAATACACGCGGTCAGGACAATATATGAGCAAAGCAACTTCCAGTGCCCTAACTGAATAGGATACAAGAAGAAAAATCAAAGAAACCCAACTTAACCAAAAAGTAATTTGTTAGGTCTGAAACTTATGTATTGAGCAATGATACTGTAGCACACGGTGAGCGCTTAACAAATACCATAAATAGATAAATTAAACTTGGTGTTTAATGAGAAGCAGTGGGGCCTAGTTGAGAGAGCCTGGGCGTGGGAGTCAGAAGGACCTGGATTTTAATCCCGGCTCTGCCACATGTCAGCTGCATGACCCTGGGCAAGTCACTTCCCTTCTCTGGGCCTTAGTTCCTTCATCTGCCATATGGGGATTAAGACTATGAGTCTTATGAAGGACAGGGACTTTGTCCAACTTACTTAACTGTATCTACCCCAGAGCTTAGTACAGTACAGTATCGATAACCTTGATACGGGTACTGTCTTTTTCCGTATGATTCGAAGTCTTTGTGGACAGGGAACGTGTCTATTTAGTGTCCTACTATTCCCTCCCAAGCGCTTAGTACAGTGCTCCGCACACAGTAAGCACTCAATAAACATGCCTGACTGACTGAGCAAAGTAGTGGTCTGGTGGCAGATAGAGTGCTTAGAACAGTGCTTGGCACATAGTAAGCACTTAACAAATACCATAATTATTAGCATTATTATTATTATTAGAGTGCTTATCCCTTTCTCCACATGCTTTATCGCCGTTTAAGTCTCCAAAATGCTTGGGGCTTTAAGCCTCTTTCCATTCTCCCTACTCTCTTCCTCCACCTCTGTGGGGATTGTGGAACATTTTTTTTTTTTTTAATGGTGTTTGTAAGGTGCTTTCTACAGATGAGGTAACTGAGGCTCAGAGAGGTTATGTAATTAGCTAAAAGTTACACACAGCAGACAACTGGAGGAGCCGGGATTAGAAACCAGGTCCTTTTCACTCCCAGGTTCTTGCTCCACCCACTAGACCTCACTGCTTCTCATTTGTCAGTTGGCATTTGTTCTTTCTTTCCCTCTCCTGCAACATTACAATGCCAGCCAGTTGGTGATTTTTCAAGTTTTATAAGGATATCAGCATGCACTTTCGAATTGACTCACCAAGGCTCCCACCCCGCAAAACCAAAAACTCTAGGCTTTCAAGAACATCACTGTGATGGATGGGAGGAGTCTAGTTAGTGGAGAGAACAGCTTGATTTTAGGGGAAGGAGCCAATTCTCAAAAACAAAAATGCTGACTTTCATATTATTGGAGTGGGGGAAGTAGGGTAAAGGGAAAACGTAACTCCAGACTCCTTCCTTGATGTGTCCAGGGAAATTAAACAATTTGTGGGAATCGTGCTTACCCCTCCACGTCTCAATCTTGTGTTCTTCTAATTCGTATATCTGTACCTGCAACAAAAGGAGGAGAGGCTTATTTCTAAGGGCTTCTACATGGAAGCAAGCAAAAGCCAAGAAAAAATGCTCACTTATTGGACAGAAGCTGGTTCCTTGATTTTATGACATTGCAGGAATGAAAAAACAGCACAGCCTAGTGGAACAGGTAGGGGCCTGGGAGTCAAGGGTCTTGTGTTCTCATCCCAGCTGACTCTGCCAATTACTTGTTGCGTGAGCTTGGACAAGTCAGTTAACTTTTCTGTGCCTCAGTTTCCTCAACTGAAAAATGGATTAAATACCTATTGTCCCTCCTATTTAGACTGTGAGACCCAAATGGGGCAGGGACTTTGTCCAACCTGAGGAACTGGTATCTACCCCAGCACTCAGAATAGTGCTTGACACATAGTAAGCCCTTAACAATAATAGATATCATTCCACCCACAGAAATAATCAAGATCAAGGAATACTGGGAAAAGCATGGAAAGGGTTTTGAGTTTCTTTGGGGGAACACACAGCCCTTTAGACACTCTTCACAATATTCTTTCATTTGCAATATAATCATTCTAAATGGGTTTATATAAAGCCACTTTACTGCAAATTGTAAATCTAATTTGCAGCCTGGCCTGGTGGAAAGAGCCTGGGCCTGGGAGTCAGAAGGACCTGGGTTCTAATCCCAGATCTGCCACTTGCCTGCTGTATGATCTTGGGCAAGTCCCTTAACTTCTCTGTACCTCAGTTCCCTCATCTGCAAAATGGGGATTCAATACCTGTTCTCCCTCCTACTTAGATTGTGAGCTCCTTGTGGGACCTGATCATCTTCTATCTATTCCAACACTCAGTACAATGTTTGGCACTAGTAAGCACTTAAATACCACAATTATAGTACTCTTTGGACTAGTTCCTCGGTTCTGCAGCTGGCTCTCACTATACTGAATTCTGCATCTGGAGACTTTCGGATCCTTAAGGGCAGCGAACGTGTCAACCAACTCTGTTACACTGTATTCTCCCAATCACTTCTCCAGCTATCTGAACCAAATCAAAACCCTTCCTGAAATAAAGAGAGGACCACACTTCTGTCCGGTCCTTGCGGTCCATCACTATCAAAAGGAACTAAATTGGTGTGGCCTGATCGTTTCTTCTCTTTTCCTGTGTAACACTGCGAGGTGTACAGTGCTAAACTCTTAGTACAGTGCTTTGCACCCAATAAGCACTCGATAAATATGATTGAATGAAAGAATGAATGACGTTTTCTGGCTTGTATATCCCCAGGGTGATCTTGCCCTCTCATCTGCTCATTCCCAATTCCCAGGGACCTCTCCTGTCCTCCGGCAGACTCACTGCTACTCTACAGAACTAAAGAGAAGCAGCGTGGCTCAGTGGAAAGAGCACGGGCTTTGGAGTCAGGGCTCATGAGTTCGAATCCCAGCTCCGCCACTTGTCGGCTGTGTGACTGTGGGCAAGTCACTTTACTTCTCTGTGCCTCAATTCCCTCATCTGTAAAATGGGGATTAAGACTGTGAGCCCCACGTGGGACAACCTGATTCCCCTATGTCTACCCCAGCGCTTAGAACAGTGCTCGGCACATAGTAAGCGCTTAACAAATACCAACATTATTATTATTATTATTACAGGCAAAGCTGGACTAGCACAAAAAATAAACCATTTCAATTATTATGGCCAATATGAATGGAATTCACCATCGACACAAACTGTATACTTTGTTACAGTTCCGTTTGCAGCACAGATAGACAATGGGTGGCACTTACCATTGGAGACTTATAATATCTATGTAGAATATTTATGAAATCTGTAATTGTTAACATCCCTGGAACAAAAAAAAATCATGTTACAATAAAGCTAATGGATGAAAAAAGTACCTAACAAATACTCAGTTTGGCATTCAGTTCTGCCAACACTTTTTTTAAAAAATTTAAACACAACTACGCCTGGCTCAATTTGAAACACAAACACCATGAATCCTTTGTAGCCAGGAACTTTGACTGATCTAATTATTTCTGAATTTACCCCAGCCCTGAGCGCTTTGCAGGTGCTCAGTGAATACCATTCATAACTGAGAACATCACTTTGGAGTTACGTGGCCTATGACCCAAAAGAAGAAAAATGTGAGAGAAATTCAATTTGCACTTGTGCTGATGAGACCCTGGGCTTTCACACACTTTACACCCTGGGGAGGGAAAGACACTAATTTTGGCATTAAGAACAACTCGTGAGCTCCATGTAGGACAGAGACAGTGTCTGACCTACTTAACTTGTAGCTACCCAGTGTTTAGAACAGAGCTTGGCACAGAGTAAGTGCTTAACAAATACCATAGTATTAGTGGTGATAATAATAGTAACAATAATGATAATAACCTCCTCCACAGATTTTGCAGGTCAACACCAGTGGGGTCACAGAGCCCCACCAGGATAAAAAAAAATGCAGCGGGCACAGTGTGTACTTTAACTTGTCTTCCTCTCTTTTTTTTTATATTTGTTAAGCACTTACTATATGCCAGACACTATTCTAAGTACTGAGATAGACACAAGATAATCAGATTGGCCACAATTCCTGTCCCACAGAGGGCTCTCTGTCTTAGTCTCCATTGTACAGATGAGGTAACTGAGGCACAGAGAAATTAAGTGAATAGCCCAAGGTCACACAGCAGACAAGTGGTGAGGCTGCTACTCCCAGGTCCAGGCTCTATCCACTAGACCATGCTGTTTCTCTCTCTTCTTTCCTTTTCCCCACCAAGATCCAGTCTCCCTTAGCTCCAGCTCCCTGCCCCCTACCCTCAGATGTTACGTTTCAACTGTAGAGTCAATTGTTTTTTGAGTCATTTCATCCCTGTTGCTCTTCCGGCTGTTCTGACCCAGAAAAATCCAGACATTCAATTCTCCAACTATCCTCCGTCAAAAACCGACCTTTGAAAACATCCACTCCCCCAGGAGACCACTTACCTACAAAGCTCTGTTTTTTACTCTCCCAGAGTGGAGCTGCTCGAACACCATTGGCTACTAAGGCAAAAAAAGCCTTTTTAACCTGAAAAACACACACAAAGTGGAAAATATATTTTGGGGAGGCCAACGATAAGAAGAAAGCTAGTAAACAGGATGGAAAGAGCCCAGGCCTGGGAGTTAGAATACTAATAACTGGTACTCGATAAGCGTCTACTATATGCCAGGCACTGTAGTAAGTGCTGAGGTAGATAGATGCAAGCTAATCAGGTCCTATATGGGGCTCAAAGACTAAGTAAGAAGGAGAACAGAGACTGAATCCCCAGAGAAGCGGCATGGCATAAAGACAGAGCATGGGCTTTGGAGTCAGAAGGTCATGAGGGAACTGAGGGCCAGAGAAGTGAAGTGACTTCCTCAAAGTCACTCAGCAGACAAGTGGGGGATGTAGAGATGCAGGAGAAAATTAGGGCCCATAGGGTGAAACTATTGGTAAATTTACAGCATTCTCCACAAGTTGACTTTTTAAAAAATCAACCAATGCTATTGAGCACCTATTCAAGCTACGCACCATACTAAGCACTTGGATTCAATCAATTAATGGCACAACAAGTGCTGCGTGCAGAGCACTGCATTAAGCACTTGGGAAAGGACAACAGTAGCAAAATACATGTTTTTCTGCCCCTAAGGCGCTTGGAAGAGAGACAAAAATTATTTCCAGATGAGGAAGGACAAGATAAAGCTGAAGATGTACAAATGCAGACTGAAAAAACAGCTGAATGACAGGATGAACAGACGAATACAATAAAAAGTGCTGATAAACCTGGGTTTTTAGTCATTTTAAGACCTGGGTTCTAATCCCAGCTCTGCCTCTTACCTGCTGTGGGATCTTGCACTGTCATAACTTTTCCGTGTCTCAGTTCCCTCATAAGCTCCGAAGCACTTGAACTCTCCCAAGTGTTTAAGACAGTGCTCTGCACACAGTAAGCACTCAATAAATATGCTTGATTAAGTGATTGTCTGATCTGCATTATGAGGATTCAATACCTGATCTCCCTCCTACTTAGACTGAGCCTCCTACTGAACCCCATGTGGGATGTAATTACCTTGTATCTAACTCCAGTGCTTTGGTATATAGTAAGTGCTACACAAATGCTACAATTATTATAAATCTATATAAGTACAAGAATGCTAGGGACAGAAATAATATATAAGAATATATTATAATGTTATAATATATAATAGAGGTAATATAAGTCAGGGGGTGTTGGGCTGTCGTGAGTTAGGGCAATCAAGTAATAATAATGGTACTTGTTTGTTAGTGCTTACTATGTGCCAAGCACTGTTCTAAGTACTGGGGTAGATACACGGTCATCAAGTTGTCCCACGTGGGGCTCCCAGTCTTAATCCCCATTTTCCGGATGAGGGAACATAGCCCAGAGAAGTGAAGTGACTTGCCCAAAGTCATACAGCTGATGAGTGGCACAGCTGGGATTAGAACCCATGACCTCTGACTCCCAAGCCCGAGCTCTTGCCACTAAGCCACGCTGCTTCTCAAGTGTATATGCTCTATATTTTTAGAGTGAACTCAATTTCTTGCCCAAACCAATAGGAAGCAAAAAATGTTTAACAGGGACTTTTCTTGCTCCATCAGCTTTAAATCCCCCTTGGACGCTTCCTGATTTTCTCTTTGAAAATTTTTTTTTAGTAGTAAAAGGATTTAGCTGGGATTAATGGCTCCACCATGTGGTCTGAAATTTGCTTGTCATAAAGGCAACCAGAGTATGGTATAGGGAAAAGCTGATTATCCGAACATCTGTTATCCCCTCAGTCTGGTTATTTGCACTTAGGATATCTCAGATGACTGAAAAAAAAAGGCAGCTCAAATAATGGGCCAAAGTTGGACTTGCTTCTTTCCACCCCAGTGTTTAGTACAGTGCCTGACACACAGTAAGCAAGTAAGCTCACTGTGGGCAGAGAATGTGTTTGTTGTATTCTCCCAAATGCTTGTACAGTCCTCTGCACACAGTAAGTGCTTAATAAATACAACTGACTGACAAAAATATCACAACTATTATCTTTTTTTTTATTACTGCAATAATTATTTGGCCACTGGTTTATAACGATGCTGAAATGGCACTTGGAATAGAAGCCAAACATCTCACTAGACCAGTCTCAAGGTCATGGTATATTTGAAGCAAAAGGATATCACTGCCCAACATCGATCCACTTTCAGCAGACTGTGCCTTAATTCAGCAAACACACGCCTCATAAAGTATTGATTCGGCAAGCCTCAAGAAGCTGATGGAATTGTTCTGAGTTAAGTGGATAATTCTGACCAGAAACATAATGCTGACGCGAGGTAAAAAGAAATCGGTCAATGGTACGATCAACAGTGGGGAAAAAAAAAAGAAAATCGAGAAAGCAAGCACTTGTTAGGAAAATACTGACAAGTGACTAAGCTTGTGGTGGGCAGGGAACGTGTCTACCAATTTTGTTACACTGGACTCTCCAACTCAGTTAGCACAGTGCCCTGCATAATTATAATAATAATGTTGGTATTTGTTAAGCGCTTACTATGTGCAGAGCACTGTTCTCAGCGCTGCGGTAGATACAGGGTAATCAGCTTGTCCCATGTCAAGATCACAGTCTTAATCCCCATTTTACAGATGAGGTAACTGAGGTACAGAGAAATTAAGTGACTTGCCCACAGTCACACAGCTGACAAGTGGCAGAGCTGGGGTTCAAACCCATGACCTCTGACTCCCAAGCCCAGGCTCTTTCCACTGAGCCACGCTGCTTCTCTAAGTACTCAATAAATATGACTGATAGATTTAAGTGACTTGGAAAAAGGGTCACGCAATACAAACTACCTGAAATGTGTATAGAGCTTTTACATCACGTCTCATTTTATCCTGACAACAGCCCTGAAGGGTTGAGTGGCAGGTATCCCTGGGCACAGAGAGGTTTCCAAACAATTAATCGATGGTATTTAGTGAGCATTTACTGGGTGCAGAGCATTGTAGTAAGTGCTTGGGAGAGTACTACATAAGAGTTGGTAGACACGTTCCCTGCCCACAATCAGCTTGTGGTCTAGAGTGCTCCTTGCCAAAAGCACACTAATGACAGTGGTGGAGCTCAGACCTTCTGATTCCCAGACCTCTGTTTCTTTCAGAATACCAGGCAGGAATCATTCTGATACTCAACCCACTTTCTACCTCTATTGCCCTTAGATGTACAGATTCTTAAACTCTCGCTGCTTTCCCTACATATGATTCATTTTAATGTCTGTGTCTGAAATTTGCTTGTCATAAAGGCAATGAAAATATGGTATAGGGGAAAGCTGATTATCCAAACATCTGTTATCCCCACAGGCTGAAACTGCAACCTCCTCAAGGGCAAGGATTGTGGCTACCAACTTTAATGTAGTCTCCCAGAGGCTTGGTATCATACCCTGTCCACTGTAAGCGCTCAATAAATGCCACTTATTGAGGCAAGTAAACAATCAATCAATCAATGCTTTTTATTGAGCATTCACTGTAGGCAGAGCGCAGTACTAAGCGCTTGGGAGAGGGCAGTCCAGCAGAGTCGGTAGACCAGTTCCCTGCCCACAGCAAGCTTACAGTGTAGAATAGTGGTCACACGGCCAGGTCTTCCACTAGCAAAATGGAAAACTGAAGTCGCGATGGGAATAGTTCAAATTCTACCTGAAATATCCAGGTGACTGGGAGGCAAAAGCAAGTTGCTTTTTGACTTGAATGATCCTGATAATTGAAACGTTGTCCCATCTCCTTTTGCTGGCTAAGATCTAACAGAGGTGGGACATGATCAGAGGTCATGGGTTTGAGTCCCGGCTCTGCCCCACTTGTCAGCTGTGTGACTGTGGGCAAGTCACTTCACTTCTCTGGGCCTCAGTTACCTCATCTGTAAAATGGGGATTAAGACTGTGAGCCTGATTACCCTGTAAATCTACCCCAGTGCTTAGAACAGTGCTCTGCACATAGTAAGTGCTTAACAAATACCAACATTATTATTATTATGTCCACCTGCTGGTGCAAATGTGGTCAGAACCAGAACTTCTCTGCTGGAGGCAGATTAAAAACCCCTCATTTTACACCTCTAAAAAACTCACCACCGGGCTTTTAAAAATGTATTTTTAGCCTCTTTCGCTCAGTCCCGGATTTCAGATGAGATGTACCGTGTCTGAACTACAAGCACAGGCACTCTCTCATGGATTTCTCCATCTCTCCTCAACTCTGCACTTTTAAAGGATTCAAGCTCACTCCATCCTAATGTTCCAGATTGTGAAAGTCGGTTATAAGTGACTGATATAACCACATTCATATGCTTATATAGAACCAACGACGTTTATGTTATCGGAAGCCAAGTGGACAGGTCGAAGCGTCCCTGGTGAATTCTCCTGGTGATCGGGTAACGCTTTGTCCCTCCCTGGTGTTGGAAAACCCTTTCTTCCCCTCACACTTTTAACATTCCTTCCCCATTTTCCCACCGCTTCCTTGCCCCGCCCTGAGCTGGCGCCATAGAAGATTTAAGTGTTGTGCTGTGAGACTGAAGCAGGGAGTGGATTTGGAACCTAAATGTCGTCCGTCATACCTTGAAACGTTGACAGCTGCCTGTGTAGTGATTAAAATCTTTAGGTTTCTATTTCTAAATGCACTGGTTTTAGAGAGTTATCATTTTCTGACTTATTAAAGTTATCAGCCCAAACAAGCAGGCGCCTGGAAGCGTAGAGAGCACAGGAGAAAACCCTACAAATGGGTTCACAACGACACGGTTGTTATAAAGAATTTCACAAGATGCCAGCTTCTTTGGGGGATTGAAAACCCTGGTCTGAAAACGTTCTCGGGCAGCAGAAGGGTGTGTGCTGTTACCAATTAACCAAGAGGCAGAAGAAAGGACTGGTCTGACCCAGTTCTAATTGGCACTCAGAGGGCTGAGAAAAATTCCTCGGTAGTGACTAGGGGCCCTGGGAGAATTCTTTTAATCTCAATGGATGGGCAATCGACAGACGGCTACTGATTTTAAATTACAACACTTTTCACAATTGCCAGTTCAAATAGCCAGATGATAACATTTTGATCATATGAGGAGGGACAAATGCATTTTCATTTAGAAATCTTTTTTAATTGGATGAATTAGGGCCCATTGCTGGGAGAGGGGTAAGGTTAGCCTCAATGCCAAGTAGGACATCTGTGTTCCAAGAAATTGGAATCAGGTTCCTCTTGTGACTCAGTATTCCAAGTACAGTTTGATTCACATTTGCCGTAATTAAATTGATTGTGATTTTAGGTTTATGTGGATGGAAATCTGAAGCACCCTGACAAAGTTCAGTACTTTAGATGGTTCCAGAGAGTCAAGAGACCTGAGTTCTAATTCCGGCTCTAACACTGGCCCTGCTGTGAGACATTGGACAAGTTACTGAACCTCTCTGGGCTTCAGTTTCTTCATCTATAAAATGGGGATACGATATCTGTTCTCCCTCCCTCTTAGACTGTGAGTTCCCTGTGGGTTCAGGGACTGCGTCCGACCTGAGCATCTTGCATTTACCTAGGTGCTTAGCACAGTGCTTTGCCTTATGGTCAGTGCTTAACCAATTATTACTGCGATTAAAATCAGTGGGACTTACTGAGCTCTTACTGTGTGCAGAGCATTGTACTAAGTGCTTGGGAGAGTATAATACAACAAAGAGCAGAAGCAAGGGGCAAAGGGGACTTGGTAGTCTTCAAGCATATGAGGGGGAAAAGCTGAGCTGATGATGTTCGCTTTTTTTGAGACGAGGGCAAGAGAAAGTGTCCATGTGTTACAAAATGAGAAATTCAAAGACTCAAGGAAGAATTTCTTGTTCTAAGGGTGTTGAGACACTGGAACACAGTTCCAATCAGTAGTTGTGGAATTTCTTCCTCTGGAAATTTTTTTTTTAAAGTGTGACTTCCCTTTCTACGACGAATTAAGAAGGGCTGCCAAGAGACAGGGTGAGATAGTAGATGCTGAAGGGCCCCCTTCCAGCCCTGATTCTCTCTTCAGCAACCTCAAATACTTCAGGGAAACTGTGGCCTGGTGAAAAGAATGCGGGCCTGGGAGGCAGAGGACCTGAGTCCCACCTCTGCAATTTGCCTTCTTTGTGACCCTAGGCAAGTCACTTCAATTCTCTGTACCCTCATCTAAAAAATGAGAATTCTCCCTCATACTTAGAATGTGAACCTTGGTTGGGCAGGGACTGTCTCTGACCTGAATACCATATATCTACACCAGTGCTTAGTATAGAGCTTGGCACATATTAAGTACTTACCAAATACCACAATTATTATTATTCTCTCTGTCTCATTTTCCTCATCAGTAAAATGGAGATTCAATACCAGTTCTCCCTTCTACTTAGGCTGTGAACCCCATGTGGGACAGGGACTGTATCCAACCTGATTTACCCATATCTACTCCAGAGCTTAGTACAGAGCTCGGGACATAGTGAGGGCTTGACAAATAACACTATTATTATTATTTGTGGGTAGCACTGGGATAATGACATATTAAGTGCAATTAAGTAATTCACTATCTTAAAATCTAAGGAAGATAATGGGATTAAACACAACAACCCTTGAAAAGTGAATTGTGGGCTCCATTTCTCTATTCCCTGTCAGGCATTTCATTTTCACTGACAACTTGAATGAATGCGTTTCACTCCCGTTATTTACAATGACTGTAACCCATAAGAGAACACCTGGACTAATAGTTTAATATTCAATCTTTTAAATAAATATTAATCTTCAAAGACTCGTCAAGTTGTAGCTCGGTATTGGCGGTATTGGCGGAGGCAGAATTGAATTCTGCCGCCTTGAATGTGATCTTCTCACCAAGCACTTCTTAAATGTTAACCAGAAGTATTCCCCCAGACAGCATACCAGGATGCACATTTGACACAGAAAACAAAGTCCAAAAAAATGCATGCAACTGGGGCTACTTACTTGTAACGTAGTGTCAAAGACAACGAGTTTCGAGCTGGTTGGAACAATGTCATAGCACTTGTGTGACCTCATGAATCGCATGTAAATGTCACTTTCCGATTCTTCTTCTGCTGCAAAAAAACAAAATAAAACAAATGCTCGATTTCAAGTCAGAGGCTAGTAAAGTCCTGGACGCGCTAATCTTTGGGGGAAAAAGCAGATCTGGATTGGGGGAAGACTCAGTGGGTGTGGCAAATAACTTCTGCCACCAAATCAATCATATGTATTGAGCGTTTACTGAGTGAAGAGCACTGTACTAAGCACTTGGGAGAGTACAATGTAACACAGTTGGCAGGCATGTTCCTTGCCCACTACGAGCTTACAGTCTACTCTCCCAATCCAATCAATCAATGGTACTTATTGAGCACCCACTGGGTGTAAAGGGCTCTACCCAGGGATTTATCCTCTCCCAAGTGCTTAGTACAGTACAATAAGTGCTTGATTAATAGTACTGATCGATTGATGGGGTGAAAGGGACTAAGAGTTCATTACAATCAGAAGACAAGATCCCTGCCATGAAGGGATTTACAATCTAGTGGGGAAGACAGACACAGACCCCCCTTACGTCAAGAAGGACGAAAGAGTGAGTGCTTAAGGACGAAAGTGCTACTGGTATTGGTCAGTACACAAGTGTGGAGTTGGAGGAGGTGATTGGAGGGGACAGAACTGGGGAAAAGGAGAAAGGAATTGGGAAGACTTCCTGGAGATGTGATTTCGGGATGGCTTTCATTCTCCTGCCATCCTCTGCCCCATGAAAAGCCGGTCTCTTGGCAGCCCACTGCTCCACAGCTGTCCGAGGGCCAAGCCGGGTTGCAGAGTCCGACACCCAGGCCTGGCGGGGTAGGCAAAGCCAGGGGATTAACAAACCCCGCTGGGGATTTCTCTGCCTGCAGTACAATCCATCAATCACATTTATTGAGTGCTTACTATATGCAGAGTGCTGTACTCAGCACTTGGAAGAGTACCATAAAACAGAACTAGCAGACACGCTCCCTGTCCAGAATGAGCTTACAGTCTGTGATGTATTAACCCAAGGAAACCCAGCTCATACTTCTAAGCGATTCTCTATGCTTTTTACGAACCAGGAGAGCTAAAGATAAGGCCACCAGGGAACTATAGGTCATCTGCAGCCTGCAAGCTCGTTCAGTTATTCATTCGATCGTATTTATTGAGCACTTACTCTGTGCAGAGCACTGTACTAAGGGCTTGTGAGAGTACACTACAATAATAGACACATTCCCTGCTCACAATTAGCTTACCGTCTAGAGGAGGGAAGACTGACATCAATAGCAATAAATACATTACAGATATATTCATAAGTGCTGTGGGGCTCATCTCTAGATGGTCAGCTCATTCTGGGCAGGGGACGGATCTGCTAATTCTATTATATTCTACTCTACCAAGCGCTTCGTACAGTGTCCTGCACACAGTGGGTGCTCAATAAATCCGACTGAATGAAGGAGCGAGCTTGCAGTCAGGACTCTGGATTGACAGGAAACTCGAGGCCATCATGGAGTCCTCTCCAGGGTGATGGTGCAGAGCGGGTGGGCTCCGGGTGTCATGAGATGCCCAGCGAACATACTGGGCTGGCTAATCCAGCCACGTGCAAGCCCAGCCAAGGATCAGGCCCGCCGATGCCTTGGCTACCACAGTCCATGCAGCTGCAGCCTCGAGACCTGCACCACCAAGGCAGCTCTCTGCCTGCGCTTTAGAGGGGGCCCCCGTGGGGACTTGCAATAGCCCTGTCCTCGCTGCCGCAGTTTGAACCGGTCGTAGTAAGAGTATTTATTAGGTCAGTCAGTCGATCGAATTTATTAAGTGTTTACTCAATACCGAGCACTGTACTAAGCACTTGGAAGGGTACAAGGCTCCTTCTCGCCTATCTTTTCCCATTCAAGCCTCGGCAACCTCCACCCTTCACTCACACAGAAAAACTGGCAGCTAAAACCAGGAAACACCCCTCGGCCTTAATTGAGCCGTGGGAGAGGGAGAATAAAAGCAATTGAACAAACCCCGAGATTGGCAGCTGAGATGAAAATGCTAGAGTACTCTCCTTTGTAGTCATTTTGATTACTAAAAGAAAAAAAAATCAAGATCACTGTCGATTCCATGTGCCTCTAATTATCATTCTTTTAAGGCACTTGACTGTTTAATCTTCAGAGAAATAACAGATGAACAATAATGACAGAACATCCCCCAGAATTCTGGCTGTGCACAAACAAACACTCAGAGTTGCTACCAAAAGCCTGCAAGCCTCTCAGCAGCGACCTTTCCTTCCTGAGCCCACATGCTGTACATTTTTATAGTTGGTGCAAACTTTGGTGACTTACAGGTGTGTGTCCATCAATGCTCTTTATTGAGCACTTACTATGGGCAGAGCACTGTACTAGGCGCTTGGGAGAGGCCAATACAACACAGTTGGCGGACATGTTTCCTGCTCACAATGAGCTTTCAGTCTAGAAGACCCAATGCCCAGCCCCAACCCAAGAGCAGTAAATTATATTCTGCCAAGATTCTGTTTTCCATTATTTAAATAAAAGCACTCAAACCCTGCCTTTTACCCATGAGGAATGGCTTCAGGGACTACAGATTGGAGACTTACTAAGGATTCAGATAAATGTTTACCTTGTAATTAGCTTGGCAAAGTTGCCAAACTGGTTACCAAAAACATACCCTCCCCTTCTCCCCCTGACAAAAATGATAATAGAAATAATTCACTTTTTGGCTTGACTAAAAAAGACTGAGAAATCTTTTCAAGAACCTGTCTAGAAAAAAAGAGTCCCATAATTTAAAGTCATCTTAGAAGTCAAAGACCACTTCTTGTTTGCTAGTAAAAGAATAATAATAGGTGTGGCATTTGTTAAGCGCTTACTATGTGCCAAGCACTCTACTAAATGCCGGTTAGATACAGGATAATCCAGTCAGACACAGCCCCTGTTTCATGGGGGCTCACAGTCTAAGTAGGAGGGAGAACAGATATTGACTGTCCATTTTACAGATGAGGAAACAATAATAATAATAATGATGGTATTTGTTACGTGCTTATTATGTGCCAAGCACTGTTCTAGGCACTGGGGTAGATACAAGGTAATCAGGTTGTCCCACGTGGGGCTCACACTCTTAATCCCCATTTTAGAGATGAGGCAACTGGGGCACAGAGAAGTTAAGTGACTTGATCAGAGTCACCCAGCTAACAAGTGGCGGAGCTGGGATTAGAACCCATGACCTCTGACTCCTAAGCCTGTGCTTCTTCCACTAAGCCACGTTGCTTCTCAGGAAACTGGAACCCAAAGAAGTTGGATGACTTGACCAAAGTCACCCAGCAGGTAGGTGGCAAAATGGGGATTAGAATCAATCAATCAATCAATCATATTTATTGAACGAATGCAGTGTTCAGACCACTATACTATGTGTTTGGGAGACTACAACATGTCAGAGTTGGTAGACTGGATCCCTGCCATTACGAGCCTGTAGTCTAGAGGGGGAGAACCCAGGTCCTCTGTTCTCCAAGCCCACACTATTTCCACTAGGCTAGGTGACATTTTCAGAAATTCTGAAATGCCCTGCTTTCCAGTTTTAAGTCTTTTTTTTTTTTTTAGATGGAGGAGAAGAGTGCCCCGAATTTCAGCAGGTGACCTTGGAGACTGCCTTATCTCGATCCCTTGTCGGTTGTGAAAATTTTCATAAGCAAACTAGGCAGGGTTGGGTTTTCTTTGACTTTAACTCCAAAGTCTTTGGGGTGCAATGCAGCTTTAGCCTAAATATAGTAACTGTAATTACACACCAGGGAGCAGGGAAGGAGTGACAAAATGGCTTCTTTGGCTTCCCATATATCACCCATCGCTGACCTTGATGCCTGGAACCTGTTAAGAAGAAGCCTTTATTTACCCACCCTTCCCCAGAAGCACCTCCCATTTCTCAACCATTTACCAAGAAAAAGTAACTCGAGGGCTGGACAAAGATACTTCCAAATTCAAAGCCAGTTTGTTTTCGTTTTTTCGACAGATTTGTTTCTGTCAAGAAATGATATGTAAAATCATCTTGTATTAAACAGAGAAAATGTTTCTTTCCACATAGCGATTTGTCTCAGGAGAATGGATTATTTAAATACCGAAGGACAACTACTCATCATTCAATCCATCAATTAATTGGATTTTATTGAGTGCTTACTGTACTAAGTGCTTGGGAGAGTACAATATTACGGAACTGGCAGACACGTTCCCTGCTCACAAGGAGCTTATTTTCTAATACGCCTGGAGCAATGGCCAGTAACAGACTGGGAACTGAACTTGTTAAGTATGGAGAATTAAGACTCTTTAATTTTGTATAAATTAAATCTTGCATCAGTGCAATACTGCAGCCTCCTTCTCTTTGCCAATAACTCGATTCCCTTAAAGTGATAAATTACCCAGTGTAAAAGAGGGAGTTCTTCTTTAGGGCTGACAGGAAAAATGGAGCTTTTAAATTAAAAAAAAAAAAAAAGGATTGTGGTCTTTCAGTCTTACAGCCACACTGTGTAAAGAAGGCAATTCCAGACAGGAGTTCTGCGTGTTTCTGTGTTGCAATCCCAACTTTAAATTCTTAAATCTTATCCTGAAACTAAACAGTTCTCCATTGTCACAGCATTTCTTACCTTGGCTCTCTGGTGTCCTGAAAAAAAAACGTATGATCAATCGATCAGTCAAAGGTTTTACTGAGCGCTTACTATGTGTGGACAGCACTGTACTAAGCACTTGGGAGAGTCCACTACAACAGAATCAGCTGTCATGTTCCCTGTCCATAATGAGCCTAAGTCTAGAGGGGGGAGACAGACATTAATATGAATAAGTAATTTATAAAATACGACTTAAAGATATGAACATAAGTGCTGTGGGGCAAATATCAAATATTCAACGGTCACGGATACAAGTATGTAGACGATGCAGAAGGGAGAGTGAGCAGGGAAAAAGAGGGTTTAAATCGGGGAGGGCTTCTTGGAGGATATGTCTCCTTAATAATGCTTTGAGGGCGGAGAGAGTGATGGTCTATCATATAGGGAGGGGGAGGGAGTTACAGGCTAGGGGGAGGAGGTGGGGAAGGGGTCGGCGGTGAGATAGATGAGATCAGGGCACAATGAGAGAGCTGGAGCTAGAGCAGAGGAGAGTGCGGGCTGGGCTGGAGAGCAGTGACGGGAGCTAATAATGTTGGTATTTGCTTGTTGGTATTTGTTAAGCACATACTATGTGCAGAGCACTGTTCTAAGCGCTGGGGCAGATACAGGGTAATCAGGTTGTCCCATGTGAAGCTCACAGTTAATCCCCGTTTTACAGATGAGGTAACTGAGGCACAGAGAAGCCAAGTGACTTGCCCACAGTCACACAGCTGACAAGTGGCAGAGCTGGGATTCGAACTCATGGTAGGATGAGGCGATCTGACTGAGTGCTTTAAAGCTGATGGTAAAGACTCCTGCAGCAAAGGTTGGCTCTTTACGCTGTTGCAATTAGCAAGGGGTTAAGAATGACAATTGTAATTAGGGTATTTGCTGAGTGCTCACTATGTGCAAAGCGCTGTACTATATGCTGGGGTAGATGCATGGCCATCAAGGCAGACACAATCCTTCTCCCACATGGGAATAAGTAGGAGGGAGAGCCAGTATTAAATCTCCATTTTAATAAAAATAATGATAATAATAATAACTGTGGTATCTGCTAGGCGCTCGCCATGTACCGGGCACTGCACTGAGCGCTGGGGTGGATACAAGATAATAGGGTTGGACGCAGTCCCTGTCCCACATGGGGCTCCCGAGCTCGATCTCCATTTTACAGAGGGTGAATAAATGATGCAAGAGTGACACAGAAGGGAGTGGGAGAAGAGGAAACGAGGACTTAGTTGGGGAAGGCCTCTTGGAAGAGACGGGCAAAAACAATATATCAACCGATGGTGTTTGTCAGAATCATATTTATTGAGCACTTACTGCCTGCAGAACACTGTACTAAGCGCTTGGGAGAGGACAGTGTTGCCAAGCTGGTTCACACCAATGCAATGGTGAAGTTACACCTCATTTTGGGAGGAGCTGGATTGTAAACTAGATTACAGTGTAAAGCAAATGCTAAGATCCTGGAGGACACACTCTCCCAGACGCTGAGGCCTGGAGAAGTGATCTGCCCAAGGTCAAACAACAGGCGGGTGGTGGGATGGAGAAAAGGAGGTTCCCGGAGTAACTGGAATGACTGGAATCCGATAGGGCTGGTCTGGAAAGGCTTCTTGGGCAGAATTCACAGGGACCCAGTTTGACTGAGGCAGAACGAGGGTGCACCAACCATGGAGATTTGCTAGGCTGAAGAAGACAGGGTGAGCTACCGCAACTAAATAATTCATGCGCATTTAGGGGCTTTCTTACGTCTACTAAGGATGGTGGCCCTTGCAAACTGCAACTTTTTTATGGTATTTGTTAAGAGCGTACTTATGTGTTCAGCACTTTCTAAGTGCTGGTGGGCAGGGACTGCGACTCTTGTATTATTCTCTTTTACTCTCCCAACCACTTAGTACAGTGTTCAGCACAGAGTAAGCGCTCAATAAATACGACTGACTGACTGACATGGGGGTCACGGTCTAGGTCGGAGGGAGTAGGATTTAATCCCCAGTTTACAGCTGAGGAAACAGAGGCACAGAGAAGTTAGGTGACTTGCCCAAGGTCACACAGCAAGCAATCGCCAGAGCCGGGATTAGAACCCGAATCCTCTGACTTCCAGACCTCTGCTCTTTCCACTAAGGCACGCTGCTTCCCATGCATTCAACATGCCTGAAAAAGAATTAAATTATTTCACTGCATTTGGGTACATACCTGCCTTTTCAAGCAATTGAAGTCATAACACCACCTGAGAGATTCAAGAAACGAAATAGGGATTCATTTCTCTGTTGCAGCACATATTTCTAATCCCCAATTTTTTTTTAAATGGTATTTGTTAAGCACTTATTTTATGCCAGACGCTGTATTAAGTGCTGGGGTAGATACAAATAATCGGGTTGGACACGTCCCTGCCCCACATAGGGTGAACAGTCTAAAATCTCCATTTGACGGCTGAGGGAACTAAGGCACAAAGACGTGAAATGACTTGCCCAAGGTCACAAAACAGACAGGTGGCACAGCCGGGATTAGAACCCAGGTCCTACGACTTCCAGGCCCATATTCAGAATTTCTGCTGACTGCATTTCTTTACTAGGGAAATACATCTCGGTGTGCACTACACACAACCCAACCTGTACTTAACAGAGTAGCACAGACATTAAAATTAAAAAAAAAAGAAAAAGCCACAGCCAATACATTCTAACCACCTAGCTATACAAAACTCTCCTCACATACACGAAATACCCATGCCAGAAGCTGTAACTAAAACGGGATGGGGTGCAAAAGGGAGAGAAAGAAATCTGGAAGAGAAAAATTGCAACTTTGTGTTAAGAAAACTTGAATGTGTTGAATTCTACACTTCCACACTCTTATTAAGATGGCAAAAAACAGTTCGACCTTTGTAATAATGGTCAAGAACACTAGACTGAAAGGGAGACAGAGATACCATCAAAATAGTTGATTAATTAATAGTACTTATTGAGCAGCTACTGTGTGGACAGCATTGTACTAACCTCTTGGAAGAGTACAGTAGAAGAGGACGACAGAATCTCTGTTCACAGTGTGTTGCAATAACCTATCTCCTTCAGTTTTGACATTTTTGCAATTTGCAAAATTGATCATATTTGTTGAGTGCTTAATGTGTGCAGAGCACTGTACTAAGTGCTTGGGACACTACAATACAACAGAGTAAGCGGACACTGCGGTGACCACAGTGAGCATAACAGTCTAGAGGGGGAGGCAGACAGTAATATAAATAAATAATTTAGAATATATAGTTTAAATACAGGTTCATAGCACTGTGGGGCTAAGTACGGGGTGAATAAAGGACGCAAGGGTGACACAGAAGGGAGTGGGAGAAGAGGAAACTTAGTTGGGGAAGGCCTCTTGGAGGAGACGTGCAAAAACAATATATCAACCGACGGTGTTTGTCAGAATCATATTTATTGAGTGCTTATTGCCTGCAGAGCACTGTACTAAGCACTTGGGAGAGGACAATGTTGCCAAGTTGGTTCACACCAATGCAATGGTGAAGTTCCACCTCATTTGGGGAGGAGTTGGATTGTAAACCAGATTACAGAGAGTAAAGCAAACGGTAAGATCCTGGAGGACACACTCTCCCAAAGCTTAATTCAGTGCTCTGCACGTACTTCTAATAATAATATGATATACGTTAAGAGCTTACTGTGTGACGAGCACTGTTCTAAGCACTGGGGTAGATTCAAGGTAATCAGGTTGTCCCATGTGGGGCTCACGGTCTTAATCCCTATTTTACAGATGAGGTAACTGAGGGACAGAGACGTTAAGTGTCTTGCCCAAGGTCCGTCACCCAGCAGACTACTGGCAGAGCAGGGATTAGAACCCACATCCTCCGACTCCCAAGCCTGTGCTCTTTCCACCGAGCCACGCTGCTTCCCTGTATGTATTCGATAGACCGCACTGATTGGATCACCTGAGACTGGACACCAGGGCTTAGGTCAGTCAGTCAATAGTACTTATTGAGCGCTTACTGTGTGCAGAGCACTGTACTAAGCACTTGGGGGAGGATAATAGAACAGGCTCAGGCCAGGTGGCTGCAAAATGCCGCCTCTGCCTCTTTCCAATGGGGCATGGTCTGAGGACTTCAGCCCCAAACTCCCAGGATTATGGCCCTGGTCTGTATCCTTGGGGGCAGGGAATGGGTCTCCCAAACCTGTTGTGCTGTATTTTCCCAAGTGCTTAGTACAGTGCTCTGCACACTGAAAGCGCTCAGTAAATGCCACTGATGATTTGACCCCTGCTGGGTGAGGGAAACCTACAGGGGAGTTGTAAGTTATTTGTGGGCAGGCAATGTGTCTGTTTATTGTTCATGCATTCATTTGAATTGATTGAGCACTTACTCTGTGTAAAGCACTGATCGATGGTACTCTCCCAAGCGCTTAGTACAGTGCTCTGTGCATAGTAAGCACTTAATAAATATGATTGACTGACCAACTGCATTGGCTGTTGGTGGGCAAAGCAGAAGCTCAGCAGCCGGCTGGGATAGGAGTGGATTACCTCAACTTCCTCCCCACAGCAAAAGCTATAATAATGAACTATGATAATAATAATAATAATAACTATGGTATTTGTCAAGCACCTACTATGTGCCAAGCACTGTTTGAAGTGCTGGAGAAGATACAAGGTAATCAGGTCAGACAAAGTCCTTGTCCCACAAGGGGCTCCCAGTCTCAAATCCCCATTTTACAGAAGTGGGAACTGAGGCCCAGAGAAGTGAGGTGACTTGTCCAAGGTCACACAACAGACAAGTGGCAGACCCGAAATTAGGCCCGGTCTCACAGGCTGTCCGGGCCCCCTCTCTTCTCAGGAGATGGACTGGAAAATATTTACAATACGTAAGGACGTATTCCAAACTGAATCTTCAACCTCCTTCAGCCAGGAGTACGTAATCCGACAGCAACAGCTAAAGGCCGTAGAGATTTTAAACCGAAATTCTGTCTTGACCACAGCCTGGAACTAATCCTCAATTTACCCTGGGATGCCTCAAAGCTGTATACATTCCTTTTACTGTTCCTCCTTGGGAAGGTCTCTCACAGAGAAGCAGCGTGGTCTCACGGATAGAGACAGGGCCTGGGAGTCAGAAGGCCCTGGATTCTAATCCCCGCTCCACCACTTGTCTGCTGTGTGATCTTGGGGAAGTCACTTCATTTCTCTGGGCCTCAGTGAACTCATCTATCAAATGGGGATTAAGATTGGGAGCCCCATGCGGGACAAGGATCGTGTCCAATCTGATTAGCTTTGCTCTACCCCAGAGTTTAGCACCATGCCTGGAACACAGTAACTCTCTAGACTTACACAGAGTCTCTAGATCATAAGCCAGTTAAGGGCATGGAACGGATTTACCAACTCTGTTACACTGGGCTCCCCCAAAAGCTGAGTACAGTGCTCTGCACACGGAAAGCACTCAATAAATGTGATTGATATTAAGCACTTAACAAATACCATAAAAGAGTGCTCAATAAATAGGATTTATTGATTGACATAGTATTTTTTTTAAGAAAAAGGCATCACTGACACAGTGCCCCAAGCGTTTCTGTAGGCCTGTTATCTCCAAAGGAGATAAAGTTGGGTAGGGGGAGTCAGTGGCTGCTGCTTTTCTTATCTCTCCCTCCTCCCTGAATTCTTACTGCAAACGTGGGCATCCATCCCCCTAGTCTGGCTCTGATGTTGCTTTGTATACAAAATAAACCGAGCAAAGAGGTTTCTAATTATAGGGTGCTCTAACAAGACCAAACTGGCAAGAGACTAGCATTCTCCACATTTTTACCCCTCACTGAAAATTGACTGCCAAACACATTTCCTTTTCTTCCCTGACAGTCCCCCAGCGTCATAAAAACATTTTTCACCTTTAACATCAATGGTACTTACTGAACGCTTACTATGTGCAGAGTACCGTACTAAGCACTTGGGAGAGAACAATACAAAGAGCTTAAACCTCGCGATTCATTTGAAATTATACAGAACTGCATATTCTTTAGACACTCTCTTAGAAAACAGGCCATTATTTTTCATCTTCTCTCACTTTTTCTTTTAAAGGGTATTTGTTAGGCACTTTCTCTGTGTCAGGCACTGTACTGAGTGCTGTGGCAGATCCAAGATAATTGGGTTGGACACACTCCCTGTCCTACATGGGGCTCACAGTCTTAACGTCCACTTTACGGAGGAGGAAACTGAGGCCCAGAGAGGTGGAGTGACTTACCCAAAGTCACAGAGCAGACAAGTGGAGGACTCTAGCGCTTAGTACAGTGCTTGACACATTGGAAACGCTGAACAAATACCACAATTGAGTAGCACCATCATCATGATCACCATTACAAGGATTTCAAGTATGCAATTCTGTTTAAGTGAATTAAAAACTTGAATTCACAATATATAAGCCCAAACTAGTTCCAGTTGAGGACAAAGATATTGCCAAGAAGCCACAGTTTTCACAGCCTCCACTTTGTAGGGTTCCCTTGAACGGGAAATATTATCCTCTACTGAGTTCAATTCGCAATACTGCTGTATAACAGGGATGCAGTTCTAAGTTCTCTAAATTCTCATAAGACACTATGAAAACCAAGAGCGAGAGCAGACATTCTTTTCCAAAGGGACAGAATGTTTGAATTGAAGATAAAATAAATTGTGACTGGTTTAGAGGAGAGTGGTGACAACAGGGGCTTCATTTATTGGAATAATCAATCAATGGTATTTAGTGAGCATTCACTGTGTGCGGAGCACTGTACTAAGAGCTTGGGAGAGAACAATCTGACTGAGTTAACAGGCTCCACAAGGAGCTAACAGTTAAAAGGGGGAGGCAGACATTAATATAAATAAAACAATTACAGATCTGGACATAAGCATTGAGGGTGGGATGAATATCAAGTGCTTAAAGGGTACAGATCCAAGTACACAGATGATGCAGAAGGGAGAGGGAGCTGGAGGAAAAGAGGATTTAATTGGGAAAGGCCAGACATTGATATAAATCAATTCTGGATATGGAAAGAAGTGCTGAGGGTGGGGTGGACATCAAGTACTTAAAAGACACAGATTCAAGTGCATAAATAATGCAGAAGGGAGAAGCAGCATGGCCTAGTGGATAAGGCATGGACCTGGGAGTCAGAAGGTCACGGGTTCTAATCCTGACTCCGCCACTTATCTGCTGTGTGACCTTGGGCAAGCCGCTTAACTTCTCTGGACCTCAGCTCCCTCATCTGTAAAATGGGGATTAAGTCTGTGAGTTATCTTGTAATAACTCACTTGTAATACAATCCGATTATCTTGTACCTACCCCAGTTCTTAGAACAGTGCCTGGCCCACAGAAATCACTTAACAAATAGCATAATCGTTATTGTTACTGAGAGGGAGGGGTGGGCCACACTGGACCCGTCAAACATGGGTTTTTTGGGGTGTTTTTTTAAATGAAATTTGTTAAGTAGTTACTATGTGCCAGGCACTGTATTAAAGGCTGGGGTAGAGACCAGTGATTCAGGTTGGACATAGTCCCTGTCTCGCAGTCTTAATCCCCATTTAACAGATGAGGTAACTGAGGCACAGAGAAGTGAAGTGACTTGCCAAGGCCACACAGCAGATAAGTGGAAGAGCTGGGATTAGAACCCAGGTCCCTGGACTCCCTGGCCTGGGCTCTTTCCACTAGGTCACTCTGGCGTGGTCAGGTCTGGGCTGCAAGGGGTTTGAGGCAAGCCTGCATATGTGCTACAGCCGACCAGTCAATCAATCTGTAGAGATCAAATGGTCTTGCTACCGCTCAGCTAATTACCTACTTGAGACTTCAGTTCAAAAAAGAACAGAAAAGAGAGTGCAATAAAATATACTCATCAAACCACATTAATTCCACCAAAATCCAAGCATTAAACTTCACACAATAGACACAATATACCTTGCAGAACTAAAGATCCCAAACAAGATTAATTTCTTACAAGAACATTCTGTTATTTTAAACACCCTAGGTTCTCTCTGTTGTCTCAAACTGAAATCTGAACATTTTCACAATACTCTGCTGTGCCTGTCTCTTGAGTTCTACATCTAGTCCTTATTAGGAATTAACTGGCTAACTTTCCCTACAATAGATTGTGTGGAATGCTTTATTAAAATTCCACAGAAGGTGAGAGGTTCAGACTTTCCTTATTAGAAGGGAACTACTGTAAAGATATTATCACTTAATAGTCCATTGTGGCTTTTTTTAATGGCATTTGTGAAGTGCTTACTATGTGCCAGGCACTGTGGATACAAGCTTATCAGGTTGGACACAGTCCATTTACCACATGGTGCTTACAGTCTTAATCCCCCTTTGACAGATGAAGTAACTGAGGCCCAGAAAGGTGAAGTGACTTCCCTAAGGGCACCCAACAGATAAGAGGCAGAGCTGGGAAACCCCAAAAGGACTCCAGACATGCGCTCTATCCACTAGGGAACACTGCTTCTCTTTAATCATTTCACTGGAGAAATGCAGAAGTACAGAATTCCAACTATTTGGTTCGTGGTTTATGAAATGTCAGAAGTTACTGTGAGGTGACAATGGGCCTGGGAACTTTAAAAATAAATTTAACCTACGATCACTGCTCAAGGGCAAGGAAACCCTGGGAAGGAGGAAGTATGTTTGAAGATACTTGAGTAAGAAATGAAGACTGCGAGTCTATAACCCAATTAAGCCAAATTTGGACTGAAAGGCCCCAAATCAGAAAGGCCAAGATTAGGTTCATGGGATCAATGTCAATGTTTGGCCTTGTTTTATGCCGTCGAGTCATTTCCAACCCATAGCGACTCCATGGACACAACTCTCCCAGAAAGACCCACTCTCTACTTGCAGTCATTCTGGTAGTGTAACCACAGAGTTTGCTTGGTAACAATATGGAAGTGGTTTACCACTGCCTTCTTCCATGCTTGAGTCTTGTTCCAAAGAACTTGTTCCAAAGAACTTGAGTCTTCTCCCTCGACTCTCTCCCATGCCACAGGTCAATGAGTTTTGACTTGCAGCAAATTGCCTTCCACTCGCTAGCCACTGCCCAAGCTGGGAATGGACTGGGTCTGCCTCTTGTTGACTCTCCCTCCCGTAGCCGAGATCGGTAGAGTACAAAAAACTCTCCAGATGTGATCATGAGAGAGGGAATGTAAATGTGCTGGGGTTATGTCACTCAGAAGGCAATACTATTGAATGAATAATACTTATTAAACACTTACTGTGTGCACAGCACTGAACTAAGCCCTGGGAGAGAATATTGTGCTTTCCCAAGTGCTTAGTACAATGCTCTGCACACGGTAAGCATTCAGTAAATATGATTGAATGAATCAATGAATACACTGGTGTGAATCTGACCCGATCCCTGTCCTTTGGGGGCTCATGGTGAAGAGTTGAAGAGGGAAGAAGGAATTGGAAACAGATACATCAGGAGGGGTGAAGGTATAATTAATACTAAAAATATTAATGTATTATTACAGTGTACTCTCCCAAAGGCTTAGTGAAGTGTTCTTTACACAGTGAGCACTCAAAAAATGTAACTGATTGATTGATTGCTAATACTACTACTAATAACAGTAATGTTGGTATTTGTTAAGTGCTTACTATGTGTGGAGCGCTGGGGTTGATACAGGGTAGGTAATCAGGTTGTCCCACGTGAGGCTCACAGTCTTAATCCCCATTTTACAGATGAGGAAACTGAGGCCTAGAAAAGTAAAGTGACTTGCCCAAAGTCACACAGCTGATAAGTGGCAGAGCCGGGATTAGAACCCATGACCTCTGACTCCTAAATCCATGCTCTTTCCACTGAGCCGCGCTGCTTCTCACACTCTATCACCAGCACTTAACTCTGGAGCGTCCAGCAGTGGTGCCTAATGGACAGAGCCCGGGCTTGGGAGTCAGAGGGCTCTGGATTCTAATCCTGACTCTGCCACTTGTCTGCTATGTGACCTTGGGAAACTCACTTCACTTTTCTGTACCTCAGTTACCTCATCTGTTAAATGGGGATTAAGACTTTAAGCCCCATGTGGGACATGGACTGTGTCCGACCAGATTAGCCTGTATCTACCCCAGTGATTAGTACATTGCCTATCTCATAGAAAGAGCTTAACAAATACTATAAAAAAAAATTCCCTCGCTCCGACCCACTTCAGTTCATCTGCTCACTCTGAAACGTCCCTGTCACTTTTCCTCCCTCCTCCCTCGGCTTTGTGCAGTCTTTTTGGTATTTCTCTATCTGGGTGGCCTATCTCCAGTTAGACCTGCCGAGTGTCATCTGAAAACCTGGCAGATTTCTCTGCCATTCCCTTGTTCAGCGGACAGGTCTACTGACTCGGTCCACTACTCTCCCAAGTGCTTAGTATGATGCTCTGCACTCAGTAAGTGCTCAATAAATACCATTGATTGATTTTTGAAAAGCCTGAAGGAAATCAGTCCTTGCACAGATCCCAGGGTTGGGGAGGGGTCTGATGGGGGAGGCTGTCTTCATCCCAAAAGTGGCCAATGACCCTTTAAGCCAGTTGTCTCTCCGTGGCATAACACTACTTCCAATCCCACGGGAACGCAATGATTTTAATGTCTTTTGGGTGAAACCCTGTAAAGGGCTTTCTTAGAAATCTGAGTAAATTATACCACCGATTCTCCTCTATTCCTCCATTCATTGACACCTTCAAAGATCTGTGAGGGATCTTTTTTATAAGAACCCTGCTGGCCTTTCTTTAGCAGGTTATATTGGTATAAATCCTCAATGATCCCCTAATTAGGGAGTCTACCTGAGCCTCAGACATAGAAGTCAGAGTCATCAACTTAATTCCCAGAGTCACTTAGGAGACCTTCCTAAAGATGAATCAATCGATGGTATTTATTGAGCCCCTAAAGGGGTGGAAAGCACTGTATTAGGGGCTTGAAAAAGCACAACATGGAGGTTGCAATCTGGTAGATCTTGGGGAAAGGAGCCATTTGTAACACTACATTACCTGGTCATTCTACTGTTCCTTCGGATTCCTTCAGAACTATTAGGTGAGTGCCTTTGTTCCTGGTGATGTGCTTACATATGGTTATGGGCAGGGAATGCGTCTACCTACTCTGTTATATTGTACTCTCCCAGGTACTTATTACAGTGCTCTGCACACAGTAAGTGTTCCATTAATACATTGATTGACTGTTTGATTTAGCTTAACTATTTCATCTAAAACAACTTGATGTAGAAGCGGTGACAGACAATTTGGACACTTCCCTAATATCTCTTTCTTACAAAAAGCTCTATTATGTACCCAAGTTATTGCCCTCTTAAGAGAGAGATACAAAAATAAGATCTTGAACTCAGCTCCCAATTCAACATTTTCTCTCCTGAAGGTAATAGCTAGATAGCAAAGCAATACAGGAACAACAACAACAAAAAAAAATCCCAACTCTGGCAACACTGAAAACAACGTGCTAAACAACGGCTAACTTTCTCTCCTTTAATTCAGGTAGCAAGGGGGAGGAGGGGCAAGGAAGAACTAAAGAGTAGAGGGACACTCAAATAATGAGTTATTTTTCAGGTGCAAATAATCTCTTGGAAATTTTTTTTTCCAGATTTCACTAGGTTCTAGGTCATATAAAACATGACATTAAGGTCATCAACAATTCTGCAGTCCAAAGATGCAAATCATGTCTGATATTCATCCCTCCATCCTTCCAATCCGTTTCCCCCAGCCCATCCCAACCCTCCCTCTCATCCCTCCGTCCTTCCCTTTCCTCTATATTTACTGACTGCCTAGTGCGAGAAAAGAACTGTAGAGAGTGCTTGGGAGGGTCCTAAAAAAGTAAAAGACTTGGCCCCTGGCATCACGGGATTTACAATCTAATGGGGATGAGGCAATTGCAAGGTGTAAACAATAGGAATGGGTGAAAAACAGACAAAACTGGGAGTAGCAAAAGCAAAAACCAAATGAATAAACGGATGCATGTAAAAACTATGGGTGACTGATGGGTTGACTTAATAATAATAATTGGAGCATTTGTGAAGCAGTCTGGACTCTGCTTCACTCTATTAAGCACTAGGGCTCACGGTCTAAGTAGAAGGGACAACAGGAATTGAATCCCCATTTTATACAACTGAGGAAACTTGGGATCCAGAGAAGTGAAGTGACTGCAACTTCTCTGCTGTATGACCAGGGGCAAGCCACTTCACTTCTCAGATCCTCAGTTTCCTCATCTGTAAAATGGAGATTAAGACTGTGAGCCCTGTGTGGGACTTGGTACTATGTCCAATCTGATTCGCTTGTATCTATCTCAGCACTTAGTACAGTGCCTGGCACATAGCAAATACATATTGATCAATCGTATTTAGTGAGTGCTTACTGTGTGCAGAGAACTGTACTGAGCGCTAGGGAGTGTATAATATAACACAGTTGAAAGACGTGTTCCCTGACCACAGTGAGCTAAAACAAAACAAACATATACAGGAATGGGAGAAGGGACATGGGACAATCACTGGAGGGGATGATGAGATTGAGATTTTTTTTTAAAAAAGGGAGAGATTTAAGAATGCATTAAAGTTGAGAGGAAGGAGTCAGAGAAGGGTGAGAAGGTGAAGATAACAGTGAGGAGGAGGGTGGGGACAAGTATTTTAAGAGGTGAGAGGGGATGGAGGGCAAGGCCCAGGTAGAGCGGTTAGCTTTTAAGAGCAGGTGTGAGTTCTCGTCAAAGGCAGCTAGGAAGGAGGAGAACGTGAAAGGACTGTGTTGAGGAGGTCTTTTAATCAATCGATGGTATTTATGGGTTACCATAAATATGCGTGCAGAGCTCTGTACCAAAAGGCTTGGGAGAGGACAAAATAATAGAATTGGTAAACACGTTCCCTGCCCACAAGGAGCTTACGGTCTCTAATGGTTCGCAGCTTGAGCTCTGCTCTTTTGGCGTGGTGTATCTGAATTTTTTTAAAGATACCAATTTTAAAACAATCAATAAAAATATCAGTGAATTTTAAAAATCAATTGTATTTACTAAGCGCTTACTATGTGCAGCTTGGGAGAATGCAATATCAGAGAGTTGGGAGACACAATCTGCCCTGTCTGCTCTTTGTGACCTTGGGCAAGCCATGTGACTTCTCAGTGCTTCATTTGCCTCATCTGTAAAATGGGGATTAAATATCTCTTCTTCCCACTTATGCTCTGAGCCCCATGTGGAAGAGGGACTGTATCTCTCATTACTGTCTCCCCCTCAAGACCAAAGCTCGGTGTGGGCAGGGAATGTGCCTCCCAACTCTGTGCTACTGTTCTCTCCCAAGCGCTTAGTACAGTGCTCTGCACACAGTAAGCCCTCAATAAATACAACTGACTGACTGACTGACTCCACTAAGCACGGCGGTAGATACAAACGATTCGGGTTGGACACAGTCCCTGTCCCATACGGGGCTCCCAGTTTAGGAGGAAGTAGGATTTAATCCCCATTTTACACAGAGACGTTAAGCGACTTGCCCAAGGTCACACAGCAGACATGCAGCAGAGCCGGGGATTACTGACTCCCGGTCCCTTGCTCTTTCCACTAGGCCATGCTGCTTCTCAGATTACTGAAATGGCTTCCTCTCACCTCAAAGAGATGAAAAAAGTACTTGGCGAGCCAAAGTGACCGACTTTACGTGCACTCTATGGCAAAGGGTGGTCCTTCACTTCCCGTTACGGAATCGAGGGGTGGGGACTGGGAAGAGCAGCTCTAAATCAGGGATGCTGCAACTCTGTGCAGAATTTCTTAAAGGCTTTGAGTTGGGAACCAGCTTGAAAAGAGCCTGAAGTGTATCTTGCACTGCAGCTGTTTGCTGATCCGTACTATAAAACAGAAGACTTCTAAGGTAGGATCATCATTAACACATTCACACTACCAGGCAAGAGCCTTCAAAAATAAATAAATAAATAAATAAATCTGAAAGTGAAGCAGATGAATAATTTAACAGATTTCCATTGTAGAGCTAATCATAGAAATCACAGGCTCTCTCTCTTAGGCATGAAAGACACAGATATATTTAGAAAGAACTGGAGTTTGCTTAGAATTTGAATTTGTATAAAGAATACACTGGAAGATTATGGGATGTCCTTTTAAAGCTCAATTTATGGTCTGGATCCTACTAGTCCGAACATTATCGATTCTTATTGCTAATTTGCTTGTTCGAGACACAGCTAGCACTTGACTGTGGGACGTGTATCCTTGGAAGAATCCCATTGGAAGAAAAAGTTGCACTCCAGGTAGTGATGCCTAGTGGAAAGAGCAGGGGCCTGCGAGTCAGAAAACCGAGGATCTAATCCGGCTCCGCCACCTACCTGCTGTGTGACCTCGGGCAAGTCACTTCACTTCCCTGGGCTTCAGCTTCCAGAGTTTCCAGAGGAGTCTCTGATGGTGGGAATGAAAGAGTAAAAGGACTGGGAGTCAGAAGACCAGGGTTCCAATCCCGGTCCCACCACTTGCCTGCTGTGTTACCTTAGGCAAGTCACTTCACTTCTCTGTGCCTAGTTCCCTCGTCAATCAATCAATGGTATTTATTGAGCACCTACTATGTGCAGAGCGCTGTACTAAAATGGGGATGAAATACTTGTCCCTCCTTCTCGGATTGAGAGCTCTGTGTGGGGCAGGGACTGTGGTCAAAATGGTTATATTGGATCTACCCCAGTGCTTAGCATGAAGTAAACACTAACAGTCAATCAACAGCAGATACAATTACTGTCATCAGACTTTCTGTGCTTTTATGTCCACATCCTCACCGATTATTCTCTTCCTCTCAAAGGCAACTGCTATCTTCTTTCCAACATGTCAGCACCAGCAAGGCAAAATGAAGAATGACAGTCCACGGGGGCCGCCTCACTAGTCATTCCAATGCAATTATGTCATTACTCTCCAGTATTTTCTGCATCTTAATAAGGTTGCAAACACCTAGCTCTTTTGTCTCCCTCATTTTACACTCCGTAACTGTTACACTCGTGAAAGCAGAGCCGACAACCAAGGGTCACATTTTAGGGGTGATGGCAGGGAATTTCTGGAGACTGAAAGTTTATTGAGAACTAGGAGGAGAACTAGATTACTTTGTTTCCTCCCACTCTGGCCTGTAAACTCGTTGTGGGTAGGGAACATATCTACTAATTCTGTTGGACTGTACTCTCCCAAATGCTTAGTATGGTGCTCTGCCCACCATACTCAATCAATACCATTGATGGATTGATGGATTCCTGTAGCTCGCAGAAAGCACCACCCCAATTTGAGATAAATTTTGAAAAATTGACGGCACTATAAATAGAGCTTTAGTTAGTGTTACAAATATGCACAGAGAACAAGAACTCCAGAGTTAATGCAGTCTGGTCCACAAACCGTATGTGCTGGTGAAACGGTCAACATTCCGTGAAACTAGTTTTTTGGCCTACTGAAAAGAGTCTGGGCCTGGGAGTCCGAGGACCTGGGTTCTAATCCTGCCTCTGCCCTGCCTGCTGTACGTGACCTCAGGCAAGTCACATGACTTCTCAGTGCCTCACCCGCCAAACGGGGATTAAATACCTCTTTCTCCCTACTTAGGCTCTGAGCCTCAGATGGGACAGGGACTGTGTCTGACCAGATCACTTTGTGTTTGACCCAGCTCTTACTACAGTGCTTGTCACATAATAAGCGCTTAACAAATGTCATTTTAACAGCTTTTTACAAAGGGGCTTCTCTCTAAGAGCAGGTCTATTTATTAAAAAACAATGTTACCAAAAATTGGGAATTTAAGAGGCTCTCCATTAATGTCATCTAAAATGAACCTTGGGATTATTTTATTAGCCTCTCCACGTTCCAGGCTAGATATTTTCTTGCCAGGCTTGGGGGACTGGTTGATGCTAAGCTTCTCTAAGCATTATTTTTTTTTGATTGTATAGTTTTGGGGGGAAAAATATTCTGAAAGGGATTAAATTCCACAATAAAACTTGATGCTGCTTGCCATTCAGGGGTCTGTTTCAGTAGGTTCCATCGGCCTCTCATGTGCCTTTCCTTTGGTTCTTCCTCTTCTCTTCCTCCTCCTCCTTCATCCTTTCTCCGCTCCTCTTCCCGGGTCCATCTCTCCTTCCTCCCCCATCTTGATTCTTCTCCCCTCTGGGTTCCAAGGGGGGCTGGAGAACGAACGCCTCTCTCCCCACCCTCCAGCCGGGCGTGACACGGGTTTCGTCGGCTTGGTCTGGCAGAGGCCCCGGAGGAGGGCCGGGCTCGATGCTGCAGACGCAGGGTTCTCTGGCAGCAGTGATGCAGGGATTGCATTAGCACTGCTGCAGTGTAGCAACTTATCCAGGGGTCCCTGGTGGCGTGGGGGCTCCCGAGGCTGCGGCTGTCTCTGTTTCTGCCGCATCCTTGCTCCCTCTGGTTTGGATGGAGCCCAGGCTGGGCAGCTCTAAGGGACTCAGGGAAGCTGCACCTTTGAGGGAGGAGGGAGCTTGGTGGCGTGGTGGCGTGGCACGAGCAAGGCGACTTTTGCTCCTCACCCCAGCTCCGGGTGGCGGGCACTCTTAGTTCAGCCCTGAGTGAGGCCTGCTGCGGGTAAAGAGCATGGAGGGCAAACAGAGCCCAGTGGGTACCCTACCGATCTTGCCCTCACTAATAGGTTAAATTGGTGGTATGAGAAGAAGCGTGGCCCTTTGGAAAGAGCCCAGGCCTGGGCATCAGAGGACCTAGGTTCTAATCCTGGCTCTGCCAATTGCTAGCTGTGTGACCTTGGGCAAGTCACTTCACTTCTCTGTGCCTCAATTTTCTCAAATGTAAAATGGGGATTAAACACCTGTTCTCCCTCCTGCTTAGACTGAGAACTCCGTGTGGGCCAGGGACTGTATCTGATCTAATTAACTTCATTCATTCATTCAATAGTATTTATTGAGTGCTTACTATGTGCAGAGCACTGTACTAAGCGCTTGGAATGAACAACTTGGCAACAGATAGAGACAGTCCCTGCCGTCTGACGGGCTTACAGTCTAATTGGGGGAGACAGACAGACAAGAACAATGGCAATAAATAGAGTCAAGGGGAAGAACATCTCGTAAAAACAATGGCAACTAAATAGAATCAAGGCGATGTACATTTCATTAACAAAATAAAACTTGCACCTATCCCAGCACTTAGACCAGTGTCTGACACATAGTAAGCATTTAACCAACACCATAAAAAAGGTAGGCAAGGGGGTGCTGCTGAATCTCAACTATCGAGTGCTTAAAAGATCCAGATCATTTGCATCAACCTGAATCTTCTGCCCATTAGCTTTGGGGACCTCCCCTGCCCCAACGCCGCTTATTTAATGGTATATGTTAAACGCTTACTATTTGTCCAACACTGTTCTTAAGTGCGGAGGTAGGTACAAGTTAATTAGGTTGGACACGGTCCCTATCCTGCATGCGGCTCACAGTCTAAGTAGGAGGGAGACCAGGTATTAAACTGCCATTTTACAGTTGAAGAACTGAGGCACAGAGAAGCTAAATGACTTACACAAAGCAAGCAATTGGCAGATTCAGTACGTCTCTCGAGACTCCGTCACGACCCATTCATTTCCCTTGCCTGGAACTCCTGTCCCCTTCTAATCGTCCAGACCGCATCGCTCCTAAAAACCCGCCCCGCTCAGGATTTAAACTGACATGCCCATAAATGCACTTATAAAAACATCTGTAATTTATTTTATTGTCTGTCTCTCCCTTTAGACTGTCAGCTCCTTGTGGGCAAGAAACATGTCTACCAACTTTGTTATACTGTACTCTCTTAAGCTCTTAGTAATGATAATAACTGTAGTATTTATTAAGCACTTGGTATGTGCCAAGCATTGTTCTAAGCACTGGAATAGATACAAGCTAATCAGGTTGGACAAAGTCCATGTTCCACATAGGGCACACAGTCTTAATCCCCTTTTTATGAAAGAAGAAACTGAGGCACAGAGCGTTAAGTGATTTGCCCAAGGGCATACAGCAGACATGTGGCAGAACCAGGATTAGAACCCACATCCTCTGAATTCTAGGTCTGTGCTTTTTCCACTAGACTGCACGGAGCTCTGCACACAGTAACCACTCAATAAATATGATCGGGTGATTACGAGGATACTAAGTACTGAGATGGTATTTGAGAGGCTGTGGTCTGTTTAGAAGAGAATTTTTGGGGTATTGTCGCTTGGGGAAGCTGGGATTTCAGGGGGTCTAAGCAGCGTGGTCTACTGGAAAGGGCACGAGCCTGGGAGTCAGAGGATCCAGGTTCTAATCCTACCTCTATTACCTGCCTGTGTCACCTTGGACAAATCCCCCCACTTCTGTTTCCGCGTTTGTAAAATAGGGATTCAATTCCAGTTCTCCCTCCCCCTTTCACCATGAGCCCCTTGTGGAACAGGGACTGTGTCCAACCAGTGCTTAGCACATAGTAAGTACTTAACAATTATTATTATTTGAAGATGAGCGAAGAGCAGACCGCATTAAGGTTAAACAAGTCCTGAATAGACTACAAGACCCTCGGCGACAGCAATAGATGAAATAAAAAACCAGTGGTCACAGAGGGTGACAGGATTCTAAGAAAGAAGGCAAGAAAGAAAATTTTATAAAGGCAACTTGGATGATTCTAGAAGTATCTAGATGATTCTAGAAGAATTTAGAAGGAAAACTCAAAGGGTGAAAATATACATCTTTCTCTTGGTGCTTAGAGATATTTTCAAATAGCAGGACTTGGCATCAGTCCAGATTTGGGAGAAGTTGGTGTGGAGATGGATCCTGCCAAATGTTATTATCTGAGAGATGGGAGGTGGGGAGATAGGTAATGGAGGTAATATCCAGGGGGAGCAGTGGGAAAGTTTGGCTCTCTTTAAATAAGTCGAGAAACTTGAGGAACTGAGGCACACAGAGAAGTTAAATGACTTTCCCAAAGTCACAAAGCAAACAATTGGCAGAGTTGGAATTAGAACCCAGGTCCCCTGACTCCCTGGCCCAGAGTCTTTCCACTACACCACGCTGCTTCTCTACGCCACCACGCTCCTTCTCCTTTTACGTATCTGGTTTCTTCAACCGCTGCAGCCCAGCTCATACTCTCACTCCTCCTGAGCTAATCTCCTTTGCTTTCAGCACGTCTCTCGAGACTCCCTTCCATCACGACTCATTCATTCCCGTTGCCCAAACCTCCCGTCCCCTTCAAATCCTCCATTCATTGATGAATATTGTCTAAGGGGCAGTTAGACATAACAAACTGAAAAAAAGGAAGGTGATCACAACCTCCTAAAGAGCTCATAAAAATAATAATAATGATGATATTTGCCAAGCGCTTACTATGTGCCAAGCACTGTTCTAAGCACTGGGGTAGATAAAAGCTAATCAGGTTGTCCCAGGTGGGCCTCACAGTCTTAATCCCCATTTTACAGATGAGGTAACTGAGGCCCAGAGAAGTTAAGTGACTTGCCCAAAGTCACAGCTGATAAATGGCAGAGCCAGAATTAGAACCCACAACCTCTGGCTCACAAGCCCGTGCTCTTTCCACTAAGCCGTGCTGCTTCTTGAGGAAAAGCCTTGGGTGAGGAGATGCTGGGGAGACCCCGAGTCAGAAAATATCTCCAAACCTGTGGTCTGGCCACTCCCTGCGACCTGAACCTAAGACCAGACAGACTCTCAGAATTTAAGGAGGCAGGCAGTGACCTGTATGAGTAGTGCAGTTTTTAGCAGCTCACTTTTGTAGTTCCCTGGGGAAGAAGGGGGGGCAGGGGTGGGCTAAGTGGTATCATTTAACATAATAATAATAATGTTGGTATTTGTTAAGTGCTTACTAAGTGCAGAGCACTGTTCTAAGAGCTGAGGTAGATACTGGGTAATCAGGTTGTCCCTTGTGAGGCTCACAGTCTTAATCCCCATTTTCCAGTGAGGTAACTGAGGCACCAAGAAGTTAAGTGACTTGCCCACAGTCACACAGCTGACAAGTGGCAGAGCCGGAATTCAAACCCATGACTTCGGACTCCCAAACCCGGGCTCTTTCCACTGAGCCACGCTGCTTCTCTAACATCAATCAATAGTATTCATTCGGCACTTAATATGTGCAGAACACTATACTAAGCGCTTGGGAAAATACAATCCGAGTTGGCAGACATGTTTCCCACCCATGACAAGCATACAGTATAGAGGGGGAGACAGATATTGATATAAATACTTTATACTATATAATTTAAAGATATGTACATAAGTGCTGAGAGATGGGCATGAAGGAGTTTTTAGCTGAAGGAAGAATGTTGGCTTTGAGTACTGGGCAATCAGTTTTAGTAGAATTAAACAAGACATTATTTTCTACTTATTAGATTGTGAGCCCCGCAAGGGACAGGGACCGTGTCTAATTCCTCCTGGGTATTTTTTCCCAGCGCTCAGTACAGCGTGAGCGTTTAATCAACACTACTGCTAAAAGAAGCTGGGTGTGTGTATGTGTGCATAAAAAGGAGCTAGGTAGATATGTGCATACCTCCAACCTATGCATTCGAAGATGACTCCTGCAAGTGAGATCCTATCTTTGAGAGTCGGCCCACGTGGTTATAGAAATATCTGCCCAATCATTCTGGAGTTCTACTGTTTTTATGTTCTTTCATCAGCTGTAAACTCCTTGAGGGCAGGGATAGTATATATATATGTAGTGCTCAGCACCTTGGAGGTGACTCCATCAATGCTCTTATTCTCTAGCTTAGAGAAAAAATAAATCCTGCCAGCTGTCTTAACTTCTCAGAGGTGTTGGAAATTCAGAGATGTAACAGATATAAATGTATAGTGCATCCTCTTGTTTATGGCTCTCTGGCCCAAAGGAGAGACAATGGAAAGAAAAAATTCAGCTCATTTAGCAGCCTTTGGAAATAGATGTGTCTCCAAAGCAGGTTGCTAAAACCAGGAACTTTAAAAGAAACCTTATGGCAAATACTAGGCGAGCTGTGTTTGAAGAATGGTTCTTTGTATATGTTAGGAGCATAAATATTTAGCACATTGGTCAGTGGTATTTTCCACTTGGGTTTTGGGTTTTGTACAGCTCCTGAAAACGTCAAGTATTCAGAATGATATTTCACTCACAGAGACTTAGCAGCCAGATCCGAACGACATTCACTCTATAAAATTTCAGCCGCTTCCCGGTTCAGAACACGGACATAGATGTTTTATGACAGCTCCCTGAGAGGAGGTACTCTTCTATTTCACGGACTGAAATCCCGCAGTGTACCGAAAAAGCGGGGAATGTGAAATTTGGGTATCTGCTTCCCGCTGTAAATCAAACATCTTAATGTGAGATGTGCCTATATTTATTTATTCATCCTAACGGCGAGTGACGGGGGGTGGGGTGGGGGAGGGTCACTTTAAAGTTAGCAGACGAGGTCGGCGGAACAAAGAATGCCCCGTCATGTTGGTATTCCTGACTGAACAACGGGGGAGTCTCCAAAACCATTACGACAAGCAACACAATTTTGCAAGTCCTCCGGATGACCAGACCTGTCTTATTTTCCTAGTGGAAGCCACTGTCTCTATCATTTACAGATGCCTGGGCAGGAACAAACATTGCTTCCCCCCCCCGCCTTTAAGATTTATGGATCTATGACCTGAATGAAAGAAACGGTGTTCCCAGAGCAGGATCTCATCGTCTTCAAATTCCACTAGCTTCCTAGGAGAGCAAACTGACTTGATCAGGGGGTGGGACGGGGAGAAAGGTTGACAAATGAGGCCTGAAGGGGCTATCGGAATGATGGAGTAGGGCGGTCAGATAGACTTGAAAACAACTCGGCTGGGCTCCCTCGGACCTTTCCGATGTACTAAAGCGTCCTTGGACAGATAAAGCCAAGCCCTGCCCGGGGTGCATTTTCACAGCTACACGCAAGCCACCTCGCCGGGGCTTTCATCAGCTGGGAGGACGATTGTCTAGGGGAGAGGATGCCGTATTTCGCAGATGAACTGTGGGGTAGCAAGCCGGAATACGAGCTCCGGACAAAAGGGCCGAGTCAACCCCCGCCCTCAAACCCCCGCCTGACCCCCGCTCCCCGGAGGATTTCGCTAGGCAGAAGCGCACCCCTGTGGACCACATCTCCGAAGGAGGGGGTGGCGGGGAGGGTCTCACCTCTTAAGGCCGGGGATGGTGGGGACCATGGGGAGGGGCCTGCATGTATGTGTGCATGTATGCGAGCATGTACGTGTGCATGTGTGCATGCATTCCCGGAGCCGCTGTGGCCGCACGGATGGGGTGAAGTTGGGGGTCCGGCCCTGGGCCTCGGGGGGGCTGCGACCCTCGGGGATCCCCCCGCTCCCCGACCGCCTCCTAGGCAACCGAAATAAGAAGCATCACGAAACGGGAGAGGAGAGGAGGTGGGCAGGAGCCGCCCACGCTTACCTTCGTCTTCTAGCTCGAATTTCTCCAGCATGCCGGCTTCGGCGGGGCCCGGACCTGCTGCCGCTGCCGCCACGGCCGCCGCCGCTACTGCCGCCTGCGGACCAGGACCAGGACCGGGACCGGGACCGGGACCAGGACGGCGACCACCACCGCGACCAGGACCAGGACCAGGAGGAGGGGGCAGGGAGAGGGAGAGGAGGGAGAGGGGAGGAGGACAGCGATCAGCATTCAGACATTGGGGCTGGAGGAAGTCACCGGGACCTGCCGCGGAGGAGGGGCGGGGCGGGACGGGACCGGAGGAGGGACCGGAGGAGGGACCGGGACCAGGGGCGGGGCGGAAATAATTAATAATAAGAAGAATAATGATGACATTTCTTAAGCGCTTCCTATGTGCCGATTACTGTTCTAAGCGTTGGGGGAGCCTACGAGATGATCAAGTTGTCCCACGCGGGACTCATGGTCTTAATGTGAAGCAGCGTGGCTCCGGGGAAACAGTCTTGGGAGCCGGAGGTCGTGGGTTCTAAACCTGGCTCCGCCACTTGTCAGCTGGGTGACTTTGGGGGGGGGGGGTGTCACTTCACTTCGCGGTGCCTCAGTTCCCTCACTTGGAAAAGGGGGGTTAAGACTGTGAGCCCCCCGTGGGACAACCTCATTACCTTGTATCCTCCCCAGATCTTAGAACGGTGCTTTGCACATAGTAAGCGCTTAACAAATACCATCATTATTATTAGAGAAGCAGCGTGGCTTAGTGGAAAGAGCAGGGATTTGGGAGTCAGAGGTTCTAATCCCGACTGCGCCTTTTGTCAACTGTGTGACCTTGGGCAAGTCACTTATCATCTCTATCCCTCAGTTATCGAAGCATCGTGGCTCAGTGGAAAGAGCCCGGGTTTGGGAGCCAGAGGTCATGGTTTCGAATCCCGACTCCGCCACTTGTCAACTGTATGACTTTGGGCAAGTCACTTCACTTCTCTGTGCCTCAGTTACCTTGTCTGTAAAATGGGGATGAAGACTGTGAGCCCCACGTGGGACAAAGTTATCACCTTCTATCTACCCAGCTCTTAGAACAGTGCTTGGCACGTAGTAAGCGCTTAACAAATACCAACATTATTATTATTATTGAAATGTGGACCAAGACTGTGAGTCCTACGTGGGACCACCTGATTACCTTGTAACTCCCCCAGGGCTGAGAACACTGCTTGGCACATAGTTAGTGCTTAACAAATACCAACATGATTATTATTAGAACAGGGCTTGGCACCTCATAAGCATTTAACAAATGCCATCACTAATATTAATAATGCCCATTTTACAGATGAGGGACCTGAGGCACAGAGGAGTGACTTGCCCAAAGTCACACAGCTGACAAGAGGCAGAGGTGGGATTTGAAGCCATGACCTCTGACACCCCCCCAGCCCGGGCTCTAGCCACTGAGCCACAGGGTGGAGGCAGAGGGGGGAGGGGTGTGGCTAGTGGTCGTGGGTAAAGGGCGGAGGGGGCTAGAGGGCCGTTTTGGGGAGGGATTTGAGGGTCGTCGCGGGGCAGGGGAGCTCGGCCCCCCGGGTGGCCTGGGCCTGGACTTGGAGCCGGACCCCCGCCGGGTCCCACTCACCAGACGGCTCCCGGACTCCGCCCCGGGGAGGAGCCGTCGGGAGCAAGGGGTTTGAGGAGGAGACGGACGGACGTCCGAAAAAAATTTTAAAAAAACCAAAAAGAAAAAGCGGTCATCGTCTCCTCCTCCATCCTCCGTGTGTCACCTCGGGGAAAGCCCCTGCAGACCCCAATCTGGCTCGGCGCTTCAGGCAGTAAGGGCCAGAACCAAATAATAATAATAATGTTGGTAATAAGCGCTTCCTATGTGCAGAGCACTGTTCTAAGCGCCGGGGTAGATACAAGGTCATCAGGTTGTCCCACATGAGGCTCAGTCTTCATCCTGCAGCCCCCAATCTGGCTCAGCGCTTCAGGCAATAAGGGCCAGAACCAAATAATAATAATAATAATGTTGGTATTAAGCGCTCCCTATGTGCAGAGCACTGTTCTAAACGCCGGGGTATTAATGTTGGTATTTATTAAGCGCTTACTATGTGCAGAGCACTGTTCTAAGCGCTGGGGTAGTTACAGGGTCATCAGTTTGTCCCACATGAGGCTCATCCTGCAGCCCCCAATCTGGCTCGGCGCTTCAGGCAGTAAGGGCCAGAACCAAATACTACTACTAATGATACTAATAATGTTGGTATTAAGCGCTTCCTATGTGCAGAACACTGTTCTAAGTGCCGGGGTAATAATGTTGGTATTTATTAAGCGCTTACTATGTGATGAGCACTGTTTTAAGCACTGGGGTGGACAGAGGGTCATCAGGTTGTCCCACATCAGACTCACAGTCTTCATCCCCATTTGACAGATGAGGGAACTGAGACACAGGGAAGTTAACGGACTTGCCCACAGTCACACAACTGTCAAGTGGCATAGCCGGGATTCGAACCCATGACCTCTGCCTCCCAAGCCCGGGCTCTTTCCACTGAGCCACGCTGCTTCTCTAGTAAAAAAGCAGCTCATTGCCCCCTCTCCCCTTCCCTGCCTCTCAGATCCCTTTGCCATGAGCCCCTCAAGCCCCTGCTTTCTAGTCCTTTTTTCCCCGCCCCCCCTTTCCGCGCGATAAGTGGAACATTCCGTTTTGCTGCAGTCCCCCCCACCCAGTCGTTGGTATCTACGGATGGGGGGGGGGGAGGGAGATCAGAAGAGGAGGGACCACGGAGTCCCCCCCTTCTCCGCCCCCCTTTCAGTCGGGGAGGGGGTGGAGGAAAGGCCGAGGGGCCAGTGCTGACTCTGCCAGGGCCGCGTCTCCTCGCAGGCCTCTTCCTTTCGCCCCAAACCTCCCGTCCTTCCGCCATCCCTCCTCCGTCCAAGCGGGCCGAAGCTTAGGGCCGCCGTGGGAGGAAGAGCCCCTTTCCCTTCCCCCTCTGGCGGGCGGTTGGTACAGTCCGGTAGGTTCACCTGCCCTGGGGGCCGGCGGCACCACCGTGGGGCGCGGGGGGGGGGGGGGAGGGGAGAGGACTGACCGCGGTTGGAAGAGAAGGGGGTGGCGGCGGAGGGAGCGCGTTATCGCTGCGAGCGGGGAGGACGATCGACTCCCCTCAGGAGTGGGGAGGGGTTCAGTACGTTGCTGGGAACGGTTGTCTCCTCCCCCCCACCCCATTTCCCTGGCTCCCAGCTGCTCCCCACGCCCCCTCCCCGCCAACTCCAGGGCCTAGTTGCTTCCCGATGCCCTGCATGCCTCCCCGCCCAACCTCCATTTTCTAAGGCCGCAGTTTTCTAGTCTGTTGTCACAATTTAGGGGTGGGTGGGGGACCAAGTCTCCGAGCCTCCACCCTCAATAAGACCCGGGACCTCAAGGCGCCGAGGTGCCCTTAAGCCGCCGTGCCCCTGGCTCTCAGAAGCCCGAAGGGACCGGGGCCCTGCCTGCCAACTTGCCCTTTCTTCTCCACACCCGGGGCTGCAGTTCCAGCGGGAGAGGGATCGATCAATCGTTTCTATCGAGCGCTTATTGGGTGCGGAGCACTGTACTAAGCGCTTGGGAGAGCACGGTGTAACACAGTCGGTAGACACGTTCCCGGCCCACTGCGAGTTTACAGTCTGGGGCGGATAACGGGACCTGCATTTGGGGTGGAGGAGGGCACCCGGAAAGTAGTCAAGGGCCCCTGGGGCTCTGGACCTTTTTTTAAAGCCACTTTTGTGGGGTGGCATTCCTGGCCCCCCACATCGACTCTACACAAGCGCCCTTGCTGCTTCTCCCAAAGTCCACCGAACTTCTCCCATCATTCACATCAGCAACCACGGGGCCTTGCTGGAAGGAGGACAAGAAGAAACTCCAATTTTGTTCAATAGGTTGGGAAGTTTGGGTACTGTCTCCCTCTCCTTCGTTGGGACGGGGTGGAGTAAGGGCTGGCCGGAGAGTTTGGATAACGTCACAGAGACTTTTGACCTGATTGAAGCAGCAGATCATTTCTCATCATGCCTCACTTTCCCCTGCTAAGCAGAGGAGGAAGGGCGGTTCACACTGCTTTCTAATCATCAGGCATAATAGTGCTGGCTCCAAACAATAGGTAATTAAAACACTGCACACACTTCCCACTTAAAGAAAAAAAAATTGGCTGGGGACAAAACCACTGATTTCGGGAGCCCAGAAGTGTTATTACACTGGCCTAGCGTAGATAATTGTAAAGTGACATCCAAGATCTTATTCTTAAATAGACAACAGTGTGGTTTAGGAACCAGTGCAAAGGAGGGAGTCTATGAGCTCAATTTTTGCCTGAATCGCTCATCAGCATGTGTTGCTTTGCCACTGCCATTCAGACAACCTACACTTCTGGGACAACAATTCTTTATAACATGTTGGTTAAACATGTTAGCAGGAACACATTCTGCACAGAACAGAAGATTTGCTTCTATTAAAAATGATAATAACAGTAGAATTTCCATGATTACTGTGTGCCAAGCTTTGGGGTAGATAGAATATCATCAGGTCAGACACAGTTCCTGCCCCACATGGGGCTCCCAGCCTAAGGAGGAGGGAGAGGAGGTACTGAATCCCCATTTTATACAGATGAGGATACTGAGGCCCAGGAAAGTTGAGTGATTTGCCCAAGGCTACACAGCAGGCAAGTGGCAAGGATCAGAACTCCATTGCATCACAATTCTCAGTAGGGCCTTAAAAACAGTAGTTTGGTGTTGTGGCACTGGATTGGTCCTGCTGCTTCTTTTGGTTGGCCTGGCACTTGCCTTGATTGACAGCTGCTCTCAGAGGGCACTGGGCATCCCTAGATGCCTCTCATCCAGTCACCAGCATTCCTGTTAGGGACTGACTGCCAGTTTAACGTGGTGGGGTGAAGGGAATTGAACAATTCACCCGTGGTCTCTAAAACTTTGGTCGCCTCTTCTCAACAGGCCGCTATCCTGGAGCACCTTGTTTTCGAGTGGCACCTTGTTCCTGCAGCCCCTCAGGTCCCAGAAACTTGTTTCTGAAGACGTGCCAGGTAAATGGGTATGTATGTCTGTTTGAGAGAGCGAGAGAGGGGTGTGTGTGTGAATTAAACTGGATAAATGTTATCCTTTTTTCTAAAATCTTAACTAGAAGAACTGCTCACCCAGAATAGGTGCCCTGCGTTACCACAGGGGTACTGGAGAATGTGTTGGTGTAAGAAGTGTTTCCATGAATCCAGGAGACCCAAGAACCCTGTCAAGAGGAGTTCCTCATGACTGTCCCAGCATTTAGTGATAACCAAGCTCCAAATCAGGGTTCCCTTTCCTACAAGGCCTTATGGGTCTCACAGGCTTCTCACATGAGTCCCTTAGAGAAGCAGACTGGCTTAGTGAAAAGAGACTGGGCTTGGGAGTCAGAGGTCGTGGGTTCTAATGCCGACTCTGCCACTTGTCAGCTGTACGACTTTGGGGAAGTCACTTCACTTCTCTGTGCCTCAGTTACCTCCTCTGTAAAATGGGGATTAAGACCATGAGCCCCATGCGGGAAACCTTGATAAACTTGATCTTTCTCAGTGCTTAGCACATAGTAAGCGCTTAACAAATACCATCATCATTATTATTATTATTATTGCTAATAATTGTGTCAGAAGAAGCTTGACCTAGTAGCGTGGCTCAGTGGAAAAGAGCCTGGGCTTCGGAGTCAGAGGTCATGAGTTCGACTCCCAGCTCTGCCACTTGTCAGCTGTGTGACTGTGGGCAAGTCACTTCACTTCTCTGTGCCTCAGTTCCCTCATCTGTAAAATGGGGATTAACTGTGAGCCTCACGTGGGATAACCTGATTACCCTGTATCTCCCCCAGCGCTTAGAACAGTGCTCGGCACATAGTAAGCGCTTAACAAATACCAACATTATTATTATTAGTAAGAGCATGGGCCTGGGAGTCAGAAGAACTGGGTTCTAATCCTGGGTCCGCCACTTGTCTGCTATATGGCCTTGGACAAGTCACTTCACTTTTCTGGGCCTCAGTTATCTGTCAACGGGAGATTAAGACTGTGAGCCCCATGTGAAACATCAATTTTGTGTCCACCCTGATTAGCTTGTATCTATCCCAGCCCAGCACCTGGCACCACAGTAAGCACTTAACAAATACTATTAAAAACTGATAATAATTGTGGTATTTAAGTGTTTACTATGTGCCAAGCATTGTACTAAGCATTGGAATAGGTATAAGATCATCAGGTTCCACATGGAGCTCAGTCTAAGCAAGAGGGAGAACAGGTACTGAATCCCCATTTTGCAGATGAGGGAACTGAGGCACAGAGAAGTGAAGTGATTGCCCTAGCTCACAAAGCAGAACTCAGGTCCTCTGACTTAATCATTCAATGGTATTTATTGAGTGATTACTATGTGCATACCACTCTACTAAGCGCTTGGGAGAGTTCAGTATAATAGAATTAGCAGACATGTTCCCTGCCATAAGGAGTTTACAGTCTAGAGGGGAGTGGTAAAACACGTTCCCTGCCCACAAGGAGTTTTCAATCTAAAGGATTAGAAGTAGCAGACATGATCCTTGCCCTCATTGAGTTTACAATCTAGCCAGGGAGACAGACCCTAAAATAATCTCAAAGCATCTTAATTTAGCAAAAGCTTTTGAAATTGCACCTGGATATGGAATACTGGAAAATGAAAAGAGGCTACAGAGCAACTGAGTTATTAGTCTGGGCAAAATAACATCTAAAAAATAGTTTCACAGATTTTAACTTTAAAACGAGTTAAGGTTGTAACCCCTGCCCCCCTTCATCCTAATCATACCTCAGGGAAACAGACAATATGGACCTCTGATGTTCCTGAAATGGGAAATAGGGTGTTTTGAAGAGGAGAGGTCTCCCTTCCCATTTCAATCAATAGTAGTTACCATCTGCAGAGACTATACTGTGTGGAGAAGCTGCAGAGAAGCTAGTGGAAAGAGCATAGGGACCGTGGATTCAGAGGATCTGGGTTCTAATTTGAGTTCGACCACTTACCTGCTGTGTGACCTTGGGTAAGTCACCTCTCTGTGCCTCCATTACCTTATCTGTAAAATGGGGGTTCAATACTGTCTCTCTCCTACTTAGACTGTGAGCCCCATGTGGAGCCTGATGATCTCATATCTACCCCAGCACTTAGTACACTGCTTGACAAGAAGTAAGTGCTTAACAAACACAGTTGTTATGATTACTGAGGATGTGGGACAATACAACAGAGTTAGAAAATTCAGTCCCTGCCATCAGGGAGCTTACAAGTCTAGTGGTGGAGACAGAGCAAAAATAAATTACAGACAGAAAGAAGAAGGAAATGGAAAGATGGATATGTGGGTAACTGCTTAAATAGTACAGATTGTCACTATTACAGTAAAAAAAAAACACTTGGTGTTTTTTCCCCACATTAACCCTCTTGAAGAGTGGGTAACTGAATTGATTTGTGCTCTTCGATGCTGTGGTTTCTGTGTGCTAGACTGGGAGAGAGGCTTTTTAAAACCCGAAGGGATTTTCAAGTCACCTCATGTTGAAATAATTAAGAGGACTGATTTTATTACAAGTATTGCGGAGCTAGGAGACTTTATTAAATGTTTGTAAAGCACTGGATCCTCAAAAGGAAATGCTGCAAGTGCCATAATGTACTCTTGAAGTTGGGAGTTTTTTTTTTTAATTTTCCTTTTTTAGCAGCTGAAACAAAATGAGAACAATCTCTCTCTTTTTATAAAGAGGACAAATTTGAGACTGCCCATTAAACTTTAGAAAGTCAATTCCCAAATATGTTGGCCATTCCATTTTATCATGAAAAGAAGCAAAGGGCCTTCTTAGATGGATTCAGACTTCCTCAGTTCAGTTCCTTCTGAATTTGCATTGATCAGTCTAGCATATCCATCCAGAGGCAGAATTACATGGAATTTTTCCTCTTAGGATCTCTGTTCTTCTTTTCGAGCTGGCAGCTCTCCTGCTATTCGTTTTGTCCGTTCCGGGGCTTCCGGAAAAGTCCAGTGGGCTTAATAATGAAGATGGGCCCCTCTGAACCTTCAGGCAATCGACAGTGTTTATGGAATGCCTGATGTGTGCAGGGTGCACTGTATGCTGAGTGTTTGGCAGAGTATAATAGTTGTCATGTAAACGATCCCTGACCTTGAGGAACTTCAAATCAACAGAGATAGATGCTTAGAACAGTGCTTAGCACATATTAAGTGTGTAACAAATACCGTAATTACATGATAAATTACAGATAAAATCATTTTTTACTGTGCCTAAAGTAAGAGACTTGTCTGGGGTTGCAAACATGCAGATTTGGGCCAGAAAAACTATTATTATTATTTTTTTTAAAGGCATGTAAAGCTGATAAGTCCTCTAGACTGTAAGCTCATTTGGGGCAGGGAACTTGTCCACTAATTCTGTTATACTGTACTATCCCAAGCGCATAGTACAGTGCTCTGCACTTTGTAAGTGTTCAGTAAGTACCACTGATTGATAATTGACGGACTAAAGTACTGCTGGAAGCTTTTTCACCCACTTAGCTATGAGATTTTAGCTGGGGGGAGAATTAATAACTAACCAAAACATAATGCTGTCTTATTCCCTAAACTATTGTATAAACAACCATCTGACAAAGGAATCTTATTCTTGAGGTAGAACTGTCACTTTCCCAATAATCTGAGTGTTTGTGTACCACATTTGAGTTTTTGATCTTATTCAAGAAGACCTACGAAAGCACTAGTTCCTAGTGATCATCACGGTGACGACCTGGTTATAAAAGTCCTATAATCCACGAGCATTTACTGGTGCTTATTTCGGAACCATTTATAGAACAACTGTTGTCTCAGCCCAGGCTTTGTCTGACAGACTTCAGTTCAAAATAATTTTTTTTATAGGTGGTGACCATGAAAAATAATGGCACCAAGTTAATCCCCATCATAAGGAAAGGTCTTATGGCAACAAACTCTTGTGGGGGACAAAGAGGGAGCAAGTAAATGGAGCCTGACAGGATAAAGCAAGTGACAAACGTGAATAAAGAAAAACTCAAGAGTTTCTGGAAGGGGGACTGTTAACTCTGCTTTCTTTAATCGCTCTAATTTTTTATGGACTTCCAATACTTAATTTTGTACTGCTTCCTTAAACTTACCCTCCTGGAACACTGGCAATTTTTCAAGATGCCTTACGCTTCAAACTGAGAAGCTGTAAATCAAAGAGCCTGGTCTCGTTCCTTGCCCCACTCTTTCCCACCTACCAAGCTTTTAAAGCTTCAGAGCAAAATCATTACTATGGCAATAAGTGGGCCTCTCTTGATGGAACTGGTCAAGTGAACGGCAGCAGAGGACTCTGGGAGAGATACCGACCCAGCCGGTGTGGTTACGAACCATAAAGAGGATGCATTTAGGAACGGTCGGGGTGAAAATTATTACTTCTTCACTGCGGGCAAGCGATCTACAGTCAACTCAATTACCTGCGTTAACGGGGAGCCTGGGAGAGGGTCGACTTAAACAATGCCCGGCCCAGAGTAGATGTCCAAATGCGATTAACTGATCCACAGAGTCAGATAATCCAAAAGCCTCGCTGTAGTCAACGATCTCAACTTCCTCCCCACTCCAGCTGTTCTGAAGAGCAGTTTAGAGGCCACACTTAACAGCTTTTCACAGTCCTATCTTGTGTTCTGGTAGAAATGCTGACATAGTGAGAAATGTCTCATTAGCAGTTCGGGGGTGGGGGTGGGGTGGTGGTAGGAGAAATCCCAGAAAATGGAGGAAAAAGTATCATCTAGTGCCCTTGACAGAGATGCCGCAGTATGACGCTGAGAAGAACTGCAGCCTGGGCTGACTGGACCCAACATTCAGAGCAGTGTGGCTTAATGGAAAGAGCCCAGACCTGCGTTCCAGACATTTATATTAATGTCTGTCTCCCCCTCTAGGCTGTAAGGTCATGGTGGGCTGGGAATGTGTCTACCAACTATATTGTGTTGTACTCTCCTAAGTTCTTAGTACAGTGTACTTAGTACACAGGAAGCGCTCAGTAAATACCACTGGTGATACTGATGATGACCTAGATTCTGGTCCACTTGAACCCCCCCGCCCCCCCAAGTGAGCTTTCACAGTAGCTACTGCAATCAGTGTTTCACCTGAAGATTATGATTTCAGGCCAACCCAACTAAAAGGAAAGAAACGGATCAGAATTTCCCATTCTGCTTCCTGCTGGGAAGAGGTACAGGCCAGCTTGAAATGTGGATCCTTGAGGGTTTTTTTGTTTATATTTTACCTTGAGTCACATGAGGCCCTGCAGAATACATTTTCATTCTGAGGGATGGAAGGTTGATTTCCTGTTAAGAAAATTCAGAAAGCCTTCAAGGGGGTGGGGGAAGGGGAAAGGAGGTTGGAACATAAAGCTCCGCTGCTTTTAAAGATCAGAATGCCAGCTTTCCTTGGCTAGTGGTCAGGAATTGGCATTAGCATTAGTGACCGAATTGTCACTACCAACTATTCCTTCTCCCTCCCGAAATCACTGAACGTTTGGTTGGTAAACCCCGTAAAGAGGGTAGACTGACGAACTTCAGAGTAACTGTATCCATGGGTGGACTGCCTGGGTTATTACTCTGCTATTCTACTCTCCTCTTTCCCCTAATCCTTAATCTAACCGCGGGTCTCCACGACTGCTCCTTGTATTGTTCTATCCCAAGTAAAGTGCTATGTATATAGTAAGTGCTCAATAAATACCAACGACTGATTGCAGCTACCCAAAAGAGGCCTTCAAAAATACCGTGGTTAAATGGGTTTAGAGAGAGCCCTTCATTTTTTTCTTTTTTTCCTGGCATTTACAGTACTTCGGCCATGGCAGCGATGAAGCGCAAGCGTGTCGTGTTGACGATCCAGGAGAAGCTGGAAATCATTGAGAAGCTGGAAAAGGGTGGCAACACGAGGCAGCTGTCCATAATGTACGGGATCGGCGAACAGACCGTCCGCGACTTAAAGAAACGGAAGGCCCAGCTGCTCTCATATGCCAACAGCTCCGGCTCGGCCACCCTGTTGGCCAGGCGCAAATCCATGAAGCAGTCAACCTACAAGGAGCTGGACCGAGCCATGTTGGAGTGGTTCAACCAGCAGCGTGCCGAAGGGACTCCCGTGTCGGGAATCATCTGCGCCAAGCAGGCGAAGGCCTTCTTCAACGCCCTGGGCATGGAGGGCGACTTCAACGCCTCGACGGGTTGGCTCACCCGGTTTAAGCAGCGGCACGGCATCCGGGAGCTGAACTACCAGGGCGAGAAGTCCAACGGGGACCGGTCGGCCGCGGCCGACTTCCGGGAAGATTTCGAGGAGTTTACTGAGAGCGAGAACCTGCAGCCCGAGCAGATCTACAACGCGGACGAGACTGGGCTGTACTGGAAGTCATTGCCGGCCAGGACTCTGGCCTTTGAGAATGAGCGGCCCGTCGCAGCCCACAAACTGAGCAGGGAGAGGCTGACCGTCCTGTGCTGCGTCAACGCCACGGGCTCCCACAAGCTGAAGCTGTGCCTGGTGGGCAAGGCCGAGCACCTCCGCCTGCTCCGAGAGGCCAACCCGCTCGACGGGTCCGTGGACTGCTTCAGCCACAAGGAAGCGTGGATGGACTGCTCCATCTTCAAAGAGTGGTTCGACAAGAAGTTCGTCCCACAGGTTCGGGAGCACCTACGTTCCAAAGGGCTGCCCGAGCGGGCCGTCCTGCTGCTCGACTACGCCCCGTCCAAGCCCAACGAGGGGCTCCTCAAGTCCGAGGACGGCAACATCTTCGTCAAGTACCTGCCGCCCAACGTGGCGGCCCTCATTCAGCCCATGGACCAGGGGGTGATCGCGTGCATGAAGAGACATTACCGGACGGGGTTGTTACGAAAACACGTGCAGGAGGGACGCGACATCAAGTCGTTCTGGAATAACCTGACAGCCCAGGACGCCATCACGGAAGCCACCAGGGCCTGGAACCTCGTGAAGCCCGTGACCATCATCAGGTCGTGGCGCAAGATCATCCCCGACCCGGACGACGAAGGGATCTCCACTGCCGTCACTGGTCTGGGGGCTGCGGGCGGGCCGCCATCCAGGGGTCCCAGAAAGGCCGGCCCCGAGACCCAGGAGGAGAGGAGAGGGTCCGGGTACCGCTCGGTTGGCAGTCAGCTGCTCCGGGCCAAGGAGATCGCGTCCCGCACCCAGGAAATCAAGGTGGAGCTGAACGAGAGTGATGGGGAGGAGCGGGAGCTCGGCCCCGAGGGGCATGTCAGCCACAGTGCCGCGCTGAACTACGTGGAGATCCTGCTGGACTATTTGGAGCAGCAGGACGATGCTCTGATGACTGATAAACTCGTCCTCCACCGGCTGCGCACCAACATCAGGAAGAAGGAGAGCCAGTCCATGGAGAGGGCGGCTATGACGGATTTCTTGGCCAGCGAGTAGAGGCGCGGCCCGGACCATCCGACTCGAGACGCGCGTCGATATTTATGACCTCCTCCCCTATGTGCTTTAATGGAAAGTAAACCTACTACATGTGTCCCGGTAGCCCAGTTTCCTCGGCGCGGGGTAATCCGTTCAAACCGGCTCGGTTGGCCGCGGTATAGTTTTTGGTAGGCCTTCCTCTGAGTCCTTTTTGCTTTATCTGAGCTAGGTGGTCTGACCGGACGTCTCGATCGGGGAGCCTGGGTGGAGGAATCGAGGACGCGCTCCGATCCAGAGGGGTTACTGCGCTAGGTGGGATTGCTGATGTTTTGGAAGGCGGGATCCTTCTAGTCAGAATGGCCTTGGAGAAATTGTGGGGAAACAGCCACCCTTCCAAAGACCAGCTGACATGCAACACCTAATATTCTCTGGTTAGGGCCGGGTGGGGGAAATAGGGAAAAAAAAAAAAGACAGGGGAGGCTGGCCAGGCCCAGATCCAACAGAAGAAATGAACCAATGATGTTAATGCCGTTATGTGGGTGTGGATATGTGAGAGTGAGTGACGCATGAAAGGAGGAAGTCATCCCTCCGTCATTCTCCACATTCGCTGGGCCCTTGGGAGAGTTCCATTTCCCCTTACGATCACTGCACCTCAAAGAGATGTAGAGAATCTGGAGAGGATGCTGAAAAGGGGACGGAAGGGAATGGGAGAAAGTAGGTCTATAAGGAGGAAGAGTGGCCGGGTTGGGATCGTCGAGCCCGCAGGGTTGAGTCCCTCAAGGACAGGAAGGGTTGGTTTGAGAAAGACGGTTGACTGGTTTTCCAAATCCACTGAGTTCCAGATGAGAGGGAGGGGCTGCAGTTCATGGGGAGAGAGCTCAGTTGGACGTGAGGAACAGCTTATTGACTAAGAGGAACCAACAGGCCCCTAGGAGAGGCCGTGGGAGTTTATGATGACTGATGAGCCTTGATTCCAAGACGTTGAGGCCAATGACTTGTGCAGAGGAACTGATTCTAGTGTTAGGGGTTTGCACGGAGGAACTGATTCTAGTGCTACAGATTTGTGTGGTGCCACTAATGCTCTCTTGCTCCTGCTCCTCCTGCTCCAGGGCATGGGGAGCAGTGAGAGATTAAGCAGAGGAAAAACTTCCATCTGTTGTGGGTGGTTTAGTCTCTCACTTGTCTTGAGGCAGAGGGCTGGACTGGCTGTCCTCTTGAAGTCCCTTTCCAGCTCTTGATTCTCTCCATCCTTCTCATGCTCCTAACTTTACTTCTACTCCACCACATTGCCCAGATTTTTGTACCCACAGAGCTCAGCCTTTATCCTGTCCACATCTTCCCTCTCCCAGCCTGGATATCAGGGTGGCCAGCTGCACAAGTGCCCCCAGGGACCCTCTGGCTTAACTGTACCATCTTTAGAGACAGAGGATAACTTCTGTTGACCATTTGTGTCTCAAGTATTGGTGATTTTTGACAATGCCAATTATTAACAATTAATGTCTTAGCCCAAAGGAGCACCCCAACATTGGTGCATATACTAAATAACCAGCACGACCCTAAATTTAGCTGTGTGTGTGCCCAGCACAAGTAACAATATATGCTGAGCAGCTAATGCTGGGCTTGTTTAGTTTTCTACCTGTACCTCCATAAGAGAGAGTGAGTGAGAGAAAGACAGACACTGAACTAGAGCAGGTGTTGTGAAAACACAAGGTCATTGTATTGTGTATGTGTCTTTCTGTCTGTCTTGGGAGCAAGAGATAGCACCTCCTCACCCACCAAAGGGAATCCCTTTTTCAGATCCTTCCCTCCACACGGAGGGTGGGAGGGACTGAGGATCTTTTTAATCTTCTCCTTGGAGCCCACTGAGGAAAGTTGGTGTTTGAATTTTTATTCTGTAGGAAAGTGATTCTGAAAGAAAGAAGTTTCCTCTCTTCCCCTTGGCAGCGTTTAGATCCTTGAGTAATGACAATTAACTTAGGAAGGGGAGATAATGAAGAGTCCTAAATAGCAGTGGGGCAGACTGGATGATTCTGATGGGACGGGTCTCCGAAAGCCCGAAGCCCTGCAAATGTCCCTCAGCTGCTGAAAGCCACAAACGAGCACCAGTGAGATGGAGTAGGTTATAATTATAGTGTCTGTTAAGTGCTCACTATATACCAGGCACTGTACTAAGCACTGGGGAAGATACAAGCTAATTGGGCTGTTCCTATCCCACATAGGGCTCACAGTCTTAATCCCCATTTTACAGATGAGGAAGTGGAGGTAAAGAGGAAGTGAAGTGACTTGCCCAAGGTCTCAAAGCACACAATAGGCAAAGCTTGGATTAGAACCCAGGTCCTTCTAACGCCCAGGCCTGGGCTCATTCCACTAGGCCATACTGCCTCCTGCTCTTCTCCTTTTTTCCTGTCTGTCTTATCATGGTGTACTGAACTTTCCCAAGCACTCAGTACAGTGTTCTGCACACAATATGTGCTCAATAAATACAAATTAATGAATGAATCTACTATCTTCACCTGACCTTGGAGGGGCATGATGGGAGTGGTAGGGGATGGGCTTCTGAGAGAGATTGTGGCTTAAAGCCACTGTGGCCATCCAGGCACTGAAGATTGCCCCAAATATAGTATCCCAATCCTCAACAAATACACAATAATAATTATGGTGTGTGTTATGTGCTTACTATGTGTCTAAGCACTAGGGTAGATACAAGTTAATTAGGTTGGACACTGTCCCCGTCACATGGGGGGTCACAGTCCAAGTTTTACAGATGAGGAAGAAGGCCCAGAGAAGCAAAGTGACTTGCCCAAGATCACACAGCAGGCAAGTGGCAGAGCCAGGATTAGAACCCAGGTCCTTTGACTCCCGGGTCTGTGCTCTTTCCACTTAGGCCATGCTGCTCTAATATTTCGATTTGGAACTTGTGGTAAGAGCCTGACCCAAAGTACTTTATCCATGTGGCTTTTCTGCTTTTGATGTCAGGAATCAACTCCCGACTATTAGTATTTTAGTCGCCAGGTCTTATAACATGTTTTCTGTTGACCGCTGCTGTTAATCGACTGAGCATTCTGCATTCTATATTTTAAATAGTCTAACATGCTAGCATTAAATGCTGTATGACTACTTTTTCCCGGGTCCTTTGTTTAAAAAACCCAAAAAACCCAAAACCACAAAATAAAAGATGTCTATTTCACAAAACTATTTCCATGAACCAAGTGTGTAAATAAAAAGGGAACTGATCTTTTTCAGTGCTTTTGAGGGTTTTGAAAAAGTTGCTGCTCGGGGAAGAACAACCTGAATAGCCAGCTTAAAGGCAATTGATACTGGATAAGGAGCTTTCTTCATTTTATTCAAGGTAGTACACCAGCTGCTAGAGATTGCCCAGATTTTCAGCTGCTCTCAGAACCGTGGTAGGATCTGGCCTTAGTTCAGACAGAAGCGTCATCGAAAAGAGCTGATAAATCGCATTAGAACTTCTCCTGAACAGCGCCTTAGAGCAAACAATTATAGAAAGCTTCTCTGTTTCCCCAGATAAACACACCTCAGCATTCGCCAGCGTTGAAACGGGCAGCTTTCCTTCCCCGAACAAGATTCAAAACACCACCACTTTTACGGCTCCGCATGGTTTGGCAACAAATGAAAAGACTGTCGCTGTCACGGAGCTCTGCCTGAACGTTCAACTTGAGCATTTTCAGAGAAGTCAGAGGGACCATTCATTAACAGGTGTACGGTCCCTTTCACACAACTGTCAAAGGAGGTTTGTCCTAAACCTTTCCACCGTTCCCACAGCTAATTTCATCAGGAGACGGGAATCCAGACCCACCGACAGTGGAGCTCAGGTTCAAGCTGCAGGGGTAAAAGTGGCCCTAACGTTGGCAATAAAATTTTAATGCTTTATTGAAGTACATCGGGGCGGGGAAAGAGACCCTGATTCTTACAACCGAATGACTTGAAGAATCTCTAAGAAGGAATTCCTATCTAAATGCAAATTGAGGCAATCCCATCTTGGATGCCTGAGTTGTTACAAGTGGTCAGTTTTTCCCCAGGTTTAAATTTCTCTCAGGTGCTCCACACATTTTTGCACAACTGGGCTGTTGTCTACAGAATGCAACAATGTAGCATTCTTTCCGGTTCATTTAAATGGGATTCGTTTAAATTGCAGTTGGAATTTTGACTTTCAATATCTCTGACCTCAACAGTGACAGGGCCTCGGGGCCTGAGACTGAATCTTATTCATAGTTGTCGTATTTTTAAGCGCTTACTGTGTGCCAAGCACTGTTCTAAGTACTGGGAGAGTGGGTGATCTGGCATATTTGGAGGAGGAGGGAGCTCCAGGCCATTCGGAGGACATGGGAAAGGGATCGACAGCGAGACAGACGAGCTCGGGGCACCGTGAGCAAACTGGTGCTGAAGGAGCAAAGTGTTCAGGCTAGGCTTAGTGCTTAAAACAGTGCATCACTCATAGTGGGTACTCAATAAATACTGATGATTTGACTACTACTATACTGGAATGGATCGAAGCAGATTATCAGGTTGGACACAGTCATTGTCCCTGTCCTACAAGGGGCTCACAGTCTTAATCCCATTTTACAGATGAGGCCACTGAGGCCCAGTGAAGTGACTTCCCCAAGGTCACGTGGCAGAGCACGTGAAGCAGCAGAGAAGCAGCGTGGCTCAGTGGAAAGAGCACGGGCTTTGGAGTCAGGGCTCATGAGTTCGAATCCCAGCTCTGCCACTTGTCAGCTGTGTGACTGTGGGCAAGTCACTTAACTTTTCTGTGCCTCAGTTCCCTCATCTGTAAAATGGGGATTAAGACTGTGAGCCCCACGTGGGACAACCTGATTCCCCTATGTCTACCCCAGCGCTTAGAACAGTGCTCGGCACATAGTAAGTGCTTAACAAATACCAACATTATTATTATTATTATTATTATTATTATTATTAGAGCCCGGACTAGAACCCACGTCCTCTAACTCCCAGGCCCGTGCTCTTTACACCTGGCCACACTGCTTCCCAGTTCATCCTATTCTGCGTTCTTCACTGGTGTTTAGTACAGTGCTTTGCACACAGTAATAAATACCACCAAATGAAGGGACTAAATTAGGAAGGTGGCTCTCCATGCAGAATCACCAACTTCTTCTTTCCCCTCCCTTGAAATAAAAATTCACCCTCCACTAAGGTGAAGTCAGGACATTGTTGGCTTAAGCAGACACGATCTCCTTCCTCCTGCCAACTCCAAAATTTGCTGCTAGGGGAAGAACCACCTGAATAGCCCGCTTAAAGGCAATTGATACTGGATAAGCAGTTTTCTCCATTTTATTCGAAGTAGTCTGTCAGTCAGCCGTGGGGCCGAGAAGGGGGATGAACAAAGGGAACAAGTCAGGGTGATGGAGAAGAGGAAAGGAGGGCTTAGTCAGGGAAGGCCTCTTGGAGGAGATTGCCTAAAACAGCCAATATCACCACTTCTCTACCTGAACTACTTTTCTTCCCCCACAAGCAGCAAGGGGACTGTAAACCATGAAATGCTCCATACATGTCTTCTACAGAAATAGATTATTTTATTTTTTGTGTGGTCTTTGTTAAGCACTTACTCTGCATCAAGCACTAAGTGCCGGAGTATGTAGAAGTTAATCATATTGTTAGCCTTTCCTGTGGATGAATATATTGAAATGAGGCAGCTTTTCTGACAGGTGAGAGGCAGTCCCCAACATATACAGTTATCAGTACAATCAATTAATTTTCGGGGGAGGTATTTGTTAAGCGCTTACTATTTCCCAGGCACTCTACCAAGTGCTAATCAGATTGGACACAGTCCCTGTCCCATATAGGTCTCAAAGTCTTAATCCTAATTTTATAGATGAGGTAACTGAGGTACAAAGAAGTGAAGTGACTTGCTTAAGGTCACACATCAGACAAGTGGTAGAGCTGGGATTAGAACCCAGGACCTTCTGACTCCAGGCCCATACTCTATCTACTAGGCCACACTGCTTCTCTAATTATTCTAATTATTCATTCTTCACTTTGATTACTCTGTAAATAGGACTCCATCCCCATTATAAACTTGTGGGCAGGGAATCCAACACTGGCTTGTTTTGAACTTCCCAATCAGTAGTATTTCTTGAGCATTTACTCTGTGCAAAGCACTGTACTAAGTACTTGGAAAAGTACAATATTTCCGCGTAGGAAGACAAGTTCCCGGTCCACAGTGAGATTACTGTTTAGTGGGGGAGATAGGCATTGATATAAATATATAATTTATAGATAGATACATAAGTGTTTTGAGGCTGAGGGAGGGGGAAAACCAAATGCCCAAAGGGCACAGATTCAAGGGCACAGAAGGAAGAGGGAGCTGGGAAAGAGAGGGCTTAATTGGGGAAGGCTTCTTGGAGGAGATGTGACCATACGGCTTTGAAGGTGGGGAGAGTGGGTGGTCTGGCATATTTGGAGGAGGAGGGAGCTCCAGGCCATTCGGAGGACATGGGAAAGGGATCGACAGCGAGACAGACGAGCTCGGGGCACCGTGAGCAAACTGGTGCTGAAGGAGCAAAGTGTTCAGGCTAGGCTTAGTGCTTAAAACAGTGCATCACTCATAGTGGGTACTCAATAAATACTGATGATTTGACTACTACTATACTGGAATGGATCGAAGCAGATTCCAGCAGATCAACATCTAATCTCGAGAATGGATGGTTCTCCATTCCCTTCCCTACCTTCCTCCCCTGTCCTAACGACTCTCCAGAGTGAGGAAGGCCACAGGTTGATTCATGTCCCAGTGCCGGACCAAAATTTACTCCAGCTGTAATTTCAAATCCCTCCCCAAGGAAGGTCAACACCAAGGCCGTGGATCCCATCTTCTGCTTTAACTGAAATTCTTCTTGGCCGCTGGCCCGATTCCCTTCTCTGGGACCAAATTTCTCTCAGGCTTTAAGCCTGAGCGCCTGTCTAAATTTCTGTTGCCGGGCCCAAAATCTCATCTGTCCTGCGTGGTGGAGGGCCGGCGGGATGAATGGCTTCAGATAATCTGCTTGACACTGCTCTTGGCTTTTGTATGAGCCTGAGGTTTTACCTCCCGTAAGCTTAAGCTGCCAGGGCTTCATATGTACTTATAAAGGTTAAGGAGAGGGAGCGTCGTGATTAGCTGCCTAGACTGTAAGCTCGCTTTGGGCAGGGAATGTGTCTGTTTATTGTTCTTCAGTGCTCTCCCAAGTGCTTAGTACAGTGCTCTGCACACAGTAAGTGCTCAATAAATCTGACTGACTAATGTGATCCTTCTCATTCACCAGGGGAGCCGCAACCCAGCGAAATCCTTGGGTGCCGTAGCACTCAAATTGAACGGGAGCTACCAGTGCGGAGAATGGACATAGTGCTCCCGCCTGTGCAATTTTGAGTTGTCATTCTCATCTGAATTCAAGCTGCAGCTGACTCTCTGCCAAACTCAGAGCAGTGGGGAGGGCGGGCCAACTTTCCCCTGACAGAATGGAATCCGATCCCAGGGCTGGAAGGGGCCCGGAGAGATCAGGTTCCGGTTGCTCCAGGTGCAGGCAGTCTTTGACCCGAGCACTGGGGACACTGGTGGGGAAAGGGAGGTGCTACGTCCTTCCTTTTTGATTTGATTTTTGTTGCTGAATCGGAGGTAAATTTTCCCAAAGAAGGGGGCCGTAGGTGTTTGCTCTTGGGACAGACTGCCAGGCATCCGGCCAGATCAACTAGAGAAGCAGTGTGGCCTACGGCATAGAGCCCAGGCACAGGAGTCAGGAGGATCTGGGTTCTCATCCTGGCTCCACCACTTGTCTGCTGTGTGACCTTGGGCGAGCCACTTAACTTCTCTGGGCCTCAGTGATCTCATCTGTAAAATGGGGAATAAGACTGGGAGCCCCAAATCCAATCTGATTAACTTGTATCTACCCCAGCGTGTAGTATACTGCCTGAAACATAGTAAATGCTTAACAAATACCTTAAATTTAAAAAAATTAATGTGTCCCAAATATGCTGGGACAGGTGTCCCAAGGAGTGGGGAGGTGAGGGGGGTGGTCGGCAGAAGCGTAAGTCTGCCCCTTTGGGGGAAGTAAAGCCCCAGGAGTTGCACAATACTGCATGAGGAACTGGAACAGTGTCCAATCTAGCGATCCTGTTGCTATGCCAGCGCCTCTCTCAAATTCTACCCCTTCCACCTGTGCTTCTGATCCCATCCCTACTTACTTATCAAAGCAACACCCCCACCCCCCCACCCTTTCTTCCCTTCCTGATCGCCGTCCTCAAATGTTCACTTTTCACTGATTTCAACGATTCCCATTTCTCCCCTATCCTAAAAAACCCCTCCCTCGACCCCACGGCTCCCTCCTACCATTTCCATCCAAACCGCTTGAGCGAATTTTCTAAATCTACTGCCTCCACTTCCTCTCCTCGATTCCCTGCAATCCAGCTTCTGCCTCTCACTCCACAGAAACAGCCCTCTTTAAAGTCACCAGTGACCTCCTTCTTGCCTAACCCTCTACTCCATCCTAATCCTCCTCAACCTCTCAGCTGCCTGTGACACTGTGGACCACCCCCTTCTCCTTGGAAATATTCTCTACCTTTGGTTTAGCTGACAGTGTCCTCTCCTGATTCTCCTCCTGTCTCAATAACCACTCCTCCGTCTCTTTTGCAGGCTCCTCCTCTGCCTCCCAGTCTCCAGCTGTGAGGTTGTCACAAGGCTCATTTTTGGGTCCCCTTCTATTCTTCAGCCACACCCTCTCCCCGGGGAACTCATTCGCTACCAGGGCTTCCAGTACCATCTCTCCGCGGATGATTCCCAAATCTACCTCTCTGGCCCTAACTTCTCTCCTCTGCAGTCTTGCATTTCCTCCTGCCTTCAGGACATCTCTGTCTAGCATTTCCTCCTGCCTTCAGGACATCTCTACTTGGATGTCCCACTGACACCTCAAACTTAACATGTCCAAAACAGAACTCATCATCTTCCCACCCAAACCCTGTTCTCTCCCTGACTTTCCTATCACTGTAGATGGCACCATCATCCTCCGCATCACCATCCTCCCTGTCTCACAAGCCTGTAACCTTGGCATTATCTTCGACTCGTCTCTCATTCAACCCACACATTCAATCTGTCACCAAATCCTGTCGGTTCTCTACAATCCGCCCTTTCCTCTCTATCCAAACGGCTGCCACACTGATCCAAGCACTCATCATTTCTCCAGTCCACACTTCACTCTGTTCCCAAGATCATTTTTCTAAAAAATGGTTCAATCCATGTCACCCCCACTCCTTGAAAACCTCCAGTTATCATCCCTCCACCACCGCATCAAACAGAAATTCCTTAACACCAGCTTCAAGTCAATCAGTCAGCTCTCTCCCTCCTACCTAATCTCACTGATCTCTTATTACAACCTAACCCACAATCTCCGCTCCTTTAACACCAGTTTACTTCTCTGAACCTCAGTAGGGTCTATCCTGTCACCAACCCCTTGCCCTCATTCTCCCGGGGGTCTGGAACTCTCTCCCTCTTCATATCCGACAGTCCATCATTCTCACCACCTTCAAAACCCTCCTCAGATTACACATCCTCCAAGAGGCCTTCCCAGATTAAACCCTTTATTTCCACTACCTGCCCTCCCTTCTGCGTCAACAATGAACCTGGCTGTGTACCTGTAAGCACTGTGCTATTTACCCCAGTTCTATAATATTTAGGTAAATATCTTTGAGCCACACTAGCAAGTTATTTGGATGCGCTGGGCCCAAAAAGCCCACCTTCCACCACTGCAAACTAAAGTGTTTTGGGGAGTCCCAAACGCCCAGATGATTGGCGTCCAAATGAAACTTTGCCTTCAATTATCTGTTCACAATGTCTCTTCAATTCACAGAGTAACCTCTCCATAATTAGTAATGGACTGTAAGTTCACAGTGGGCAGGGAAGGTGTCTACCAACTCTGTTCTACTGTACTCTCCCATATGCTTAATACGGTGCTCTGCACCCAGTAAGCGCTTAATAAAATACCACTGATTGATTGGTAGTAATGATTCTCTGGACTGGGAAGCTCCATGTGGGGAAGGAATGTGTCTTTCAACTCTGTCGTACAGTACTCTCCCAAGAGCTTACACAGTAAGCGCTCAATTGTATTCACTGAGCACTTACTGTGTGCAGAGCACTGTACTAAATGCTTGGGAGAGTATAGTACAACAATATAGCAGACACATTTCCTGCCCACAATGAGCTTACAGTCTAGAGGATACTTATGATACTGCCAACTTGATGGGCTTGTATCCGCCCTAGTTCTTAGTACAGTGCCTGGCACCAAAGTGCACTTAACAAATACCATTATTATTATTATTATGATACTTATTGAACACCCACTGGGTGAACTGTATTCTAAGTGCTCCGATCCACAGCACCAAATCCACCAAAGCCCCATTCTGTCCCTTTCTTCCGTTACTGCCCAGCCCCAAGTCTGTAAGGAGAAACACGCCTGCTTGGAGAAGCAGCCGGTTCCGCCATTCCTGGCCACGTCCCACCTTGCCTGCCGCCCCGGGCCAAAATCCCCAAGAAAAGGCCCCGACTTACTGTTCTGGCGGTAGCACAGTAGACTAGGGGGGCCTTGGCTGGGCTCTGGAATGAAGGCAAGCAAAATCTCTGCCCTGTGTCTGGAGGAGAAGAGGAAGCGTATATGCGGGTTTCTAGTCTCTCAGGTTCGTGCTTATAGGATTCGAGAGGAAACGAGTGCTGTTTGGCCACTTGGGTGGGAGTAGATGGAGAAGAGGAGAGGCCGGAGGCTGTGGAACAAACAAGGGAGAGTTATTAGAGATGTCCAGCAGAGAGAAATCCACCCTGGCCTCGCAGGGTCTCCTTAGACTCCCAAACTCCTATTTCTCCTCTTTCCCTTTCTCCTTAGGGAAGCAGTGTGGCTTAGTGCAGCGAGCCCAGGTCTAGGGTGCAGAGGACCTGAGTTCTAATCCCGGCTCCGCTCCTTATCTGCTGTGTGACCTTGGACAAATTCACCTGCCTTCTCTGTGCTTCTTTATCTGTAAAATGGGGGAATTAAACACCAGCTCTCTCTTGCCTGCTTAGACGATGAGCCCCGGATGGGCATTGTGCCTCATCTGAAGGAACCATTTGGGCAGTGATTCCTGACACACTACTGGCAGCCTATTTATAAAGAATTTTTGTCTCTTTTCCTTTGGACCATCAGCTCTGCAAAGGCGGGGAATGCATATTTTGCCTCTGTTGTACTTTCCCATGGGCTGAGATCACTAGTCTGAACCAGGTAGGTGTTCAATAAATGCTACTGGTTGATTCTGGGCTGTGATTATTGACAAAGGTCAAAGAGACTGAGATTGAGGGGGAACACCAGGTCTGAATGGCTGAATGACACTGCTCACCCTTTCTCATCCTCACCATTAATATCAACCAGGAGCATATAACAATGATAATAATAACAATTATAATAGTGTTGGTTAAGTCCTTGCTATGTACCAAGTGCTGTATTAAGAGTTGGGGTAGATGAATGAGGTTCCCAGTCACAGTCTAGGAGGAAGAACAGATATTGAATCCCCATTCTGCAGGTGTGGAAACTGAGGCACAGAGATGTGAATGAAGTGACTTTGCCCAAGGTCATAGAGCAGATTAGTGGCAGAGGTGGGTTTAGAATCCAGGTCTTCTGACTCCCAGATCCATGTCTTTCTACTAGGCCACACTGCTTCTCTATAAGAGAAGCACTGAACTCTGTTGTAGCACTTAAGGACTCTATGGAAGAAGGGTATCATGCCATTCCCTGCCCTCAAAAAGCCTGATGTCTAAAGGGCCTCAGTTTCTCCACTTCTAGAATGGAACTATGAATGCTTCTTCTCGGGATTGTCTGAGACCCATCAAAGGACAAAACATACTGACCTAAAGGTTGACTTGGATTTTTTAAAAACAGAAAACAATACTTGTTCAATGTCTTCTATAGCTGAAACAAGTGGCCTACTACTTGAATTTTTAATTACTGTTTTGGAGATAAAATAATAAAAAAGTATATTATTTATATTCATTCATTCAATCTTATTTATTGAGCGCTTACTGTATACAGACCACTGTATTAAGCGCTTGGGAAAGTACAATACAATACACAGACACATTTCGTGCACACAACGAGCTATGAGTAGACAGTCTCCAAAATGGGGAAAAATAGAAAGGATTACCACTGCTTTTAGAATGGATTTTCTCAGAGTGTTGACTGGTAGAAATGATTGCCAAATAACTTTATGCTGCTCTTTACCACTCCCACCCCTTAACATCTTAAATCATTCTTTGGGGGCAAGAAAAGCCAGCTCCCTTATTTTAACTGTTTCACGTTTTAATGCTCTGAAATTGCCCACGAAGTTGACATTATTGGACGTGAATAGATTCATTCTGCAAAATGCAATTAGGCCAGGACAATCTACAGTAATTACATATATTGATTTTAATCTTGACGGTTTCCTCCCTTGAAATTTCCTGCCCTGGTTGACTTTTTTTGACAGCAGTAACCATGGTAACCCCTACCCAGGGGTTGTGATATATGAGCAGTCTTCGGGGGGTGGGGGCGAGGTGGTAATCAAGGTGGAGCAGAAACAGGATTCAGAGACCAAACATTTGCCTGCAGTAGAGGGAACTATCCTGGGAGGTGGTGTATTATAATTGTTAAGGCTCTTAAGCGGGGACTTGGGAATGTTACAGACCCCCCAACATACACACACCAGAGATCTTCCCCTGCTAATTTCTACTTTTCCCATTCCCTTCCTTGCCCTTGGATTTGAACCTGTTAATCACTCACTCTTCCCTCAACCCCACAGCACTTATATGCCTACCAGTAATTTACTTATTTATATTAACATCTCTATCCCCCTCTAGTTGGCAAGCCTCTTGTGGGCGGAGAACATGTCTACCAACCCTTTTATACACTTCTCTGGGCCTCAGTTCCCTCATCTATAAAATAGGGATGAAGGCTGTGAACCTTGATGTGGGACAGGGACTGTTTCCAATCTGATTTTCTTGTATTACCCCCAGAATTTAGTATAGTGCCTGGCACAAAATAAGCACTTAATAACTACCACCCCAGAACTTAGAAAAGCAGCGTGGCTCAGTGGAAAGAGCATGGGCTTGGGAGTCAGAGGTCATGGGTTTGAATCCTGGCTCCGCCGCTTTGTCAGCTGTGTGACTGTGGGCAAGTCACTTAACTTCTCTGTGCCTCAGTTACCTCATCTGTAAAATAGGGATTAAGACTGTGAGCCTAATGTGGGACAACCTGATTACCCTGTATCTACCCCAGTGCTTAGAACAGTGCTCTGCACTTAGTAAGTGCTTAACAAATACCAACATTATAATTATTATTATAGTGCCTGGCACAAAGTAAGCGCTTAATAACTACCACCCCAGAACTTAGTACAGTGCCTGGCACAAAGTAAGCACTTAATAACTACCACAATTATTATAATTATTATGAATAATAATAATAATGATCATATTGAAATACTTACTATGTGCCAAGCACTGTTCTCATTACTGTACTCTCCCCAGCACTTAGAACAGTGCTCTGCAGACAGTAAGTGCTCAATAAATACAACTAGTTGACTGATTGATCTCTGCCTTTTTTCCCCCAGACCCACGACTGAATTTCCATGCAATTTTGGTCCCCTTAACCTCAGCTCTTCACAGGAAAAGTCACCTGTCCTAGAAACTATTAATAAGCACCTTGGCAATCCTTGCCCGACAGGAGCTGGGTAGCAAAGAGAAGTCGTGATATTCACACTAAAATCAGATTCTCTTTGGGGTAAACTGAGGCACAAAGGAGGGAAATCTGAGGTGTCAATTTGTCAGCTGCCCTGGGTCCTTCTGGGAGGTTGGGGCTGGAAAGGCTAAGGTGGGGTTCAGCCTGGCTTGGTGGGGGGGGGGTCACCCCAAATAACGTTGCACCCCTAGTTCTTCCTCCCCTCACAAAGTGAGGCGCCACCCCAGAGTGTGGCCAAGGGCCCCTTGACAGGCCCAAGCCACCAACGCCACCCACGTTGGCTCGCAGGGCCCCGCTGACGTCACCACGCTGCCGTGCCAACCCTCCCCCGACTGACCTCGTGAGGCGCGTGCATGTTCGTCAGGCCGAGAGCAGCGCGCCACGTGACGCCGGGTCTCGCGGCCTCGCCGGCCGCTGATTGGACGCGAGAGGGGCGCGAGCTCCGCCCAGTCCCAATGCCCCGTGCGCGTGCGCGGGTCCCCCCCCCCCCCCACCTGGAGGAGGAGGGGAAGCCGAGCCTCCCCTTTCGTCATGAGGGGCGCGAGCCCTGCCAACTTCTACCACTAAACATGGCTCAGTGGAAAGAGCCCGGGCTTGTGAGTCCGAGGTCATGGGTTCGAATCCCGCCCCTGCCACTTGTCAGCTGTGTGACTGTGGGCAAGTCACTTCACTTCTCTGGGCCTCAGTTACCTCATGTGTAAAATAGGGATTAACTGTGAGCCTCACGTGGGACAACCTGATTACCCTGTATCTACCCCAGCGCTTAGAACAGTGCTCTGCACATAGTAAGCGCTTACCAAATCCCAACATTATTATTTAAGCCCTTACTGTGTGCCAAGCGCTGTTCTAAGCGCTGCGGGACATACAAGGTCATCAGGTTGCCCCATGTGGGGCTCTCAGTCTTCACCCCCATTTTACAGATGAGAGAACTGGGGCCCAGAGACGTTAAGTGACTTGCCCAAAGTCACCCAGCTGACAAGTGGTGGAGCCCATGCTCTTTCCACTGAGCCACAATGCTTCTCTGATTTATCTACTTATCTAATTTATCTACCCCAGGGGCTCAGGGGAGAGATTCTGGACCCTGGAGGAGCAGGTGATAATGATAATTATTACTGATAATAATAAGAACCCAGAGTAACCCCATCTCTGCCACTTGTCAGCTGTGTGACCTTGGGCAAGTCACCTAACATCCCAAGCCCGAGCTCTTTCCACTGAGCCACGCTGCATGAAGGAAAGCTCATCCCCTAGACCGTAAACTCGTGGTGGGCAGGAAATGTGTCGCCTTATCATTGTCTTGTACTCTCCCAAGCGTTTAGTACAGTGCTCCGCACGCAACCAACGCTCAGTGAATTGTCCATTCCAAGCGCTTAGTACAGTGCTCTGCACATAGTAAGCGCTCAATAAATACAATCGAATGCATGAATGAATGAAATCCGTGGCTCAGTGGAAACAGCATGGGCTTGGGAGTCGGAGGTCATGGGTTCGAATCCTAGCTCTGCCACTTGTCAGCTGTGAGACTGTGGGCAAGTCACTTTACTTCTCTGTGCCTCAGTTACCTTATCTGTAAAATGGGGATGAAAACTGTGAGCCTCACGGGGGACAACGTGATTACCCTGTATCTCCCCCAGCGCTTAGAACAGTGCTCTGCACTTAGTAAGCACTTAACAAATACCAACATTATCATTATTATTATTAATATCAGTGAGCCCAAATACTATTAAAAAAAAAAAGAGAGAAAATCGGTTTGGACACATCTCCTGTCCTGCATGGGGCACAAAGCCTGGGCATTCACCCCATCTTCTACCTGCTCAGCACTTACGTACATAGGCTTATACTATGTTTCATCTCCTAACTATAATTTATTTTACTTTTTTGTCTCCCTTGCTAGATTTTTAGATCCTTGAGGGCAGGGATGGTGCCTATTGACTATGGTAGTCTCTCAAGAGCTTCGTACTGTGTTCTGCACTCTGTATGCACTCCAATACCACCGACTGATTAATGGGACAAAAAGGGAACCTGTCAACCTCTTTAGGAGGCAAAAGGAAGCTCTTTTGATTCTCACAGGCTCTCAGGTTTAGACAAGTCAATCAATGGTAATTATTAAATAATAATATTGGTATTTGTTAAGCACTTACTATGTGCGAGCACTGTCCTAAGTGCTGGGGTAGATTCAGGGTCATCAGGTTGACCACGTGAAGCTCACAGTCTTAATCCCCATTTTACAGATGAGGTAACTGAGGCCCAGAGAGGTTTAGTGACTTGCCCACAGTCACACAGCTGTCAAGTGGCAGAGCTGGGATTCGAACTCATGACCTCTGACTCCCAAGCCCGGGCTCTTTCCATTGAGCCACGCTGCTTCTCTATTAAATGCTTATAGAGCACTGTACTAAGCACTTTCCCTATACTAAGTCCTTCAGCTACCCTACTTTGTCCAACCTCCTGCTTTCCAGAGGGAGGGAGTTCACTGCCAAGTTTAAAGGTGGCCAATGAAGACACTGCCACAGGCCCTTTTCCCATGGGTGGTCCCTGCCAGCAGAACGAACAGAACAACGAAAGGAATGCAGAGGGCTGGGGAGATCGTCATTCCTAGGAGGAAGAAAAAAATGGGAAAGAGCTAGGGCCCTTGCCTGGCTCAACGCCGACCAAGTCAGCACTGCCTGCCCTAACATGGCCGTGTCTCTTTAAAAGCAGCTGGGGTATGTCAGACACCAGCCAAGGGAGTCAGGAATGGAGGGCAGGGCAGAGGGGTCTGGGTTATGTAACCGATGTCCAGGGAGGTGCTTCCCTACCTCGGGGACCAGGCGTTGCCTGATTCCTAGTGAGGTTCGAGGCCATGCTGGCCCAGCTCTCTCCTCAGGACCGGCTGAACTGGGCCCGGAATGAATGGCATGGTGCCCTAGGGCCTGCTCGCTCACCCCCAAATGAAAAAAAAAGCTCTCTTTGAGCCCTCAGGCTCCTTAGCTTTTCCCATAGCTGAAAACATCTCATTTTTTTTTCTTTTAACAACCTTATCTGCTTGCCTTATTTGATGATCGCTGAGTGGCAGAGGCTAAGAGGGACAGCAGCTCTTTCCCACAATTTCTAGACTGTTAGCTCGTTGTGGGCAGGGAACATATCTGTTTCCTGTTATACTCTGCCTAGCGCTTAGCACAGTCCTCTGCACACAGTAAGCACTCAGTAATTATGAATGACTGAATGAACTGCATGAATAATTTGGACTGATGGTTCTGAAAGTGATGGGAGCTACTGCTCTTCCCATTTTAAGGGATGGGGTTGTTTTTTCAGAATTCTACACGATGTGAGGGATTTTTCACTCTCCCTTGGGCCCCTCACCTCTTGTAGTCTTGCCCCTGAGAACATATCATTAAATCAACACCTCTCTCTGCTACTGGATCCACCAAGATAGAAGCATCATTGATGTCAGCTGTGTCTATAATTCTCATGATCATATATGAACGGTGAGGGGACTTTGTGTCTGTCTGTCTCTCTCTCTGGATTGTGAGCTCCTTGTGGGCAGGGAATGAGAGAAGCAGCATGGCCTAATGGATAGAGCATGGGCCTGAGAGTCCGAAGGACCTGGATTCTAATCCTGGCTTCGCCACTTCTCTGCTGCGTGATCTAGGAGAAGTCACTTAACTTCTCTTAGCCTTAATTAGCTCAACTGTAAAACGGGGACTAATACTGTGCGCCCCATTGAGCAGCATGGTCTGGCAGAGCAGCATAGTCTAGTAGACAGAGCATGGGTTTAGGAGTCAGAAGTCATGGGTTCTAATGCCAGCTCTGCCACATGTTTGCGGTGTGACCTTGGGTAAGTCACTTCACTTCTCTGTGCCTCAGTTGCCTCATCTGTAAAATGGGGACTAAGACTGTTAGCTCCATGTGGTTCAGGGACTATGTCCAACCTGATTACCTTGTATCTACCCCAGCGTTTAGTTCAGTGCCTGGCGCAGAGAAGCAGCGTGGCGCAGTGGAAAGAGCACGGGCTTTGGAGTCAGGGCTCATGAGTTCGAATCCCAGCTCTGCCACTTGTCGGCTGTGTGACTGTGGGCAAGTCACTTAACTTCTCTGTGCCTCAGTTCCCTCATCTGTAAAATGGGGATTAAGACTGTGAGCCCCACGTGGGACAACCTGATTCCCCTATGTCTACCCCAGCGCTTAGAACAGTGCTCGGCACATAGTAAGTGCTTAACAAATACCAACATTATTATTATTATTAAGCACTTAATAAATACACTTTTTCATGGGGACAACTGACTAGCCTACTGAAGAGTGCCATTTTTCCAGGCGCTATCGCCTTAGGCCGGATTTGAACACGAGGTAGAGGTGAGAGGTCATTTTCGTGGCCCTCCCGTTCCCCAGCCCTGTAAGAAAAGAACTCCGGGAGCTGATGTGACATTGACAAGTTGTCACTGCATTTGAACGGCTGGGGCTGTTTATTTCCGGCAACAAGAGATAACAAGGAGTGTGTTTGAAAAGTCAACAATTCCCCCTTCACCCTCCCCGTTCATCCTGCCAGATAATCACACATCCCGGCGGCCCCTAGGAGTTTCGAGCATCATAGTCACCATTAACTTCTCAGATGAACACGCCCTTCGAAAAGGGCCTTAATCCTTTGTTGAGACACAAGAAATCACCCTAAGATATGTTCACTCATTAACTCAAACTGGTCAGAAGGATACCATTAAGATAGCAATATCTGCAATAATATTGAAAGATAAATGCTCCGTTATTTTGGAGGGTGTGGAGACACCTTAGACTGCAAACACAGCTGAATAGGATTGATTGTTTTTTATGGTATTTGTTAAGCACTTACTATGTGCCACTATGAAGTGCTGGGTTAGATACAAGCCAATCAGATTGGACACAATCCACATCCCACAAGGGGCTCACACTATTAACTCCCATTTTAGACAACTGAGTGTCAAAGTCGTGAAGTGACTTACCCAAGGTCACACAGCAGACAAGTGGCAGAGCCGGAATTAGAACCCTGGCCCTTCTGACTCCCATACCCAGACTCTATCCATTAAACCACACTGCTCCTCGTGATATTGATTGACAGCACCTTGATAGTGTGCTTTATTAAACAGGGACTTCTCCATTGTGAGGATTTTATCTGGAAGAATCTTGGGATATGGCAAAATGAGGTTGCAGTAACTTCGAATGTACATATCCATGAATTATAAATTATTATCCCCTTCTAGCTGTAAATTCCTTGTGGGCAGGGAACGTGTCTGCCGCCTTGGAAGTATTGTACTCTCCCAAGTGTGTAGTACAGTGCTCAGTACACAGTAAGCGCTTAATAATAAATATCGATTCGTTGATTGATCGATTAAAGGGCAGTTGACTCTAGGGGACATGGCGTCTTTGCAACTCACTGTTGCATGGCTGGATGCTTGTCAACTCCCTCCTTCCCGCCATGTAGAGGGACAGCCTCCCACAATCAAGGCTCAGGGGAGGCTCTCCCCCTTCTCCATGACCCCTTTGAGAGTTCCCTTGATGAGCTGATTTCTAATCCCCACCAGGCAGGGATGCTTTAATCTCCTTAGACCCCACCGGGTCGGACTGTTGATTTTGGAAGGGAGGATCTGAGTTCAAACACCTCCAAAGTTGGTGTCCCCTGCTTTAATCTCCTTCGACCCTACAGGGTCAGACTGTTGATTTTGGAAGGGAGAACCTGAGTTCAAACACCTCCAAAGTTGGTGTCCCCTGAAGCAATTATTATTTGCTTTCCTCTCTGGGCTGTGGAGGTTCGTTTTATCCTATTCCATTTTCTAAACAAAGGGCCGCCTCTGGGGGTTGGCCTCTAATCCCAAAAGTTCATCCTCTAGACAAGAGCCTTGACTGGCCCCAGGTTCAGGACCTCCTTCCTCAGAGCCAATAAGAGTCCTGGGTCCCTAGTGGGTTAGGGGAGCAGCTGAAGCAAGGTCCAAGAGAGGTTGGGGGTAGGACTAGCAAGCGACACCCAGTTTCCCTCTTTTTTAAAAAAAAAATGGTATATGTTAAGCACTTACTATGTGCCAGGCACTGTACTAAGTGTAGTGATGGATACAAGTTTATCAGGTGGCACACAGTCCACATCCCACAGGGGTGCTCACAGCCTTAATCCCCATTTTCCAGATGAGGTAACTGAGGTCCAGAGAAGTGAAATGACTCGCCCGAGGTCACAGAGCAGAAAAGTGGTGGAGCCGGGATTAGAACCCAGGTCCTTCTGACTCCCAGGCCTATGCTCCATCCTCCAGGGCATGCTGCTTCTCACCCCAGCACTTAGAACAGTGCTTTGCACATAGTAAGCACTTAACAAATGCCATTATTATTATTATTATTATAATACTAGGCCAGGATGCCGACGGGCTGGACTGAGGGGACTCTGGGCCCAGCACCTCAGCTGGCCGGGTCCACGAGCACCCCTAGCCCGCCTGGGCCACCACCTCCCCAGCTGCAGGGAGGTGAAGCCAAGACCGGAACTACAGAGCCAAAGCTTCGGTGAGGCGCCCTCCTGCTCTGCCCCGCTGCCCCGAAGGCGACCCCACCGCCTCCAGCAGGTGTCCCGACCCTGGCTCGGAGCCCTGACACTTCCTCCTGACGCTCTCCCTTGGCGCTATTTTCGTCTCCACGCGTGGCGTTGGCCAGAGGAAGCAGCAGTGGCCGCGGCTCCAGTGTCACAACGTGACTGCCCTGAGGCGGGCGGCTCGAGGTGGGGCAGAGGGACAGACCGGCGACACAGTGGGTACCCTATGACTGCCCAACCACGTGCTGTCATGTGGCAGAGGGAAAGCCAGGGGGACGCTCCCCCTTCAGGCTCCTCTCTCTTCCCCTCATGCTCCTCTCTCTCCCCGTCAGACTCACCCAGCCCAGGTCTCTCACATCTGTGACCTGACAGCTGGTCAGGGCTGAAGGCAGTCCACACGTTGGCCTTGCCCGACCGTCCCTTCCCGGGGCCATGCGCCCCTAAAGTCCCTACCCCCTTGATTCACTCTTTCATTCAATCCTATTTATTGAACGTTTACTGTGTGCAGAGTACTATACTAAGCACTTGGGAGAATTCAATACAACAATAAACAGTGATATTCCCTGCCAACGAGCTTAAGGTCTGGGGCAGGGAGACAGACATCAATACATGCCTCTATTAATAAATGCCTCCATACAATGGGAAGTTGACCCCAGATGTTGGGGAATACTTTTTTGGGGAAATCAATCAATGGTTTATATTGAGTGCTTACTGTGTACAGAGCACTGTACTAAGAGCTTGCGAAAGTACAAGCTTGTTGTGGGCAGGAAACATGTCAGTTGGTCAATCATATTTATTGAGTGCTTACTGTTTGCAGAGCACCATACTAAGCGCTTGGGAGAGTACAGTATAACAACATAACAGACACATTCCCTGCCCTCAATGAGTTTATAGTCTAGAGGGATTGACAGATATTAATATAAATGATAAATTAGAGATATGGACATAAAAATCAACATCAAGAGCCTCAAGTGATGCCGACAATTACTCTCCCTCCCTTTAAAGCCTTATTGAAGGTACATCTCCCCCAAGAGGCCTTCGTTAAGTCCTCCTTTCCACTTCTCCCACTCCCTTCTGCATCGCCCTGACTTGCTCCTTTTATTCATCCCCCCACCCCAAGACCCGCAGCACTTATGAACATATCTATTTATTTATTTATTTGTTTATTTATTTATATTAATGCCTGTCTCCCCCTCTAGACTGTAAGCTTCTTATGGGCAGGGAACGTGTCTGTTTATTGTTATACTGTACTCTCCCAAGCGCTCAATAAATATGGTTGAATGAATGAAAGTGATATTTATTGAGTACCTCCCTGTGCAAGACGCTAGGCCAGACATTTTTCAGCAGGTCCAAACTCTTTTCCAAAGGGGTTCAAAACATCCCAAACCTCTGTTCCCCGGCTTCACTTGACACACGACAGAAGCAACGGCCTTGGATTTGAGTTTTGCTTGAACGCAATCGCCAGTTTGGGTCTGGGATGCTCGTCTCCTCAACTACCCGTGAGAGGACCCTGTTTCTCCCACCCAATCATTTTCCGGGGGGGTGGTGGAAGTAGGGAAATAATAATAATGATGGTATTTGTTAAGCGCTTACTATGTGCTATGCACTGTTCTAAGAACTAGGGTAGATGCACGGTCATCAGGTTGTCCCACGTGGGGCTCCCAGTCTTAATCCCTATTTTACAGATGAGTTAACTGAGGCACAGAGAAGTTCAGTGAGGAGGGGGATTGAGCCAGTCCGGGGCCAGGGTGGGGGGAGGAGAGACAAGCTTTCTAGAAGCCGACTCAGGCACCTCAGGATTCAATCAATAGTATTCACTGATAGCTTCCTAGCAGCAGAGCACTATAATAAGCACTTGGGAAGGTACACTAATGTACATGTCTATAATTTATTTATATTAATGTCTGTCTCCCCTCTAGATTGTAAGCTTATTGTGCGCAGGGAATGTGTCTGTTCATTGTTCTATTGTACTCTCTCAAGCACTTAGTACAGTGCTCTGCACACAGAAAGCACTCAATAAATCCAACTGACTGATGGTATCAAGTCTGGCCCAAGTCCTCCTGGGAGTGAGAGTGGGTTCTGGGCCTCCTAGGGATGTCTTCCCATTGGGGTCTCAGGGTCCCCCACCGTCCTTGCAGGACCACGGCCGGTCCAGAGAATGACTAGAGGGGTCCGGCAAGAGGAGTCAGGGGAAGTCTGACGTGAGCATCGGCATCACCCCAGTGCACCGCTTGCCCCCTCCGCCCCAGCAAGCCCATAATAAAACTTAATTGTACCCACTGTCTAGAACTTGAAACCATTTTGCAGTCTCATCCCGAGATGGGTTAGAAGGAATGAAAATTGCCACCACAGCCTTTCAAATCTCCCACGGTCTTGGGAAAATCAAAGCGCTCTTGTCTTTCCTGTCCCGACCCACTCCTTCTATTTCCTCCCTCCTCGCTCTCCCCCAGGAAGGCTCTCTGAAGTCCTTTGTGCACATCAGGCAGGGATTTGGGAAACATTCCCCTGACCACTTGGGATAAAGAAGCAGTGTGGCCTAGTGGACGGAGGCCGGGCCAGGGGATCAGAAAAGTCTGAGTTCTAATCCTGGCTCTGACCCTTTTCTGCTGTGTGACCTTGAGCGAGGCACTTCACTTCTCTGTGCCACGGTTACCTCAGTGTGCAGGCTGGACTGTACTAGATCAGCGAGGTGAGGTAGATGTACCAGCTCTGACCTGGTGAGAAGAAGAACGCTTCCCCGGGGCTCTGGCAACGGCAGAGGCCCGCAGCAGTGTGTGCGTTTCGGGGAAGGGGCTCAGCCCATCCACCCTCCCGCTATCGGCGCTTTATCCCCTCTGATTTCAGTCCTCACACTGCCAATGGCCTTTCCTTATTATGGATGTGCCGCTGACACGTCTGGGGTCTGATTAGACAAGTGAGAAGTAGGCGGCGCGGCCTTCTTAGTTACCAGTGACTTAGTTTGGCAAAATATTTTCTTCCCCAAAGGCGATTCAAGTTTCTACTGTTTCATTACCTTTCTGCGCACACACATAACTCTTTCTCTTTTTCTCTCTTTCTCCCTCTTCCCTTCAGGCAGATTCTGGAAGTCTGCATGGTCAGCTAGGTGGGATGCTATCTGAGGGCAGGGATCGTGTCTTCTAAATTCATTTCTCCCCTGGTGCTTAGTACAGTGTTCTGCACCTCATAGGGGCCCAATAGATGTTGCCGATTGACTCAGAGGGGCCTGAGGCCTCACTGCCAGGGGGTCGCAGGCGTGGCCTAGTGGATAAAGCACAGGCCTGAGAGTCGGAAGGGCCTGCGTTCTATTCCTGGCTCTGCCAAAAGTCTGCAGAGTGATCCTTGGCAAGTCACTTAACTTCTCTGGGCTTCAGTTACCTCATCTGTAAAATGGGGATTAAGAGTGTGAGCCTCATGTGGGATAGGGACTGTGTCCCAACCTGCTTAATTTGTATCTACCCCAGTGATTAGAACAGTGCTTAGTACAGAGTAAGTGCCTAACAAGTACCAGAATTATTATTATTGTTATTACTGTAGTCATGCCTACAGTGGGACCACTGGGGACTGGGTCCCTGGATTGGCCGGACCGGAGTCTGGGTTCTTCTGTTGCTCCCTCGGTTTGGGGGATACCCATGTCTCCTACAGCTCTATTACAGCTGCCCATGGCCTTCACATGTTCTGGCACCTTTTTGATTTTATAAAAATTTTTTAAAAATGGTATTTGTTAAATGCTTATTATGTCCCAAGCACTGTACTAAGGGCTGGAACAGATACAAGCTAATCAGGTTGGACACAGTTCATGTCCCACATGGGGCTCACGATCTTAATCACCATTTTGCAGATGAGGTCACTGAGGCCCAGAGAAGTTAAGTAACTCGCTCAAGGTCACGCAGTAGACAAGTGGTGGAGCCAGGATTAGAACTCAGGTCCTTCTGGCTCCCAGGCCCAGGCCCTTTCCATTAGGGCACGCTGCTTCTATGATTTCCCTTGATTCCTCTACAGGGATGAAGGTGATCTATTTTTAGAGAAGAGACTGGTGTCAGTGAGGAGTTGCTATAGTGACAGATGGCTAATACAAACCAAGTTCCTCTGTGGGCCCTTGTGTTAGTAAATAAATCCACCGAACAGAGTCTGGGGGAGACCCCCAATCTGGGGGTGAAGGGGAGGGGAGAGAGGCTCTGTCAGCTATTTCCTCACCTGCAAATCCTTGGCGGGGAAGTGAGGTCTAGTGGAAAGAGCTCGGGCTGGGAGTTGGGAGACTTGGGTTGTAATCCTACCTCCGCCACTGGCCCGCTTGTGTGACCTCCCCCGGGCCTCTCTTTCTTCATTTGTAAAATGGGGATGAGAAATGACTGTGAGCTCCTCTTGAGGGCAGAGAATGTGGCTTTTACGTCTTCAGAACTTTCCCCAAGTGCTCAGTACATTGCTCAGCACACAGCAGGTGCTCCCGAATGAAAGGAGATGGGTTTGATTTGCAGGGGTGAGTTCATTCGGGAATCAGGAAACTCTTTCCCTAAAGGCCGGTTGCCCTATCAATGAATTGTATTTTGTGCACTTACTGTGCACATAGCCCTGTACTATGCACTTGAGAGAGTGCAGTATAAGAGTTGGTAGACCTGTTCCCTGCCCATAACAAGCTATCCTGGAGCAACATCCAAGGGAGGTGTGGAAACTTGAAAAAATGTAAAAGAATTCAAGCTTGGCTAATCAGCTGCCCGAAGACAGGGATCATCTGACTGTACTATTAGAAAGCCAGAACGCAGGATGCAAATGAAACCAAGTGAAGATCGGTTACCTGTAAAACCATGAATTTAACCACAGAGTTTTCTCACTCTGCTCCCACAGCGGGGCTGGGTGACTTGGGGTCTGCCACTGAACATGAATTATTTCTCTCTAAATTAAGTGGGCATCCTGAGGGGCAGGGCAGCTAAATTCATTTGAATCCGTTTGCACTCTGTCTTCCTGATCCTGAGTTCAGATTTTCCCACATTTTTCCCACCTCATCCAGGACACTCCTCATTATCTTGACCTCCTTGGTACTTGTGAAGTTTAATGTTTCTATACTTCCTTTCATCTTTCCTGCTCTTTCTCAGGAACAACTCCATCACCTCTGCTCTTCCACCCTTGGGTCCCACCCTAAATTGCAAGTGTCAATTAATTGTTGCTCCCCTTTCCCTTTCCAAGAATAAAAGGGGAAGCAGTGGCAGTGGAAAGAGTGTGGGATGGGGAGTCAGGTGATGGGAGTTCTAACCCTAACTCTGCCACTGACCTTCTGCGTGACCTTGGGAAAGTCACCTTCCCTCTCTGTGCCTTGGTTTCCTCATCTGTTACATAAGAAGATACCTATCTTTCCCTACCACTTTTTTTAGGTATTTGTTAAGCCCTATTTGTCAGATGCTGTATTAAGCGCTGGGGTTAATAGATAATCATTAATTAATTGTAATAAATTAACAAGATAATCGGGTTGGATATAGTCTCTTTCCTATATAGGAAAGTCTTTATTCCCATTTATCCCCAGATGAGGCAACTGAGACACAGAGAAGCAAAGTGATTTGCCCAAGGTCACAAAGCAGATGAGTGGCCGAGCCAGGATTAGAACCCAGGTCCTCTGACTCTCAGGTCCATGCTCCTTCCACTAAGTAACACTGCTTCTAACTGGTAGAGATCTGTAAGGGAGAAGAACTAGGTCTGATCTGATTATCTCCTATCCGCCTCAGTGTAGAGCACAGTGCTTGGACCGAGTTGTTTAATATACACCAAAATCACATTGAAAAAAATATAGTATTACACCATGTAGGACATGTCTGACCAGGTGATGGAAAAAAATAAACAGCAATGGGTGACACAGTGTCATCTCTGTTCTTGCTTTAGTGATTCAGAATTTGCCAGGGAATTGGCCTATATTAGAGTTCCTTTAAAGGTATTGTTTTCTAGCCTGTGTCTGCAGCTTCGAAATTCTTTCCTTTTATTCCCTCAAGCAGCACACAGCTTTCATATTCTCATTTTTGTGGCCTTAAAGGAAGTCGGTAAAAGCATGGGGAGGGGAGGGATCATGTCTGCTAATTTGGTTGCACTCTCCCAAGTGCTGCGCAACAGTAAGTTAACTTCCGAGACAGGCTAGCAGGGGTTTGCCACCCTCTACCTGGAAAATCCTGAGCTGGTTGGGGTGGCAATAACCGCACAACGGAAACTGGGTTAGTGGGGCACCTGACGACCAGGCTTGGGGTTACTCTATACAAAGCACAAAATGTTATGTCCACACTGCTTCATTCCTGCCTAGTGGGAGGGTCTTGGGTTATAAAGATAATGCTTTGTTTAGACAAGTCTTCTCTGCCCTTCTCTTGGCTCCCTGGAATCTACATTTGCTCCCAAGCAAACCACAGCTTTGCATTTCACGAGTTTAGGGCTTAGCTCTTGTCCTGAGATCCTGTGGTGAAGTGGGTGGGGGAGAGAGAGATGGAGAGAGACAGAGAAAGAGGGTGTGCGTGTGTATGCTCAGCTGTTCTAGCTTTCCGATCAACCAGTCCATCGGTTGGATTTTGTACATTCCAAGTGCTTAGTACAGTGCTCTGTACATAGTAAGTGCTCAATAAATACTACTGAATGAATGAACCTTGGGAGAGTACCATCAAATGAGTATATGTGATTCCTGCTCCACAAGGACCTTACAATCCAGAATGGGGGGTGTAGGGGGGCAGACGGAAAAAGGCGGACCCCTTGGGATGACTGCCGAACCCCATTGAAGTTCCTTCTTTAGGGCTTTGACTCAGGTGTCAAGTTCTCTGTACTGAGCCTGGAGTTCCGAAGGAAAAGGGCCACAGAAATGGAACGAAAGCTCGAAAGCAACAACGAGTGAGAAATACACTGGAAATTAACAGACAAGTGGGATGCCCTAGTGGAAAGAGCTCAGGCCCGGGACTCAGAGGACCTGGATTCTAATTAATTGCTTGCTGTGTGACCTTGGACAAATCAAACAATTTCTCTGGGCCTCAGTGTCCTCAACCATAAAACGGGGATTCCATGCCTGTTCCCCTTCTTCCTTCGGCCAGGAGCCCTGGGTGGGACAAGGGCTGTGTCTAATCTCACTAACTTGTAACTATTCCAGTGCTTAAAATAGTGCTTGACACATACTAACTGCTTAACAAATATAAAAATAATAACAATAACATGCTCAGAGGGGCAGGCATAGGATATACGGAAGTGGGTATGAAGACATGGCTTGGGATATTCAATGTCTGTGGGAAGCTTCTGCTGGCCCTTGGTTGATCATGGGTAGAATGCTGTCTAATCAATTACTTGTATTTATTGAGCCTTTACTGTTTGCAGAGCACTGTACTAAGCGCTAGAGGAGGAACTTACAGTCCAGAAGGCATCCAGGAATGAAATATACGTCTGCTGATTCCCAGCCCTGGGAGCCTCTTGCTGACAGAGCACGGGCTTGGGAGTCAGAGGTCATGGGTTCGAATCCTGGCTCTGCCACTTGTCAGCTGACTGTGGGCAAGTCATTTAACTTCTCTGTGCCTCAGTTACCTCATCTGTAAAATGGGTTTTAAGACTGTGAGCCTCATGTGGGACAACCTTATTACCCTGTATCTACCCTAGCGCTTAGAACAGTGCTCTGCACAAAGTAAGCATTTAACAAATACCAACTTGATTGTTATTATTAACTTGCCTGCTTGTGTGACTTTGAGCAAGTCACTTCACTTCTCTGTGCCTCTGTGATCTCACTTGTAAAATGGGGATTGAGATTGTGAGGCCCATGTGAAACAGGGACTGTGTCCGTCCTTATTTGCTTGTATTCACCCCAGCGCTTAGAACAGTGCCTGGCACAAAGTAAGCACTTGACAAATACCATGATGATAAAATAAGCTCCCACCATAGTGGCAGTTTTGGTGACTTTGGCTACACTGTGCATCAACCAAAGGGGCACCGGAAGAGGGCGGAGAAGTGGAGACCACCCTGGGAAGGAAGGCCTGTTTCTCTTCCTTCCAGGCCCAGCTATCTGAGGTGAGGAGCAGCGAGAGGGGCCTCGCTTACGCTTCTGGAAGAGGCTGCTTCCGCTGGAGATGATGATGGTATTTGTTAAGCACTTACTACGTGCCAGGCACTGTTCTAAGCACTGGTCAACAGGTCTCTGATCAGACTGTGTAGGAGTGGACACGCTAAACTGTAAGCCCATTATAGGCAGAGATTGTCTCTCTTTATTGCTGCATTCTCTGATCAGACTGTGTAGGAGTGGACACGCTAAACTGTAAGCCCATTATAGGCAGAGATTGTCTCTCTTTATTGCTGCATTGTACTTTCTAAGCACTTAGTACAGTGCTCCGCACACAGTAAGTGCTCAATAAATACAATTGAATGAATGAATGAATGGAAGAAACCAAAGCAGTGTGGTCTAGTGGATAGAGCCTGGGCCTGGGAGTCAGAAGGACTGGAATGAATCATTCATTCAGTCGTATTTATAGAGTGCTTTCTGTGTGCAAAGCACTGTACTAAGTGTTTAGGAAAGTACAATATAACAACAAACAGACACATTCCCTGCCCACAATGAGCTCACATATCTGCTGTGTAACTTTGGGCAACTCACTTCACTTCTCTGTGCCTCAGTTACCTCATCTGTAAAATGGGGATGAAGACTGTAAGCAACCTGATTTGCCTGTACCCACCCTAGCACTTACTACAGTGCCTGGCACATAGTGTTTCACAAATACCATTTTTATTATTTCTGTCAACCTGGGTCTCGCTTAAGGGGAGTCTCAAATCTTGCTTATGGAGAGCCCAAGGGGACCTGTTTTGGGCAGGGAATGTGTCTGTTATATTGTTCTACTGTCCTTTCCCAAGTACTTACTACAGTGCTCTGCACACAGTAAGCGCTCAATAAATACAATTGACTGTCTGACTTCCACTTCCCTATACTCCTAAGCTCCATTTCCTGGACACAGAAAACCCTCGTTTTAGGCAAGTCTTATTTCCCTAAGATGGGGCCCGGGGTCGGGTTTTGACTATATTTGCCCACAGCCGTTGGCTGTTATGCAAATGTGGCTGACCATTTGGAAAATGCCAAGCTCTTCTCTTCAACCTGACGGGATCGTGTTTCAACATGACAGCAGAGATGTTTAAAAATCACACGTCCTCCCTGAGGCCTTCCCCGATTAAGCCCTCTTTTTCCCCTATTCCCTCTTCCTTCTGTACCGCCTGTATACCTAGATCTATAGTAAGTCAGTCAGTCGATCAATCGTATTAACTGAGTACTTACTATGTGCCAAGCACTGTACTGAGCACTTAGAAGAGTACCATATAACAACAAAAAGACACATTCCCTGTCCTGTAAAGAAGCAGTATAGGTAGAGCCTGGGCTTGGGAGTCAGAAGGACTTGGGTTTTAATCCCGGCTCTGCCATTTGTCTGCTGTATGACTTTGGGTGAGTCACTTCACTTCTCTGGGCCGCAGTCATCTCATCTGTAAAATGGGGACTGAGACAGTGAGCCCCGTGTGGGACATGAACTGTGTCCAACCTGATTACCTTGTACCCACCCCAGTGCTTAGTACGGTGCCTAGCATATAGTAAGCACTAACAAATACTACTATCATTACTGTACTCTTTAAGGATTTGATAATCACCCCCCCCGCCAGCCTTACAGTACTTCTATACATATCTGTAATTTATTTGTTTCTATAGCTCCCTCTAGACTATAGCTCATCATGGGCAGGGAATGTGTCCGTTATGTTGTTATACTGTCCTCTCCCAAGGGCTTAGTATGGTGCTCTGCACACAGTAAGCGCTCAATAAATGTGATTGATTGATATATCTTTTTCCTCTCCAGACCGTAAGTTCCTTGTGGGAGGAGAACATGTCGAACAACTCTGATGTATTCTCTCAAGTGCTTACTCCAGGACTCCGCACATAGTAAATGCTCGATAAATACCATGAATTGCTTGACAGGAGGGAAAATTCTAGTCATCCAACTTCCTTCTGGGCTCCCCCAGCAGCTGGCCCAGCAGGGAGCTAGTGAGACTCTAAACAGGGTTTCCCTCAGGACCCGGCCTTGGCAGTGCTGAAGCAACAACCAACGCGGGTTTGGATTTTGTTCTCCAATTACAAGCTCTCAAAACAGGTGGTCAGGAAGACCCTGGTAGATGGGTTGGTTTTCCTTAATAACCATAACAGTTATATAATAGGTGCTTACTCTGTGCCAAGCAGCACGCTCAGGGCTGGGACAGACACCAGGTGATCAGATTGGATACCATCCCTGTCCCACTCTATCATCTGACTCTATCATCTATTTCCAAGTGCTTAGCACCATGCTCTGCACACCATCAGAACTCAGTAAATACCACAGATTGATGATAATAATGAGTAATTATTGTGTTTTTTTTAAGTGTTCACTACATGTCAGGCACTATTAAGCCCTGGGGTGGACCCAAGCAAATTGGGGTGGACGCATTCCTTGTCCCACATGGGACTCACAGTCTCAATTCCCATTTTACAGATGAGGTAACTGAGGCTCAGAGAAGCAGAGTGACTTGTCCAAGATCACACAGCAGAAAAGTGGTGGGGCTGGGATTAGAACCCATGATCTTCTGAGTCCCAGGCCTGTGCTCTAACCACTAGACCATGCTGACTAATTGACTGATGGATAGTTTGCGACTAGGAGATGCACCCAGAATCATTCGCTCGTGCTGCCCGATATCTACCTGACACCCAAAGCCAACTGAACGCTTCAAGGACAGAGGGTCTCAATTTTCTGTCTTAACAGCCAGCACCCCTCTGGAGTGGCTGGTGGAACATGGGCTTGGTGTCCCTTTCTTCTGATGACAGGAAATCAAAACCCCTTCCCCTGGCTTGCCCGGCAGGAATGAATTCACTTGAACCGACATGGTGGTGCTTTTAGGGTGACCTGTTTATTTGACGCACGTTTGCCCGCTCCGCCCAGGTAGGCCTGCCTTACCTTTAAGATGCACGAACCCCTCCCCGGACTTTCTCCGAACCCAGATACGCCAACCATATCTTAGTTTCAAAGCAACTCAAAACCCCCAACCCTTCTGTGGAGGCTGAAACACGCCTACCCCTATTCCTTAAGATCACGGCAGGCCCAGTTTCCCCTCTTTGGCTCACGAGAAGACAATAAGCAACAATAAAGACGCAGAATGATGAGACCTGAAATGCCTGGGGCCCATTTACCTGGGAGGTGATCCAGAAAAGAAAGCAGCCTCAGAAAAAAGCCCCCTTCTTATAGACCAATCTGGCCCTGGAAAAGTTTGGGGAGAGGGTGGGGGGGCTCACCAGTTGTTTCAATCAATCAACCATTCAATCGTATTTATTGAGCGCTGAACTACGCGCTTGGGAGAGTACAATATAATAACAAATAGACACATTCACTGCCAAACAGACCATCTCACAGTCTAAAGTGGGAGACAGACATTAACAGAAATAAATAAATAAATTACAGATATATACATATGTGCTGTGGAGTTGGGAGGGAAGATGAATGAAGGAGCAAGTAAGAGCTACTCAGAAGGGAGTGGGAAAAGAGGAGAGGAGGGTTTAAGTCAAGGAAGACTTCTTGGAGGAGATGTGCCTTCACCAAGGCTTTGAAGTGGGGGAGAACAATTATCTGTCTGATATGAGGATTGAGCACTTACTACTGGAGATCACTATACTAAGCTCTTGGGAGAGAGTACAGTCTACCAGAATTGGTAGACACGTTCCCTGCCCACTACAAGTTTTCAGTCTAGAGGGGGAGGCAGACATTAAGATAAATCAATAAATTCAGATAGGGACACAAGTGTTGCGAGGCTGGCAGGGCATGGGTAGAGGGATCAAATCCAAGTGCAAAGGTGATACAGAAGGAAGTGGGAGAAGAGGAAATGAGGGTTTAGTCAGGGAAGGCCTCTTGGGAAGGAAAGCCTTGAGCCTTGAGCCCATTCCCTCCACCTGTTAGAAAACATGAGGTGACTGACCCTTTCCACTGGTGAGAAGGGGTGTTTTCCCAGCCTATTTGGCTCCAGGACCCTGCTCGAGTTCTCACATGCCACAGTTTTACACATGACACAAGCCCTCCGAGGAAAGTCGGGGGTCAGGAGAGGAGACAGGTTCCCGCTAGGAGCACCATGGTGGCCCTTATGGGCTCTTAGCCAAACTTCGACAGCAAAACCGCCTCTTTCCCCTAGAGACCCTGTAGAGGCTGACAAACCCGCTGAGCCAAACACAATATCCACACACTCCCTTGGAACAGCAAGTCGAATTTGTTTCGAGGGATTTGGGAACGCCCTTCACTCTCCCCCACATCCCCTGAATCAGACGGTGCCTGGTGGAAGGTGGGGGACACATATCCCTATTAAACAGGAGGTCACACACCCCCTTCTGAGTGCGGCTTGAATCCACCCGACTCTTAGTACAATGCCTGGCACTTAGTAAGCACTTAACAAATACCATTATTATTATTATCATCATTATTTCCCTGTAGATTACAACTCCTTGTGGACAGGAATGCATCTACCAATTCTAGTCTATTGGAATAACAATACTTATTGTGTTGTCTTATGCTGTCGAGTCATCTCCGATCCATAGCGATGCCACAGATGCATCTCTTCCAGAACACCCCACCTCCACCTGCAATCATTCTGGTAGTGTATCCATAGAGTTTTCTTGGTAAACAATACTAATAACTATGGTATTTTAAGCATAATAATAATTGTAGTATCTGTGAAGTGCTCACTCTATAATGAGCGCTGGAGTGGAGACAAGATATTCAGGTCAGACACAATCCCTGCCCCACGTCAATCATATTTATTGAGCGCGTACTGTGTGCAGATCACTGTACTAAGTGCTTGGGAGAGTATAGTATAACAATAAATAGACACATTCCCTTCCCACAATGAGCTTACAGTCCAAGTGGGAAGGAGAACAGGTATTTACTTTCCCAAGTGCTTAGTATATTGCGACTTACAGTCTAAGTGGGAGAAAAAGTTCTTTTAATAGTATTTGTAAAGCACTTACTATTTTTGTTAGGCAATGTTCTAAGCACTAGAGTAGATAAAAGTGAGACATGGGGCTCACAGCCTAAGTAAGAGGGAGAACAAGTACTGAATTCCCCATTTTGCAGTCGAGGAAACTGAGGCCCACAGAACTGAAGTGACTTTCCCAAGATCACTCAGCAGATAAGCGGCAGAGCTGAGATCAGAACTCAGGTCCTCTGGCTCCCAGGCCTGTACTCTATCCACTAGGCCATGCTGCTTACCTAAGACATTTGCTTTCCCCATTCCCCGCACACAGGAAGCGCTCAGTAATTTCCACCGGTGATTTCTCCAAGTCTACCTGGCGCTCACTGAATCCGCCCGCCGCCCCCCCAAATAAGCAGCGGTACCGGGGTGCCCTACCGAATAGACCCCGGGGTTCGGACGGGCTTCTCTCCGTGCTCCTGCTCTGGTCCTTGCGCTTCTTGCTTCCTCTCAGACTGCCAAAGCGCTTCATGAGCCACCACAGCTTCCGCCGGACCTCCGGCCTCCGCTAACCATTCCCAGTTCAGAGGCACCGAGGCGTCTGTCCCAAGCCCGGGGGAAGACAGCCTTCCGTCCACCTGCCCCCGAGGAAAGTGGGGGTGGATGGGGAGGGGGCCACAGAAGTGCTGCTCCCGCCTCCCCCAGGAAACCCAACGCCTTCAGCAGAAGCTCCGGGTCGTTGGGCCCAAGGCCGGGAGCCGGCAAGAAGACTCTGCACCGGGCTGGAAGCCGCGGGGGTCAAGGGTCACGCAAGAGCCGCCCGTCTCCGCCGCCACTGAGGTCTGTACACACCAAACCTCCGGCCTCGGTTCCCCCCACGGAACACCTCTTGGGGTGCACACTGCCCCGGGGGAGCGGGGGTCCCGTCCAAACAGCTTCCGCTCCGCCGGCCTGCGGGCACCAAAGCCAGATCAGCCGGGGCAATGACCCATCCCAAACCGGCCTCGTTCCTTAACCAGTCAGGAAAGCTTTCGGGACCCTGGACCGCGATCTGGCCCGTGGATCTGTTTTGGCAGCGAAGGTCAGCCGCTGACTGATAAGCTCCGTTTGGAAAAGAAGAAGTAGTCAGAAGAAGAGGAAAAGACTAAAGAGGCAGAGAAAATCCAAGTCCTCTTGAGGAGAATTGTCATGTGCGGTTCTGCATGATGTCTCTTTAAAAAGACTGTAAAAGGAAACCTCTCAGGGCAGGCAATCCTGGTCACTTAATTGGCCGGAGCACATTCCCTTTCTGACATGACATCACACAACTATTTTGATTCATGTGTTCTAGGACTCAACAGGGTGACGGGGTTGGTCGGGGGGAGGAGGGTGAGTTTCCAAGCCCCAAGACCCCGGGCCGATAAGGGTGGCCCGGCCGGGCCACCACTTTGTAGAAAGCTATGTATGCCTGGGTTCTCTATGCGGGTTCTTATCTGTACTAAGCGCTAATTCCAAATGCCACGAAAGCCTGATGAGGAGTTATCTACAGCTCGTTTGGCCTGAGTGCATGAGCAGCAGTGCAGCCTGACGGATAAAGCCCAAGCCTGGCAGTCAGAAGGGCTCGGGTTTTAAGCCCGGGTCCGCCGCTTGTCTGCTGTATTGTCTTCGGCAAGTCACTCCACTTCTCTGTACCTCAGTTCCCTCATCTGTAAAATGGGGATTAAGACTGTGAGCCCCCATGGGGCAGGGACTGTGTCCAACCTCGGACCTACCCCAGCACTTAGTACAGCGTACACTGGGGAAGACCTCTTGGAAGAGATGGGACCAGCGAGGTCAATCCAATAAATCAACTGTACTTACTGAGCTGTTTCTGTACTGGACTGTACAGACCACTGCACTAAATGCTTTGGAGAGAACGGATCTGGATCAACTTGGAGATGACAACTTGGAGATGATATTTTAAGTACTAAAGTGGCAGGAGGAGGAGAAGGGTGACAACTGTCTCCTCCCCCCGCAACGACTACTGACTCTCAAGTGCTTAGTACAGTGCCTTGTACACAGTAAGAGCTCAATAAAAACCATTGATTGATTTATTAATAATTCAGGGCAGTTCACTTGACATCAGCAGGGTGTCTTATAGACAGGTGATCTTTCTAATAATAATAATAATAATAATAGTAATTATGGTATTTGTTAAGAGTTTACTATATGCCAGGCACTGTACTAAGTGCTGGGGTGTATAAGCAAATTGGGTTGGACACAATCCCTGTTATACGTGGGGCTCACAGTCCCAATCCTCATTTTACAGATGAGGTAACTGAGGCACCGAGAAGAGAAGTGAAGTGACTTCCCCAAGGCTGCACAGCAGACAAGTAGCCGAGATTAGAACCCACGACCGTCTGACTCCCAGGCCCGTGCTCTATCCACTATGCCATGCTGCTTTCTCCCCTCAAACTGTGCCCCCAAAACAGTTTCTTTTTTTTTTTTAGCTGAATTATCCAAATAAAATACACCAAATCTCACTTTATGTTGTAGATGCAGTTCCAGAACCAAGTTGAATCAATCAATCAATGGTATTTATTGAGTGCTTAAGGTGTGCAGAGCTCTGCACTTAGCACTTGGGAGAGTGTGATATAACAGCTGGTAAACAAGTTCCTTGCTCACAAGGACCTAACCGCCTAGAGGGGGAGATATATTAAAATAAATTACAGATAGGGATATAAGTGCTGAGAGGCTCAGATGGGGGTGAATAAAGAGTACAAATGCAAGTGCGAAGCAAGGAAGAAGCAAGAAGGATTATGGAAAAGGAGGGCTTAGGCAGGGAAGCTTCTTGGAGATGTGATTTTAAATTGAAAAATTTCCTTTCCAAGGAAGAACAAATGATGTGGAAAATCTGTAACAATACTGAAAGGTATTGTAATACAAGAGGGTTAGAAGGAGGGAGGAGAGGAGAGATAGAGAGATGAATGAGAGATAACAGAGAAGAAGAAGAAAAAGGGAGAGGAGTAGAGAGATAGGGAAAGAGAGGGAGAGAGAGAGATCTCTAATCCCAGCTCTTCCATTTGCCTGCTGTGTGACCTTGGGCAAGTCTATTCACTTGTCTGTGCCTCAGTTTCCTCATCTGTAAAATTAGGATGCAATACCCATTCTCACACCTACTTAGAGCATGATTTTCATGGGGGCAGGGACTATGCCTGACCTGATTATCTTGTACCCCAGTGCTTTACACAAAGTAAGCACTTAAATATTAATAATAATGTTGGTATTTGTTAAGCGCTTACTATGTGCCGAGCACTGTTCTAAGCGCTGGGGTAGACACGGGGAATCAGCTTGTCCCACGTGGGGCTCACAGTCTTAATCCCCATTTTACAGATGAGGTAACTGAGGCACAGAGAAGTTGTGACTTGCCCAAAGTCACACAGCTGACAAGTGGCTGAGGGGGATTCGAACCCATGACCTCTGACTCCAAAGCCCATGCTCTTTCCTCTGAGCCACGTTTGTTACTGCTACTAGTAATAATATTGGGGGAGAGAATTAGAGGAATAGACAAGACAGGGATAGAGGAATGAGAGACAGAGAAGAAAGAAGGAAGAGGGAGAGTTTAGGGGAGAAAGGGAGAGAGAGAATAAGAAGGTGGGGGAAGAGAGAGGGACAAGAGATGTTTTTTATTCTATTTGTTATGTGCTTCCTATGTGCCAGGCACTGAAATAAGCACTGGGGTAGATGCAACTTAATCAGGTTGGACACAGTCCATGTCCCACATGGGGCTCACAGTCTTATTCTCATTTTACAGATGAGGTAACCGAGGCAAAAGAAGTAAAGTGACTTGCCTAAGGTGACCAGCAGACAAGTGGCGATGCCAGAATTAAAACCCAGGTCCTTGTGACTCCCAGGCCCGTGCTCTCTATCCATTAGTCCACACTGCTTCTCTTCTGCCCTCATCTGATTGGAATCCCAAAGTCCTCCATGGGGGACATGGACCATATCTAACTCCCAATTGAGTATTCTCTCCCAACGCTTAGTACAATGCTCTGCACACTTCATTAAAACTATTACTACCAAAGACCTACGCCCATCTCACTAGACAAACTAATTGGCACCTTTCCCGCCAGCCTCCCTCAGGGCTGCCCACGGGGAGTCAGATGTTTCCCAGGGCGGTGATTACAGTCAGAGGCTCTCAACCCCATCCCCTCAACATCTGCCTCCTCGAGGAAGCTCTCCTCGGGTGTCACAGCCGGACCATTGGTGATTAGGCCCCAGCGAGTTCAGACCAGAGCCATTTTGGGAAGGAGCAGAAATGTTAAACTTCCCCCTCAAAAGGAAAAAGAGGGGTTATTACTCCAGGTTGGAAACTTTGATGACTGAGGGAACTTCCCTAGAGACTCATGGAGCCCATTACAGTGCCGTGCCCGCAACAGACGCTCAGCAAATGCTGACGACGATAACCCAGCGCAGAGGCAGGACGGCCAAGGAGTCCCCCTGCCCCCTAGCTCCCTTCACCATGAATCGAAAAGTTTCTCTCTAAGCAGTGACCACTCGCCCCCCCCGGATCTCCCCCATTTACAACAACCCCCCATTTTTGCGCACAGAGAGAAGGAAGACAGAGTGAATCGATCAATTGCTATTTATTGAGCACTTACACATCTTAGGCAAACCCACTCTCCTGGTGTCTATTCCAAGAAACTGGTTCTTTTTCTAGAGGGCGTTTCTCATACAAAGATCCCCACTGGTAAGGACCAACCCGTACACCATTACCAACCCCTTTATATTTTTTAAAAATGGTATTTGTCAAGCATTTAATACATGCCAGGCACTGTACTAAGTGCTTGTAGATGTAAGCTAATCAGGTTGGACACAGTCCCTATCCCGCTTGGGGCTCATTGCCTTAATCCGCCTTTGCAAGATGAGGTAAATGAGGCCCAGAGAATAGAAGCGATTTGCCCAAGGTCACCAGCAGACAAGTGGCAGAGCTGGAATTAAAACCCAAGTCCTTCTGACTCCCAGGCTAGTGCTCTACCCACTAGGTCACCACGCTGCTTCTCCCCATCTTGAGGGCGATGATTGGGTCTTTAATTTCTGTGGTCTGTGTTCACTGCAAAGGGTAAATGCTGTAGATGATGATGACGGGAATGTGGAAAATTCCAATCCCCGGGGGCTGGGCAGGAGGCAGTGGGAGAAAACTCCAACCCCTACCTGCTGCAGGGTCTCCCCAGCGTTCTCTAGGTGAATAGTTTGGAACTATGCAAAAGAGAAACAGAGTGACCTAGTGGGTAGAGCACGGGCCTGGGAGTCAGAAGGACCTGGGTTCTAATTACGGCTCCGCCCCTTGTCTGCTGGATGACCTCGGGCAAGTAGCTTTACTTCTCTGTGCCTCAATTCCCTCGTCTGTCAAATGGGAATTAAGACTGTGTCCCATGTGGGATAAGGACTGTGTCCAACCTGATTAGCTTATATCTACCCCAGTGCTTAGTACAGTGCCTGGCACATAGTAAGCACTTAAGTCATAAAAAAAAAAAATATGGGGCTTTTGGAGCTCATTGGCCAGAACTTCCCCGGGCAGCCAGCAATTTGATTCAATTCAATCGTACTGATCGAATGCTTACTGTGTGCAAAGCACTGTATTAAATACTTGAATGAGTAAGTATTGTACTAATACTTAGAGAAGCAGCATGGCTCAGTGGAAAGAGCCTGGGCTTGGGAGTCAGAGGTCATGGGTTCAAATCCCAGCCCAGCCACTTGTCAGCTGTGTGACTTGGGCAAGTCACTTAACTTTTCTGGGCCTCAGTTACCCCATCTGTAAAATGGAGATTAAGACCGTGAGCCCCACATGGGATAACCTGAACACTTGTCTTCTCCCCAGCACTTAGAACAGTGCTTTGCACATAGTAAGCGCTTAACAAATGCCATCATTATTATTATTACTGGGAGAGTACCCTAACAACCCAGACCTCTCCAAACGGACGAGGGCCAGATGGAACCACCGAGGGGAGGGGAGGGTGGTGTTACCAAGGTTAACGTTTCTAAATGCTAGGCAGAAGCGTTCTATGGGTTCGAATCCCGGCTCTGCCACTTGTCAGCAGTGTGACCGTGGGCAAGTCACTTCACTTCTCTGGGCCTCAGTTCCCTCATCTGTAAAATGGGGATTAAGACTGTGAGCCCCACGTGGGACAACCTGATGACCCTGTATCTCCCCCAGCGCTTAGAACAGTGCTCTGCACACAGTAAGCGCTTAACAAATACCAACATTATTATTCTATTACCTTATTTATTTCGTTAATGAGGTGGCTATCTCCTTGATTCTATTGATCTTGATGATGTTGTCTTGTTTTGTTGTGTAGCTTTGCTGTCGGTCTCCCCGGTTTCGACTGTGAGCCCGTTATTGGGCAGAGGTTGTCTCTGTTGTTGAAATGTATATTCCAAGTGCTCAGTACAGTGCTCTGCACATAGTAAGTGCTCAATAAATACGATCGAATGAATAAATGAGGTGCCCGGGGCCACTGCACAATCCCCAATCTCCTCTCAGGAGCTGTTTGGGGTGGGCTCTGTCGCCCTCCTGTGGCCACTGGAAGATGCTACCGAAACCCAAAGGCTGCCCGCAGTCATACTTACTGAGCGCTCATTTTGTGCACAGCACTCTACTAAAGCTTGCGAGAGCACAATATAACAGAGTTGGTAGACATATTCCCGGTAAAGGCTTTATGCCTTCACATGAAGGCAAGCAGTGTGGCTAGAGAAGCAGCATGGCTCAGTGGCAAGAGCCCGGGCTTGGGAATCAGAGATCAGGGGTTCAAATTCCGGCTCAGCCACTTGTCAGCTGTGTGACTTGGGGCAAGTCACTTCACTTCTCTGTGCCTCAGTTACCCCATCTGTAAAATGGGGATAAAGACCGTGAGCCCATATGGGACAACCTGATCACCTTGTATCCTCCCCAGCACTTAGAACAGTGCTTTACACATAGTAAGTGCTTAACAAATGCCATAATTATTATTATTATCTCTTCCAAGAGGCCTTCCCTGACTAAACTCTCCTTTCCTCTTCTCCCACTTCCTTCTGTGTCGCCCTGACTTTCTCCCTTTATTCATCCCTCCCACCAGCCCCCAAGCACTTACGTACATATCTGTCATTTATTTATTTTAATGTCTGTCTCCCCCTCTATATTGTAAGCTTGTTGTAGGCAGGGAATGTGCCTGTTTCTTGCTATACTGTACTCTCCCAAGCTCTTAGCACAGTGCTTTGCACACAGTAAGTGCTCAATAAATACGAATGAATGAATCTTCCCCGATTACCCCAACCCCTGAGGCCATCCCTCTGCTTCTTGTGGGCAGGGAAAGTGCCAAGCAACAATGTTGGACCATCCCCTCCCAAGCGCCTAGTTCGATGCTCTGCACGCAGCGAGAGCTCAATAAATAGCATCGATCGATCAATCCTGACGATGCAAACCACCCCCGGCCTGAGCGCTAGGCAACGACTGACCGCCAAGCACCATCTCTGCCTCATTGGACCTCACTTTGCCGAGAAAGGCCCATTCTCCATGCCCCAACCCACTTCCCAACACAGAGAGCCGGTCTCTTACTTTTTCTCGATCTGGAGAAGAACTTGATGCCCCCGGGTGAGGTAGACGGGTTGGAGCCGGGGGAGGACTCCTTGGATGAGGACCGGAAGATCCCGCTGAAACTCATGCGCCGCGGGGAGCGGGGGGGAGATTCCTGGTAGGGGAACGGGAACATGGTCTTGGGGGACCCGGGGCTGGTCTTGGGCCTTGTCGGGGCCGACACGGGGCTGGAAGGGCGGGGTTGGGATCCCTTCGTGAAGAAGCTCTTGGAAGGGCTCCCGGAACTAAAATTCCCATCCACCTAGGGGAGAAGAGGAGAAAAGAGAGTGGGTTAAATCAGGTCAGGGGCGGGACTGGGGCTGAGACTCATATCTGAACGCTTCTCTTGAAGCCAGACAAGCAGTATGGCCTAATGGAAAGAGCCCGGGCCTGGGAGTCAGGGACCTGGGTTCCAATCTTGGCTCCGCTGCTTGCTGGCCGAGTGACCTGGAACAGATCGCTTCACTTCTCTGGGCCTCAGTTTCCTCACCTGTAAAGTGGGGATTCAATCCCCGCTCTCCCTCCTCCTTAGACAATGAGCCCCATGTGGAAAAGAGTTATCAATCAATCAATTGTATTTACTGACAACTTTCTGTGTGTAGTGCACTGTACTAAGCTCTTGGGACAGTACAAAAGAGTTTTTAGACAAGTTCCCTGCCCGCAACGAGCTTAGTCTTCTCTCCTAGCTTCGTCAGTACCTCATAATAGTAATGATAATATTAACCTAGTGAGAGCCGAATAATGCCAAAAAAGCCAACCATGTTGATGTTTGGAGAAACTCCTTCTTTTTGGGGAATCGCCCCTCCCAACATCCAGGCATGCAAGGGAGATTAACGTCCGAGGAGGCCACCAGCTACTCTGGCATGGAAGACCCGATTCCGAGTCCTGGGAGGAGCTGGGAGCGAGGCTGCGCCTACCTTGCGAGAAGCATGTTTCTCAGCGCTCTCCAGGTCTCCGTCCAGGAAGGGCATGGCAAACGTGCTAAGGTCCTAGGGCAAAGAGAGGAAAGCCGGCGTTACTCCAAGCAGCATGACTGCTCTGGCCCTCTGCCAGCCCATCCCTCCCCTCAGGACCCATCCAGATGTTTACTGCATCCTACATGGACCGCTCCCCTTTGCCCGACTTGCTCGCTCTGGACAACTGTCCTGGGCTAGCAAAAAGCTGCCAGAGGCTGGTAGCATTCCACCTTCCTCAAGAAGCCATAGGGTCGGGGTGGGGAGGATGAGGGGGGAGTGGAAGAGGAGAAGATAAGTCGGGTTCTGGGGAGGAGGGAGGAGTAGAGGATGCTCTGTTGTACTCTACGCTCCCAAGTGTTTAATACAGTGCTCTGCATACAGTAAGGACTCAGTAAATACCACTGATTGATTGGTTGATTCAGATCAATCAGGCTAGAGTACTGAGGACCCTGAAACGTCTTTTAACAGTAAGTCCCTGCAGCTCTTATTGTTAATAATAAGAATACCGCTATTACTGCTATTACTTGCTAATTGCTCACTATGTGCCAGGCACTGTTGTAAGTGCTGGGGGTAGATACACGCTAATGAAATTGGACAAGGCCCTTGTCTCCCGCGGGGCTCACAGTCTTAATCTCCATTTTACAGATGAAGTAACTGAGGCACAGAGAAGTTAAGTGACTTGGCCAAGGTCCCACAGCAGCCAGGTGGCAGAGCACTACAACTATTACAAGCCAAGCATCATAATAAGAGCTGGGGGACATATAAGATAATCAGGTTGGACACAATCCCTGTCCTTCACGGAGCTCCCAGTCTAATGAGGAGGGAAAACAGGTTTTCAAATCCCTATTTTACAGATGAGGAAACTGAGGCACAGAGAGGTTAAGTGACTGGTCCAAGGTGATCCAGCAGGAAACTGACAGAGCCAGAATTAGAACTCAGGGCCCCGCCTCCCAGGTCTAGGCTCCTTCCTTTAGACCCTACTGCTTCTCAAGCCTTCTCTTTGGTCTTTCAAGGCTCTCCAGGAGGCGGGTCACTCCAGCAATGCTGGATGGGAAATGCGCCACAGCTGCTAGTGTAGGAACAATGCAGGAACTGACTCCAGAGCCGCAGCTGACATTCCAGAAGGACACAGGATCCTGGAGTCTGTCTCTCTACCGTGGTTCCGGAATTCCTTCCAGCCAGAGGAACCCGTGGGGAGGACAACCGTATCTCACCTGCACTCTCTAGGCCTTCCATTTGCCCACATGACCCCCAAGTTTCTCCCTTGCTCCTGTCCTGAATAAAAAGCCAGGAATAAATATTGGACTCTGCCTTAAATCACTGGACAGTTCTGGGCAGATCATGTGACTTTACCGTCTCTATCACTGGCAAAATGGCACCCCTTTCTCCCTGCCCTGAAATTCACCTTTCCCTAAGATACTATCTGCCTTCTTCTAATAAATGCCTCAATTTCACAATTTCCTCTGGCAGAGAAATGAAGCCTTTGTATGTGATCTCCTTGTCCTGGCAAAACTGAAGGAGGGAGGTATGGGAGGCTAACCAAAATATCGATGCTTCAACTGGAATCATGTTTGGTCATCATTCCAAACAGATCATCCCTTTCCCCTGGGTGACAATGGGCTAGTAAGGAATTACAGGGTTAAAGCCCACAGGTATTCTGCTTCAACTCACTTAGACCAGGCTTCTAATCCCGGCTCTGCCACTTGCCTGGTCTGCGACATCGGGCAAGACACTTACTTTCTCTGTGCCTCAGTTTCCTCATCTGTAAAATGGGTTTCACTATCTGTTCTCTCTCCTACTTAGATTATGAGCCCCATGTGGGCCTGGGACTGTGTCTGACCTGAATATCTTTGTATGGACCCTGGTGCTTATTTGTTACTATCATTACTACAGAGCAAAGAGGAGGCCAGAGCTTGGTCGCTGGGAATCTTGGAAAAACATTTTATTTACACAACTAGTAGCAAAAATAAAGAGGAAATGCTAAATTACTGGAATTCAGTGATGGAGGGAGGAGGATGGAGTTGGGGGGGAGGGAGGGGTGGAAACTCAGTGCTGGAGCCCGATAGGAAATGACCAACCTTAACTGGGACAGAAGTTTCAAATTATTTTCCAACACGGTTCTCTTTGGCAGTTAATCAAAACTTCCCATTTTTTCATGTTGAATTCTCCTCTCTCTATCCATTTTATCACCTCTGTAGCCCCTGAATTTCCTCCCGAAATCAGTGGCCCTTATTCTTATGCCTGGGGAACATATCCTCCAATTGTGGTGGACTGTGACAAAAAAAAATGACCCTCACCATCACAGAAAATCTCCTTAATTTACTCTTGCTTTCTCATGGGAGTTAAAATCAGTATGGTCTACCTCTGCTTCTATCCCCCAACACTCATCAGGCGATTTTAAGTTCACACGAACCCTCTTCTATCCCTCAAGAACCATGGCATAAGATGATGATCCATTCATTCATTCATTCAATCATGTTTACTGAAAGCTTACTGTGTGCAGAGCACTGTACTAAGCACTTGGGAGAGTACAAAATAACGATAAACAGACACATTCTCAGCCCACACAAACTTACATTCTAGAGGGGGAGACATTAACATAAACAAATTAAATTACAGATTTGTACATAACTGTTTTGGGACTGGAAGGGGGGATAAATAACGGAAGCAAGTCAAGGACATGCAGACGGGATTGGGAGAAGGGGAAAGGAGGGCTTAGTGAAGGAAGACCTCTTGGAAGAGATATGCCTTCAGCAAAGCATCACTACCCAAAATAAGAATAAAGTTCACAGAGAGGTTTCCTAGTTCCAAGGATGTTACCCAACAAGTTGCTTTTCCATTGTTTTTGTGTTTGCAGAGGTTTTTGGGTTTTTTAATGGCATTCCTTAAGCACTTACTATGTGCTACGCACCATACTAAATAAACCCTGGGGCAGATACAAGATCATCAAGTTGGACACTGGCCATGACCCACAAGGGCTCACGATACTAATTCCCATTTGACAAGATGAGGTAACAAGATGAGGCCCAGAGAAATGAAGTGACTTGCCCAAGGTCTCCCAGCAGACAAGTGGCAGAACCTGGATTAGAACCCAGGTCCTTGCTCTATCACCTGGGCAATACTGCTTCTCATGCTAGTGAGAAGGGTCTCAAGCCCTGATTTTTGAAGGGATAGGCTCACAGCAGGGGCCCTCAGCTCCCGTGCGTGTCCTTTGCGGCTCTCCTCCTTCAACCACTTAATTACTATTTTTGTCACCCCACATCTGGGCAGCCGCCAGTCGGGAAAGTTCCAGCACCTTCTCTGATTGCCCAGAAAGCCAGGTCTGACCTCTCCTTGAGTTCCGGCTCCCTGTGGGCAGGTTTCCTACTGGGATTTCTGAGCCCTTGGGGACGGGGCTGACTACATCTCGGGCCCCCTCAGGGAGGAATGGAGGAGAGGATCGTTGTTGCCACAGAAACACCTCATTCTTGGTATCAACATGGTACCAGTTTGGAGGAATGCTGGGAGCGGCCTGTGGCCTCTGACCCCTCAGGTCATGCCACTGCTTCTGTGAACAAGAGCAAGTCTGGACAGGTTTGGGTGAAGGTGGTTTTGTCACCCGAAAGGGAATAATCATTTCCAAGTGCAGGCAGTTAGTAACAAAAACATCAATAATAATGATGGTGTTTATTATTACTATGGTCATTATCATTATTAATAGTGATATTTAAGTGCTTACTATGTGTCAAGCACTGTTTAAAGCACTGGGGAAGATAGAGAATGATCAGGTCAGACATAATCCCTATCCCACCATCCCAGCCAGGGGTCAGAATCCAAGCAGTGTGGCCTAGTGGGAAGTAGCGTGGTCTAGTGGATAGAGCATGGGCCTGTGAGTCAGGAGGACCTGGGTTCTAATCCTGCCTCCACCACTCGTCTGTGTGACCTTAGATGAATCATTTCACTTCTCTGTGCCTCAGTTACCTCATTCTGTAAAATGGGGATTAAGACTGTGAGCCCTGTGTGGAACAGGGATTGTGTCCAACCCAATTACCTTGCACCTACCCCAGCATGTAAGACAGTGCCAGGCACATAGTAAGCATTTAACAAATACTACAAATGTTATTATTGTAATTATTAATAAGCCCAGAGAACTTCTCCATGGGGGATGCTGACTAGACCCCTGACCTCCCCTCCCAGGTCCTGTGAACATGAGTGCCACATCCGTACCAGGCAAGAGATAATGCGGCTGAAATTCAGACCGTCCGGTCTATTTATCGTGATTAAGTTGCCTTGTTTTTGTCCGTCTGTCTCCCCTGATTAGACTGTAAGCCCGTCAATGGGCAGGGATTGTCTCTGTTGCCGAATTGTACATTCTAAGCGCTTAGTACAGTGCTCTGCACATAGTAAGAGCTCAGTAAATACTGTTGAATGAATTAATGAATGAAGCTGGCCAAATGTCCACCTTACACGGGCCCAAAGCCCAGGCTGCTGCTCTGGGCAACCTTGTATATCCGAATCAGACATCCCACTCAAGGCATGGAAAACTCATAATAATAGTAGCTATGGTACTTGTTAAGAGTTTACTATGTGCCAAGCACTGTTCTGAGATAGATTCAAGTTAATCAGGTTGGATACAATCCCTGTCCCACACGAGGCTCACACTCTTAATCCCCATTTTCCAGATGAGGGAACTGAGGCCCAGAGAAGTGCCCAAGGTCACAGAGCAGACAAGTGGAGGAGCTGGGGCTAGAACCCAGGTCCTTCTGACTCCCAAGCCTGTGGTTTACCCACTAAGGCACGCAGCTTCTCAAAGAAACAATAAACGTGAAAAGTCCTGATTCTGGAGTTTGGACAAATCAAGCCCATGTTGGCCTACAACCCCTTTGGCCTCTCTCCTCCAGCCTCTGGGGCGGTGGGCAGCTCTGAGGGTTTTCGGGGGTGCAGGAAGCTTTGACCTGTTGGAGGGAGAGCGCATTTACCAATCTGACAGGGTAGTCCCGGCCCCAGCAGATCTTGAGGGAAGCTGGAGTGAAAACCAGCCCATCTGCCGTGTTAATAGATGCTCTGGGCCCAACGCGTGGGAGGAGGCCAAGTGCCTCATGTCGGAGGGGAGGTTTCGGTGACATTCAGAAGGGAGTTTCCCGAGACGGAACAGGCAAGCTTTTCATAGCTCCCAAAGACTGTCCCCGCCCCGTTGATAGAGACATCCGCCTCTCTTCTCCCCGTCTCGTCCCCGGCCTCTGGGCTCGTTCCGGAAGTTAACTGTAATCCAAACCGCAGGCGACTTACCGGGGGTATCTTCCAGACTGAAACGCCGACGGGCAGGAACGTCGAGTTTCTAAGGGGAATCGGGAGGTTGTAGGGTGATCTGGGATTGGCGGCGGAGTCCTGGATCCCACCAAGGATCAGAGGAGGGCTTCCGAAGAGCAGCCCCCAGGTCACCATGTAATAATAATTACAGTATGGCCTCGGGGGGTCACCTCATAATAATACAGTACTTATTACCCACTTTGGGGGTGCCAAGAACTATGCAAGGGTGGATACCTGATAAACAGACCCCACCAGATCCGTCTCACATGGGGCTCCCAATCTAAGGGGAAAGGAAGGCAGGGATCCTCTCCCCATTTTGCAGATCAATCAGTGGTATTTATCGAGCACTTACTGTGTGCAGAACGCTATACTACGTGCTCAGGAGAGGATGATACAGTAAAGTAGGTAGACCCATTTCCTGCCCACAAAGAGCTGGCAGATAAGGAATACAAGGACCAGAGAGGTTAAGGGACTTGCCCAAGTCGGTCAGCCAGTCAACCGCATTTATTGAATGCTTACTGTGTGCAGAGCACTATACTAAGCATTTGGGAGAGTACAATATAATAAACAGACACATTCCCTGTCCACAACAAACTTACAGTCTAGAGGGAGGGACAGACATTCATATAAATAAATAAATTACAGATATGAACATAAGTGCTGTGGGGCTGGGAGGTGGGAATGAATAAGGGGAGCAAGTCAGGGTGATGCAGAAGGGAGTGGGAGAAGAGGAAAGGAGGGTTTAGTCAGGGAAGGCCTCTTGGAGAAGTGCCTTCAATAAGGCTTTGAAGCTGGGGAGAGTAACTGTCTGGAGGATATGAGGAAGACGTGCAATCCAGGTCGGAGGCAGGACGTGGGCGAGAAGTCGGCGGCAAGATAGACAAGATGGAGGTACAGTGAGATGGTTGGCATTATTCATTCATTCAATAGTACTTATTGAGAGCTAACTACGTGCAGAGCACTGTACTAAGAGCTTGGAATGTACAATTTGGCAGCAGATAGAGACAATAATAATAATAATAATGTTGGTATTTGTTAAGAGCTTACTATGTGCAGAGCACTGTTCTAGCGCTGGGGTAGATACAGGGTAATCAGGCTCACAGTCTAATCCCTGCCCAATGACAGGCTCACAGTCTAAACGGGGGAGACAGAGAGCAAAGCAAAACAGAACAAAACAGAACAAGACAACATCATCAAGATAAATAGAATCATGGAGAAATACACGTTTTTAACAAAATAAATAGGGTAATAAATAATATATACAAATAAGCACAGTGCTGAGGGGACAGGAAGGGGGAGGAGCAGAGGGTGGAGGGCGGGGGGAGGAAGAGCAGAGGGAAAGGGGGGCTCAGTCTGGGAAGGCCTCCTGGAGGAGGTGAGCTCTCAGTAGGGCTTTGAAGAGGGGAAGAGAGAAAGAAGGGATGAGAGTTAATTTGGCGGAGGTCACACAGCTGGGCAGTGGCAGAGCTGGGACTAGAATCCCAGTCTCTCGGTTCCTTGTCCGGTGTTCTTTCCACTAGGCCCCACTGCCCCCTGGGTTACCTCAGGACACCTAAAGGAAATCACTTTTGAGGGGAGGAGCTTGCCTTCGGCAGGACCAAGACTTGGCGAATGTAGCAGTGGCAATGCTAAACCACTGTGGGGATGAGGAGTGGGACTAAGACCATGGCTCCTCCATCCACCTTCCCACCTGTGGACGCTGACCCCAATCCCAGCTCCTGAGCGCCAACAGCTAGAGAGGTCCCCTGCTCACAAGCCACTTTGCTTCTGTGTGCCTCAGTTCCCTGCTCTGTAAAATGGGGGTTAAGACTCTGACCTCCATGTGGGATTCGGACTGCATCCAACCTGATCAGCTTCTAACTCCCACAGGGCTTAGTATAGTGCCTGGCACAGAATAAGCACTTAACAAATACCATAAAAAAAAAAAATTTCCCGAGGTGGCCCAGTCTCTGGTCTCTCAGGGCCTGAGTTGGGGCTTGCCCTTCACCCCTGGCAGCTGTGGGCACCATTCTTTTTTTTGTTGCTGTCGTTAAGCGCTTACTATGGGCCTGGCACTGTACTTAGTGCTGGGGTAGATACAAACTAATCAGATTGGAATCAGTACCATCCTGATTAGCTTGTATCTAACCCAGCGCTTAGTATGGTGCCTGGCCCATAGTAAGCGCTTAACAAATAGGTTTTTTTTAAATAAAAGGGATCGTTACAAACAAAAGCAGAAAGATGGAGGAGCAGAAGCCCTGTCAGGCAGGGCCAGAATGCACTGCCCTGTCATCGGCCTTCACCTCGGATCGCCTGCCCAGGAACCAAACCCTTGCCCGTTTCTCAGAAACAAAGCTCTCTGGGCCAACGGTTTCTGCTGCTCTTTGCCCCGATGAGAGGCCCAGCAAGTGACAGCCCGATGCCCGAGCATGTGGTCAGTCTCTCCCTCTACTTGGCCGCACGTCCCTCTGGCTGGACACGCTGATTTTCAGGGTCAGGACTGAAAGACGGGGCATTTCAGGATGCTTTTGCGTAAGAGCTGTTCCGGGGCAGAGGCTGGCACTGCCACTGGCTGTTCTGGAGCTCTGTAAGGAAGAACCTTCAGGCCCTTAGGGTGCAGGGATAAGCTGGATCAGGCAGGAGGAAAAGCAAACCTGCTGCATTTTTTGCTTTTTTTTTTGGTATTTGTTAAGCCTAGTATGTGCCAAGCACTGTACTAAGCACTGGGTAGATATAAACTAATCAGGTTGGACACAGTCCTCCGGCTCAAATGGAGCTCACCGTCATAATCCCGATTTTACAGATGCGGAAACAGACACAGAGACTAAAAACAATAATAATAGTAATTATGGTACTTGTTAAGCACTTACTATGTGCCAAGCACTGTTCTAAGCATTGGGGTAGGTATGATTCATTCAGGTTCGACATAGTCCTTGTTCCATCCTTAATCCCCATTTTCAGAGAGAAAAAGGGTTGCTTCTTCCTCTGTCACCATAACATGGAGAAGCAGTGTGGCCTAGTAGACAGAGAGCATAGGCCTGGGAGTCAGAAGGTGGGTTCAGTCATTCATTCAATCATATTTACTGAGCGCTTACTTTGTGCAGAGCACTGTACTAAGCGCTCGGGAAAGTACAATACAGCAATAAAGAGAGACAATCCCTGCTAACTAATCCCTGGTTCTAATCCCGGCTTCTGGATACACAGATATTCATATCTGTGTGGCCTTGGGCAAGTCACTTCACTTCTCTGGGCCTCAGTTAACTCATCTGTAAAATGGGGATTAAGAGAGTGGTACAGGGACTGCATCCAGTTTGACTGATCTGTATCTACCCCAGCACTTGGAATGGTGCTCGGCACAAGGTAAAGCCCTTACCAAGTACCATGATTATTATTATGATTATAATAACATTCCTCCATTTCTTGCACTCATCGCCATCAGGTCTTCTGACTCCCAGGTCTGTGCCCTTTCATTAATCTACACTGCTTCCCTCAACACATGGCACTGGATGAAGTCTCAGAGCTCCCTGGGTGAGCTGTGTGAGAGGACTCGTACAGATTATTAATTATATCTTTAATTTGTTTACTGATACTAATGCCTGTCTTCCCCTCTAGACTGTAAGGTCGTTGTGGCCAGGGACCGTGTCTGCCAACTCTCTTACGCTGTTCTCTCCCGAGCACTACAGTGCTCAACAAATACGGTTGATTGATTCAATCATATTTACTGAGCGCTTGCTGTGTACAGAGCACTATACTGTTTGGACAGCACAGTTCAGCAATAAAGAGAGAGACAATCCCTGCCCACTCAGGCCACTGAGACTCTCAGGCCCGGGCTCTATCCACTAGGTCACGCTGCATCACATCTCCCTGTTTCCTCTGTCTCCCCCTTCAAAGCTCTCATCAGACTCTACCTGTCCCCCTGCCATTTCCAGGAGGTCTTCCCAGATTTAGAGTGACAGAAGAGATTACCACCCCGCAACCAACAATATGCTACCTTCTGACCTGTAGATAGATCTCTCCACCTCCTTGAGTTGTGACAAAGTGGGATGGTCCATCAGTTGTTTTATAAGATGCCTGCTGTGTGACCGTGGGCAAGCCACTTAGCTTCTCTATGCATCAGATTCCTCATCTGTAAAATGGGGATTTAATGCCTGGGCTTCCTTCTACTTAGATTGTGAGCCTCATGCAAGACAGGGATTTGTGTCAGATCTGATTAACTTGTAACTACCCCTGCACGTAGCACAGTGCTTGACACATAGTAAGCACATAAAACAATAATAATAATAATGCTTAATGCTCCACACTCTCTCCTGTTTGGGGATCGACCCATTCTGTTTTCCCGGAGCTTGTATAGGGAGACAGTCTGGCTGGCTTCACGACGTGCCTGATAAGTGTTGGAATGGCTCCGGGAGAGTGGGTAGTGACAGATGTAAGATGCTAGTTCTTTCTTCTGCCAGGGTTTGCTGATTTTCATGAAATGGCTTGTTTGGTGTTCCTGTCAGTGGAGTGCCCCTCAGGCTCTGGGAATTAAAAAAGGAGGCCAGTCACGTTCACCCAGCCTGTCCTGGGCCCAGTCTGGCCCCAGTTAGTGCCAGTTCCTCCTGAGTTTGGTCTGCTAAGGCTAATGATAATAATAATAATGGTATTTGTTATAATAATAATGACATTTATTAAGTGTTTACTCTGGGTCAAACACTGTTCTTAGCACTGGAGTAGATATAAGTTAATCAGGTTGGACACTGTCCCTCTTCCACAAGGAACGCACAATCTAAGTAAAAGGAGAAACAGGTACTGAGTCCCCATTTTACAGAAGAGAAAACTGAGGCCCAGAGGAGTTAAGTTCATTCAATAGTCGTGGCTCAGTGGAAAGAGCACGGGCTTTGGAGTCAGGGCTCATGAGTTCGAATCCCAGCTCTGCCACTTGTCGGCTGTGTGACTGTGGGCGAGTCACTTAACTTCTCTGTGCCTCAGTTCCCTCATCTGTAAAATGGGGATTAAGACTGTGAGCCCCACGTGGGACAACCTGATTCCCCCGTGTCTACCCCAGCGCTTAGAACAGTGCTTGGCACATAGTAAGCGCTTAACAAATACCAACATTATTAATAGTATTTATTGAGCGCTTACTATGTGCAGAGCAAATTAAGTGACTTGCCCAAGATCACACAGCAGGCAAGTGGCAGAGCCGGGACTAGAACACAGGTCCCCTGGCTCCCAGCCTCAGGCTTTTTCCATTAGGCTACTGCTTATTATGAGCCAAATACCATACTGAACTCTGGACAGAACAAGATTATCATGCCAGACACAGTTCCTGTCCCAATCAATCATTCAGTGGTATCTGTTGAGCACTTACTGAGTGCAGAGCACTGTACAAAGCGCTTAGGAGAGTTCAAGATAACAACTTTGGCAGACATGCTCACTGCCCACGGCAAGCTTACGATCTCAGATGGAGGAAGAACAGTATTTAATCCCTGCTTTGCAGGTGAGGAAACTGAGGCACAGAGAAGTTAGGTGACTTGACTTGGCAAGTGCCAGCCAGGTCCTAGGCTGGACTGGAAGCCGATACTCACTCAACTTCAGGAATGCTCTGTGACATGAGCGGTGGGTCCCTGAAGCTGATGGGAATTGTAGTCCCAGCGGCCTAGGAGACAATCAGACCTTTCAGAAATTTGTCTTCTTCACAACAGCTGCAGCTGCCACTGGGAGACGTGAGCTATTTTCAGGCCTGGGGATCAAAGGGACACAAGCTTTCTCCCCTCTGCTGTCCACCTTTCTTTCCTAAAGGCTTCCTGCCTCCCCATAGTCTCCTCAGAGTGAAGAAACTGTCCTGAGAGTTGTGTCTGAACTGACCACAACTGTACCCCAACTATAAAACCAGAAGCAGCATGGCCTAGTGGAAAAAGCCCAAGCCCGATAATCAGAAGGACGTGGGTTTTAATCCCAGCTCCATCACTTATCTGCTGTGTGACTTTGGGTGAGTCATTTTCACTTCTCGGTGCCTCAGCTACTTCCATCTGTGAAATGGGGATTAAGACTGGGAGCCCCATGTGGGTGGGACATGGGCTGTGTCCAACCTGATGATCTTGTATCTACCCCATTGCTTAGTTCAGTGACTGGTACACAGTAAGCACTTAAATACCATGAAAAAACCCCAAAACACCAACCAACAATGAGAAGATCTTCAGCAACGTGCCTTCTATGTATGAATGGCTAAGGTGGAAACTGCCTCTTAGTCTGATCTTGCCAAGCCAAAGTAATTTTTGGGGCCCAGCTGGATCAGAAGACACAGCAACATGGAGGTAGAGAATAGCACCCCCATCCCCCGTACTCAAACGCAGCATTAATCTACTTAATAAGAACTGTGGTATTTGTTAAGGGCTTACTCTGTGCCAAGCACTGTGGGAAGCCCTGGGGTAGATAAATACAATTAGATCTGACACAGTCTTAGGGGGAGGAAGAACAAAACAAGTATTGAAACCCATATTACAGTTGAGCAAACTGAGGGACAGAGAAGTCACGTGACTTGCCCAAAGGCACCCAGTGGGCAAGTGGTGGAGCTGTGATTAGACCCAAGTTTCCTGACTCCCAGTTGTCCCACTCCCACCAGGCCCTGTCCAGTACTTACACACACATACACACACACACAATTTTGATATTCTGATATTTCACCTTGTCATACTCGCTCATCTCCCAGACAGACGCTTGTTCTCTCTACAGTTTCCACCATTTGCAAATCATATTCCACCTCTGTCTCCCTTTTTAGAATGTAAACTCCATGTGAGCAGGGACATGGGTTTTTCCTTCTATTGTACTTTTCCAAGCACTTATTACAGTGCAGTGCACTCGGCAGGCACTCAGTAAATAGTATTAATTACAACTAACTCCCCCTTTCCCTCCAAGGTTTGTCTCACTCAGTCAGTAGTCCAGAGAGAAATGGGGTTGCTTCTTCCTCTCTGTGCCACCATAACATGAAGAAGCAGTGTGGGCTAGCAGAAAGAGCACGCGCCTGGGAGTCAGAAGGTCGTGGGTTCTAATCTAGGCTCCACAACATGTCTGCTGTGTGACCTTGGGTAAGTCACTTCACTTCTCTGGGCCTCAGTTACCTCATCCGTAAAATGGGGATTAGGAGTGTGAGCCCAGTGTGGGATAGGGACGGTATCCAACCTAATTGGTATCTACCCCAGCACTTAGAACAATGCTGGGCATATAGTAAGTGCTTGACAAGTACCAAAATTAGTATTACTATTATTATTATAACATTCCTCCATTTTTCGCACTCATCGCCGTGTCCAGCAGCTGACCTGTGACTCTAAATGGTTTCGGTCTGGGAGCGGTTATGGGAGGGAAGGGGAAGAGAAGGGCCAGGAGAGAGACATGACAGAAAGGAAGTGGGAGGAAAGAGGGGTCTCTAAAGAGTCAGGTGGTCCCAAGACCTTGTGCCTATGCTCTGCACATTGTGAGCGCTCAATAAATACGACTGAATGAATATTCTGTATGTTACTGCGGCTTCCTCAACAAACTTCGCTTCCGAGTTCAGAGCAGAGCGACTCACACTGAAACCTGATGGATGTGGTTGACTAGCAGAGCCTAATTTCTGGTTTTTAAGGTCAGACACATAGGCCACAACGTGGCCTAGGGGAAAAGAGCATGGGCCTGGGGGGCTTGGGTTCGAAAACCAGATCTGACACTGGCCTACTCGGTGGTCTTGGGTAAGTCACTTTGCATATCTCTGCTGGGCTCAGGCAAGCCTCCATAAGGTGCTGATCCCAAAACATTGTGGAGGAAGGAGATGGATTTGGGGGCTCATGACTTTACCTCTCCTGGGACAGGTCTGAGCAATGTGTTATTCTGTTTTCCAGATTCTGCTCGGTAAGAATCATAATATGCCATGACCGACTAGCTAAGGCATTTATTACCTTGGCAGATGGAGGATGAACTTAAAAACATATATTAAACAATAAAATATTACTGTTTACCCACCTCGAAAAGCAAAGCAAAAACAAGCCAGGCTTTGTTTTCTTTCGGAGTTTTCTTGTTTTCTTTCCTTTCTCTCCTCCACCACATTCCCCGCACCCCCTCTCCTCCCCGCCGCCATGGTGATAGGTGCCAAAGGAATCAGGAAAGGAATTTATGAAGATTAAAGAAAGACCACAGATATCCATCAACATGACCTTCACCAGAACAGCTAGATACACAAGGCTCTCATGAAGACATCACTCAACCCCACTCAATGGTGAAATCAAAACGAACATCGTTTTGTGTTCCTGTGGCCCTGACCCCAAACGGGAAACAGAGGGAAAGAGAGGGATTAGCAGCCCACGAACCAGCCGCCTAAGGAATTTCCCAGGTATTGGAGCCGTAGCTGTGGAGCAGCGTGGCTCAGTGGAAAGAGCACGGGCTTTGGAGTCAGGGCTCATGAGTTCGAATCCCAGCTCTGCCACTTGTCGGCTGTGTGACTGTGGGCAAGTCACTTAACTTCTCTGGGCCTCAGTTCCCTCATCTGTAAAATGGGGATTAAGACTGTGAGCCCCACGTGGGACAACCTGATTCCCCTATGTCTACCCCAGCGCTTAGAACAGTGCTCGGCACATAGTAAGCGCTTAACAAATACCAACATTATTATTATTATTATTGTTTTCACTAAGAACGTACTATCTGCAAAACACTGAGCCGAGTGCTGGGATAAAGGACCCGGGTCAAAGTCAGACGAGGTCTAATTGGAAAAATGTGTCATCTAGAACACCTGGGAAGGCTGGGGTCGGGGAGGGAATAAAGGGAAAGTGGAGGGAGGAAGGGAGAAATCTGTTTTAGACACTTGAAACCAACCACTAGATTGAAAGTACTCTGCAAGCAGACAACTCATAAGCTAATTCTACTGCACTCTCCCAAGTGTACAGTGCTCTGCCCAGAATAGGTACTTAATAACTGATACCGATTGACTGACTGGCTTTAAGTCTTTCTACCTTATTCACTGGCCCTCCTCACCCGCTTCTCACACACTTTGATCCCCCATAGTCCATTTCCTTGTAAAACCCCATCCTTGTCTTGTCCAGCTCCGCCCCCTGTCCCTCTCTCACATCTGCTGGACGTTAGTCCTCCCCACTTTCAAAACCCTCCTCAAATTCCACTCCTTCCTACAAGCCTTTCCCAACTAATTTTACATTCCCTGCATTTATAGTTGTCCTTCAGGTTAAAATAAGGGAAAATCCATTCATCTGTGGGTGCTGATCATAACTGACAGGTCAAAGCAAGGCCCACAATCCCAGACTCATTGGCACCCACAAAAAATTGTTTCTTGTTATGTTGCAGCGCTCGATGTTTGTTGCACTTTAAACTGTTTTCTCTTTGGCCCCTTTGTCTTTCTCGAGGAAGCAGTGATAGGCAGTGATGCCTAGTGGACAGAGCATGGACCTAGGAGTCGGAAGGACCTGGGTCCTAATCCCTGCTCCGCCGCTTGTCTGGTGTGTGTCCTTGGTGAGCAAACCACTTTGCTTCTCTGGGCCTCCATTACCTCATCTGTAAAATAGGGATGAAGACTGTGAGCCCTATGTGGAACAGGGTCTGCATCCAACCTGATCAACTTGTATCTACCCCAGTGCTTAGTACAGTGCCTGGCACATGGTAAGCACTTAACAAATACCAATAAAAAAAGAAAAAAAAGATTGGGAGCCCCATATGGGACATAAATTGTGTCCAACCTGATTATCTTTTATCTATGCTAGCACTTAGTACAGGCCTGGCACATAATAAGCACTTAAAAAAAGGAAAAGTTTTTGCTCGGAGAGCCAGTCCCCCCTTGCTAGCAGTGCATGACGTAGGTCTGTCCTAGGCAACTGTCTCCCAGATTTCAATAGGGGATGGAGCATGGTTTGAGGCTTTGTATCACCGAGTCCTTAAAATGTCTCCTCTGCCCTTCCTGGCTTCTGACCTCCCAAATTCAGCTCTCCGTGCGGCAGCTGTTTGGGTAGCCTGCTGTCCCTCAATCTCTCTCATGTCCCACCCAGGGTAGCCGGATTAAGCTGAGGCTAATTTGCTAGGTGCTCAATAAACACCACTGTTATTACAAAACTTATGACTAAACAGAAATTCAAATGATCTTTCCTTCCACTCTTCAGTCCGGCGCTTGTTGTCTGCCTCCTACTCTTTTCTTTCGTTACTAACCCTCTAGAATGAAAACTTCATGCATTCAATCGTTTTTACTGAGCACTTACTGTGAGCAGAACACTGTATTGGGAGAGTACAATACAATAAACACATTCCCTGCCCACAACGAGCTTACAGTCTTGTTGAGGGCAGAGAACAGGTCTCCCAATTCTGTTGGATTTTACCCTCCCAAATGCTTAGCACTGTGCATTGCACTCAGTAAGTGCTCAATAAATACCATTGATGATGATTAGTAGCCAAAAGCCCACGTGTCTGGTCAGTGTGGTTTTATGCATCAATCAGTGGTATTTATTGAACGCTTACTGAGCGCAGAGCACTGTACTAAGCTCTTGGGAGAGTACAACAGATAGATGCACTTAATACAATGCTCTGCACACAGTAAGTGCTCAATAAATATCAGTGATGATGATTACTAGCCATAAGTCCATGCTACCAGTCAGTGCAATTTTATGCATCAATCAATCATCAATGGTATTTATTGAGCGCTGACTGCCTGTAGAGCATTTTACTAAACCCTTGGGCGAGTCCATTATAACAGATACATTCCCGGCCGACAAGGAGCTGACCATTTAGAGGGGAAGATAAACATTAAAATAAATTATGGATATGGACAAAACTGCTGTGGGACTGAGGGTGGGCTGGAGAAAGGGAACAAATCCAAATGTGAAGGTGACGCTGAAAGGAGGGGGAATAGGGGGAATGAGAGCTTAATCAGGGAAGGTCTCTCAGAGGACATGTGAATTTAATAAGGCTTTGAAGGTGGGGGGAATGATGGTCTGCCGGCTATGAAGGGGGAGGGAGTTCTGGGTCAGAGGCAGGACAAGAGTGAGGCCTGCGGTGTGAGCCCAAGGAAACTTTTGCATGAGGTTTTCACCCTGCTTTTGCCTTCTGGATGGCGGGATATGGAACTCTAGATGTCAACCGAGCGAGTGCTGCCTTCAGGCCCCCCAAAACCAGAGCCCAGGGTGGCTTGAAGGGGGGAGGGCCGAGATCCCAGCCACATGAAGATCCACAGAGCAGCGGATGAAGGCCGATGGATACACCACGGGATCCATCGCTCTCCACAGAGCAGGCCAGGAAAATTCCCGAGCCCTTCGGCTACTCCGGGGAGCTTTCAGATGGTGGGCCTTCTGGAGATCGGTGGTCCTGGGTCACATCCCTTGGGGGTGAGTTAGGGGCAGAGAAGAGGTGTTGCCTGCCTCCCCACCCCTCTGGAAAAGTGTGCAAACAACAGCTTTCCCCACAGGTCACTGGGGCAATCCTGCCCTGTGGATTCCCAGAATTTCCTGCAAAAACTTTCTAGTTAAATTTTAGCATCTGACAAAGTTCCACGGGCTGCCTTTTGACTCAAAGACAAAAATTTTTCTTTCCTTTCCTCCTCCCAAGATGCCTTCTCTGCTAGTTCTACTGTAGTGAACTCTCCCAAGCGCTCAGTACGGTGCTCTGCACACAGCAAGTGCTCAAAAAATACCATTGATTGATTCAGTATCCCTACTCCCTTCCCAGCAAATACCTGCCTGCCTTCTCCCAGCATCTTGCCCACCACATCACATGATGTCTCTCCCTATTTCCACCACCGTCCCTCCAGGAGCCATCTTCTGACCCTCGGGATGTCCATGTGAAAATCCGGACCTTTTCCCTATACCCAAACCTTGTCTCTGCTCTCTCACCCAATTTGAATTTCAATTCATCTTCTCTAACTAAATTCCCATTTCCTCTGTTCTTTTCTTCCCCACTGGGGCTCCCTCGAGGCCCCCTCTGCCTTTAAGACTCCGTGCAATAGATAGCACTTTGGCTTCTAACCCATCACCATTATCTGTGGACCAACTCACCCACGGAGGAAGGTTCATCCTCACCGATCCCTTCGCTGTTCTTTGAGACTGGGCCTAGGGTAGAGAGCACGGGACCGGGAGTAGGGAAACTGGGGTTCTACTCCCAGCTCTGCCACTGGCCTGCTGTGTGACCTTGGGTAAGTCATTTAACCTCTCTGGCCCTTCAGTTTTCCTTATCTGTAAAACAGGTGCCTTGACCTGTTCTTCCTCCCTTTTAGAGTGGGAGCCAGGCAGATCTCTAAGCAAGAGTGAATCTCTGAGGCATATCCCACCCAGCTCCAGACCCCATTCCCCCATCTCCAGTTTTTAAAGCCTTACTTGGTAGTCAAGGAGCAGGGAGGAAGAGAAGCAGTGTTGCCTAATGGATAGAGCATGGGAGTAAGTAAGAAGGACTTGGATTCCAATCCCTGCTCTGCCACCTGTCTGCTGTGTGACCTTGGGCAAGTCACTTCACTTCTCTGGGCCTCAGTTACCTCATCTGTAAAATGAGGATTAAGACTGTGAATCCCCACATGGGATTGGGAACAGGGACTGTGTCTGACCTGATTATCTACACCATTACTTAGTACAGTGCCTGGCACATAGTAAAAACTTAAATACCAAAAAAAAAAAAGAAATGGAAGCATGTCAACAGCTCTGGCTCCTGCCCACCACTTTCCACCCACCCCATAATAATAATAACTTCAGGGTTTGTTAAGCTCTATATGCCAGGCATCACCCCATCTAGAGAGGGAGAGCTGCAGCCAGATTCCTCCAGAGTTCTACGGTGAGCCTGTGCACACCTCAACCAAACTGTCCCAAAGTTTCCTGGGTCATTCTGGGAATCTCTTCTTGAACTTGAATCTCAATGATGTGGACGGAGGGTGGAGACGACTGGCCAGGAGGGATTTCAATGTGCCCAACTGCCCATCTCACCACCGGGTGAGAAAACACAGAATGCATCACCCCGCAACTGCTTGAAAGAAAACTAGAGCAGCCCCTGAGGAAGGGAAGGAAGAGAGAAGCATTACAATATCTATACAGCCCAGCCCAGGAGGAGGCTCACAGAGGGAGACACCTGCAGACACACACACAAAAACACACACGCAAACACACGCAGACTCATGCTGGTCTCTCTTTAAACCACTAAGAAAAGGATTGAATCCTGAAAAGAGAAAAAAGATCATTTGGTCCATCTTGGGCCAATCTACTATTAACAACAACAACAAAAAAAAAACACCCCAACACACTCCCAGACACCAAAACCACACCTCTGTGACAGCCTCACATGCATAAGACGCGGAACCTGTAAAGAAAAACAAACAAACCAAAAAAGATTCCGGGTCCTCCTTCCTTCACCGTGCGTTTTGAATACAGCTCAGGGAACCCCGTCTCGCTCAGCCCGAAGCCAATCCAGTCTTTGAATTTCCCCAAATGAAAGACAGCACGGAATAATCACAAGAAGCCGGGGCCAAGCGCAAGGGACGGACAGAAGCTGCACTCACGTCTCTGAAAAAAATCCTTGCTGCTCGGCTCCGAATGTCCACCTACCCGGGGCTTCTCGCAGCCCCTCAGCTAGAAGCAAAATGAGGCTCCGTCACTGCTGCCAACGCTCCCCCCCAACCCCCCCCGACTGCTGTCATCGCCTCAGCAACAGATGGGGATTGGATCCGGGCGTGTTCCTTGTGCCCGGTACAGTGGGCCCGGCCCCGGGTTTCCTCTGCCCTAGCAGGCTCCTTGCCTGGGGGAAGGGGCACCGGAGACGTCTGCAGAGACTGTTATTGCAGGAATGCTGAAATCCATCAAAACTTGGGGGCTGAAAGGGGAGGGGAAGACTTACGGGTCTTCCGAGACCAGGCGGAAAGAGGACCTGTGGTCTTTTGGAAAGGCAGGCGGCGGTGCAAGCCGAACTGCAGAAATGATGATGCAGCAATTGATGACAGCTGGAACCCAAACCCCTCCCCAGCCTGCTTTCTGCCCCCCACCCCATCAACACCACCCACCTCGCAGGCACAATCTGGTTGGCTCCCGGGGAGAGGGGATGGCTGGGTAAAAATGAAAAGTTTGGAATTTGGGGATCTGGATCGATCGCTCGGTCAGCGGTATTTATTGAGCTCCTGCTGAGGGCACAGCACAGTTCTAAGTGCTTGCAGGTGGTACCCTAAAATCAGTAGACACAGTCTCTGCCCTGGTGGAGTGTACCGTCTGAAGAGGAATTCCTCTCAGGGTCCTACCTAGACTGGAAGCCCCCAAGCGCTTAACACACTGCTTGGCACATAGTAAGCGCTTAACGAATACTATAATTATTGCTCAGCCCTAGGGCAAGAGGAACTCACCACCCAGAGGCCCCATGATGAGATTGAAGCTATCCCATATGGAAATATCAGTCAAAAATAGTCAAAGCCCTCCGAAAACCCTACCTCCTCCAATAAACCCTCCCACCTTAATCCCCGATAGCCCAAACTGTACAAAACCCACCAGAAACCGCTAGCACTCAAATATTTATCTCCACCCACCCTCAGCACGTGGACATGCCTATTTATTCGACTGCCCATTCCGTTCTTTGTTTTGGTTACTCTAATATATTTTTCTGCCCAACTCCCCGATTTAAGTGTGAGCCCCTTGTGGTCAGGAAACATGTCACTTTGCTGTCATCCATTTCCCGTTGGCTTAGTACAGTGCTCTGTGCCCAATGGACACTCAGTAAATACTAATGCTGTTATTACCACTACAATAAGGCGTGATCCCTGGCAGCAGCGAGAGAGGTGTGTCAGGAAATAAACCAGCAGATAGGGAAGAAAGCGACTTTGGATCCGGTTTTGGGGTCCAAAGTCTCGTGCCTTTAGGTTATAAGGCAGACGGAGTTCAGCCCAACGCAGCGACAACGGTGATTCCATGGTCGTAAAGCCAGATGACTGAGAGGTCACCAAGTCTGGAAGGGCAGCTGCAGCCAGATGGCCTTCCCTTGACCGATTTAGCTAGAAGCAGGCCCGTCTGGCTTCCAATATTTCCCAGCAGCAACAGGCTTGTCCCAGCCAACCTGAGAAATCGACATGAAGGAAGCCCTCTGGTTTTTTATTTTATTTTCTGGTATTTGTTAAGCACCTACTATGTGCCAGACACTAAATTAAGTCCTGGCACTAATCAGTAGGCACAGTCCCTGGCCTGGTGGTGTACCGTCTGAAGAGGAATTCCTCTCAGGGACCTCCCTCCTAACTAGACTGGAAGTCCCCAGTGCTTGGCACATATAAGTGCTTAACAAATATTACAATTATTGTTCAGTCCTGGGGCAAGAGGAACTCACCACTCAGAGAGCCATGGCAAGGCTGAAGCTATCCCACATGGAAATTTCAGTTAGAAAAAGTCAAAGCCCTCCAAAACCACCACCTCCTCTAATAAGCCTTCCTGCCTTAATCCCCAATAGCCCAAACTGTATAAAACCCACCAGAATTAGATACAAGTCTAGGTCCCACATGAGGCCCAAAGAAGTGAACTGGAGCCCAGAGAAGTGAAGTGATTTGCCCAAGCTCCCACAGCAGACAAGTGGCGGAGCCAGGATTAGAATCTGGGTCCTTCTGATACCCAGGCCCGGGCTCTATTCACCAGGTCCCGCTTTTTTCCTGGTTCTCTAAGGAGGGGTATCTACAGCGCGAAGCCAGAAGAGAGGATAAAACCCTAAGCCAAATTTCTTCCTCTCTGCATCCCGGTCCAGAGCATAGGACAAAATGTGAAAGGGAAGGGGGAAGAGAAGCTGTTGCTGACAGTGCAGTGATCCAAGTCCTGGGGTTGATTAATAATAATAAATTATTGTGGTATTTGTTAAGTGCTTACTATGTACCAAGCACTGTTCTAAGAGCTGGGGTAGATAGAAGGTAATCGGGATGCACACAGTCCCTGACCCACAGGAGGCTCACAGTTTTAATCCCCATTTTACAGATGAGGTTACTGAGGCATAGAGAAGTTAAGTGACTTGCCCAAGGTCACAGAGCAGACAAGTGGCGGAGCACAGACCTGAAGCCACCAGGTGGCCCATCAGTGCCAATTTCAGAAGACGTATGTGCCCATGGAGACGCTTCCTGTGACCCTTGTACCCAGAGACATTGAGAACACCAGGAGTCCCTGGGCGGAATTTTACTTTTCCAAAGAATTGGTATCTTTTACCATGCCTCTGCAGAACCCCAACTCAACCCCAGGGTGGCCGATCCCCCCATAGTTGGAAGCTGGATTTGGCGGGGAAAGGTTTTGGAGGGGAGAGCCATGCACTTCACTTCAAAACAGACAGCTCCCTCTTCCTGTCCTTCCAAAGACCCGGTTAGTTTCAGTTCCTCTTAGCTGGAAAGGGCCAGAGAAAGATGCCTCCATCCACCAAGCGCTCAGCAACTTTCTGTGATCCAAGGCGATCGCAGTGTGGGAAGGGGATTGACCACAGACGGTCTATTACTTACTGGAGTCTGAACTGCCAACTCTGAATTCCATCTCTCAGCCCCTCCCTTCATTGGAGAGCTGGGGATCCACCCATCAGCACCCTTCTTTCTTCTTCATGGTATTTGTTTAAGCGCTTACTATGTGCCAGGCACTGTTCTAAGCACTGGGGTAATGAAGCCCAAGGAACTCGTGGGCTCCAGGAGCAGGGATTTGGCCCCTTCCTCAATATCTCCTTCGCCGGCTCTCTCCTCCCTCTCTTGCTGACCGTCAAGAAGGTCCAGATCCCCACTCCCCTCTGGACAGGGAGACCATCCCTAGCCAACTCGGCCACCGATGTGGATTGGCTGCCTCGGGAAACAGATGCATAAATCAGGCCGGGACCCTCCCCGCCTCCCTCCCCTCCCCTTAACCATCGCCCCCCCCCCCCCCCCCCCCCGGCAGCTCATAACTGTTCATTAAACACGCAATTCCTGTTTGTCCAATGGACCCAATTCCAAGAACCATGCTGTACTAACCTGGAATGGGGAGGTCTAATTCCACCCATGGCACCACCTCTCCTAGAGCCCTTATCAACATCAAATACAATACGATTAAATAAGCACCCTCCTAGTTGCGTAACAAATGGCTAACGGTGGAATCAGTCCTGAATCGCTTGACCTCCTAGAGGAAAAAGTAACAGATTCTTTCGGCCGGAATGTGGCCCAAGTCTCATGGCTCTTCTCTAGCTCAAGTCCTGGCCGCTCCAGGGCGGGTGGGCTCTGTTGGAGTATTTCCTGAGTATAGTTTAAAGCAGAGAGCCAGGAAACCATGGACTCACTCCTGGGAGAAGACGGGGGCCTCCAATCCAGGTTGGGTCTCCTAATGGGGAGAGGGTGCGAGTGGTCCCTGGTTTCAGTCGAAGCCTTCTCTCTGCCTGAAGACTTAAGACTTCTGATGGGCCACCTGAAAACCCAAGGTACTACTGCCTTCACATAGCAGTTAGGATTGTGCTGAATTGTGCCCAGGACACCAGCTTTTCTGGAAATGCCTAGAATTTCCTGCCCTGCCTCTGAGGGGTCCCAGGAAAGACCCCACCACCACCACCCACACCCACACACACATACAGAGGAAAGAGAGAAAACCTGGAAAAACAAGAAGTGACATGGCTCCATAGGGTCTTGGCTGTCTCCCACAGGCTTTCCTTTTCCACCCAGAAAGGTGAAATTCCCATTCAAAATGGGGATAATAATATTTATTCATTCATTCAATCATATTTATTGAGCACTTACTGTGTGCAAAGCACTGTACTAAGCGCTTGGAAAGTACAATTCAGCAACAGAGACAATCCCTACTCAACAACGGGCTCACAGTGTAGAAGGGGGGAAACAGACAACAAAACAAAACAAGTAGGCATCAATAGCATCAATATAAATAAACAAAAGTATATATACATATCATTAATAAAATAAACAGAATATTAATAATAAATACTTATTAATGACAAATATTGGTCATAAGTAGTACTTTATGGTATTTATTAAGTGCTTACAATGTGCCAGGCACCATAAACAGTGCTGGGATAGATAGAAGCTAATCAGGATGGATACAGTCCCTATCCCACAAGGGGACCACTTCAACTAATAAATCAATCAATGGTAATCAATGAGCATTTGTAGCATGCTGTACTAAGCAATTGGGAGAAAACAGTACAATAGAGTTGGTGGACATGATTTCTGCCCTCAAGGAGTTTACAATCTAGTGGGGGGGGCCAGATGATAAAATAACACCCTGAGACTGCCATCTCTATCACCAGTTTCTACCTTAAACCAACATTTTTCCTGAGTTTTTGAAATTTACACACTTTCCGCCAGATAATTCCCAAATCCCATCATCCTCACCATCATCATCGTCATCACAGTAGTAACTGATAAGCACTTACTATATTTTGTGCACTGTACTAAGTACGGGGGAAGATGCAAGATAATCAGCTTGGTCACAGTCCCTGTCTCCCAACATGGGGTTCACAATCTAAGTAGGAGAGAGGACATGTATTTCATTCCAATTTTACAGATGAGGAAACCAAGGCAAAGAGAAGTGACTTGCCTAAATTGCACAGCGGGGAAGTTCCAGAGCCGGGATTAGAACCCTGTTCCTCTGATGTTCTTCCACTAGGCTGTGGCTCCTTCTCAGCCCCAGAAACTGCAAAATTGGATCAGTTGGTACTCTGGCAAACCATACCAATTTTATCCTCCTGCAGAGGCCAATGTCTTTGGGTCCCTGCTGAAAACACATCGCTCCATTTAATGGACTTTCTAATTTCTACCTTTCAAATAACAAGTGGATTATTTATACAGGCCCCTCGTATTAGCAAGGGCCTTCAGTTTATAGCCTGAAATAAAGTATGCTGCGTGTAAGTAATTCAATAAAAATGTTTAAAGGCCCACCCTCTGGGTGCTCTAATGCTTTGAGCAACGACTTCTCGATTACCTCAGATGCATCATCACTATGAGATCAGGAATATTCGGTGGCTTAAAAGGGTGTTTTGTCTTCCGTGAGAGATTGAACCTCCTTGAGGGTAGGGATCATGTCTACCATCTCTGCTCAGAGTAAGCATTCAATAAATATCACTGATTGACTGGTTTTGTTTTTGAGCACCACACCCTCCAAAGCAAGTTTTTTTTTCATGGTATTTGCTAAGTGCTTACTATGTGACAAGCCCTGGTCTAAGCACTGGAGTAGATACAAGCTAATCAGGTTGAACACAGTCCCTGTCCCACATGGGGCTCACACTCTTAATCCCCATTTTACAGATGAGGTAACTGAGGCCCAGAATAGTCCAAGGGTACACAGCAGACGAGTGGCCAAGTAGAATTAGAACCCAGATTCTCTGACTCCCAGGCCTGTGCTCTATCCACTAGGCCATGCTGCTTGATATGCAGTTTATATGCAGACTAAAGAACTCCTCACCTCAACTGTCACATCTCTCCACCTGTCACATCTCAACGCTCATGACAGTTGTTCGACTGAGAGAAACAATTCAGCTCCACTGGGCAAATTAACACCCGGGTTAGGAGATGAACCCCACACTCCATTTTCACGCCACCCAGGAGTGGCCATTCAGAAGGATGACTTTAGTATTGTGGAAAACACTTGGTAAGGTGACATTTCGACTACAGACTGAGGGAGGAGAGAGAACAGACAAAATGGCGGATGGTGCCTTCAGTGTCCTGAAGGGTGAAAATGAAAGAGGGACAGAGCGGTTTTAAGAAGAAGGGGTAGGTCTGAGATACTCTAAAATGACGTTCAAGCCCAGCAGGGAAAAACAGCAGCCCCCATTCCTATCAGATGCACAGAACATCTTTCCCTTCAGTCTCGCCAATGTACCAGGCCGTAACTGTGGGTGGAATAATTCACAATGGAAAATTCTCGGCCTTGAACAGAATTTTTTTTCCAGCCTCCAGCAGCTTGTCTGTTGGGGAAGAAGCCGAGCTGCTGCCAGGCCTGACGTTATCACTTTGGAAATCTAACGACTCTTCAGAAATGCCAGCGTCCTTTGGCTTCATGCTCCAACTCCGCCTTCGTTTGACTCCAGATTGCCAAACTTCCATGAAAATGGTGGTGAGCTGAGTAGAGGATGGGGCGGCCTTGGGGATTCCAGACCAAGCCTGATCCAGCCTCCCAGAGATACTTTTTAAGGCATCTGCTGAGCACTTATGCTGGGGTAGATACAAGATCATCAGGTTGGACATTGTCTATGTCCCACATGGGACTCACAGTCTTAATCCCTATTTTACAGATGAGGAAGAGGAGGCACAGAGAAATTAAGTGGCTTGCCCAAGGTCACACAGCAGACAAGTGGTGGAGCCAGGATTAGGACCCAGGTCCGTCTGACAGCCAGGCCCAGGGTCTTTCCACTAGGCCATGCTGCTTCTCAGCATGAAGGCCAAGACAAATCTGTTGAAATGCTCAGTCCTTCAGGGGTAAATACTCTTTCTCAAACTGCTGCTCCCGCCCCTCTACCCCCCTACCAAAAAATAAATAAATAAATAAAAAATCAGCATCAGCCCCAGAGCTAATACTCCTGAATGGGATTGGAGGGAAGCAAATAGGCTGAAAATCTTTTCTGGTCTCAGTTCAGTCATGCTTTGCCACATATCTGCTATTGACCTTGGGTAAGTCATTTAACTTCTCTATGCCGCAGTTGCTTCATCTGTAAAATGGGGATTAAATCCTACTCCCTCCTACTTAGACTGTGAGTCCTATATGGGACAGGGACTGTGTCAAACCTGATTATCTTGTATTTACCCTAGTGCTTGGTCCATAGTAAGTGCTTAACAGATTCCATTATCATTATTATTACTACTACTATTACTCTTCATGCTTTCAGGAAGTATTATCCTTAACCAACTCTGGAAATCCAGCCTCACACCCCCAGCCACAGAAATGGGAAGACCGTCTGCTAACGCAAACAGAACACTGCTCACCTGTCCAAATACAGTGCTCTTCGCACAGTAAGTGCTCAAAAGACACAACTGAATGAACGAATGACCTAAGGCCTCAGAATAGATTCCCTAAGATACCCTCCTCCTGCCCCAAGAACTCCTAGGAAAAAGATGATGAAAACACCCCAAAAAGATACAAAAAGCCGGGCTTTACTAGGCTCCTTCCCAGGCTGAATCAGAACTCAAACATCATAAATTCCTTCCTCATAAAGGATGCGGTTGGCTTAGTGTCACTCAGCTGTGTGACTGGGCAAGTCACTTAACTTCTCTGTGCCTCAGTTACCTCATCTGTAAAATGGGGATTAACTGTGAGCCTCACGTGGGACAACCTGATTACCCTGTATCTACCCCAGCGCTTAGAACAGTGTTCGGCACAAAGTAAGAGCTTACCAACATTATTATTAACTTCTCTGTGTCTCAGTTATCTGTAAAATGGGGATTAAGACTGTGAGCCCCACGTGGGACAACCTGATTACTTTGCATCTACCCCAGCGATTAGAACAGTGCTTGGTACATAGTAAGCACTAAACAAATACCATCATTATCATCACCCAAGTAAAGGGGCTGCTCTGCCCTGGGAAGGTTGTCTTAGTTTTTGCTCTGAGACCTTGAGTAAATCATTTAACTTCTCTGGCCTCTATTTCCTCAACTGTAAAATGGGGATTAGATACATGTTCTCCCTCCTACTTAGACTGTGAACCCCATGTGGGAAAGGGACTGTTTTTCACCTAATTGACTTGTACCTACCCCAATGCTTAGAATAGTGTTGGACAGATAGTAAGCACTGAAAAAATACCATAAAAAATTAAAAAGGGCCAAGAACCACCTCAGAAGTCAATGCAAAAATCTGGGTTGAAAGACACTGTTCTGGGCCACCACTGGTCTTTGGAGGAATTAGCTGGTTTACAGAGAGCTTGGTTTTCTAGGTTAAATAAGTTAGGAGGAGGGTGCTTGGTGCCATAATCATTCTATGGGAGATGTAGCTCAGTGGTGGAGAGCACACTTCATGTGTGTGAAGTCCTGGGTTCAATCCCTAGCATCTCCAAGAAGCTAGTATTAGGGGAAGCCCGGGCCTGAGAGTCAGAAGGACCTGGGTTCTAGTCCCTGCTCCACCACTTGTCTGCTTTGTGATCTTGGGCAAATCACTTCTTTCTCTGGGCCTCAGTTACCTCATCTTTAAAATGGTGTTTAAGACTGTGAGCCCCATGTGGGACAGGAACTGTGTCCAACCTGATTATCTTCTATCTTCTCTGGTGCTTAGAACAGTGTCTGGCACATAGTAAGTGCTTAACAAATATCAATAAAAAACAAAAACAACAACAAAAATGTGTTGATCTGTGCCTTATTTTCTAGTGTATGTTAGCACCCTTATTCCAAGACCATATGCAACAGTCCCAGTTGGGCTGCCTGTACTAGGTCAATTAATGAGGCCAGAAAAAAATCTGTAGCTCTGTTACAAACCCACCATCTGGGCAGATACTCTTTAAGTGCATTGCGAGGCAGGGCCGAAACTGAAAAAGATCTTTTTGACCCTCTCACTTAATTACACCAATTCTTTGTAGACCCCCTAAAGAACATTGCAACACACCTGGCGCTAGACTGGCTGAATTGTACATCTGATCTGGATCTTGAAAAACAAAAACAAAAACAGAAAAAACAGATTGGGTGGTGGCACCCCTGGAAAGCTACAACCAATTCCCAAAGGATTCTGGGAGGAAAGGCAACATCCTCTGTGTCCAACCTGACAACCAGCACTTAGTACCATTCCTGGAACATAGTAAGCACCTAACAAACACCATTAAAAAAAATGTGCTGTGGGTTGACACAGATAATCGGATTACCAAATTGTCCCCTTTGCTGAGTGGCAAATAAATCGAGCAGAAGTGACTTTATCTCCAGGGTCCATTTTTCATAGAAGACCAAGTGAAACTCTTGACCCACATTCCCCCGCCTCAACTCTCCCAGCCCCAGTGATTCTGCGATTGCCACATAAACTCAAGCTCTCCAACTGACCCAGCCCCCCTCAGTTATTCTCGGTAAGGGGCTCCAAGGTTAAAATAAAAAATTGTTTTTTCAAAAGCTCTTAAGCTGCAAAACTAACTGGTCTGACTTACAGCTCCTCTTCTCTCCTTATTCCACCTTCCAGAGGGGAAACTGACAAACTCTGGGATGGCCAGAGTGCAAGATGGAGGAGAACAGAAGGAGGAGAAGACATTGAAAAAGGGCCTTCGTGCAAGAGAGGTTTGAGAATAAAGCAGCAGATGGGAAGGAAGAGGCGGGGAGCAGACAGTGGGAGACTGTAAGCTTGTGGGCAGGGCATCTGTATATCAACTCTGTTATACTGTAATAATAATTATAATATTTGTTGAGTGCTTACTATGTGCCAGGCACTGTACTAAGCACTGGGGTGGTTATAAGAAAATTTGACTGGACACAGTCCCTGTCCCACATGGGGCTCACAGTCTTAATCCCCATTTTCCAGATAACTGTGACCCAGAGAAGTGAAGTGACTTGCCCAAGGTCACACAGCAGACACGTGGCGGAGCTGGGATTAGAACCCATGACCTTCTGACTCCCAGGCCTGTGTTCCGTCCACTACACCAGGCTGCTTCCCAAGTGCTTAGAAGAGTGCTCTGCAAGCAGTTAGCACTCAGTAAATACCATTATTTATTGAGGAGCAGAGAGGGAGGCTGGCTGCTCAATCCTGTTGAGAGTAGAGCTGAACAGAAGCAGTGTTTAGACAGACCCAATTCTCAGAAGAGAAATCAAGAGCTTGAGGGATCTCTGACTCACTGATTTCCCTTAAATAAAAAAAATAAAAAGGGAAAACAAAGGTGCACTTCACTCCCAAAGTCCCAGAAGAGGCCCGGCCAGTTTGCTGAGATGCCTCCCTCCGGCTTCTGAAACGTCAGTTGCCCCGCACAGCTGGCTCTAGTTTTATTCCGGCTTGTGAAGAGAACCAGGCCCAGAAACCCAGAGAGAGAGACTGGATCTGAGGCTCCACCTGCCTTCCCCCCCAAGTCTTTCAAAGTGCTCTCTGACCTACCAGAGGCAAAGCTGCCAGGCTGCTCTCTCCAACCTGACTCTGAACTCCATAGAGAAAGCAGGGTGGCCTAGTGGAAAGAGCAGGGACCTGGGAGTCAGAGGACCTGGGACAAGTCATTTCCCTTCTCTGAGCTTCAGTTTCCTCATCTGTAAAATGGGTAAGCTCATTATGGGCGATCCAAACTAATCAGATTGGACACAGTCCATGACCCACATGGGGCTCTTAGTCTTAATCCCCATTTTACAGATGAGGTAACAGGCACAGAGAAATTGAATGCCTTGATCAAGGTCACACAGACGAGTGATGGAGCTGGGATTAGAACCCAGATCTGTGCTCTACCCACTGGACCACGCTGCTTCCCAGCCGTCACGTTTCACAATCCCGTGATTTCCTGCTGGGCCAGATCTGGTGGCCAGAATGACTCCTTGGGACCAAGGGGGGTGTGGAAGAGGGTTGGTATTCCCGAGGCAGACAATGAACAGAGGGCCAACAGCGAGGACCCCCAGACTGGTGGTGAGGGGGTCTGTATTCTAGGCTTGGTTTAATTACAGGACTGCGAGAATGTCATGGATGCTTTTTGCCTCAGTTTCTCCATCTGAAAAGTAGAGTGAACAATAGCAGCCCCTTCCTCCTTTGCTGGGACATGCAAAGGTAATGAGACTTTTGAGAGGAATCTGTATTACAAACTCAGTCCTTCTGTCGATGGTACTTCCTGAGCGCTTGGGAGTGTACAATATTGTAAATAGATATGATTTCTGACCCAAAGGATTCCACAATAATAATTAGTATTATTGAAAGTGCTTAACACATCCCATAATCATAATTACTATTATTGCTTATGGATGTGTCCCATACCATAATTATTATTGATTATGGGATGTGTTAAGCATTTTTAATATTACTTATTATTATGATTGTGGTATTTGTTAAGCACTTTTTAAGCACTGGGGTAGATGGAAGATAATCAGATTGGATACGGTCCCTGTCCCACATGGGGTTCACAGTCTAGGTAGGAGGAAGTAAGGTTTAATCCCCCTTTTTACAGATGAGGAAACAGACACAGAGAAGTGAAGTGACTTGCCCAAGATCACACAGCGGACAAATGGAAGAGCCACGATTAGAAGCCAGGTCTCTGAATCCCAGGCCACTGGTCTTTCCACTAGGCCACACTGATTTTTCTAAGCAATCTGGTGGACTGTAACTCGGGGCCCAGATTTACAGACTTAAAGCCTCACACTTCATTAAGGCAACTTGTTCGATGAGTAAGTGTAATACGGATGAAACGCCTGCTTTTCTTAACTCTCACAGCCTGAGATTTGGCAGTCTGGCCTAGTGAAAAGAGCACGGAATTGGGTTTTGGGAGACCCAAGTTCTAGTTCCGGCCTCACCATCTGCCTATGTGACCCAGGGCAACTTACTTAACTTCTCTGTTCCTCGGTTTCCTCACCTGTAAAATGAGGTTAAAATCACTGTTCTTCCTGCTTAGACTATGAACGCCATATAGAGCAAGGACCATCTGACCTGACACCCTGGATCTATCCCAGCACAATTTCAATTCTTGACTACAACTCCCTACTGACATTTATTAAGCGCTTTACCGTGTAATAAGTGTCGGGGATAAAAATCAAGGCTCAAATACCTTATTCCCATTTTAAAAATGAGGAGACTGAGGCCCCAGGGGTTAAGTGACTTGGCCAAGGTCACAGAGCTAACCCTGGTTCGGCCACTTGTCTGCTATGTGACCTTGGGCAAGTCACTTCATTTCTTTGTGTCTGTTATCTCATCTGGAAAACGGAGATTGGGACTGTAAGCCCTTTATGGGACCGGGACTATGTCCAACCCGATTTGCTTGTATCCATCCCAGCGCTTAGTACAGTGCCTGGCACATAGTAAGCACTTAACAAATACCATAATAATTATTATTATCAGGGGCAGAACTGGGACTAGCAATAAGCGCTTATTTAATGCCATTAATAAATTATTCCTAGAGATAATTTTTATTATCTTTAAAGATCCCAATGATTTTTTTTTTCCCATAAACGTTTCCCCCCAAGACGGCCAACGGGTTTGTGAGTTCGAGACAAATTCCGCGGAGGAGGGGAGGAGCAGTTTGGGGTGTGAATGAACAGGGTCTTCTCCTTTGTCCAGTCCCCGCTTCTCCTCCTTTGGAAACGGCTAATTTGCATCCCCCTCTCAAGCCTGGGCTGGACAGCAGCTTTGCTTGACGTAGCCTCTATTTTTGTCCTGGGATCAAAATGTGCATGAAAACAGTTGATTCTGTTTGCGTGTGAAAGCCCGCTGCAAATGGAAAGTTCCACACTCCAGAATTCTGAAACAATGACAAACAGGGGGCTGATTTCAACACGGATGACCCATTAACTCTTTGGACACTTCTGGGTCCGAAGTAATACCTCCACTTTGAGAGCAGAAAGTTGGGGTGGGGGGGATGTTAGCTAAAAAGTGAGCAGGAGAGAGGAAGGAGGAAGAAAGGCGGGGGGAAGGAAGTGAGAGCGGGGGGGGGGGGGGGCGAGTGAGAGCAGGGGGGAAGAAGAAAGACAGTGGGGGAGGAGGAAGAGTGATTGACAGGGAGGAGGAAGAGAGCTAGCAGGACACACACACACCCATGAGTCCCTCTTGAGGGCAGAAGGGGGTTCTTAGAATTGAACTACAAAACAAACCGGCACCTGAAGCCTTAAAAATGCCTCCCACACTCTGTGAAACAGGCCTGATGTTCGGTGACACTAGAACTGGACCCCCAACCCCCTGGATTTGGGGGGAGGGAAGAAAAGATCCATCACCAGCCATCGGCGGAGACCCCTGGCCTTCCTGGCTCCAGCTGACAAGCCTGGCAGCTCCCCTAAACCTGGGTCTGCATCCTCAGACCAGGCCAAAGGCCAAACCCCCACTCAGGGTTGGGCCAAGATGGTCGGACACTGGCCAGACAGAATCCCTGGGGAGCAGCAAAGGCAATCTGGGCCCTGAGAGGCAGGCAGGAAGCTTCCCGGGAGCCGGTGGCAGTGACCTGACCCTGCGAAGGGCCAGGCCCCTGGCGGAGGAATCTTGGGCATCTGGACCAGAGGGCATGAGGGCAGGGAGCCCGAGGACTGCTTTCATAGACCAACATGGAGGGATGGGGCGGAGGGGGCCTGGACTCGAGTGAACAGACTTGTTGAGGGAAGCCAGGGGAATCCAGCACGTCCCAAAATACCTAAGGAAGTAAACTGTTCCAAAAATGGGACCAGCCAGGAGCACTGTTCCTGGGACTGCGGTCCATGAGAGCACTGTTTCTGAGAGCACGGACTGCAGACTTGGCTCCTGCCTCCCACAGGCAAAACAGGTCGGATACAAGTTTGTTGTGGTCAGGGAACGTGTCTGTTATATCGTTCCAGTGTACTCTCCCAAGTGCTTAATACGGTGCTCTGCACACAGTAAGCACTCAATAAATACTATTAACAGATGTCCAGTGGCTGACAGGCCTTAGGCTCACTCATTCCCAGCAGCCCACCTAGCAATAGCGCTGGACGCAGGGTAGCACACACCTGTGCGTGCGCACACATGCACACACTCTACGTGTGTGGCCTCTTTAAAGGAGACAGATTTGTTCCCCAAACCAGCTCCCTGGAGCCAGTTATGCTCCTCCTGCTTTTTGCAGGCCTGGACCCCCCAGTGGACGCCCCAAAGATAAAAAGGAAATCAAATTTAACAGAACATCCAGAGGTCCCATCTTCTGACCCTTCCAGAATGAAGCTTCATCACTTCTTCTACCTCTCTGAGCTACCACCTTCAGCGGCCTGATACCCTCCTTCCCGACAGAAATCAAGGACCCCTTCCACGGGAGTGGGTCACAGACACCACACTGACTCACAAAACTGACCCAACCTGATTTTTGCAGAAGAGCTGAAATCGGGAAACTGAAAGTAAGGAGGGGCAGAGGAAGTGGGCTAAGGACACAGTAAGAGGCTCGGACAATACTCCCAGCTAAAAACTGGGCTCAATTGCTGAAGATGGACAGTCACGGCCCTCTGGCTTCAGAGAGGAACAACTCTCTCTTCACGCAAAAATTTCGTAAGGAACGAGAGGCGAGAAAACAGAGAAAACAGCGCCAGGTGCTGCAAATGGTAAACATGACACCACCACATGGGGTCGGCTTTTAATATGCATGTTGTGGCTGGGGCGGTGGGATCTTCCATTCATTCAATCATATTTACTGAGTACTTACTGTGTGCAAAGCACTGTACTAAGCGCTCGAGAGAGTACGCTAGAAAAATAAACAGAAACATTCCCTCCCCACAACGAGGTTACAGTCTAAAGGGCAGCAGACATCTGCAACAGCCTTTCCAGGAGCACATTTACACACTCAGGGGTGAAATTCATTTTTTTTTTAAATACACACACACACACATATATATCAGTTGGGGGAAGGAGGAAAGGTGGGGGAGATGCCACAAACACAATTATACGAACGAATAATCTGGTCACTCCTGCAAATAATAATTATGGCATTTGTTATGCGCTTATTATGTGCCAAGCACTGTCTAATCACTGGAGTAGATACAAGGTAATCAGATTGTCCCACGTGGGGCTCACAGCCTTAATTCCTATTTTACAAATAAGGTAACTGAGGCACAGAGAAGTTAAGTGACTTGCCCAAAGTCACTCAGCTGATAAGTGGAAGAGCCAGGTTTAGAACCCATGACCTCTAACTCCCAAGCCTGTGCTCTTTCCACTAAACCACGCTGCTTCTCTAGTAGTGTCAAGTACCCCCGTGTACCCTCAGTGACAACGGCCGAAGCAGCAAGGCCTAGTGGAAAACGCACCGGCCTTGGTAAGCTTCACTGTGGGCAGGTAATGTGTCTGCTATACTGAACTCTCTCAAGTTCTTAATGCAGTGCTCTGCACACAGTACGAGCTCAATAAATATGATTGGCTGACTGAGTCAGAAGGCCTGGGTTCTAACCTCATCTCCACCACTTGTTTGCTATATGACCTTGAGCAAGGCACTTTCCTTTTCTGGACCTCAGTTCCCTCATCCACCCAATGGGGCTTAAGACTGAGACCCATGTGGGACAGGGACTGTATCCAACCTGATTATCTTGTATCTACCCCAGCACTTAGTACGTGCCTGGCAATAGTATGTATTTAACAAATACCATTTTTAAAAAATATGTAAGATGGTACTGTGCACAAGCAGCATAGATGATTCTAGTGCAAAAACAGCAACCGCGAGTGCACGTCATTATCAGGGACAGAGTTAAGGACCAAGTGGAGACTGTGCCACATTATTCTGGGAAGGCATCGTGCCAGAGGTGGGCAGCTAGCCGGGCCCTCTGACCTGGTCTTTCGGCTGGGGCTGACCCAGAATAATTTGACGACTGGCCTTTCACGCTCGCCTAATTGCCCAACAAAACAAAACACAGACTGTGACTCATTTCTTGCTCTGACAGTTCGGGTTCTATGTCGTTCTTTAAATCTTTTTGTTAAAAAAAAAGGATCAGCTGTGATGACTAGTAATGACCCAATTTTATGGCAATCCTTTGCCTGACACACCAGAGGGGGAGAAGAGGCCTGCATTCTTGAGGAAGAAGCTGGAGGTCTCTCTCACACACACATACACATAAATGCACAAACACATTCTCTCGCTCTCTAGCTCTCATGAAAGCAGCAGTTTCAGTCCATTTCGGCAACTCGGCCCCAGACCAGCTGTTCTTGCTCTGCTGGGAGCCTAGCCCGAAGTGAGTCATCAATTATGAGCCACACACCAAAAAGCTGAAAACATGTTCACTGTAGCTGGGGGAAAAAAACAAAAAACAAAAACCATCAGCCACCCAGATCCAGGACGACAGTTTCCATTCTGCTGGATTGGATTGCAAATATATACATGGGGGGTGGGGGGGGGGGAGTGTGTGTGTATATCTCTGTAATTTACCTATTTATATTTATTAATGTCTACCTCCCCCTCTAGGCTGTGAGCTCTTTGTGGGCAGGAATGTGTCTGTTTGTTGTTATACTGTACTCTCCCAAGTGCTTAATACAGTGTTTTGCACACAATAAGCACTCAATAAATACTATTGAATGAATGTGTGTGCATATATATTACATACATGCGCATACACACACATACAGCATAGCTTAGTAAATAGAGTTTGGGCCTGGGAGTCAAAAGAACCTGGGTTCTAATTCCGGCTCCGCCACATGTCCGCTGCATGACCCTGGGCAAGTCACTTCAATTCTCTGGGCCTCAGCTCCCTCATCTTAAAATGGGGATTAAGAATATGAGCCCCCTATGGGTCAGGGACTGTGTCCAACCTGAATAGCTTGTATTGACCCCTGCTATGAAAGCAGTGCTTGGCACATAGTAAGCCCTTTATAAATACCATTTAAAAAAAGAGAGAGAGAAAATGTGAGGAAAGGCCGATTAGATCAAGATAAATGTTTGCTTGAATAGTTATTTGGTTCCTTGGTCCTGAGGAAAACCAGGAGAGAAAAATGTAAGAAACAAAATTAAAACATGGGGTATTTGTCGAGTGCTTACTATGTACCAAACACAGAGTGAAGCACTGGGGTAGATACAAGATAATGAGATGAGATACAGTCCCAGTCCCACACGGAGCTCACAATTTATGGGAAAGGGAAAATAGGTTATTATTACTGTCAATATAATTATTATCCTTAACAATAATAACAATGGTATTTATTAACTGCTTTGTAGATACAGTAAAATTAAATCAGGCCCCGTCCCTTCGCATACGGGGGGGCTCAGCGTAAGAGGGAGGGAACATGTCTTCCAATGCCATTGCTTTGACCTCCCCTAAGCGCTTAGAGCAGTCCTCTGCACCCAGTAAATACCGCTGATTTAAGATGGGGCTAACGGTGAAACCCCAGGGTCTTTCTTCCCTCAGGATCCCTTAGGTTGAGGAAGGCTAAGCAGGCTGCCCCCTCCCTGCTTCTCGAGCTTGGCTGCTTTGCCTTCAGATCTGGGAGCCCTGCCATTAGCCATGACTAACTGAGTGGTGACTTTCGCCACAGAAATACACCGTTACTAAACGGTTGAGAAGCAGAATGGTCTAACGGAAAGAGCCAGGGGTTGGATGTCAAGAGGCCTGGCTTTGGATCCGCCCCTTGCCTGCTGTGTGACCTTGGACAAGTCATTTAATTTCTCTCCTACTTTACCTCACTGCTTTTCTACTACAACCCAGTCTTCACACTTCACCCCTCTAATGCCAACGTACTCACTGTGCCTTGTCTACCTCGCCACCGACCTCTCACGCCTATCCTGCGTGGAATGCCCTCTGTCCATATCTGACAGACGATCGCTCTCCTCACCTTCAAACCCTTATTAAAAGGACATTTCCTCCAAGAGGTCTTCCCAGACTAAGCCTTCATTTCCACTTCTCCCACTCTCTCCTGTGGCACCCTAGCATTTGGATTTGCACCTTTAATTCACACCTCCTTCAGCCCCACAGCATTTATGCCCATCTCTGTAAAGTCTGTCTCCCCCTCTGGGTTGTAAGCTCATTGTGGGCAGGGAACGTGTCTATCAACTGCTATATTATACTCTCCCAAGCGCTCAGTAGAGTGTTCTGCACCCAGTAAGCACTTAATAAATATGACTGAGTAATTCTCTGGGCCACAGTTTCCACAACTGTAAAATGGAGATTAAATCCCTCTTCTCCCCCACCCTTCTTTAGATTGTGAGCCCCATGTGGGGCAGGGACTGTCTCTGATTTGACTGTATCTACCCCAGGGCTTAGCACACTGCTTGATACATAATAAGCACTTCAATATCATTATTATTAGTATTATTTTTATTAATAAACCATAATGAAAGCTACTGTTTTAAGGAGGGTTGAGTTTCTGCTTTTATACTGGGGTTCCAAATTGCTTTGTTCAAGAGTGCAGATGAGGCAGTTGGGGGGGTAGGGATGAGAGGAGGGTACCCAAACTCATCCAATAGTAGTAGAAATAAAATTTATTAAGCACTTATTGGGTGCAGAACATTGTACAAGTTTCAGAGCATGGAAAACAGCCAGTTACTGCAAAGGAGGGCATCAATATTTCTTTTTTATTCCAGGAGATAGCCTGGGGTCTCCGGGTGAATGGAATACCCAGCTTTTTTGGGTTTAGAAGAAGGCTAAAAAAGATTGAAGAATGTCAGGTGGGCAGAGCATGGAGGGCATAAAGGTAAATGGTTGGGTGGGGGTGAAGTCAGCAGGGGCTCAATAAAGCCCTCTGGTTTACCTGTACCTGCTAATAACAAAAGTATCTGTGAAGCCCTTACAATGTGCCAAGCATTGGGCATAGATAGAAGATAATCATATCGGATGCAGTCTGCAGTCCCTGTCCCAGTCTAAATGGAAGGGAAAAAAAGTACAGAACACCCATTTTGCAGAAAAGGAAACTGAGGCAGAGAGAAGTAAATTACCCAAAGGCACACCGGAGGAAAGTGATATATCCAGGATTACAACCTAGGTCCTCTGACTACCAAACTCTTTCCACCAGACCACACTGCTTCCCGGTTAAGGAATCGCTCATTCACACCACAGGACCAGCATAATAATAAACTGAAAATAAAGCTGTTTTCTTCCCTAACAGATGTGCCTGCCTTGGGAACTTGCTTGCTTTGGATAACTCATTTAAAATTTCTCCCACCAAATTATCACTTCCACAACTTTCATCTCTGTTTCTTTGCCAAGGCACCACGTCTCGCTCCCAATAAACCCCTTCATGACCAACCCACCTCCCCCGTCTCCCAAAAGCTCTGGTCCCTCGGCCCCACGGTGCATCTGGGGCCCTTTCTAGTGTGATCCGCCCCCCCATCCTTTCTCATGAGGCAGCCTAATGGACAGAGCCCAGGCCCAGGAGGCAGAAGGACCTGGGTTCTAATTCCGACTCCGACACTCATCTGCTGTGTGACCTCAGGCAAGTCATTTCACTTCTCTGGTCCTCAGTTCTTTCATCTGTAAAATGGGGATGAAGAGTGGGAGCCCCATTTGGGGCAGGGATTCCGTCCAACCCGATTTGCTTGTATTCACTCCAGAGTTTAGTACAGTGCTTGACACCTGGTAAGTTCTGATCAAATATCACAATTATCATTATTATCTATGACTAGAGGGGGGAGACGGCACACTGGGAGCCACAAAAGACTAAAACTTTCAAACAGCATGAGGGACAAGGACAAATACAAATATGCAAAACAGAAAAAAAACAAAAGTCAGTAGGGAGCAATGGTTAGAGGAGCAGAACCCTGGCTCGACCGCAGTGATTCTCCCAGAGGGCTGGGCTGCCTGACCTTGGGATGGGTAAGCAAGAGGGGTGGGCTGCGTTTCAATCAGCACTGCTGCGTTGGGGATCGACAAGAGGAAGTGGAGACGTGATGACTGCCAGAAAACACTTCACCTGGGCACATGGTGGGGTCCATTTAAAGAACTGACAAACTCCACAGCACAGCCACTGTCGTCTAAAACGGGAACTGGTCAGTTGGTCTGGGGGTAGGCCGGGAGGGAGGGCTGGTCTAGGAAGGAGGGCAGGCCCAGAGGAATGGATGAACCCGGGTCTGGGTCTTTCTCGTTCCCAACCAAGCAATATTCCCACTGCCTTCCCGTCCACCCTGCCGTCTGCCATCTGGGCACGTGTAGGGACGTTCTCTCACCATCCCTCAGGCTTCTGGCGCCAATCCCCATGTGGAACACCCTGTGGCCCCGGCCCGACAGTCCACTCTGGGCCCCGGCCCAAGAGCAGCATCAGTAGAGCAGGGTGCCAGCACGGTGGTGCCAGGATGCCATTCAGGGGAACCCGCCCCTCGAGCCAGAGCGGGGGCCCCAACCCTAGGGCCCAGGGGACCCTGCCCTCCCCAAAGGGGAGACAGAGTGGGGTGGGGGGAGAACCAGGGGGCTCCTCAGGGGAATACCCTTTTCTGACTTTACATTGAGGTAAAGGAATGGAATTCTTGGATTTTGCATGCAAATCTGCCTCCGTCATCTGTTCCTTGGAGAAATCCCTGCCAGGCTGGGGTGTCTTAAAAGGCAGCCGCCCCTGACAGAGGCCCCAGAGCCAGAGAGCCAGATCGGCCGTGACCAACTCTGAGTTGGCAGGGAAGGGTTTCCTGTAGACAGGAAGTGCCGAATGGAGCTTAAATTGTTTTTCAAGTATGTAGTACAAAGCAGAGGTGTTTGGGATCCAGATTAACCATTCCTTGGCCCACCAGATGAGAGCAGTCGACCCTTTTTATTTCTGTGTAGGAAGGCCAGCTCTCAGTCATTTAGGCTTTAAGACAGCGTGTTCTAGATGCAATGGGTTTTGAATGGATTGGCACGGAGGGTTTCTGAAGCTATTCCTTGCCACATTCCACTAAAAAACAGTGATACATCCAGCAGGGTGGCCTAGTGGATAGAACAGTGTCCTGGGGATCAGAAGGACTTGGTTCTAATCCTGGCTCTGCCCCTTGTCTGATCCCAGCTCTGCCCGTGTCACCTTGGACAAGTCATTTCACTTCTCTGGGCCTCAGTTCCCTTATCTGTAAACTGGAGATCAATATAGGGAGCCCAATATGAGACAGGGACTATATCAAACTGATTAGCTTGCATCCACCCCAGTGCTTAGTCCAGTTCTAACACAGTAAGCACTTAAATACCCCCCTCCAAAAATAAGGGACAGGTGAAGAAGCTGAGAAGCAGACAATTCGGCTTACAAGTCAAGAAAGCATTACTATTATTATTATTAATAATAATAGTGATATTTGTTAAAACACTTATTAGGTGCCATGCAAAGTGCTAAGTGTTGGGGTAGATACCAGATAATCAGAGGAGAAATACTCCCCCTTCAGTTCTCTAGACTGTAAGCTCACTGTGAGCGGGGAATGTTTATTGTTGCACTGTACTCTCCCAAGCACTTAGTACAGTGCTTTGCACACAGTAAGCTCTCAATAATATGACTGAATGTATGAACATGAGGCTCACAGTCTGAGGGGGAGGGAGAAAAAGTATTTAATGCCCATTTTACAGAAGAGGAAACTGGGGTCCAGAGAAGTGACTTGCCCAAGGCCACCTGGCAGGCAGGTGGCAGTTAGTACCCAGGTCTCCTGACCTCCCCAGACCCACACTCTTACCACTAGGCCACACTGCTTACCAGAGAAAGGATTTTAAAAATGGGGGCTTTCAATCTGTGGCTGAGTGGGCGGTCTGGGAATTTTAGAACAGTGCCCTTCCTTTGGGAGCCAAAACCGGAGCTCAGGAAGAAAGCTGAAGGAATGAAAGCAAGAGGATGGAGGTCAGCGCAGTGGAAGAGCTGCAGGCGGAAAAAATAAATGAAATGGTAACTTCCAGCTGCAAACCATCATATTTAACAAATGAAACTAAAAGGGGCCCAGCCCTTGTGAGAATAATGTAACCAGACTTGGTCCCCTGTACTTTAGAAGAGACAGAGAAAAGTAACAAAAATTACCAAAAGGGTGAAAAAAATCCTATAAGGAAAGTGAAAGGGATTGGGATTAGTTGGCCTGGAGAAGAGAAGGCTAGCCATGATTTTACAGATTTTCATGCTGACCACTTATTTTCCACATTCACAGACTATTATTATGGCATTTGATAAGCGCTTATTATGTGCCAAGCACTTTACTAAGTGCTGGGGTGGATACACATTAATCAAATTGGACACAGTTCCTGTCCCAGTTGGGGCTCACAATGTAAATTGGAGGGAACAGGATTTAATCCCCATTTTACAGTACAGGAAACTGAGCACCTTGGAAGTACAGTGACTTGCCCAGGGTCACACAGCAAGCAATCAGCAGAGCTGGAATTAGAAGCCAGGTCCACTGACTCCCAGGCCTGGGCTCTTTCCACTAGGCCACACTGTTTCTCGACTCTGGTTAAGAAGCAGCAATATGGCCTAGCAGATAGACTCGGGCCCGGTAGTAAGAAGGTCCTGGCATCCACCACTTGTTTGCTATGTGACCTTGGGCAAGTCACTTCATGTCACTGTGGCTCTCTTCCCTCATCTATCAAATGGGGATTAAGACTGTGAGCCCCACGTGGGACATGGACTGTGTCTAACCTGATTAGGTTGTATCAACTTCAGCGCTTACGACAGTGCCTGGCATAGAATAAGTGCTTATCGAATAGCATTAAAAAAATGAAATGGGCTTCAAGCAGGTGGATTTCAGAAGGACAAAGAGAGGTGGTAGAATCAACATCCATGGCAGGGGCAGTATTTAAGGAAACAGCCTCCCACCCTAGAGACTCTGGCCAGTCACAGGGTGAAAAAGGCCAATGGTTCACCAGGTCATCTTTCGCAATCCCTTCTACCTCCGGGAAATGTGTGAGACTATGGAAATTGGGGAAACAGGCCGACAATTTTGGGAGACAAGGTTCGAAGATCCCCAAAAGCTGACTGGCATGAAAATTCTGGGTTCTCTGGATTCCCACAAGAGCAAGTTCTATTTCAGGCCCGAGCGACTGCAGGGATCTTCAGGCTTCCTCTCCCGGCCTCCTGAAATGTCGTCTCTCCGGCTCCTCACTCTCGGATTCACCCTCTGGCACTTTCTGTAAGACTCAAGGTATTTACCATACTCAAGGTATTTACCATCGTTTGGGTCTTGTATTTTGGGGATTTTATTATTTCCTAAAGTGTCTGTGGCTAAACCTGCCACTCCTTCACCGATGCTTGAATGGTGAACACTTTGAGGGCTAAGGATGATATCTAACTTTCATCTATTTTTTCCCTCAGTGCTATGCACATAGTAGGTGCTCAATAAATATGATTACGACCACTACCACCCATAAGTCAAGAATAAAAAGTGCCCTGGACACTGCTGTCCTTTCTTCCACTTGGCACACTGCCCCCCCTTTGCGGGGGGTGGGGGGTAATGGCACAGGTAGTTGGCTTTGGGTTTTTTTGGAGGGGTAGGGGAAAGTTCGTCTTTGGCACCATTGGAGTGGGTGCACAGCAAAGGAAAAAATAGAATCCAGACTTTCTAACCTCAAGCCTCAATGTTCTGACTCCCAGAACATGCTGCCTCCCCCAGGGGGTTACTGTAGGTCACTTCCCAATATGCCCTGGGCCAAGAGGGCGTCTTGCCGAACCGACCAAAACTCCACGGCCCCTGATTTGAGGGAACGGGGCACACCCCTACCCGCGGCCACGGGACCGTTGACAGTCTGCGGTGGGCAGGCCGGACGCCAAGGCGTGGGATGGGCTGGACTCAGACCATGGAAAACTTGAGGGAGCGAAGCAGCATGAATTGGTCAGCCCAACCTGAAAGCCCGAATTGTGATCGGGCTGCGACCCCGAAAATCATCCCCTTGGCCCAGGGTCAAGGCGACGCACTCCGGAATTGATCAATCAATCAATCAATAGTATTTACTAGGTGCTTACTATGTGCAGAGCACTGTACAAAGCGGCTGGGTGAGTACAACAGAATTAGCAGATACGTTCTCTGCTCGTAATGAGCTTACAGTCCACAGGACTGGTTAGCTGGAGACCACCTTCCTGTGCCTTTCCTCAGGAGATCTTCTGTTCTCCACCCTTTTTTTAAAAAAAAAAATGGTATTAGTTAGGTGCTAGTGCCAGGCACTGTACTAAGCGCTGGGGTAGATACAAGTTTATCAAGTGGGACACAGTCCCTGTCCCACATGGGGCTCATAGTCTTATTCACCATATTACAGATGAGGGAACTGAAGCCCAAAGAAATAAAGTGACTTGTCCAAGGTCACCCAGCAGACAAGTGTTGGAGCTGGGATGAGAACCCAGCTCCTTCTGACTCCGAGGCCCGGATTCTATCCTCCAGACCACGCTTCTTCAAGGCCCTTCATCTGGCTCCTCAAAAATCAATTTACAGTGATCAATTTATAATGACTGGGACAACCCCAAGGTGTGGAGCCCTGAAATTAGAGGTGCCTCACAGAGCACAAAGGAGCAACAAATATGGTTTCTGGCTCGGGATAAGGCCAAGGATTACAACGGGCAGACGTGTCAACGCGGTAGACTCAGAATTGTCAGGCCTCCTCTGACTTCCCGCTTGCCTTGCCACCTATTTTTAGCTTTTACCTCAGGTGACAGGAGAGACTCTCCGGAGCCCCTTTCCTGAGGCGGGTACACAGCCCTCAGTCCACATCACCCGGGAGTTGAGGAATGGATGATTCCTCTCAACGAACTCCCCCTCGGGCAATGCCCAAGGTGCCCCTCCCTGGTTGCCATTGTTCTTTTCTGTCCATCTCCCCGATTAGACTGTAAGCCTGTCAAACGGCAGGGACTGTCTCTATCTGTTGCTGACTTGTTCATTCCAAGCACTTAGTACAGTGCTCTGCACATAGTAAGCGCTCAATAAATACTACTGAATGAATGAATGGTTCTCCACTCTCTCTGAACCCTCCCTTTCCCCCTGGCATTCTGTTCCCAGACTACACTGCTCCCAGTTCTGCCAGCCTGAGACCCATCCATCAGCAATTCCTAATAATAATAATACTGTTATAGGATGTCTCAGCAATAAACGAGGCATCTGCTTTCATCAGGGAGATGACAGGCATATCAAGGCAAGAACATGACCACTCCTGGTTGAAGCTCCCTCAATCAATCATATTTACTGACCATTTACTGTGTGCAGAGTGCTCTACTAAGCACTTGGGAGAGTCCAATTCAAAGGAGTTTGGGAGGACTGAGATGTGTCACTATGGATGCATAAATCACTTCCCCTAAACCATCCCCACCATCGCTACGAACAGAAGGAAGTATTCAATCAGTCAGTGGTATTTACTAAGCACTAGCTAGGTGCACAGCACTGTAATAAGCACTTAAATGCAGCAGAATCGATGGACATGTTCCCTGCCCATAATAATAATAATAATAATATTGGTATTTGTTAAGCGCTTACTATGTGCAGAGCACTGTTCTAAGCGCTGGGGTAGACACAGGGTCATCAGGTTGTCCCACATGGGGCTCACAGTCTTAATCCCCATTTTACAGATGAGGTAACTGAGGCACAGAGAAGTGAAGTGACTTGCCCACAGACACACAGCTGACAAGTGGCAGAGCTGGAATTCGAACTCATGACCTCTGACTCCAAAGCCCGGGCTCTTTCCACTGAGCCACGCTGCTTCTCAATAATAATAATGTTGGTATATGTTAAGCGCTTACAATGTGCAGAGCACTGTTCTAAGTGCTGGGGTAGACACAAGGGAATCAGGTTGCCCCATGTGGGGCTCACAGTCTTAATCCCCATTTTACAGATAAGGTAACAGGCATAGAGAAGTTAAGTGACTTGCCCACAGTCACACAGCTGACAAGTGGCAGAGCTGGGATTCAAACCCATGACCTGACTCCAAAGCCCGTGCCCTTTCCACTGAGCCATGCTGCTTCAAGTAATGACCTTCCAGTCTAGAAGGGGAGACAGACATTAATGTAAATAAACAATTGATAACAAAGATATGTTGTGGAGTTGGGGTAAATATCAAATGTCCAAAGGTCACAGATACAAGTACATAGATGACACAGAAGGAAGAGCAAGATGGGGGGGCGGGCCTTAATCAGGAAAGGACACTTGAAGGAGATGTTACTTTAACAGTGCTTTGAAGGTAGAGAGCGAGGGGATTTGGTGTATGTGGAGGGGGAGGGAAGAGCAAGTGGCTTGCTAATGCAAACTTTCATACCCAAGAAGGGTTTCCTTTTTTGTTCATTTCAAATTGGACTAAAAGTCTAACCGTTCAGACAATTTTCTTATCATCTGTAATTGCAACAGAACTTAAGGCAACATTAAAATGAGCTCAATCTCCCCTCTCTTGGAAAGCACTGTGAATTTAGCTCTGGGGAAACGCAGGAGGCAAAGTTAGCACGAACACACACAAATCGTTCCTACAATCGTTCCTCCGGTTCCTACAATCCACACACCTTAACTTACGTTACAGACCCTTCAGAAAGGTGAACAATCACACACTGCGGCCCAAAATAGGGATCACAAGGAATACTGACCGGGGTTCAAAATTCACCCACGGATATTGCTATGACAAATTCCGCCCCAAGACACAGCAGGCCTAAAGTCCCAGAAGCCTATGAAGGGCCTTGAACCGCACTCTTCCAAGCGCTCAGTACAGCACTCTGCACACAGTGAGCACTCAATGATTGACTGATATACTGTTGCCCCCTACTATCCGATCACTACTATCCATGGGACCCTCACTCTGTTCTGGACTGAGGGTCTGCCTCCCCGCCCGGCGCCCCCAAGCCTGAGCCCAACTCTTTCAACCGACAGGATAATTGCGGAAGAAAAAGCAGCTACTATAGTGATAGTCTCAGAATCAGACTCTTGCATCTCCAGAGGGGTGGGGAATGTTGTTTTCTTTTAAAGCCAGTCTCCTCCTCCTCCCCTTCCCCTGGGGCTCGGCTGTGTCTTGCAGCAATAAGACATTTACAAAAAACCACCACCAAAAAGCAAAAAAACCCTCCCTTGCCAGTTAAGAAAACTGGTACAATCTCTCATTAACCCATATGCCAACATATTAGCAGGCCTGCTGCAAACATTTTCTACAGCTGCTGCTGAGTGCGCGCTATTTCTGAGGTTCTTTGGGATGGGCGATTTCCAAAGTACCCATGTGCCCCCCTATTTCTCCTTCCGGATGAGGGAAACTGAGGCTAGAGCTGCAGTCTCCAGCCTACTAGGAGCTCGACCGTCCTGCCTCCCAGGGGTCCGGGGAAGCCCCCCCGATCGGGGCAGCCCCTTCCCCACCCTGGAGGGGGTTGGGGGTTGATGTGGGTCGGTGCATTTAATGCAAGGAGTGCAGCCAGCAGCCCCCCCCGACCCCCGGCCGGTCCTGCGCAGTGCGCAGGCGCGGTTGTTTCCTCCCCTTCCTCGGGAAAACAGCACATCGCACCGCCCCCTCCCCACCCACCCACCCACCTACCCCCCTTCCGGACCTCCGCCAATTTCCCGGGATCCGCCTCTCTCCCGACTAGCTGCTACTCGCCTTGGCGTAGACGGACCCACACAGACACACAAACGCACACAAAAGCACACACACACACAGCCATTCCGAAACTTGCAAGCTCCCCTCCCCTGCATGCACGGAAGCAGGCAATGCACGGAAGCATGCATGCACGGAAGCATGCATGCACGGAAGCATGCAATGCACAGAAGCATGCATGCACAGAAGCATGCACGCACAGCAGCATGCACCCCCAGACTTTCCCCTGCGCCCGCCAAGCATGCTCCAGGCTCTGCTCCTTTGCAAAATTAAATAAAATTAAAAAGCCCCCCACCAACTTGGATAGCCCCTCTCCTCGCACCCCGACTCCCACCCACCCACGCCCCCCCTCAAGCCAAAGTCACGTGTCCGAGGGGGGCGTTAACCTCTTCCTCGCCGGAGGGGGTGGGCTGTTGGGCTTTTTTTGGGGGGGGGGGAGGACACCACTCACTGGGATGTGCACCCGCAACGACCGTCTTTTGGGTCCCGGATTCTTCTTGTCTCCGCCGTGGTCCGGGCTCGGAGCAGCAGCATCCTTCTTCTTGGTGTCCATGGCGGTGCTTCCCATAACTTTCAACAACAAGTTAATTCCGGGTGACTCGTTCTTGGAAACCGGCCCCCTCGAGCCCGCCCTCCCCTCCTCTGGCCCCTGGACCTCGTGCCTTTTTTTCTTTTAATGGGGGTGTCACCCCCTTAGAGGAGGCGGGAGAGGGCGAGGGTGTGGGTTCAAATGCTCCCCCCCGGAGGGGGGGGGGCGATCGGATGCAAAGGCAGAAGAAAACGCCCGCCCAACCCCGGGGGTTCACGTGTCTAGCATCCTCCGGTGGCAAAGTTTCCTTCCCTGGCAGGGAGGAGTCACCCACCTCTTGCCAAGATCAGGACACCCCCAGGGGGAGGGGGTTGCAGAGGCAGGTGCAGGGGGGTGGTGGGGAGGGAAAAAATGGGGCAAACAGCCCCCCTCCACTTGCAGGGCCTTTAAAGAGAAGCTGGAGAAAAGAGACGGTCGGGAGCTGTTGGCAAATAGAACCTGGAGCGAGGCTCCCAAGGGAGGGGGGCGGGGAAGAGGAGATGATGATGATGATGGGGGGGGGAGGGGTGCAAATGCAAATGCCCGTCGCCCTTGGGCTACCTCCTCCCCGCCCCGAGCTCGGCCTTTCCCGGGATCAATGCATTTTCCCAGGATAAATGCATCCGAGCCCCGGGGGTGGGGAGGCTGGAGGGAGGGATCCCGGGGTCCCCCCACACCCCCTGCCCCGCCTCGTCCCTGCGGAAATGCATCGCTAACCACAGGTCCCAGTGTGTTGGCTTATTATTTTTTTAAAATGGTATTTATTGAAGCGCTTACTACGTGTCAGGCGCCGTATTAATCGCTAGGTTGGATGTAGTCCATGTCCCGCGTGGGGCTCACGGTCTTAAGCCCCATTTTCTAGGTGAAGCACAGAGAAGTAATAATGCTAATGGTGGAATTTGTTAAGTGTTTACTGTGGGCCAGGCAGTGTACTAAGCGCTGGGGTGGGTACGAGCAAGTTGGACGCAGTCCTGGTCCCACGTGGGGCTCACAGTAGCAATCTCCATTTTAGAGATGAGGTAACAGGCACAGACAAGTCGAGTGATTTGCCCAAGGTCACACAACAGATAAGTGGAGGAGTGGGAACTAGAACCCGTGACCTTCTGACTCCCAGGCCTGTGACCTATCCACTACGCTGTGATGCTTCAAGTGAAATGACTTGCCCAAGGTCATACACAGCATTCAAGTGGCGGAGCTGGATTAGAACCCAGATCCTCCTGACGCCCAAGCACAGGCTCTATCCATTAAGGCACGCTTTTCCATCTTTCAGGTTCATTTCCCGCTCTCCCACTCCTTTCTGCATCTCCCTTGCACTTGAATTTGTTCCCTTTTTTTCACCCTTCCTCAGCCTCATAGCAATTATGCCCATATCCAAAATTTATTTATCGATTGATAATACTGACTCCCCCTTTAGACTCTTAGCTCGCTGTGGGCAGGGAATGGGTCTGTTATATTGTCCTCTCCCAAACACTTAGTACAGTGCTCTGCACACAGTAAGGTAAGCACCCAATAAATTGATTGATTTAACTGGTTATTCTGACATAAGGTGGGTCCCACCTCTCCCCCTACCCCACAGCCCAGTTTGGGGGGGGGGGGGGGCTGGGCTTTGTGAGTCCCTAAGGTAAAATTCAAGGCTCCCACTGATAGACTGCAGTTCACACCCTGCTACTTGTATCTCCAAAATCCCCCAGTTCCTTCCCTAGTTCCCCAGGGAAGGGGGTCTACCCCCCAAGGCTGCTCACATCTGGGGTGGAGCTTCCTGGGTCAGGGACACCCGAATAAGTGTGGCCTAGTGGACGGAGCAAGGGCCTGGGAGTCAAAGGCCCTGGCTTCTAGCCCAAATCCTCCACTTAACTGCTGGGTGACCTTGGGCAAATCGCTAAACTTCTCTGTGCCTCAGTTCCCTCATCTGCAAGATGGGACTTCAATACCTGCTCTCCCTCCCATTTCGATTGGGAGTTCCCTGGGGGTCTTGATTACCTTGTATCTGCCCCAGCGCTTAGTACAGAGATTGGCACATAGTTAATGCTTAACAAATGCTGCAGTTATTATTATAATTATTATTAGTCACCTGGTCCACCCAAGATAAAAGGAAGTGGTGAGCCTTTTTTGCCACTTGAGAAGAGGGTCTGAGGCAATTGAGAGAATATTCAATTTCACTTCCATTAATTTGGGTTCATCCTGATGCTATTCCTCTAGAATAGAGGCGACGAAATAGGAAAGCAGCCCCAAGTGCTACAAACATTTCAGCAGCACATGGAACTGTTTTGGTGCCCAGGGCAGGTTGAACTGTGGGTACGGCAATCATATTTATTGAGCACTTATTGTGTGCAGAGCACTGTACTGAGCACTTGGGAGAGTAGAGCCCACATTCCTTGCCCACAGTGTTTTTACAGTCTAAAGGGGGAGACAGATGTTAATATAAATACATTTTGGATATGAACATTAAGTGCTGTGGGGCTGAGGGAGGGGTGAATAAAGAGTGCAAATCTGAGTGCACTTTGCACTGTACTGGCCTTCTCAGCCACACCTGCCCCCACAGCTGAATTTCACCATCAGTGGTCATGGCTTCTTTAAGCACAGAGGACAAATCTATTCATAAATGGAACAGATGAGGTCGAGGAGGAAGGCTTGGAATAGCTTAAGTGAGCTCCATCTCCCCCATTTCCTCTTCCCCCGCTCCATTTCCTAAAATCCTCGAGGGACAAGCAGCTTGAACCAGTCTTTTCCAGCCTCTCTTCCCCACCCTCCCCAAAATTTCCTAACAGCAGCCACTCCTTTACTGATTTTAATGAACGGCTGGCACAGGAATGCTGAATCATGCAAGCAAGGGTGGAGAAAATGAGTTTTGTTCAGTAAAAGCGGAAATTTAGGACTTGGAGGCAGGGGCCAGTTGCAGGAACAAACCCCCTACCACATAATTAATAATTGTGAGCTCTAAGCGCTTATTTTATGCTAACCATTTTACTGAGTGCTTACTATATGCCAAGCACTGTTACTAAGTACTGGGGTAGATACAAGAGAGTCAGGTCCCACATGGGGCTCGCAATCTAAGTAGGAGGGAGAATGGGTACCGAATCCCCGTTTTGCAGATGAAGAAAGTGAGGCCCAGAAAAGTGAAGCATTTTGCCCAAGGTCACAAGGCGGACAAGTGGCAGAATCAGGATTAGAACTCAGGTCCTCCATCTGCTAACCAAGCAAACACAGCTGCTGTCTCCCACACATAAATCTTTTTACCCTCCTATCCAGAACTCTTTCACCTTACCCATCCTTACACCCCCATCTAGGCCTCTTCTGAATTCTCACCTGGGGCTACCACACCCCAGCTCTCCTCCCCCTCACTAGTCCACCCTCTTAGCCCCATTTAGGCAGAATCTGACTCTTTTCTCCTCTCCATAGGTCCTTGCCTCCAGATCTGTAAATCTGTCCCTTCCTCCTCCTCCATCTGGTAGCATTGATTCAAAACTGCAATTACTGAAAGCCCAGGGTTAATGATAAGAAGCAGCAGCTTGATCTAGTGGAAAGAGCCCAGGCCTGGGTTTTAATCCTACCTCTGCTGCTTGCCTCCTGTATGTGACCTTGGGCAAATCCCTTAGCTTTTCTACACCTCAGTTATCTCATCTGTACAATAAGGATTAAGACTGTGAGTCCCACGTGGGACCTGGACTGTGTCCACCCTGATTAGCTTGTATTTACCCCAGTGCTTAGTATACAGCCTGGGACAAAGTAAGTTCATTCAATCGTATTTATCGAGCACTTACTGTGTGCAGAGCACTGTTACCAAGTGCTTGGAATGTACAACGGCAACAGATAGAGACAATCCCTGACCAACAACGGGCTCACAGTCTAAAAGGGGGAGACAGACAAGTGCTTAACCAGTACCATTTAAAACACAAACAAAAAATGTTGGGGTTGTGGTGGCTGTTGTGGCTACTGGTTTGTGCACAGCCCTGCCTGGGCACCAAAGAGTATGAAATCCTTCCTTTAGTCACACTGTTCTGTGGCTCCTATCTTATTTATTCTTGTCCTTATCTTTTTTTATGTTGTTTTTCTTGTTTCTCCTTGTGAGTCCATGGCCAATCCCTCATGCAGCAGGCAATTGGCAGAGCTGGGATTAGAACCCAGGTCTCCTGACTCCCAGGCTCATGCCCTTCCACCAGACCACGCTGCTTCTTAATTGGGGTCAACAATCACCACTGATGGATCTATTGCTGGTAATAACCTCGGGGTCTGATTGAAATCTACTTGTTTGTTATCTTGTTTTGGAACCGCAATAGGAAAGAGGAAATGCAAAGACATAATTTTGCCACTACAATCATTCAGTCCTGTTTATTGAGTGCTTACTGTGTGCAGAGCAATGTACTAAGCACTAGGGAAGGCACGCTACAATAGAGTTGTTAGATATAATCCCTGCCTACAAGGAGTTTTCAGTCTAGAGATGGAGACAGACCCTAAAATAAATTATGGAAAGGGGAAATGGCAGAGTATAAGGATCAATTAATGGTATTTACTGAGCACTTACTATAGGCAGAGCATTGTCCTAAGCGCTTGGGAAAGTACACTACAATAGAGTTGGTAGACATGATTCATTCCTTCATGCAATCATATTTACTGAGCGCTTACTGTGTGCAGGGCACTGTACTAAGTGCTTGGAAAGTACAATTCGGCAACAAATAGAGACAATCCCTACCCCAAAAATGGGCTTACAGTCTCCCTGCAAGAAGCTCTGAGTATTAGAGGGAGAGGCAGACATTAAAATAAATTTCAGAAAGAGAAAATAGCAGAATGTAAGGATCAATTAATGGTATTTCATTAGCACTTATTCTGTGCAGGGCATTGTGCTAAGCACTTTGGGAAAATATATTAACAACAGAGTTCGTAGACACACTTCCTACCTACAAGGAACTTTCAATTTACAGTGGGAGATAGATATCACATTACAGAAAGGAGAAATGGCAGAGTGTAAGGAACAATCAGTCAATCATTGGTATTTATTGAGTGCTTACTGTGTGCTGAGAACTGTACTAAGCACTTAGGACAGTACAATCCAACCAAGTGGGGAGACATGTTCCCTGCCCACCATGAGCTTACAGCCTAGATGGTATGTACAAAAGGGCTGTGGGGTTGAGGGTGGGGAGGATATCTACACAAAACCTTGGCACATTTTGTTCTCCCACCCTTCTTACTCTCTGAGCCCTTTGTGAGATAGGATCTGTGGCTCAACTGATCATCGTTCAATGCCAGTGCTTAGCACATAGCAAGCACTTAATAAATCCTTTCATTATGTATTAGCTACACCACTGTGTGCAGGGAACTGTACTAAGTAAGCCCTTTGGAGAGTACAGTGTCACAGAGTTGGTAGACATGTTCCCTGCCCGCAAGGAGAGAAGAACAGAACTCATTGCTCTGGAAAGAAAATGACTACAGAGGGGCAGGATGGAAGTTTACAAAATCATGAGGAATGTGGACAGGGCAAACATGGAATTGTTGTTCTCTAAATTCCTCACCATAAGGATGAGGGAGCACCAAGTGAAGCTTGAAGGTGATAGGTTCTAAACGAACAGCACGTTTTCAACCAGCAGGTGGGCAGCCCAGAGTCTGTCCTGGCAGGAAGTTATTATTATTATCATGGTATTTGTTTTGTGCTTTCTATGTGACAAGCACAGTACTAAGCCTTGGGGTAGACACAGGTTCATCAGGTCAAACCCAGTCCCTTATCAAAAACATCATAGTCATTATTACTAGTAGTAAACACATTATTAATGGTAGTAAACACATAATTATAATTATTATTATGATGATTATTAGTAGTAGTAATACAGTCCTAACACACTTTCCATACCCTGTTTCTGAGGTAAAATATTCCCTGGTGTAAAAGTCCTCACACCCTGCCCTGCTTCCCTACCTGTCTGATTGCAAGTTTTAGCTAGAAAGTTGGATTCTCTCTGGCTGTGATACAGACAGTTCGTTGTCCTTCCTCCTTCAACCCCTCTCAAGGCGAACATTTTGGAAATGCTTCAAAAACACAGGGGTTCTAATCCCGCCTATGAAGTGGTCTGCCCTCGTATGTCTAAGAGATACCCAGCTTCTATTTTATCTCTGTGAAGCTTGAGAAGAGAGAATTGTTTAACTCCAGCCTCACTGATGGCCTAAGGGGAAGAGCCCAGGTCTGGAAGTCGGAGATTCTGGGTTCTAATCCTGGCTCTGCCACTTGCCTGCTGTGTGATGTTGGGCAAATCAACCAATGGCATTTACTGAGCACTTCTTGTGGGCAGAGCACTGTACTAAGCACTTTATTTAACGGCCCTGTGACTCTGTTCTCTCATCTGTAAAATGGGGATTCAATACCTGTCCTCTCTCTACTTAGACGGTACACTGTATCTGATCGTCTTGTATCTACTGCAACATTTAGTACAGTGTTTGCTACATAGTAAGCACTTAAATACCACAATTATTATTTCCAAATGAAAGGAGGAAATAAAAAGTACTATTGATATGAAACTACTTGTTCATTCCATCGTATATTTATTGAGCGGTTACTGTGTGCAAAGCACTGAACTAAGCTCAAATGGAGACTTAGGGTGCTTTTTCGTAAAAGCTTTAATCAGGTTCCCCAGCAGATTTTCCTTCTACTCCCCTTCTCCCCACCCGCAAGATGAAAGTATATCATTGTTATCTAATCACTGGAATGCAGGACTAAGTCAGATTCCAGGGTTATGGTATTCTTCCAGCTCAGTCACTGAATAATCATCAAACCTCAGTTTAAAAATGAGGTTTTAAAACCTCTAGGCTGTAAGCTTGTTGTGGGCAGGGAATGTGTCTCCCAACTCTGTTACAGTATATGCTCCCAAGTACAGCGCTCGGCCCAAGTAAGTGCTCAATAAGATTGACTGATTTTGTAACGGAACCAATAATATTACTGTAAGAGACTGTGAGCCACACCCAATTTTTTTCGTGCTGAAATCTTGTCCTGACTTTCTATGACCTTGGGCAAGCTGCTTTTCTTCTTGTGTCTTAATTTCCCACATTACCACAGCAAAGAATTATCAGAAAGCAGGAGATGGGAAGCAGCGTGGCCTGGTGGAAAGAGCGTGTGCCTGGGAGTCAAAGGACCTGGGTTCTAATCCTGGATCCACCACTTGCCTGCTGCTTGACGTCACGTCACTTCTCTGGGCCTTAGTTTCCTCATCTTTAAAATGAGGATTCGATCCCATTCCCTCCTACTTAGACTGTGAGTCCCATTTATGGGTCAGGGTTGGGAAAGCCTAGTGGAAAGAGTCTGGGCCTGAGAGTCAAAGGACCTGGGTTCTAATCCTGGCTCCACTTGCCTGGAAAGGTGTCCACGGGTGCCCACAGACACCAGCTTCATGCTCAGCCAAAAGGCCAGTGGGTGGCATGAGCCAAAGGGGTCACACCGATGCTTCAGCACAATGACAGTCTCTCCTTTGCTCATCAGATAATAATAATAATTAATAATTGTGGTATTTGTTAAATGCTTACTATGTGCCGAGCACTATTCTAAGCACTGGGGTAGATGCAAAGTAGTCAGGTTGGTTACAGTCTCTGTCCCACATGGGGCTCACAGTTTTGATCCCCATTTTATAGATGAGGTAACTGAGGCCCAGTGAAGTGACTTGCCCAAGGTCACACAGCAGACATGTGGGGAGCCGGGATTAGAACCCACGACCTCTGACTCCCAGGCCTGGATTGTTTCCACTAGGCCACACTGTCAGATGAAGGTCAGAGCATGGGCAAAGACCCCAGGGCCACCAGAGGTCCACCCGTCTTCCCTCCACTGTCCAGGAGGGATAATGATCGTAGTAATGATAACTGTGGTATCAGTTGAGTGCTTACTAAGTGTAGAGTGCTGTGCTAAGCGCTGGCCGAAATTCAAGACCATCAGTTCCACATGGGACTCACAGTCCAACAGGGACGGGCTGCCAGAACAGAGGGGTTGGGCAGAGTCGCTGTGCATGCCAAGGCAAGCTTCCCCTCTCCCCCTCACCCCCCGCCCACCCCAGCCTAGTCCAGCGGGCACACCGTCTGCCTGGTGCCACCGCCCAAAGATTGCGGTCTGATCCGCTCCGTGGAGTGCGATTCCAGGGATGTTTAGGTCAAGGACCTTCCTCACTCGCCTGGTAGCTCCAGGCTCACAATGACCTCGAGTTACAGCTTGGTTGACGTCAAGCGGATGGGATGAAGATTTGTAAGATGGGCCTAAATCTCGCCTTTGAGAGTTGGGACCCTTCAACAGGCAAGTGTCCTGCACCCCTGCAAAATGGGTCTCCAGAGTCAGTCTGGGCCCCTTCCTCCTCCCCCCTCCCTCAGTCCCCAGAGGCAGGGGGAGAGCCATACTCTCGTACAGAAAAAAATAACCTGGGCTGGGCTGTTTCAGTCATCTTGCCTACCTCCCGGGCTCACCCTCCACTGTCTTCTTTCTTTATACTTTCTCAAGCACTTAGTACAGTGCTCTGCACGGATTAGGCCCTTTTTTCCCTGGCTCTCCCTGCCTTCTGCGTCATTTATGCCCTTGGATCTGGGACCTTTGGGCATTTGATATTTGCCCCACCCTCAACCCCACAGCACTTTGGTACATAACTTTAAATGACATATTTTATGTTATTTATTCATATTAATGTCTGCCCTCTCCCTCTAGATTGTGAGCTTGTTTTGGACGGGGAACACAGCTGCCAACTCTGTTGTATTGCTAACCTTCTCACTGGGCCTCGATCTCGCCTGTCTCACTTGCCGACCCCTCGCCCACGTCCCCTCTCTGGCCTGGAACACCCTGCCTCCTCAAATCAGACAGACCATTACTCCCCCCAACCTTCAAAGCCTTATTGAAGGCACATCTCTTCCAAGAGGCCTTCCCAGACTAAACCCCACTTTTCCTCATCTCCCACTCCCTTCTGCGTCACCTTGTCTTGCTCCCTCTGCTCTTCTCCCATCCCAGCTCCACAGCACTTATGTACATATCTGTAATTTTATTTCTTTGTATTGTCTGTCTCCCCGCCTCTAGACTGGTAGCTCATTTGGGCCAGGGAATGTCACAGTTTATTGTTGTACTGTACTTTCCCAAGCACAGTGCTCTGCACACAGTAAGCACTCAAAAATACGACTGAACAGTGCACTCTCCCAAGCACTTAGAACAGTGTTCTGCACATTAGCAAGACTCATTAAATAGCACTGATTGAATAAATACAACTGATTTGTATTTTTAGGTGACATAGCATGGTCTAGTGGGATGAGCACAGGTCTGGGAACAAACGACCCCTGACCCTCCCTACCTCACAGGGATACTGACTAGATAACTGATGTGGAAATGTTTTGGAGAAAAAGTAAAAGCAGGCTACCACCTCCCCAACAAAAAAAGTTATTTATAAATCCAGAAAAGCAATATTTCAAGGGAGGAATGTGCAGTATTCCACTCCCTGGTTCCTGGCAGAGAAGCCTTCCTGCCATTTTCCCAAGCCTAACCATGGATCTCCTCAACATCTTGCTGGAACAGAGCACAGATCCGGCTTTGTAACCAGAGGTCTTCCTCGGTTACATTTCTGAGCTTTAATATATTCTGACGTGAGCCCCCGCCCGACCTGCTCGGCCGCTCAGTTTCACAGGTAGGAAGCAGAAGGCTAAGAGATTCACTCAGGGTTTCTTGGTAGAAAGACAAAGTTGTTTGTGGCCCCAATTTCACCAGCCTGCATTCTTCTCCTAGCTGGGCAAAGCCACTATTTTACCCTTAAAAGAATCTGCTGCATGCATCTTCCCCACCTACAATATTCTGACTTCTCCAGGGGCCCAGAGATATTTAAAAGCATCAGAGATACTTACTTATCCACAGGAGATCCGGGCAAGCAGCTCTAATTGGCTCTAATGGCACTCGAGTTCATAAACTCCCATCTCCGGGAAGAATTTTCCCTCCCTGTAGTTGAAGGAAAACTGACTAAAACCCACCAATAACAGATTACCACTGCATTAGCGAGCTACAAATTAAGAAGAGGGCGGGAGTGTGGAAATTAGTGATTAAACAGAACCGAGGCTCAAGCATCACAAAATGTTTTCTTGGTTTATTTTGGCAAGCATAATTTAGGTTCAATTATTCATATTGCTGCTCTAAGGACCGCTAATGTTATACTCAAATAGGAAATGTTGGCTGAGGTGGAAGTAGAGAATCAGCATGGCCTAGTGAATAGAGCTCAGGCCTGGGAGTCAGAGGTCAAGAGTTGTAATCCCAGCTCTGCCACTTGTCTGCTGTATGACCTTGGACAAGTCACTTCACTTCTCTGGGGCTCAGTTTCCCCAGCTGTAAAATGGGGTTTAAGACTGTGAGTCCCACATGGGACAGGGACCATGTCCAACCTGATAAGCTTGTATCGACCCCAGTGCTTAGTACAGTGTCTGGCACATAGTAAGCATTTAACAAAAACCATTTTTTTTAAATCAAGAACTGGGTAGAAAGGACTGGATTTCCAGGCTCAGAGGACTAGCCAGGTTCTATTTTAACATAACTTAGTCCCATTTCCTTGCCTCTGCTGCTTTAGTTCTTCTTACTCCAGTTTCAGTTTCCCTTTCTCCTACTTTGTTTCTGTTCCTCCTGGATTTAATCTTTTACCATCTCTCTGCAGAAAAGTTTCCCTAATTACTCTTCAGAAAACTCCACCAGCATCCAAATCATTCAATTCATTCATTCAATTGTATTTATTGAGCACTTACTGTGTGCAGACCACTGTACTAAGCACTTGGGAAAGTATAATACAACAATAAATGGTGATATTCCCTGCCCATTCCTCTTATCCCACCCCCACTAATTGTCCGTTGGCCCATTTTGGCCTTAACCAACCAAGCAGCTACAAATTCTAGGTATGAGAGGGAGGACCTGCATGAAGAAGCCGTTTCCCTTGGATATATCCCTATCCACAAGAAAAAAAAATCTTCCTTAGGGAGAGAAACAAATAATCTGTAGATCAATAACTAGAAAGAGGGCAGCTGATGGGTATACATTGCTATAGCAACTAACAAATTCCAGGACAACTGTTCTGTCATAAATACATCAGACTCAGGGTGGTTGGGTTGTATTATCTAACTTCAGCCCACAATGTTGGATTTTTGAATTCCAGGTCAAAAATGTTCCCCAATTCCCCAAGACTACTAAAACACCTAGGCCATGCAGTACATAGTGTCTACCAACTGTTATACTGTTATATTGTCCAACGGTAAGTGCTTAGTAGGGTGCTTTGCCCATATTAAGCACTCAATAAATACTACTGAATGAGGTAGCAGGGAAGACCAATGTCCAGAAAAATAATATGCAGAAAACACTTGAAACATTTATCAATGTTGTTTCTAAAAATCAGACCCACCCCTGTTCTCGCCCCTAACTCTAGCAAAGCTTCCATAGCCACAGGAAGCTCTCTACAGTGTTCTGTTCTTAATTCCCATGTGGTTGACCCCTTATTCCGGGAAGTGGCATCGCTGAGTGGAAAGAGCCCAGGCCTGGAAGTCAGAGGACCTGGGTCCTAATGTCACCTCTGCCACGTGTCCGTTGTGTGACCTTGGGAAAGTCACTTCACTTCTCTGGGCCTCAGTTACCTCATCTGTAAAATGAGGATTCAATACCTATGGTTCCTCCTACCTAGAATGCGAGTCCCACGTGGGACTCGATTATCTTTTTCTCCCCCTCTAGATTGTAGAGCTTGTTGTGGGCAGGGAAATGTGACTACCAACTCTATTGTGATTTTATTTTACTTTCCCAGGCTTGTATTACAGTGCTCTGCATTCGGTAAATGCTCAATAGATACCACTGATTGATTATTCCTGTTTCTCTCACTTCACTTCTCTGTGCCTCAGTTACTTCATCTGTAAAAAGGGAGAATAAGACTGGGAGCCCCATGTAGGACATGGACCGTGTCCAACCCGATTTGCTTGTATCTACTCCAGCACTTAGTATGGTGCCTGGCACATAATAAGCATTTAGCAAATACCACGAAAAAAAGAAAAAAGCAAGGAAGGAGTTCCAACAGACAAAAAGTTCTTCCGTAAAGGGCAGCTGTGTAAGGTGACCATTGCCCGCTTTCTTTGCAGCTGGATTTGGGAACTGTCCAGCCCGGTTTCCCGATTAATGTTTTACTTTCTCTGCAAACAAACAGCAGGTGGGACAGTAAACCAGCAGAGGGAAGGACTTCTGTGGTGACTTTAATTAGGCATTTGGCAGGCCTTCTCCAACCGACTGTGATGACTTGTTCCAGAGCTGCTATTGTGTGTAGGGTGAGAGCTTTGTTGACTTCCTATTATTAGTTAATTAAGTCGAGGGACAATAGGCTACTGGGGGTGCTCCTGAAAGCTAGGACTTCTCCATGCTTCCTTCCCTGCAAGTTTGAAGTAATTGATCCTGCCCCTCCTGCTAGCAACAATCAGAGTCAAGGGCTTTAATCCCCCACTCCCAGTCTTCTGCTTGCTGGGGGAGAAGCAGTGTGGCTCAGTGGATAGAGCACAGACCTGGGAGGACCTGGCTTCTAGTCCTGGCTCCACCACTTGGCTGCTGTGTGACTTGGGGCAGGTCACTTAACTTCTTTGTGCCTCAGTTACCTCATCTGTAAAATGGGGATTCCCCTCTCAGTCACACCTGGAGAGTTTCCAGTACTCTACCAGTCTTGGCTATGGGAGGAGGAGGCATACCCATTCCATTCCTAGCTGGGGCAGTGACTAGCAAGTGGAAGGCAATCTACTACAAGTCAAAACTCCCCTGAGCTGGGCAGCAGTGACATGGGAGAGAGTCGAGGGTGGAGACTCAAGTTTACTGTGTTCAAGAAGATGATGGTAAACCACTTCAGTATTTTTACCCAGAAAACTCTATGGATACGCTACCAGAACGATTGCAGATGGAGGTGGGGCGTTCTGGGAGAGATGTGTCCATGGAGTCGCTATGGGTCAGAGACAACTCGATGGCATAAGACAAGATGAATAATCTTTTTTCGTCAAAGATGTGCCAAGCAATCAATCTACAGCCTCCTACGTCTCCGTGAGAAGAAGCATAGATTAATAATAATAATAATAATGTTGGTATTTGTTAAGCGCTTACTATGTGCCGAGCACTGTTCTAAGCGCTGGGGTAGACACACGGGAATCAGGTTGTCCCACGTGGGGCTCACAGTCTTAATCCCCATTTTACAGACGAGGTAACTGAGGCACCGAGAAGTCAAGTGACTTGCCCAAAGTCACACAGCTGACGAGTGGCCGAGCTGGGATTCGAACCCATGACCTCTGACTCCAAAGCCCGTGCTCTTTCCACTGAGCCACGCTGATTAATGGAACGGTCATGGAGCTGAGAGTCAGGAGACCTGGGTTCTCACCCTGGCTCCTCCACTTGCCTCCTGGGTGACCTTGGATAAGTCGCTTCACTTCTCTATGTCTCAGTTTCTTGATCTGTCAATTCAAAACCTGTTATCCCTCCCCCTAAGACCGAGTCCCATGTGGGATAGAGACTCTGTTCTGCATCTACCCTAGTGCTTTTTTTTCCCCACAGTATTTGTTAAGTGCTTACTATCTGCCAGGCACTGTACTAAGGCTCTGGTAGATACAAGCTAATCAGGATGGACACAGTTACCACAATGTTAGGCTCATGGATTAGTCACTTACCAAACCAATGGAATTTATTGATCACTTACTGTGTGTAGAATACTATACTAAGCGTTTGGGAGAGTACACTACAGTAGAGTTGGTAGACACAATTCCTAGTCTCAAGACTCGTCAGCAATAAAATAACCCTTTTTTCCTCTTCAGAATGGATGGGGTGGGAAGAAAATGAGATGTCTGAGGGAGCCAGTAGCCCAGTGTAGCTTTCATGACTTACAGCCCTGAGTCACCAATTCAGAAATCACTTAAACTTAAAAATAGGTCTTGTCTTTGATCAGGAGAGCCAGATTTGCCTGTGCCTTGAACAAAATAGCAAAATCCATCTATAGTATCAATATCGTGACTTGGTTATCTGGTCAATTATTAGCCTTGCTGTATTTCCAGGGTGGCCTTTTTTCATAAAGCTGTGTTAATATGTAATGAATTGAGCAATGGTAGAAAGATTTAGAACTGTTCGCAGAAGAAAGGATCAGATCGTTCTTGCTGTTTTTGGTAGACCTGGAGACTAGACCACTCATAACACACACTCCCTTTTTTTATGCCATTTGTTAAGCACTTATTATGTGCCCGACACTCTTCTAAGCGCTGAAGCAGACACAAGCTAATCAGGTTGGACACAGTCCATAGCCCACAAGTCCTTCATCCCCATTTTACAGATGAGGTAATTGAGGCACCATGAGGAACAGGGACTGGGTCCAACCTGATTAACTTGTATCTACCCCAGCACTTCAAACAGTGCTTGGCACATAGTAAGCGCTTAACATGTACCATAATAATAATTATTAGTTTGCTCTGAACTGAGGAGTGGGATTATAGCTCAGAAAATCGACACCGCACATACACAACTAACGCTACAAGTTTAGAAACATTTTCGCTTTGTTTTTGAGGAGGAGATATGCCCCATGGGTGAATCTCTCCCCAAACCATGCTACTTTTTGAGCACTTACAGTGGGCCAAATACTGTACTAAATGCCTGGAAGAGCATATTGCAGTAGAGGTGGCAGACTAAGCCCCTCGATGGCAGGGATTGGATCTATCAACTATAACACTGTACTGAGCGCTTGGGAGAATACAATACAGCAATAAACTGACACATTCCCTGTACTAGAGTGTACACTCAAGTATATTAAAAATGAGTCGGTTTCCAGAAAGGCATTGGCCTTGTTCGCCAAAGTGTACTCAGAGGATTGCAGATCTGGGATCTTCTTCAACCCTGCGAAGCCAGATGGCTCGGGTTAAGAGCCAGGGTGGGAGTGGATTGTGGAAAACAGAATCCTTTCTACCTCACTGGGAGGACAACCAGCTAGGATTGTGCAGTGGGAAGAATTTTTATCTTCAATCCCCACCCATCCCTCCCAGTTAATCCAAAGGGTGTCAAACTCCACTGAAGACATTTAAATCTTGAACAGGCAGACAAACCTTCCAGGGTGAGGTTTCCCCAGGTGTGTCAAGTCCATTCTGTTAAGTGGATTTGTTTGAAATAGAGCGATGAAATATTTATAGAAACTAGAGAAGATCTTGACTTGACAGATGTGCTCGCTTTGGCAAGAGGGAGTCTTCAAACTCCATCTCCTGTCTCCCCTCAAGGACTCTGCCCTTTGAGACATTTGCATTGTAACCTCAGAGTCCTTGACCTGGAATTTCTCTGCTTTCCATTTCTCCTTTGTCTGTAAATTTGCCTATTGTCACACTCTTTGTTGCTTTTTGTGTGTGGCAGTCTTGATGGATTGAACGCTTATCCATCTCTCCTTATTTCATCTCATTCACCAAGCTGAACAACAACAATAATAATAGTGTCATTTAAGGGTTTACTAGGCACCAAGCCCTGATTTAAGCATAGGGGTAGATTCAAGATAATCAGGTTGAACACAGTCCCTGTCCCACGTGGGATTCATAGTCTAGGGATAACAAATATTTAATCTCCACTTTACATATGAGAAAACAGAGGCACAGAGAAGTCAAAGGACTTGCCCAGGGCCATGCAGCAGGCAAGTGACAGCCAGGATAAGAATCCAGGTCCAATGATTTCCAGATCTGGGCTTTTTTGGCTAGGCCACGTTGCTGCTTTCCTTCAGATCCCACCTTGTAACCAATCTCACCCAAGCCTAGGTTGTAGGAATTAACAGCCTCCCCTTGACATATTTCAAAGGAACCACATGACCCTAGTTATCCACATGAAACTCAACAAGAACTAGGAAAGTGGAAAATGAAAAACAAATGAAGCTAAATCACTCACAAAAGCAATCGACAACCATGTGATTGGGAGTATTTCTATCTGTAATAGCATAGCATGCAAATCATATAGCCTTGGATTTCTACCCTTTGGTCACCCCTCCCTCAGCCCCATAGCACTTACATACTCGTCCCTCTAGACTGTAAACTCACTGTGGTCAGGGAATGTGTCTATTGTTATATTGTAAAGTGCTTAGTACAGTGCTCTGCACACAGTAAGCACTCAGTAAATACAATTGACAATGAATATCTATTATTTGTTAATGTCTGCCTCCCCCCCTAGATTGTAAGCTCATTGTGGGTAAGGAACGTGTCTACCAACTCTGTTATGTTGTACTCTCCCAAACGCTTAGTACAGTGCCCTACACACAGTAAGTGCTCAGTGTGATCGAATGATTGATTGATCTAGAAGGTGACAGGCCAAGTGAACTGTTTGGCCACTGTGGTGCTCAGTGAAGAAACAAAAATTACAGCATCTTTTTCTAGGGAAGCAGTGTGGCTTATTGGAAAGAGCACCGGTTTGGGAGTCAGGAGACTTGGGTTCTAATCACACCTCCACCTCCACTTTCCTGCCATGTGATCTTGGGTAAGTCACTTAACTTCTCTGTGCCTCAGTTCTGTCATTTGCAAAATGGGGATTCAAACCTGTTCTCCCTCCTACTTAGACTATGGGACCTTATTGTCTTGTAATAATAATAATAATAATGTTGGTATTTGTTAAGCGCTTACTATGTGCCGAGCACTGTTCTAAGCGCTGGGGTAGACATAGGGGAATCAGGTTGTCCCACGTGGGGCTCACAGTCTTAATCCCCATTTTACAGATGAGGGAACTGAGGCACGGAGAAGTTAAGTGACTTGCCCACAGTCACACAGCCGACAAGTGGCAGAGCTGGGATTCGAACTCATGAGCCCTGACTCCAAAGCCCATGGTCTTTCCACTGAGCCACGTACCCTAGTGCTCAGTACAGTGCTTGGCACATAGTAAGTGCTCAACAAATACTATTATTACTACTATTCTTTTTATGTCACTCTAGCAGAGGGAAAAGGCTGTTTACCGCCTTCTTTTCAATAACTTTAAAAGTGCCACATCATTACAAGAGGCAGTTCTAAATTGTTCCTTAGGTCTTTGAAAAAAGCTTCAGGAACTTTCTTTTGCTCTATTCTCTCCATCTTTCTATTTCTAGATTCTGTTTCTCCTCCTTCGACCATCATATAATGTAAACTCCTGTAGGGTAGGGGTTATGCCTACTAAATCTATTTTAACCTCCCAAGCACTTAGTACAATACCTGACACCAGTGACAAAACCACTTGTGTAAGAGTCTTCTCTGTAGCATCTTAATAACGATATTAACGGTATTTCTTAAGTGCTTACTATGAGCCAAGCATTATCCTAAGCACTTAGGGTAGATTATTTATTCATATTAACATCCGTCTCCTCCTCCAGACTGTAAGCTCATCATGGGCCGGGGACACGTCTGATACTTCAGAGAAGTATCAGAAGTATGATACTAGAGAAGCAGCGTGGCTCAGTGGAAAGAGCCCGGGCTTTGGAGTCAGAGGTCATGAGTTCAAATCCCGGCTCTGCCACTTGCCAGCTGTGTGACGGTGGGCAAGTCGCTTCACTTCTCTGTGCCTCAGTTACCTCATCTGTAAAATGGGGATGAAGTCTGTGAGCCCCACGTGGGACAACCTGATTCCCCTGTGTCTACCCCAGCGCTTAGAACAGTGCTCTGCACATAGTAAGCGCTTAACAAATACCAACATTATTATTATTATAGTAAGCGCTTAACAAGTACCATCATTATTATTATTATTATTACTTCAGTTATGCTGTGCTTTCACAAGGGCTTAGTACAGTGCTCTGCACATAGTAAGTGCTCAATAAATATGATTGACTGATCATAATGCAATCAGACCAGACACAGTTCCTGTCCCATCAGGGGCTCTAAGGGGGTGGGAGAATTTTCCCATTTTTCAGATGAGGAAACTTAGGCCAAAGGAGTTCGGTGACATGCCCCAGGCAAACGGCAGGTTGGAGATTAGAACCCAGGTCTCCTGATTCCCAGCCCTGTGGCCTTCTCACAAGGCCACACAGTTTCCCCCTCATCCTCACCCTTGCGAACGGTCCCGTCTTCCTGGTGCTTATTCATCGTCTCCGACAACGTTTCGGGATGCTGTCCGTGCCGAAAATATTGCTGGAACCAAAGTTTTGGTTCACTGGGCCTGGTTATTCAATCTCCTCACAAGAAGAGCAGCTGCTCAGAGGATCTGTAACCTGCTAAAAGGGTCTAGATCTTATCCCGTGAAGTGCAGTGAAGCGACTCTAAGCGAGTTATGATGGAGTAAAAACGATTTTTGCAGCGTGTCCTCTCCCTGCTGCTGCTCAGTTCATGCCTGGGCCGGCCTTTTAGGGGGTTTTGTGGCACCCCCTGGTGCATTGCGGCACAACTACAAGACTGCCCTCCTCATTAATGAACAGCTGGAAAATAAATGGGATTAGTTTCACTATTTTTTTTTAATGGCATTTGCTAAGCGCTTACTATGTGCCGGACACTGGACCATGCGCCAGGGTAGACCCTTTCAGGTTGGACACAGTCCATCGTCCCCCATGGGGCTCACTGTCTTAATCGTCATTTTAAAAATGGGGGAACTGAGGCACAGAGAACTTAAGTGACTTGTCCAACGTCACCCGGCAAATGGTGGAGCTGGAATTAGAACTCAGGTCCTTCTGATTCCCAGATGTGTGCTCTATCCACGAGGTCATGCTGCTCGGCATTTGCAACAAGTCTGAGAGGAAGCTAAAATTTCTTTTTTTTTGTTTGTTTATTCTCATCCTCACCAGTTTTCAGTCTCTACGCAGCATTTTTGCAACCCTCCTTTTCTAAAAATGGTATTTGCTAAGTGCTTACTATGGGCCAGCCACTGTACTAAGCTCTGGGGTAAGCTCCCCTAGACCGATAGCTCACTGTGGGCAGGGAACGAACGTGTTCATCAACTCTGTTACATTGTACTCTCCCAAGCGCTTAGTACAAGGTTCTGCACACAGTAAGCTCTCAACAAACACAATTGATTGATTGGGAAATCTGCTCTTTAGCCCCTTGCTTGCCACCTCTTGTGCCCCTCTTCCAGCTGAACAATCAATCAATGGAATTTATTATGAGCTTAATTTGTGCAGAGAACCGTACTAAGTGCTTGGGAGAGTTCAAAAGAGTAAATAGACACCATCCTTGCCTAGTTCAAAAGAGTAAATAGACACCATCCTTGCCTTCAAGCAGCTGAAAATGTTATCGTCCAGTAAATCTTGACTCCCACTTAACTGGGATTCTAGGCCTTTCTCCAATCTAGTTCTCAGAAACTCTGGACTTCCGCCACATGGTTCTAGAGACTGGCATACCCCAAAGAAAGAATGAACTTGGGGGACAGTGGGAGGGCATCTGATACACTGCCTAATGCCCATGTGCTTTAAAATGACCGTGACTCCACCCAGAGCTCATCTGCAGGTCACAGAAATTAAGAGTCATTTGTAAATTGCTTCCAAAAACAGTGAATATTGCATCCCCGCTAAACATAGCAAACCTCAGCTGATCACGTTCAGACAATCACAATGCCTACCTTTTCTGGGGGACAGGACAAGGAATTAAGGGGGTTGACAAAAATATTTTCAATGTCGCTATGCCTAAACCACGCTTCGAGAAAGAAATATCCTTGGTCAGGCTCAGCTACCTGGAGATTTATTAGGTTTTTAGAGTGTTTCTGACATTTAAAGAGCAAAAGAGAAGTGGGAAATACCCCCCCTCCCCCCCCCCGGCCAAAAAAAAAATCACAGGAAACCAGAGGGGAGAAGAAGGAGTCGGTGCGGAAATGAAACCACTTCAGAAAAGCAGATAAGCAGAGTTAAAGGGTTGTTATAACAAATAAACCGAAATGAGAATCATCCATGCCAGGCTGGTGTTTCAGGGAGCTGCAGGATTCGGAGACAGTGAAAGACCAAAGATCAAAAACACACAGATGCGCACACACACGTCCTCTAGATTGTAAGCTCGTTGTGGGCAAGAAAAGTGTCTGTTATACTGTTACACAGTACTGTCCCAAGTTCTAAGTAAGGTGCTCTGCACACAGGTGCTCAATAAATACAATTGACCTAGACACACACTCCTTTATTTAACCCCTTTGTTCCCCTTCTCTATACTATAAGCTCCTTTTGGGCAGGGAGCTTGTGAACTCAGTTGGTTTTTTCCAAGAGATTAGTACAGTGCTCTGCACACAGTGAACACTCAATAGATACTATTGATGGATTGATTCTGCTGACTATCCCAGCTAGGCACCTTGGTCCTGAAAGGTTCCCTGTTGCCTGCAGAATCTCTCAGCTAGTACCTTTGACTAGTAATCTTTTGCAATCCTTCCTGACTTTTTACTACCCACGCATGTTTCCTAACCATGGTTCAAGACAGAAGAGGAAGCATTGATTTTCATCAAGGCCCATTGTACGAGTATACTCTATTGCTAGCTGCTAAACTGAGGCAACATGGCAGCGTGGCCTAGTGGATAGGGCACGGGCCTGGGCATCAGAAGGACCTGGGTCCTAACCTCGGCTCCGCCACTTGTCTTGTTGGGTGACCTTGGGCAAGTCACTTTATTTCTCTGTGCCTCAGCTACCTCATCTGTAAAAGTGGGATTAAGACTGTGAGCCCTTTGTGGGGCAGGGACTGTCCAACCTAATTAACATGTATCTACCTCAGTGCTTAGTTCAGTGCCTGGCACATAATAAGCACTTCAATACCATTAAAAAACAAAAACAAATGCTACTAAAAGTGAAATATTTCAAGATGCACACCACACATACTTAGACCTTCTAGCTTTATGACCTGCTTAGATACATCAGGGGAAATTATTATAACACTCATCTATAGAAGATAAGCATGAATTAAAAAAAAATTATTCACTTACCTAACAAATGATCCACTGTAGTAAGAGAAAACTAAAGAACTTTAACAAAGTATTTTCCTGGAAGCTGATGGCAAGCTTTGATAATAATAATAATAATAATGTTGGCATTTGTTAAGTGCTTACTATGTGCCAAGCACTGTTCTAAAGGCTGGGGGGAATACAAGGTTGATCTGACACTACTCATGGCTTCATTACTCAAGATCCAATAGAACTTTAAACAAGGTTTTTTATGGTGATTGTTAAGCACTTACCATGAGCTGAGCACTGTTCTAAGCTCTGGGGTAGATACATGTTAATCAGGCCAGATTCAGTCTCTTTCCCATAAGGGCTCACAGTCTAAGAGGGTGGGATAACAGGTATTGGACCCCCATTTTGCCAATGAGGAAACTGAGGCACAGAGAAGCTAAGTGACTTACCTGAGGTCCCACAGCAGGCAAGTGGCAGAGCTGGGATTAGAACTCACATCTCCTGGCTCCAAAGATGGTACTTTATCCATCATGTCACCCTGCTTCCTGTGGTTCTATTTATAATGGGCACTTGTCTATTTTCTTCTTAATAATAATAATAATAATAATAATAATAATTGTGGTATTTGTTAAGCACTTTCTATGTGCCAGGCACTGTACTAAACTTGGGAGGTGGGGCTACAAGCAAATTGGGTTAGACAAAGTCCCTGTCCCATGTGGGGCTCATAGTCTTAACCCCATTTTACAGATGAGGTAACTGAGTCACAGAGAAGTTAAGTGACTTGCCCAGGGTCACATAGCAGACAAGTGGAGGAGATGGGATTAGAACCCAGATCCTTCTGACTCTCAAGCCTGTGCTGTATCCACCCTACCCCTTAAATATCTGGTCAAAATATTTGGTAAATGGAACGGTAGCATGGTCAGTGACTGCCCTCTCCTCCAAACCCAATGATTAGATGCCCGTAATATCACTCTGAGGGTATTAGGCTGGGCACGCAGCAAAATATGAGGACACCACTAGAGCCATTTTCCTGAAGTATTTGGATTTTATGGGATCCTAGAGGATTTCTCCAGGGGAAGCTCTGCACTTCCCCATCTGCTCCAGAGTTGCTGCATTCCTCTCCCTGCCCACTGTCATGAGTGGTGTAGGGCCTAAGCCAGGGAACTTGGTGATGGAGGGAGCCTTAGTGCCAAAAGTAAAAAAAAACTCCAAAACATAAAAACTTAGGGTTCCATATCATAACTGTACAGTGGCCAGACTGACTGAAAACTGGAGTGTCCAGTATGTAACCACAACACTGGCCACTCTACCGGTGGTTCGACAATCTTCTCACCGTGCCTCGATCTCGCCTCTAGCTGCCTCTGGCCTGAAATGCCTTTCCTCCTCAAATCCAACAACTCCTCTCCCCCTAGCTTCAAAGCCTTTTTGAGGATACACCTCCTCCAAGAGGCCTTCCCAGACTGAGCCCCCCCCTTCTCCTACTCCCTCTGTGTCACCCTGACGGGTGTCGGATGTCGGGATAGGATGAGTGATCATACTAACATGGGAGCGGTTTGGATGGAGAGGAAAGGGTGGATCTTGGGATGTTGTGAAGATAATAATAATAATAAATAATAATGGTGGTATTTGTTAAGTGCTTACTATGTGCAAAGCACTGTTCTAAGCACCGGGGGGATACAAGGTGATCAGGTTGTCCCACGTGGGGCTCACAGTCTTAATCCCCATTTTACAGATGAGGTAACTGAGGCCCAGAGAAGTTAAGTGACTTGCCCAACATCACACAGCTGGCAAGTGGTGGAGCCGGGATTCAAACCCATGACCGAACCAAGGTGAGTCCAGCAGGTTTTGTTGGTGGATTGGTTTAATAAAGTCCACTGATTAATTAATGAATAAGAGTCTCCCTGGCCCAGTACCGCAGGAGCACCCTCTAGATCATAAACTTGTGTGGGCAGGGCAAGGGTCCACCAACTCTGTTCTACTGAACTCTCCCAAGCATTTAGTACAGTACTCTGCCCACAGTAAGCATTCTGGAGGGAAACTGCTTGGCTTGGTGGAAAGAGCACAGGCTTGGGAGTCAGAGGACATGGGTTCTAATTCCACCTCTGCCACTCTTCTGCTGTGTGACCTTGCCCAAATCACTTAACTTGACTGTGCCTCAGTCACCTCGTCTGAAAAATAGGGATTAAGACTGTGAGTCCCACGTGGGACAACCTGATTACCTTGTATCCACCCCAGCGCTTAGAAGAGTGCTTGGACGTAGTAAGTGCTTAACAAATACCATCATCATTATTATTAAATACGATTGAATAACTACCATTTATGAGGCAGGGAAAGTGTCTAACAACTGTTGTACTGCACCTTCCCAAGCATGGGGATTAAAACTGTGAGCCCCACGTGGAACACAGTGATGACCCTGTATCTCCCCCAGCGCTTAGAACAGTGCTCTGCACATAGGAAGCCCTTAACAAATACCAACATTATTATTATTACTTAGCACAGTGCCCTGCACACAGTAAGAGCTCAATAAATACCACTGATGATGATGACTGGCTGGAGAGAGGTAATGTAGCTCCTAGGAAGGGAGGGAGAGGGACGAGCTGAAGGTCCTGCAAGCCGGGGGACCTGCATGTGACGTAATGAAAAGGAGGCGTGGCTTGTGTAGGTCCCGCCCCCAGAGGCCCCTCCCACCGCCGATCTCCGCAAAGGGAATGACGTCATGACGCACCCTCAGAGCCCCGCCCATCACCGCTCTCCGCAAATCGAGTGACGTCATGACGCTCCCCCCAGAGCCCCCGCCCACAGTCGCTCTACGCAAATCGAGTGACGTCATGATGCCTCCACAGGACCGGCCCCTCCCATAGCCACTCCCCCCAAATCGAGTGACGTCACGCCGCCCTCACAGAGCAGGCCCCTCCCATCATTCATTCAGTAGTTTTTATTAATAATAATAATAATAATTTTGGTATTTGTTAAGCGCTTACGATGTGCCAAGCACTGTTCTAAGCGGTGGGTAGATAGGTGATAAGGATGCCCCACGTGAGGCTCACAGTCTTCCTCCCCATTTTACGGATGAGGGAATTGAGGCCCAGAGAAGTGAAGTGACTTGACCACAGTCACACAGCTGATAAGGGGCAGAGGCGGGATTCGAACCCACGGCCTCTGACTCCCAAATCCATGCTCTTTCCACTGAGCCACGCTGCTTCATTCAATAATATTTATTGAGCGCTTACTATGTGCAGAGCACTGGACTAAGCGCTTGGAATGGACAATTCGGCCACAGATAGAGACCATCCCTGCCCGATGATGGGCTCACAGTCTAATCGGGAGAGACAGACGGACAAAAACAAGACAACATACTCACGATTAATAGAATCAAGGGGATGGACACCTCATTAACAAAATAAATAGGGTAATAAAAATATAGACAAATGAGCACAGTGCTGAGGGGAGGGGAAGGGAGAGGGGGAGGAGCAGAGGGAAAGGGGGCTTAGGCTGAGGGGAGGTGAAGGTGGGAAGGACGGGGAGCAGAGGGAAAAGGGCTAACAATAATGTTTGTATTTGTTAAGCGCTGACTATGTGCAGAGCACTGTTCTAAGCGCTGGGGGAGATCCAGGGTCATCAGGTTGTCCCACGTGAGGCTCACAGTCTTCATCCCCATTTTCATTCAATAGTATTTATTGAGCACTTACTATGTGCAGAGCACTGTTCTAAGCGCTTGGATTTTCCAGATGAGGTAACTGAGGCCCAGAGATGTTGAGTTGCCCACAGTTGACAAGTGTCAGAGCAGAATTCGAACCCATGACCTCTGACTCCCAAGCCCGGGCTCTTTCCACTGAGCCACGCTGCTCAGTCTGGGAAGGCCTCTTGGAGTTTAGACCCTGAGCCCGTCACTGGGCAGGGATGGTCTCTCTCTGTTGCCCAACTGCACATTCCAAGTGCTTAGTCCAGTGCTCTGCACCTCCTAAGTGCTCAATAGAGAAGCTGTGTGGCTCAGTGGAAAGAGGCCGGGCTTGGGAGTCAGAGGTCATGGGTTCGAATCCCTACTCTGCCACTTAATAATGTTGGTATTTATTAAGCGCTTACTATGTGCAGAGCACTGTTCTAAGCGCTGGGGGAGATACAGAACAATCAGGTTGTCCCATGTGAGGATCACAGTCTTCATCCCCAGTTTACAGATGAGGTAACTGAGGCCCAGAGAAGTGAAGTGACTTGCCCACAGTCACACAGCTGACAAGTGGCAGAGCTGGGAGTGGAACCCATGACCTCTGACTCCGAAGCCCAGGCTCTTTCCACTGAGCCACATTGTGGGCCACCCTGTATCTCCCCCAGCGCTTACAACACTGCTCTACACATAGTAAGCGCTTAACAAATACCAACATTATTATTATTATTAGAACAGCGTACAGAGTAAGCACTTAACAGATACCAACATTATTATTAGAACAGCTTACAGAGTAAGCGCTTTTCAGATATCAACTTTATTATTATTACAACAGAGTACAGAGTAAGCGCTTACTAAATACCAACATTATTATTATTAGAACAGCGTACAGAGTAAGCGCTTAACAAATACCAGCATTATTATTATTATTAGAAGTGCTCATAGTAAGTGCTTAACAAATACCAACATTATTATTATTATTAGAAGTGCACATAGTAAGCGCTTAACAAATACCAACATTATTATGATCAGAAGTGCACACAGTAAGCGCTTAACAAATACCAACATCATTATTATTATTAGAACAGCAAACAGAGTAAGCGCTTAATAAATACCAACGTTATTATTATTATTAGAACAGCGTACAGAGTAAGCGCTTAACAAATACCAACATTATTATTATTAGAAGTGCACATAGTAAGCGCTTAACAAATACCAACATCATTATTATTATTAGAACAGCGTACAGAGTAAGCGCTTAATAAATACCAACATTATTATTATTATTAGAACAGCGTACAGAGTAAGCATTTAACAAATGCCAACATTATTATTATTATTAGAAGTGCACATAGTAAGCGCTTAACAAATTCCAACATTATTATTATTAGAAGTGCACATAGTAAGCGCTTAACAAATACCAACATTATTATTATTATGAGAACAGCGTTCAGAGTAAGCGCTTAACAAATACCAACATTATTAATATTATTAGAAGTGCACGTAGTAAGCGCTTAACAAATGCCAACATTATTATTATTAGAACAGCGTACAGAGTAAGCGCTTAATACCAACATTATTATTATAAGTGCACATAGTAAGCGCTTAACAAATGCCAACATTATTATTATTAGAACAGCGTACAGAGTAAGCGCTTAATAAAGACCAACATTATTATTATTATTATTAGAAGTGCACATAGTAAGCGCTTAACAAATTCCAACATTATTATTATTAGAAGTGCACATAGTAAGCGCTTAACAAATACCAACATCATTATTATTATTAGAACAGCATACAGAGTAAGCGCTTAATAAAGACCAACATTATTATTATTATTAGAACAGCGTACAGAGTAAGCGCTTAACGAATACCAACGTTATTATTATGATCATTAAATAGGCTTGAGTGACTGGATGAGTGACGCCATGACGTCGTCCCCGCCTCGCGCTCCGCCAATGGAGTGGCGTCACGCGGTCGGTGGGGCCCGGGGTCACGTGGCGGGGGCGGAGGGGCGGGTCACGTGGCGGGGGCGGAGGGGCGGGTCACGTGGCGGGGGCGGAGGGGCGGGTCACGTGTGGGGGGCGGGACCGGGGCAGGTCACGTGACGGGGGCAGGACCGACCGGCGGGGCAGCGGCCGCGGCAGCCATCGGAGCCCGCGGCCTCCCGAGCCCCCGCCGTCGTTGATGTGCGGGGACCGTGGCGGGAGGGAAACAGGGAGGGAAGGAAGGAGGAAGGACGAGGAGATGGCGCCGGCCCCTCGGCGGGAGGTGACGCCGCCGGCCTGCCGCGCTGGGGGTGAGTCACCGCTGGGCGGGGGGCGGGGGGGGGGGGACAGGACCGCTCCTCCCCCTCCCCACTCTGCTCATTCCTATACAATAATGTTGGTCTTTGTTAAGCGCTTACTATGTGCCGAGCATTTATTATTATTCTTCATCCCCATTTAATAATAATGTTGGTATTTGTTAAGCGCTTACTATGTGCCGAGCACTGTTCTAAGCGCTGGGGGAGATACCGGGTATTCAGGTTATCCCACGTGGGGCTGACAGTCTTCATCCCCTTTTAATAATAATAATGTTGGTATTTGTTAAGCGCTTACTATGTGCCGAGCACTGTTCTAAGCGCTCGAGTAGATCCAGGGTCATCAGCTGAGAAGCAGCGTGGCTCAGTGGAAAGAGCACGGGCTTTGGAGTCAGGGCTCATGAGTTCGAATTCCAGTTCTGCCACTTGTCGGCTGTGTGACTGTGGGCAAGTCGCTTCACTTCTCTGTGCCTCAGTTCCCTCATCTGTAAAATGGGGATGAAGACTGTGAGCCCCACGTGGGACAACCTGATTCCCCTATGTCTACCCCAGCGCTTAGAACAGTGCTCGGCACATAGTAAGCGCTTAACAAATACCAACATTATTATCAGGTTGTCCCACGTGAGGCTCCCAGTCTTCATCCCCATTTAATAATAATGTTGGTATTTGTTAAGCGCTGACTACGTGCCGAGCACTGTTCTAAGCGCTGGGGGAGATACAGGGTATTCAGGTTGTCCCACGTGGGGCTGACAGTCTTCATCCCCTTTTAATAATAATAATGTTGGTATTTGTTAAGCGCTTGAGCACTGTTCTAAGCGCTCAAGTAGATCCAGGGTCATCAGGTTGGCCCACGTGAGGCTCCCAGTCTTCATCCCCATTTAATAATAATGTTGGTATTTGTTAAGCACTTACTTTGTGCCGAGCACTGTTCTAAGCGCTCAAGTAGAGTTCTTCCCCTTGACTCTATTGTCATTGTTCTTGTCTGTCCGTCTCCCCCGATTAGACTGTAAGCCCGTCAAACGGCAGGGACTGTCTCTATCTGTTGCCGACTTGTTCATCCCAAGCGCTTAGTACAGTGCTCTGCACATAGTAAGCGCTCAATAAATACTATTGAATGAATGAATACAGGGTCATCAGGTTGTCCCACGTGAGGCTCCCAGTCTTCATCCCCATTTAATAGTAATGTTGGTATTTGTTAAGTGCTTATTGTGTGCCGAGCACTGTTCTAAGCGCTGGAGTAGATACAGGGTCATCAGGTTGTCCCACGTGAGGCTCCCAGTCTTCATCCCCATTTAATAATAATAATGATGTTGGTATTTGTTAAACGCTTACTATGTACCGAGCACTGTTCTAAGCACTGGGGGAGATAGAGAGTATTCAGGTTGTCCCACGTGAGGCTCCCAGTCTTCATCCCCATTTAATAGTAATAATGTTGGTATTTGTTAAGTGCTTACTGTGTACCGAGCACAGTTCTAATCGCTGGAGTGGATACAGGGTTGTCCCATGTGAGGCTCATAGTCTTCATCCCCATTTAATAGTAATAATGTTGGTATTTAAGCGCTTACTATGTGCAGAGCACTGTTCTAAGTGCTGGGGGAAGATACAGGGTATTCAGGTTGTCCTATGTGAGGCTCACAATCTTCATCCCCATTTTCCAGACGAGGTCACTGAGGCCCAGAGAAGTGAAGTGACTTGCCCACAGTCACCCAGCTGACAAGTGGCAGAGCTGGGATTCGAACCCATGATCTCCGACTCCCAAGCCCGGGCTCTTTCCACTGAGTCGCGCTGCTTCTCTAATGAATGAATGATTGCCCCTGTGTCCCGCTAGGGCTCACTACACTGCCCTGCACACGGTGATCGCTCAATAAGTGCCGCTGAGGGCAAGGGACATGACTAGAATTCCGCTCGTTCATTCGTTCAGCTGTATTTATGAAGCGCTTACTATGTGCTGAGCCTTGGACTAAGCGCTTGAAAAGGGCAATACAGCAATAGACAGTCCCTGCCCCCACCAGGCTTACAGTCTAGAAGGGGGGGAGACAGACTTCAAAACAAGTCAACAGGCCTCAATATAAATAGAATTATAGATATATATACATCAAAACAAGGAAACAATCAATAACAAATAGAATTCTAGATATGTATTGGATTGCCCTCTCCCAAGTGCTTACAACAGTGCCGTGCACACAGGGTAAGCACCCAATAAATGATGATGATGATGGCATTTGTTAAGCACTTACTATGTGCAAAGAACTGTTCCAAGCACTGGGGAGGATACAAGGTGATCGGGTTGTCCCACGTGAGGTTCGCAGTCCTAATCCCCATTTTACAGATGGGGTAACTGGAGCCCAGAGAAATTAGGTGACTTGCCCAAAGTCACACAGCTGACAAGTGACTGATCTGGGATTTGAACCCATGACCTCTGACTCCCAAGCCCAGGCTTTTTCCACTGAGCCACGCTGCTTCGTGGATCCCATGGATGGGTTGATGGAGTGCCCGTCTGCTGCTCCTCCTTTCTCTTCCATTGCCTTCTTTGTCCTGGGTTCTAATCTCTGTGATGCTGGTCCACTCTGTGACCTTGGGCAAGGCACTTCACTACTCTGGGCCTCAGTTCCCTCACCTGTAAAATGGGGACTAAGATTGAGAGCCCTATGTCCAAGTATCTTGTAGTAGTAATATTAATTATGGTGTTTAAGTCCTTACTATGTGCCAGGCATTGTTCTAGGCACGGGGATAGATACAAGATAATTGGATATCTAGCTCAATATTTAGAACAGTGCTTGGCACATAATAAGCACTTAATACCATAATTATTATAATTACAATTATTGCTCCTCCTCGAATAAACAAGCCAATGCCCCTTATTTCCTCTCCCGTCCACGTTGCCACCAGCCTCAACTTGGTCTTCTCACCCCAGCCAGGGGCAGGAGGGAATGGAGGCAGAGTTCATGCCTGCAAGCAGCCATTTGCCGCCTCTTGCTCACCCCCAATTCAGGAATCCTTCAGATTAACGAGGGGAAAAAAACCCCCAACCAAAAATACACCCTTAAAGCAAAATATCATAATAAGATTCTGCACAGGAAGTTTACAAAGGTGTCCTTGCCTCTACTCCCTCGTCCCCCTCCTGCCCACCAGAAGGATTTGTTTGAGTTGGAAACAATTCTGAGAAGAAATAAAAAGCCTAAAACTGGGGTGAAGGTGGTGGTGAAAATTGTAGCTGGATTCAGTTGTTAACTATTGCTTTTGAATAGAATCTCCTTTGAATGCATTTTGTCAGTGCTGTGTTCATGCCTGGGTTAATATTTCACCAAATGTGGGAGGTTCATATAGAGGATTAATCCGTGTTTATTTGGGGATTCTCAGGATGGTCTGGATGCACTTGAATTTTTTTTGCGGGGGGGGGGGGGGGGGAGCTTGGAACCTGCGTAGTGAAGGAGAAATTGGGGAAGAAGTAGAGTACAGAGGGGCATGTGGCTCTTTGTATAACACAAAATACACTGACCAGTGTAATATATAATGGTGATATGACATGTCAAACACTGTACTAAGCACTGGGATAGATTCAAGATAATCAGCTCCCACATGGGGCTCACGGTCTAAGTAGGGGGATAACAGGTTTTGAATATCCATATTGCAGATGAGGGAACTGAGGTCCAGAGAAGTAAAGTGATCTACCCAAGGTCACATAGACAAATGGCAGAGTTGGGATTAGAACTCAAGTGTGACTCCCAGGCCCTTTCCACTAGACCACGCTGCTAGAATCAGATTCTTCCTTACCTTGTCAAGCAAACTTGTTTCATTTCTTCTTGCTACTGGAGATGCATTGTAGGGAGGAATGGCTAATTTCCTGCTAGAGGAGAGGTGGAAACATGAGAAAAGTATGCCAGAAATAGGAAGCTTTTGATGGAGGTTTTAATCTCCAGAGCTAAAGTCTGCTAACTCAGTACCTCCTCTGTTCGCAGAAATTCCTTCTGGCTTTCCAGGCCAGATATATATAGGGAAAGGAATAGCTTGTGACTCTATCATCATCACCTGGAGATTTCAGTGTGGGCAGAGGGTGGAGGTGGGCACAGGTGCAGACCTGTTGTAAGAATGATGGTATTAAGCACTTCCTTTGCACCAAAGCACTGTGTTAAGCACTGGGGTAGATGGCAATGGATCAGACCAAGTCCCCTTCCCAGTCAGTCGTATTTATTGAGTGCTTTACTGTGTGCAGAGCACTGTACTAAATGCCGAGTCACTGCCTAAAAGCTGGGAAGAGAACGTTGGTATTCTGATCCCATTTTACTTTTGAAGAACATTGAGTTACAGAGACCTTGTGATATGACCAAGGTCATCCCACCTAGTCAGTAGGAGAACTGGGATTAAAACCCAGGTTTCTTGGCTCCCAGTCCCATGCCGTTCCCACATGTGGGACATAATTTTAATAATGATAGTAATGATAATAATAATGGTATTTGTTAAGCGCTTTAGTTAATCCCTTATTAATAGGGCTCTCGGAAAACACAGACCAAGTATGATTTGTGAGCGGCTTCGTGTTCCGAAGGAACGCCAAACAGCTGGGATTGCTTTTAAGCTAAATATTTGAACTTTCACGATAGACTTTTTAATGTCATGTGAAAGTTCTTTAGTTCAGGAGATTGGAAGCTATGCTGAAGTCCTTGCCCAAGGTCACACAAGAGGCAAATGGCAGAGTTGGGATTAGAATTTAGGTCTTCTGACTCCCAGGCCCATGCGCTTTCCACTAGACCACACTGCTAGAATCACATTACTCTGTTAGAATCACAGCAAACAGGAAGTGCTTCATAAATACTGTCATTATTAAATGTAGGCCTGTACCTGTGCCGAACTAATTTAATGGGGCTTTATAATAATAGGCAAATTTGGAAGTATAAATTGTTTGCTATGTGACCTTGGCTTTAACTTTTCTGTGCCTCAGTTAACTTGTCAATAAATAGGGATTACGACTGTGAGCCCACGTGAGACATGGACTGTGTCCAACCCGATTAGCTTGGATCTACACCAGTGCTTAGTACAGGGCCAGTCACATAGTAATGCGCTTAACAAATACCATAAAAACAGGAGGCTTGGGACAGTCGGTGCCTTCGTTTTGGCTGAAACCATTATCTGAGAAATTTAGAACAATCATGGTATTTGTGAAGTGCTTACTATGTGCCATGTACTGTACTAAGCGCTGGGGATACAGGATAATCAGGGAGGGAGAACATAGTCCCTATTTTACAGATGAGGAACCGGAGGCTCAGAGAACCCAAGTGACTTGCCCAAGGTCGTCCAGCAGGCAGTTGACAGAGCCAGGGTTAGAACCCAGGTCTTCTGACTCCCAGGCTTCTGTTCTTTCCACTAGGCTACACTGCTTCCTGGTAGGGTAATGGCAAAGTCAGAAGATGGGGATTTACATTTCTGCTTCCTCGCAGACCTGCTGGGTTTCCCGACACCTGGAGCGGTGCTCTGTATCCTGTAGACATTGTAATCCCTGGAGAGGATGAGCACATCAACCTTGTCCAGAACCCCAGTGGTTTCTTTTGATGATCTGTGGGAATTGTCTTTGTGCTCATGACTTTCATTATTGACCTCTTCTTGACCTAGTTACTGCTCCTCCTCCTCACCATCACTGAAATGTGGCTCTTCCCCAGATGACACGGTCTCCCCTGCTGCTCTCTCTAGAGGGGCTCACATCTTCTCCCACTCCCAGATTTGCTGGGAAATGGGGAGGAGTCGGCTTCCTTCTCTCTCCCTAATGCTGCATTGGCACCATCCCACCTTCTCCCTTTCTTCAAAGCCCATATTATCCGCCTTCACCACCCAATCCAGTTACTAGTCACAGTCATCTATCGCGCCCCACCAGTCCCTAATCCAACTTCGTGAATCATTTTGATCCCTTTCACACATTCACCCTCTCAGTCTCCATCCATGCATTGATCCTAGGGGACTTCATCATCCATGTGGACATTTTCTGATGATCCTTCCATTGGACACCTCCTCTCACTCTATTCCAGTAACTTCCTGCTCCTCCCCACCTCACACACTCACCAACTTGGGCACAACCCTGACCTTTCAATCTCTAATAACTGTACAATCTCTACCCTCACCAATTCTGAAATTCGTTTATCAGACCCCAACCTCCTCACCTGCTCTTCTCTTTCCCATGCACCCACCCCCCAGTCTGTCCTTTTTCCTCAAAGAGACCTCTGTTCTCTTGACACTCCTCCTGCAGTATTCTACAGCCGTCTCACCCCATTTGATCTCCATACCCATTAAGTCTCTTAATGTCTTTCTCCCCCTCTAGACTGTAAACTCATTATGGGCAGGGAACATGGCTGCTGATTCTGTTGAACTCTCCGAAGCACTGAGTACAGTGCTCTGCACACAGTAAGCACTTAATACATACAATTGATTGATCATGTCAAAGGACCTAGCCTGTTTCTGCCTGTTTGGTTTAAGCACAATTGCCTAAGGAACCTTGTAGACTTTTCCACTTGGTTTAACAATCACCCCAGAACCAAAGATCAGCTCAGAATATTGCTCAGCAAATGGTTAACATGGGCAAATGGATGACAGCCATTTCGCTGAGCTCCCTTAAATTGAGGTCCGATTTGAAACGAAACTGTGCCTTCACGCAAAACTGGCTGGCCACTTCCCGACCTTTAGCCCCTTATTCAGTGGGTGTGGAGCACCGTTCCGAGCAAGCAGCCTGGGGTGCCTGAGAGTTAAAAGGCAGATGGTTTTGTTTGGGTGGAAAAGAGGGTAGATGGGAGCTCTCCGCGACGAGGCTCGAGCGTCAGTGGGGTACTGTTCTAGCAAACTCGGGGTGTGACGTCCAGGGGATGGTGACGGAGCACGCCGGAGTGTCTAATGCAGCGGCCTTTATTCCCTTCCCTCTGTTCTCTTCCAGGGAATTGAAAATGGTCCATCAACAATGCTAGGGCCACCATGGGAGGGGCCACGCTCCGTTATTTCTGCTACGGGTGCCTCTTCACATCCCTGACCTGGACCCTCCTGCTCTTTATCTACTTCAACTTCAGTGAAGTAACCCAGCCCCTCAAGCATGTGCCCATCCAGGGGCCTGAACCTCACGGGCCCCTGCCCAAAAAGTTCTACCCCCGTTTCACCCGAGGCCCCCGCCGGGCCCCTGAGCCGCAGCTCCGAAGTCGTCCAGCCGGACACGGGTTTGGGAATGCCGTGGAGGATCCAGTCAGAGGAGGCCTGGAATTCTCTCCGGAAATGGGTACGTGGGGGCATTTCCAGTGCGGAGCTATTTTGAGGCCAGTCAGTTGGAATATGATTGGACTCTTGGAAGCATCTTTTTTTTTCCTCTCTTTAAAGTTAGTGGTTGTATGTACCCTAAAGCGTTTTAAACGTGGCAAAATCCCTTAGATGGGATTCAGGATTTCTCTTTCTCATTGGCCTCTGTAGGTGATTTATTCTTTTTAGCATTCATTACGCTCTTATTAGGATAGCAAGTCCACATCTGGCATCCATGTTTTATGAGGTTTGTGGAGAAATTAAAGAGGACCCAGAGCAGAGGAAGGAAAACAAAAATGGGTTTGAAAAACAGGAACCATGAGTAAACGGTAAAGCAATTGAAGCAGTGCGGCCTAGTGGAATGAGCATAGATAGACCCCAAAGTCACAGGACCTGGGTTCTAATCCCAGCTCCACCACTTGTCTGCTCTGTGACCTTGGACAAGTCACTTAATTTCTCCGTGCCTCGCTTACCTCATCGGTAAAAATGGGGATTAAGACTGTGAGGCCTGTGTGGGATGGGGTTGTGTCCAACCCGATTATCTTGTAGTTATCCCAGTGCTTGCCTGGCACATAGTAAGCGCTTAACAAATCCCAAACAAAATTTATTTCTTCAATCAGTAGTTTTTATTGAGCACCTATTATGTGCAGAACACTGAGGTAAAACTAATAGTATTTACTGCCTGTAGTGTACTGTAACTAACACAGAAACATGACCGGTTCCCTGCTCACATTTGGGAGAATATAATAGAAGAGGAGGCAGACTAGCTTTATCTGTAGAGGGCAAAGAGATGGAGTCTAGTGTTAGAACAAATAGCGGCAGCTTAACTGAAAGCAGGAAGGATTTAGCTAGGCATTTGAGAGGATTTTAGATTCAGGGTCATGTTTTTAAGGCATCTTGTGGCATTCCTTTTAAGAATAAGATATAAAAAACTTGGAAAAACTACATGGTTGTCTATGTACTCTTCTATTCTGGAAATACATGACTGAACTATGCGATCTCCTGCACTGTAAACTCTTTGGAGTCGGGAGCTTAGGGTGATGGAAGGGTTGAAGAGCTGTGATGCTTGAAGAGAATGTGGAAGGGAAGCTGGTGATGCCAGTGAAGTAGAAGGAAGAGTATTGAGTGCCCTTTGGGTACAGTGCCCTCTACTATAAGTAACATATATCCTAAGTGTAGGGAGGGAGATGGAGAGAGCCTTCAGAGTTCAAATAGACTCCAGGCTCCTTGTGGGTAGTGAACTTGTATAGCAACTCTTTTGATTTGTACTCTCCCAAGCCCTTAGTACAGGGCTCTGCAAAGACAAAGTGCTCAGTAAATACCATTGATTGATTTAAGACAAGGAATCCGAAAACTAGCAACCTTTTAAAAAAATACGCTCTTTAAAAATGTACGTTTCTAGAATGCAGAAGCATAAAAACAGTGCTCATCGCACAAAAAATAAAGCATAGAAAGAAAATACAATGCTAAGTATAAGGTGGCAATTTGACTCCTTCCATTGTAAATAAAGACCCAATAAGGGAAAAAAAATGAGTTCTTATCAAGTCTCGAGAGGTTTTTTTTTTTTTTTTACTGTTGACTCAGCCCCTCTTGTTAAAATCTGCATGTAGTGGGAAATTTCACGATTTTCAGGTAGAATCTAAGGAAAATGTTCTGTCTGTATTTTCTTGGTAGTGAGATAGTGAACGAGCTTTCTGGGTACAGTGATTTTTTTTTTCCTGGTTTGTGGAGACCCAAGTCCTCGACAACTAGGTGAGAAACTAGCAGTGCAGGTTTCTCCATTGACATTTCATCCGCTTTCGTCTATTGGTTCTTTCCCCAAGTATCCAGGGAGACAATAGGGGGTAACGGTGGAAAATTTTCCATGTACTCAAACTTCATCCTGAACTGTGTGAGTCCAATCAAAGAGAAAAAGCAGTGCCCAGTTAAATCAGAAGTGCCAACTAAACCGAGCATAACAAGAATTATTGTATAATATTTTAGAGTGGATTTTGTTTTACCTACAGGAGAGATCAAGGTCAAGTGTTTAAAAATATAATCCATTACAAAATAGGAGAAAAGTGGGCCAAGTCAACCTGGAAAAACCCCATCTGGTAGCCTATTTAAAACTCTGAAAGCACACAGCAGTGCCATGGTAGTTAAGCGAGTGTTGGCAATTCCAATGTAAACTTCATTTTCCAGAGGTTCCTATTACCTCGGTTATTTCATTTGGAATGTTTGGTGCTTGGCCCAAATGCCAGGGGCAGTTTCTTAAAAAAGAATTCCTTTGGCTGTTGGTTAGAGATGGAGAAGAGTCAGATTTTGCAGGAGGAGACTGGTCCACAGAAAGAATCTGAAAACTTTACTATAAAGGAGCGAGACACCCTTTGTTATGAAACGTAACAATTTGAAAACTTTAGCATGTGAGAGGCCCTCATGGGTTGTGAGAGGTTTCCTGTAGTTTCATTAGAATGTTTTACTTCCCTCTAGATTGGAAGTTCATTGTGGGCAGGGAACAGGTCTACCAACTCTGTTCTATTTTACTGTCCCAAGCATGTAGTACAGTGCTCTGCGCATGATAAGCACTCAATAAATACCATTGATTGATCCTCTTGGAATTCTTGGACCTTTACTCCTTTAGACTGTAAGCTTGTTGTCGGCAGGGAACTTGTCTGCCAATTCTGTTGAATTGTACTTTCCCGATGCTCTGCACGCAGTAAGCACTCAATAAATACAAATTGATTCCATTGTTTATGAAAGTCAAATTTTGCTATGGGTGTACCCCCTTACCTTCACTAGATTTTTGAGCTACTTGAGGGTGGAGTGTCTCCTAATAATAATAATAATAATTATGGTATTTGTTAAGCACTTACTATGTGCCAAGCACTGTTCTAAGTGCTGGGGTAGATACACGATAATCAGGTTGTCCCACGTGGGGTTCACAGTCTTAATCCCCATTTTACAGATGAGGTAGTTGAGGCACAGAGAAATTAAGTGGCTTGCCAAGATCACACAACAGACAAGTGGCAGACCCGGGATTAGAACCCACATCGTCTGACTCCCAAGCCCGTGCTCTTTCCATTAAGCCACACTGCTTCTCCACTAGCACTTTAAAACATATGAGTGATGAACAAAAAAAGCTTTCTTGCTATGTAAGCACTAAGCCCTGTGCACATTGACTTCTTCCTTTCAGTAGACCATTTGGGAATCTACCTACCCTTCCTTCTTTCGTAACCTCCCTAAGGGTAGGTATTGGGTTTACTAAGTCTGTTATACTCTCCCAAGTACAACACCGTGTTAATCTTAATACCATGTTCTGTACCCAGGAGGTGCTCAATAAATACCACTGATTGATTTAGAAAAGCAGCATGGCCTAATGGAAAGGGCATGGGCCTGGGAGTCAGAAGGCCTGGGTTCTCATCCCAACTCTCCCACTTGTCTGCTACGTGACCTTGGGCAAGTGACTTAACTTACCTGCCCCTCAGTTACCTTATCTGTAAATGGGGATTAAGTCTGCGAGCCCCACATGGGGCATGGACTGTGTCCAACCTGATGATCTTGTATCTACTCCAGTGCTTAGTACAGTGCCTGGCATATAGTAAGTGCTTAACAAATAGCATTTAAAAAAACAACCCCCCAAAAAAGCCACTTTGGGGAGGGTTCTGAGGTGAGTTTGTAAGAAAGAAGGTTAAATAGTGTGAGAAAATAACTGGTTTTCCTAGACCTACATCCAAAAGGACCAAAGAGGGCTCATTAGAATTTTATGTTTGTATTTTTGCCAAGCTAGCAGTTATTCTTCTCGCCACGAGGCACTAACTTCAACTTTCTTGTTGCAGGTATGATTTTTAATGAGCATGATCAGGAGGTGAGAGACTTGGGCTATCAGAAGCATGCCTTCAATGTGCTTATCAGTAACCGCTTGGGCAGCCATAGAGATGTGCCAGATACCAGGGATGCAGAGTATGTGCCTCATGGCATTGCCATTTTCTCTGTTCATATGATGTTGTGCTTTCAGTGCCCATTTTCAGTGGATTTCAAAATCTGGCAGCCATCCATCTTGTGTTCAGTTATTGGGTACTGTCAAAGTCAGATTTCCAGGGCCAGGATACTTGGAGGCAGATGGTGCCAGGTGGTTGGTTTGTTTTTTTTTTAAATTCTAGAACTTACGTAGGCTAGTATAAAATCACAGCTCAAATGGCTAACCAGAGAGGTGACAGGTGCACAAAATTGGACCATCTGTCTAGATCATATTATAAGAGAAAGCAGCAAGACTGGACAGATCCTCAGTCAGTCAAATCGATGATCTTGATTGAGTGCTTATTGTGTGTGGAGCACTGTACTAAGCCTTTGGGAGAGGACGATACAACAGAGTTGGTAGACACGTTTCCTGCCCAAAATGAGCTTACGCTTGAGATGCAGAAGTGGGTTAAATGACAAATTCCTTTCCTCGACTGTGTGTTCATCTCCAGCCTGGAGTAGTGGACTTTAGAATCCAGCCTGCAATTAAACAAATTAACGGAGGAACCTCAAACCAGCATGTCACGCAGCCATTTGCCACTTAGAATAATTGCTAAGGGACCAGAAGTGACAAGATTAGAGTAAGAACTGCTCATTTTTTTCTCATGAGCTAGGAGGTGGAGGATAATATGGCCATCTGAGTGAAAAATGTTGCCTGTGAAGAGGGAGTACTGCCACTCTGGTGACTCCCCCCCAAAGCCCTGCTTGTTTGTGAGAGGATTTTACCCATTTGAGGCAAATGTAATTCATGGTCCACTGTTAAAGTTTTCTCTTCATCACAAAGTTGAGGCAGCATGGTCTTGCGGAAAGAGCCTGGGTCTGGAAGTAGGAAGCCCGGGTTCTAGTCCCAGCCCTGCCAATGGTCCTACTGTGTGACCTTGGCCAAATCACTTAACTTTCCTGTGCCTCAGTTTTCTCATCAGTAAAATAAGAAATTTGTTCCTCTTCCCTCTTAGACTATGCACTCGGTGTGGGTTGGGGACTCTCTCAACTGATGATCGCCTCTCCACTCCAGCACTTAGCATGGCGCTTGGCACAAGAAAAAGTGCTTAAGAGGTTCAATTTTTCCAGTTTTTAGTGTGGTTTAATGTAAGTGTGGGAAAGGGGAGACTGTGGCCCATCTGTATCCAGGTAAGGATTAGGTGAGAATGAGCCCAAAAGTAGATGATACTTCAGTCTAGCAGGGGGTGGGAGAGGAAGCGAGCGAAGGAAAACAGGTTTTCAGAGGGGAGAGCAAGGCAGAGAAATGCAGTAAAGCCAACACTCTTCCCTGCATCAGATGCCATGCAAGAGAATAGTTAGGGGAGAGAAGGGTGAGCTAATTTGAAGAGGATTAATACTTGGACCTGTTGATGCGAATTCGATTCTGAAACATCTGGTGAGTTAGTGATGCCTAAGCTTCTATTTTAATCTGGGTCTTCTTTTTTTGTTGATGTCTGCAGATGTAAAGAAAAGTCCTATCCACCTCACCTCCCAGCCGCCAGTGTGGTCATTTGTTTCTACAATGAAGCCTTCTCTGCTCTGTTGCGGACGATCCACAGCGTGCTGGATCGCACGCCGGCTCATCTTCTTCATGAAATCATTCTGGTTGACGACAACAGTGAATTGGGTGAGGAGCTGCGATGGGAATCCCAGATCTAACTAGGCCTGCATGGATAGAACCCGAGCCTGGGAGTCGGAAGGACCTGGTTCTAATTCCGGCTCCACCATTTGTCTGCTGGGTGACCTTGGGCAAGTCCCTTAACTTCTCTGGACCTCAGTTCCCTCATCTTTAAAATAGGGATTAAGAGTTTGAGCCCTATGTGGGATAAGGACTCCGCTCAACCTGATAAGTTTGTAACTACCCCAGAGCTTAGAACAGTGCTTCGCATAGAGTAAGTACTTAACAAATATCATCATTATTATTATTACTTTGACTTGCCCAAGGTCACAGAGCAGGGCCAGTGGCAGTGCTGGGACTAGAACCTGGGTCTCCTGACTTCCAGACCTGGGCTCTCTTTCCTCAGTAATAATAATGTTGGTATTCGTTAAGTGCTTACTATGTGCAGAGCACTGTTCTATGCGCTGGGGTAGATACAGGGTAATCAGGATGTCCCACGTGAGGCTCACAGTCTTAATCCCCATTTTACAGATGAGGTAACTGAGGCACAGAGAAGTTAAGTGATTTGCCGACAGTCACACAGCTGACAAGTGGCAGAGCGGGGATTGAAACCCATGACCTCTGACTACCAAGCCCATGCTCTTTCCACTTAGCCATGTTGCTTCTCTGACCGGAAGCTCGTTGTGGGCAGGGAATGCGTCTGTCTATTGTTATATTGTCCTCTCCCAAGCACTTAGTACAGTGCTCTGCATAAATACGATTGAATGATTGACTGACCAACCTGGCTGTCTCTATCTTTGTGATGAAGAGAAAACTTTAACAGTGGACCGTGAATTGCATTTGCCTCTTATGGGTAAAATTTAGCAATTTAACAAACCCCACTCCACAGACCTCACTCTGCCTCATCTTCAAAACAAACCGTTCTGGAAACACGTCTCTTCCAGGAGGTTTCTCCCCTCTTAAATTCCTTATATCCCCAAATTTATCCCCCAGGCCCTCCACACCAACCTGGGCACTGAAGGACTCACCCCCTTCTCATAGCACGTAGGTACTTATGGATGTAGCTTATCGCTTTAAGTACTAAATCCAAAACCTATTCCTTTTTCTTTCTTGCTCTTATCTGGAATTTACTTTCATGTCTGTCTCCCTACTGAACTGCACACTCCTTGAGGACAAGGATCTTGTGTAATCCTTTTGTACTTTTTCAAGCATTAGTAGTGTCCTGAGCCCACTGAAGGTGCTCAGGAAATATTAATTGCCATGGTATTTGGCTGTGTAAAATTCCGGTCCTTGGCTTTTCTGCTTCCTTCAAAGACTAGCAACCATTCTGTGCATTAATTGACCAGTCAAAATGTCGGTGACTAGTTAGCTTTGCCCTGGGTCCGTATTCTCTTTGTGGCCAGTTGCAGTTGGGGTACTCTTCCAAGCGCTTAGTACAGTGCTTTGCACACAGTAAGCACTCAGTAAATACAACTGAATGAATGAGTGCAGGGTAGGTTAGAATTTCACTTCTCTATACCTGAGTTCCCTCATCTGTAAAATGGGGATCGAGACTGTGAGCCCCATGTGGGGCAGGGACTGTGTGCAACCTGATTACCTATAGTGTTTGGCACATAGTAAGTGCTTAACAAACACCATAATTATTCTTACTCTGTACCCCAGCGCTTAACATAGTGCTTGGTTCATAGTAAGCACTTAACAAATACCACAATTATTATTGTTATCCAAGCTTCTCTAACCAATGTAGCAAACCCCACTCTACCATCTTCATGCCCTTTTCTCCAAGGCCCCATACTGTACTCAAATTTAGTAGTTCTCTTCTCACAGTTATTAGAATTTCCTGGGCATCTATAGTATATAGAGACGCTAATTTCAAGGCATGCTCCAGAGGCAGCCAGAAGAAAAAGGACAGAGGCTTATTGGAGGCTAACCCTGAAACATGACAAACCACTAATTAGCACTTGGAACTTGTGGACTGAGACCCCTCCTCTTGGCATCCAATCTGCCTGTCAGCTCTTTAGTCTGTCGTTTGAGGACCAAGTCATTGTGCAGCAAAGGAGAAAATGTGCTCGGTAAAAGGTGGCTTTAAGTGCCACCAAATGCCCGTGATATCCAGGCTTCACATGCACAGGCTGCGCTTTGGCCTCTACAGCCATCTCAGAACATGCTGGAAGGGACGGGGCTGAGGCTTGTCTGATATGTTTCTGTCACTGTGTAAAGGGCACTGGTCTAGTTGCTTGGTTCCTGCCCTAAAAGTAGGAAACATGTATTGGGCCCTCATTTTCCTTCTTATTATTATACTATTTGTTAAGCGCTTACGGTGTGTCAAACAGTGTGAGGAGCAGTAAGGCTGGTGGATAGAGCACAGGCCAGGGAGTCAAAAGGATCTGGGTTCTAACCCCAGCTACACAGGTGACTTTGAACAAGTCACTTCACTTCGCTGGGCCTCAGTTACCTCATCTGGAAAATGGGGATTAAGACTGTGGGCCCCATGTGGACCTGGACTTTGTCCAAACTGATGAGCTTGTATTTCCCCAGGGCTTAGTACAGTGCCTGGCACATAGCAAGCACTTAACAAAATCCACAATGACCTCACAATCTATAGGGGGAGACTAACATTAAAATGTACTACAGATAGGGGAAATGGGAAAGTGTAAGGACATGTACATAAGTGCTGTGGGGCTGGAGAGAGTATCAAAGTGTGAAGAGGTACACAGCCAGGTGCATAGGCAGCATGCAGGGGAGAGGACAGATAGGGGAACTGAGGCCTCAGTTAAGGAAGGCCTCTTGGAGGAGAGGTGATTTTCGGAGGGCTTTGAAAGTGGGGAAAGTGGAGGAACTGTCAGATATGAAAGGGGAGGGAGATCTAGACCAGACAGAGGACGTGAGCCAAGGGTTGGCAGCGGCACAGATGAGATCGAGGTACAGAGAGTAGATTGGTGTGAGAGTGAAGTTTGCAGATTGGGGTTGTAGTAGGAGATCAGCAAGGTCAGCTAAGAGAGAGAGAACTGATTGAGTGCCTTAAAGCTGATGGTGAGGAGTTTCTGTTTGTCACGGAAGTGGATGGTCAACTCTTGGAGGTTTTTGAGGAATGGGAAGATATGGACTGAATTTTTTCTCCAAAAAAATGATCCTGGCAGCAGGGTGCATAATGGACTAGAATGGGGAGAGGCAGGAAGGTCGGCGAGGAGGCTGATGTGGTCATCAAGATGTAATATCAGTGCTTGCATCGTCATTGTGGTAGCAGTGTGGATGGAGAGGAAAGGGTGGATTCTAGAGATGTTGTGTGGATAAAACCGACAGGATTTCATGACAGATTGAATGTCCACTCTGCCCTTTTTTCAAAAGGACAAGGAGTACTGGTTCAAAGTGCAACAAAGGACTTTAGCTAAGCATTAGAAACTCTTTGGACATTTAAGTTACTTAAAAACTAAAATAGTTTACCACGGTGATTGTGAAATCTCCCTCAGAGATTTTAAAGAATCCTCAAAAGGGCTATTGAGAGGACTGACTTAGACTATTGGAGCGCTTCTATATCTGACAGGCATCTGAACTATTTTTTGAATCCTTTTTTCCATGATCTTATTCTCTCAGTCTCAAGATTGTTATTCCAAACAGTATGATTTCTCCAAAATCTCTCCACTAAACAACATTCAAAATTATGGTTCCTGCAGGCATAGTGCATCAAATGCATTCTTAGCACTTTCTTGTGAACCCTTTGGAAATTCCAGGACTGTCAGAGAATGTTTTTTCTTTAACACTTTTCTTCATCTAAATACACCCAGATGCCCCCAAAACTTGAGCATAATTAATTTTGCAGGCTCCTTCCAATGTACTGAGAGGAGACTTTTCCTGGCTAAAATCTGCCTATTAACTGAACTGAGACCCAAAAAACTCCAAGCTGAAGTTTTTGACTAAATGTAGTGGAGTGAAGTAGTTCCTTTCTTTCTGTTTTTTTTTAAAAGGTATTTGTTAAGCACTTACTCTGTGCCAGACACTGTACTAAGTGCTGGGACAGATACAAGCTAATCAGGTTGGACACAGTCCGTGTCCCACGTGAGGTGCACAGTCTTTATCCCTATTTTACAGATGAGGTAACAGCCACAGAGAAGTGAAGTGACAGGTCCGCAGTCACGCAGCAGACATGTAACCCAGGTCCTCTGATTTCCAGGCCTGGGCTCTTTCCACTAGGCCAAGGATATGTGACTGTAGGTGCCACTGCTTGTTGGGAAAGTTGGGAGTTGGAGACCTGGGATCAGTTAAGAGAAGCAGTATGGCATAGTGGATAGAGCACAGGCCAGGGAGTCAAATGATTATGGGTTCTAATCCCAGCTCCGCCACCTGTCTGCTGAGTGACCTTGGGCAAGTCACTTCACTTTTCTGTGTCTCACCACATCTGTAAATATGGGGATTGAGACTGTGACCCCCACATGAGATAGGGACTATGTCCAACCCTGTTTGTATCCACTCCAGCGCTTAATACAGTTCCTGTCATAGAGTAAATACTTAACAAATGAAATCACTATTATATAATAGTATTATTAATAATAATAATGGTATTTATTGAGCATTTACTGTATGCAGAGCAGTCTACTAAGTGCTTGGGAGAGTCCAGTACAACAGAGTTGGTAAACATGTTTCCTGCCCACAACAAGATGGAGAGTTCATCTTGCAAATCTTGGGATGCTTTGTTTGAGGGTTATAGGAAGAGGTTCAGAATGTCGAGGTTTCACCTGGGATGAAAAATAGATCCAGATTAGCCCTAGAGAGTAAAGCTCGGAGTAAGAAGCAGGGAGGTAGCAGAGGACCTGGCTTACTCTCCTGCACCATCTGGGAATGGCTCAAACCAGAAAAGCTGTGGACTGGCATTTCAACAAAGAAAGAGCAGATGACAATTTAGCCAGCATAAACAACAGTTTAGTGACATTTTCTCTGCTCTGAAACCGTTTACACTTTGCAGGCCTTTTCATTCTTTTTCATCACTTCATCAATCAAGGGTATGTGTTGAGTGCTTACTGTGTGCAGAGTATTTTAAGCTTGTTGTGGGCATGTGTCTGCAAATTCTGTTGGATTGTACTTTCCCAAGCACTTAGTACAGTGCTCTGCACATAGTAAGCGCTCAGTACATACAACTGATGAGTACAGTATAACAGAGTTGGTAGAAACATTCCCTGCCCACAAGGAATTTACAGTCTAGAGGGGGATACTTCATATATGAATACTGTTGTTCCGAGCGTGGGGGAAAAAGAATGCTTTATCCCTCTGCCTCATTGATTGTTCATCTGTAAGAGGTGACAGGCCAAGTTACAAAGTGGCCGGGCATCTCTTTGTCCTTCAAGAAAATGAGTTATACTTTCCTTGTGGTGATATCAGAGAACGGAACAACATGCCCAGAAGGAACGACAGCTGTTTCCGGTGTCGGAATGGAACGCTCATGGTACATGTCATTCGCTCCTCCTTTTAACGTACCTCTCCCACACCTGCTTCAGAGTTACAAACCAGGTTTGCCGGAAGAATCCTGGGAGGAGACCGGTGGGCAGTTGTCCTGTTCTGTGTTCCGCCACTCTCGCCCCTTCTAGGTTTGTCTCGGGAGAACCATTTGGGGTTGGTTTTCCTGTACTGTACTGTGGCATGCAGCCAGGGCCAAAGACCGTCGTGATGTCGTCAGGGTAGTTCAGTGGCTGAATCTCATAAGTGAGTAATTATCGCTCTTTTACCGCCAGATGATTTGAAAAGCGGGTTGGATGAGTATATCCGACTTCACCTGCCGAGAAACATCCAAGTGATAAGAAATGAAAAGCGAGAAGGGCTGATCCGGGGAAGAATGATCGGAGCAGCTCAAGCTACAGGTAAGGCTAAAGTCACCACCCATGGGACTGAGACACGAACGACCTGGGGCCCTCTCTAGAAGGGAAGAGAATAATAACAATTGGAGTATTTGTTAAGCACTTACTATGTGCTGGGCACCGTACTAAGCACTGGGGTAGATACAAGCAAATCGGGTTGGTCACAGTCTGTCCCGTGTGGCGCTCGCAGTCTCAATCCTAATTTCACAGAGGAGGTAACTGAGCCCCAGAGAAATGAAGTGACTTGCCAAGGGTCACCCAGCAGACAAGTGGCAGAGCTGGGATTAGAATTTATGACCCTCTGAATCCCAGACCAGAGCTCTATCCACTATGCAGCGCTGCTTCTATTTCCAGGCAGTAAGGTGAGATGCTCCCCAATTTTGCCTGATTCCAAACCTATTCCGGTACAGAGAGCAAATGATGAGAAATTGAATTCAGGAGTCCCTGTGTATTCGAGTTGTGCTGGGAGCCCTGGTCCCTTCTGTTCAGAGGAGTTGGTGGGAAACCCAAGGAAACCCAGACCCAGGTGGCCTTGAGTCCGGCCTGCTTTTCTGCAGAGCACAGTAGCATTGCTGAGTTCGGGTTTTTTTTTATGGTATTTGTTAAGCAGTTACTGTGTGTCAAACATTGTCTAAGCACTGGGGCTCAGTGTAAGTAGGAGGAAGAGTTATGCTTTGACACCACAGTCCTCCAAATAGCATTGCTGCTCTTCATATTCATTTCACTGCACATGCTAATTTAAAGGAACAGAAGGCGCCCATCTAAAATATGGATTAACTACTTAATTACATTCTATTTAATGCCAGTTGTTAGGACGTGTGCAGGCTCTGATCAAACTTTTCTCCTGTGTGTTAGATGGTAAATCTTGGGCTGATTTGGCTTTGAGTCTGATTACCCATATTCTGCAGAAAGTTTTGTTTTTTCTTTCTATCCTGAATTTTGTTTAGTGTTTTTGGGTTTCTTGAGTACTGTGACATCAGTCATCTCATTTTATCCTCACAACATCCTGGGTCACCCCACTGTATGGATGAGCAAGCTGAGGCCCTGAGAGATTGCAACTTGCCTAAGGTCACCCAGCAGGCCAGTGGCAGAGATGGCACTAGATCCTGGGTCCCCTGACTCCCAGACCCTTGCTCTTTCCTCTAAATCACCCTGCCCCACTGTCTTAAATCGGAGCGGCTTTGAAATGTGAACAGGAAGCAGTGATAGTGTTGTTTTCACTCGTTCCTTCCATATGCCAGCTCTTCTCCACTGTGTCCTAGACTCGAGAGAGCCAAATCCGGGTTCTTCCAAAGGCAGATGACCAATCAGCTATTTATTTTGATGAGGTTTATTTATTTAACTGTCTTTACCCTTTGCAGCCTGTGGAAAATGAATAGGTTTGTGGTCTAGGGAGGGACAGAGTTACAGTGGAGGCTAAGACCTTGTGGGGAAAATAAAGCATGAAAAATATCAATGAGAAATTAGGCAGTGAAAGGAGTGTTTTTGATATCTGAACTGTACTGCGGTCATAATTTATAAGTATCTATTCCATCTATTGAAGTTGGGGCTGCTCAAAGGTTTTATGGTCATCGGCTGGAAATCAAAAAACAGCAGTGATTAGCAATTTGGGTTTCTTGTACTTTTGTTTTCCTATCCATAATTTGACCCCGGCCTGCTGGTTAGTAAATCTGTGACTGTCAGAGATTGGATCTGTGTGGTTAGAGGAGCACATACTTCCCTCTACAGAGAATTCAGGAGACACTTTTCTGCTTTCCGTAACTACATTTTGAGGAATTGAATGAATGTGATCAAATTCCCATATCCTTTGGATGGATATGAGCTGTATAGAGCCCAGAAGGGACTTTAGCTGTTTTTGTAATAGTCCTGTGTAAAGCTCAATTCAACCAGTGACATTCTGGAATGAAACTTTGTTGTGCTCCAGGAAGAAAGCAGCATGGCCTGATGGTTAGAGCCCAGGCCTGGGAGTTAGAAGCACCTGGATTCTAATCCTGGTTCTGCCATTTGTATGCTGTGTGACTTCGGGCAAGTCACTTCACTTCTCTGAGCCTCAGTTACCTTATCTGTAGAATGGGGATTAAGACTGTGAGCCCATTTGGGATATGGACTGTGTCCAACCTGATTACCTTGTATCAGCACTTAGTGCCTGGCACATAGTAAGCGCATAACAGATATTTCATATATATATTAAAATATGCATTATATAATATAATAATAACATATATATTCACATTAGATTATATAGAGATTTATATTATTTTTGCATTCTATTAAGAGGATTTACAAACAGCCTAGCATTCCACCAATGCTTGGGTGTCACTTGATTATTTCTCACCTGAGGTACTTCTGGTGTCATTAGGCTGGGCACCTGGACTGTAGTGCAGCTGGTGCTTGACTGGATGCTGGTGGATTTTTGCATCAATTTGGATACATTGGATACTATCCTTACAACCCTTCCTCGCGGAGTACATTTGTGTGACAGTTGGACTTTTCCGAGAGGTGGTTTTTCTCGCTGCAGATGTGCCTTTTTCGACTGATAATTCTATATAAGAATAATTCTTCATTAGAATGCCCAAGTTGTGAAGGAGTTTCAGGTTTATTCCTTCTCATTTTCATCTGGAGCTGTAAATAAATGTTGCCTCGGTGTCCCTATCCTGGCAGTGTCATCAGAGCATCACATTCAGTGTATGTAGAAGCAGCTTGGCTTTGTGGATATAGAGCCGGGCCTGGGAGTCAGACCTGGGTTCTAATCTCAGCTCTGCCACTTTCTTTCTCTGTAACCATGGACAAGTCACTTCACTTCATTGGGCCTCTGTTCCCTCATCTGAAAAATGGGGATGAAGACTGTGAGCCCTTATGTGGGGCATGGACAGTGTCCAACCTGATTATCTTGTATCTCCTCAGTGCTTAGTACAGTGCTGGCACACAGTGAGCACTCAAACAAGTACCATTAAAAAAAAAAAGGTGTAACTCCAGTTGCAAAGTAGCACCATCTAAAGGTGACGCAACCATCTCAGTGCCGTGAGGCGGTAACTCGTCTCCTCTGGTTTCGCTTCCCCAGGAGAGGTGCTCGTGTTTCTGGACAGCCACTGCGAGGTGAACGCGATGTGGCTGCAGCCTCTGCTGGTGCCCATCCGAGAAGACCGGAGGACGGTGGTCTGCCCCGTGATCGACATCATCGGCGCCGACACTCTCGCCTACAGCTCGTCCCCCATTGTCCGGGGCGGTTTCAACTGGGGTCTGCACTTCAAGTGGGATCTGGTCCCCTTGTCTGAGCTAGGGGGTCCCGGCAGAGCCACGGCACCCATCAAGTAAGTGCTTCGTTGGTTCTGTTCTTTTTCCCTACCGTGAGCGGAAGCTTTCGCTCTGGGCCTGCAGGTCTGGGGAAGAATGACATATTTTACAGGTTGCTTCCTCACTTTCTTCCATTTCAGGGCAGGATTGAGGATTTGGGGTTTTTTCCCCTATCCTGAAAGAAAATCTGGGGAGCTTTCTCCTGAGGGGTTTGGTAACAGTGAGTCAACTCTGTTGTAGCGTACACTCTCAGGCTTTTAGTACAGTACTCTGCACACAGTAAGCGCTCAATAAATACCGTTGATTAACAGACATCTAACAGGTTATTGCTGTCTGGGGGTAGCATACAAAATGCATGTTTGCGTATGTGCCAAAACATGCTTGTGTGTGTGTGCTCATCCCACCCTATCTAACAGATGCCAATTGGAAAAATTGGAACTTCATCTGTGATGCTTGTTAGATGAATTCACCAGTGAATAATGTCTCTGCATGATAAAACTGAGGAAGAAATGGATAGCTTTTCCAAAGTCTCCTGTATGGTAGTCTGGGAATTTTTGACACTCAGGAGTAGTGGATTTTCCTAGAGTGAAAATCCATTTCAAATCTAAACTTTCTTCTAAAGATGTATGCTTGTGTACCCTCAGGAGAAAGCTTTTTGTTTTTTTTTCCTTAGGAGAGCTTGAAATGGAGGTTTGAACTAGCTGGGCTTCTTCCCGGAATTTTATGAGTAAAACAAATGGAGCCAGATTGTCATTGCACTCAAGCTGACCAAGGCCCATGTCCCCCGCCTCTCTCTTCATGCCACTAGCCTCCATATAAGCCTCAGCTTCTCTCTACGTCATAAGGCGGCAGGGTAGAAATCCTTTCCTCTGATTCCTCTGGAGAGGAGAAGAAAATCTCTCAGAAGTCACAGAGCCGATTTCATTTGAGCCAGGAATAAAACCTTGTCTTATAAATGTATCTTTCTGTATTCATTAGCCGAGTTAAGAGACCATAGCTTTAGGCAGATTTCTGAAGACATGGTGTGCTGATTCTTAATTGCATAGGGATATTCCGCTGTCCCCTGGATGGTGGTCTCAGTTGGTTCCATGAAAACAAAGGATTAAGCAAAAGTCTGCCACCGCCCAATATAGTTTCCCTTTGGAAATAAAGTGCCCTAAAGCCTTACCAAGATCCAAAACAACAGAAACATAATAGTCAACAATAAAAACAAGGAACATGATCAAATAGCAGTGTAAATATGGATCAATCACAAAAGGTTTTAAAATTAGATTATTTTGTATTGGAACGCAAATCCCATTCTCTTGAAGTTTTTGGTTTCGTGGTGGTCTGCGAGTCTCTCTTCCTTTGGCAGCCTCCCTACCTGCAGTACTCATTCCTTAATTAGGTGTGCAAAAAGTCATGCAGGTTTCTGACAGTCTCGCTCCCATCTGCATTCTCACGGGCCACAAGATACAAGATCGCTCAGCAAGCCGACCTTTAGTTTCAGAGTCATTTGCATCTGATGAATGTCGGTGCCATCTCAATAATCAATGGTATTTATTGAGCACTTACTATATGCAGAGCACTGTACTAAGCTCTTGGGAGAGTACATTAGAACAGAGTTGGTAGGCATGTTCTCTGCCCACAATGAGGTTACAGTCTAGTCTCGTGGCCAGGCCCCGTAGATTGACAGCTGCCTGGAATCCAGACTGCTAAAAATGAGTGCTAAATTAGCAGAAAGTTTTTTTCCTTTTTTAAGCTCCCTAAAAATGGAACATCAGCCGTTCCCGCTTATAAAGCTTTAATAGGATGATTAGCAGTATCCTCTCTTGAACTCGCTTATGAAACCCAATTGTGTTTGCTGTTGGAAATCTTGACATCTTCTCAATATGATTTTCCTCCCCCAAATAGCTTTTAGAAGCTTCTTTTGAAGGGAGAATTTTCTTTGGAAAGAGCAATGTTTTCCTACCTGGATAATTGGGAAGCCCAGAGAAATACATGTTCTTCTGGCCATAAAGAACCATAATCCGGAATGAGTGAAAATTGCCATTTAAATTGGTGGGGTTTAAAAGTTTCGGTGCCAATTCAGGACTCTAACTTTCCTAATCCAAAAAAAAAAGGGGGAAAATAATGATCTCTTTTGATGGTTACCCATCAATCAGTGGCATTTTTATCAAAGGTAATGTTAATCATTTTTAAGAGAAAATAAACAAGATACTTTTGTGGACTCAGTTCAACCTTGTATTTATTTTCACATTCTAGGTCACCTACAATGGCTGGAGGGTTGTTTGCTATGAACAGAGAATACTTCAGAGAACTCGGACAGTATGACAGTGGCATGGATATCTGGGGAGGAGAAAATTTGGAAATATCATTTCGGGTAATTTTGCTATCATACATCACTTCTGGCCTGATCGAAGGAGGGGAATCTAGCAGCTCTCAATCAATTGATGGTATTTACTGAGCGCTTCCTGTGTATGAAGCTCTGTGCTAAGCACTTGAGAGAGGACAATCGAGTGGGTGGACACAATCACTTACCTTCAAGGAGTTTACAGTCCAGCCGAACAGCTTAAGTTCACTGTACTTTCCATTCCACTGTCTTCTTCATTATCATTTTGAATTCTTGATCCGGGCTTATTTGTTGGGTAATAAGTGTCGTAGAAACCACAAGCACAGCACTCTGCAGTAGCTGATGAGGAGCAGCGTGGCTCAGTGGAAAGAGCACGGGCTTTGGAGTCAGAGATCATGGGTTCAAATCCCGGCTCGGCCATTTGTCAGCTGTGTGACTTTGGGCAAGTCACTTAACTTCTCGGTGCCTCAGTTACCTCATCTGTAAAATGGGGATTAAGACTGTGAGCCTCACGTGGGACAACCTGATTCCCTTATGTCTACCCCAGCGCTTAGAACAGTGCTCGGCACATAGTAAGCGCTTAACAAATACCAACATTATTATTATAAAAGCAGTTGAATAGTTACTATGAGCTGGGCAATGTCCTGACTGCTATGGTAGATCTAAGCTCATCAGGTTGGACACAGTTCCTGTCCCACAAGGACCTCACGGTCTTAACCCCCATTTTTCAGATGAGGGAACTGAGGCACAGAGATGTGCCCAGGGTCACACAGCAGATAAGTAGTGGGCGGGGAGGGAGCTGGAGTGGATCCGGGAGGCTTCACTGACCTTAGAAGATAGAGAGCAGAAGTTCCCAAGGTGAGGAAGTGTTCCGTCACTACTCCGTCTCCTTGTTGCTCTGGGGGAAAGAGGAAGCGGTTGATGTCTGAGGCGGAAGGCCCACGGCTCTGCCCCGGCCCAGTGGTGGTGAAGGTTGTTAGGTGTCGACCCATCCTCGTTGGGAAGGATGGCCTGCCTTCAGAGCTTCGTGTATAGCCATCTTGACTGCTCTTTTGATGGGCCGCCTCGAAGTCCTGTCAGCATCGCTTGCCTTGACTGTTTCTTCTTTCTCGGGGCCCAGATCTGGATGTGTGGGGGCCAGCTCTTCATCATCCCTTGTTCCAGAGTGGGCCACATTTTCCGGAAGAGGCGCCCCTACGGATCGCCGGGAGGCCAGGACACCATGGCCCACAACTCCCTGAGATTGGCACACGTCTGGATGGACGAGTACAAGGTGGGCAAAACTGCCGCTTCACAGGTGGGCCCGGCAGCGGCCCAAAGGTGGCTCGTGCGGCCCGTTTTGGCTGTAGCTTTTCTCTAGCTGCGCTTGTTTATTTGGGGGGTGTTCCTCCTCCTTCCCCGGCACCAACGGGTGGGGCACAAGGGTGGGTGGAGGGGGAGGAGAGGCATGCAGCCAAGTTTGGTGCCCTTTTTTTTTAAGCACTTACTATGTGCCAAGCACTGTTCTAAGCACTGGGGGTAGATACAAGCTAATCAGATTGGACACAGTCCATGCCCCACATGGGGCTCACAGTCTTAATCCTCATTTTACGGATGAGGGAACCGAGGCCTAGAGAAGTCACTTGGCTTGCCCAAGATCACAAGCAGACAAGTGACAGAGCCGGGACTGGAACCCAAGTCCTTCTGACTCCCAGGACCGTGCACTACCAACTAGACAACACTGCTTCTCCCTGTCTAGCAGTGCTACAAAATGTAACAGCGTCCAGGTGTTGGCCGTGAGATGGGGATCTGCCGGGGGTTGGTTCTTTGGGAAATTCTGGCAGTCATCTCGGCGACGGAGGAATGAGGACTGGTGCCCCCTCCACCCGAGGTTGAATCCTCCAGGGGTTCTAGTGCACACCGTTGGGCCACCCTGGCATAATTGGGGTGGGCTTATAAATTGACCGAAACCCATTTTGGCAGTTGAAACGCTGAGAAAATCAGAAAGCAAAACTTACTCTCTGAGTTTCTCTCTGGTCTCACTTGAATTTAAAACAAAATGAATTAAGGAGTATTGGGTTAAGCCCCGAAGATTCTGCCCTGTGGTCCAGTCAGTCAGTGGTAAATATTGAGCACTTATTGTGTGCAGAGCACAATACTGAGCGCTTGTGAGAGTACAGTACTAGACCCGATCCGTGCCTACAGTGAGTTTAGTCTTGAGTCCAGTTCCACCATCTCGCTGGGTCTTCCTCCACACTCAGTCTCATCCTCTGCAGAGTTGGAGCCACCTACGAGAGTCCTGTCACGTGGGGAGGGGGAACGGTCACCCACATTGGCTCTTGAGCTCCAATCAGGACTGTCCCTGAACTGGGCTTGGCCAGACTGGGCATCAGAAAAAACACAGGTGACGAGAGCTGACCGTAGGCCCTGTAGCCCTACCGTGGAGGCCAAGGTGACGGACACGAGCTCTTTCTACCATGGGACCTGGGCTCCACACAGGAGTTTAGGTATTTTAGAAGATAAAAGAAAGACTGGTGTTTCTTTGGACTCTGAGAACTGCAGGGAAATAGCATGGCCTAGTGGAAAGAGCCCGGGCCTGGGAGTCTATGGATCTGGGCCCTAATCCCACTCTGCCACTTGGCTGCTGTGGGACCTTGGGCAGGTCACTTCATTTCTCTGGGTCCCTCTGTAAATGGGGAATAAATCCTACTACCTCCTATTTAGACTTTGAACCCCTTGTGTGGGAAGCAATCCTGATCATCTATCTACCCCAGCTCTCAGTACAGTTTTCGATACATAGGAAACACTTAACAGGTACCGTGAAAAAAGCAAACCAACAAAAGGCCTGTGTACGCTGCAGTTAATGGTATATTCTATGGGCAGAGATAGGCCGTACTTATTGAGCTAGATACGCGATCACACTAAGGTGTTGGTGGATTTTTCAGGGGTGTTGCCAGGAGTGGAGATCCACCGTGCGCGTCTGGGCACCTGGTCCCCGGAGCCCTGAGCCACGCCACGACCACCAGGCGCGCCCCAATTCTCTCACTGCAGGAGCAGTACTTCGCCCTCAGGCCGGAACTGAGGCTCCGGAGCTACGGAAACATCAGCGAGCGGGTGACGTTACGGAAGAAGCTGGGCTGCAAGTCGTTCAAGTGGTACCTGGACACCGTCTACCCGGAGATGCAGATATCGGGGCCCAACGCCAGGCCGCAACCTCCGGCCTTCGTCAACCGCGGGCCCAAGCGGCCCAGGATCCTACAACGGGGACGGGTGAGCCGGGAAGAAGCGGTTGTCCCCTGGGGGCCGGGACCCCTGGGGCGAGGCCCAGGCAGAATAGAGACGGCCTCTCCCTCCCTTGCTCACGGGAGCCTCCTCGTTGCCTCTCCTGTGACCGGCATCCCCGAGGCCGGATTAAAGACGTCGGCGGGGCCCGCCCCTGGTAGGCCGAGTTCCGCGCCCTTTCTACCCGGGTGTCTGCTGCGCTGGGCCGCACCTCCACTCCCCTTCTATCCCTCCCGCCACCTGCCTGCTCACCCTCCACCTTTTCCCCTTACCTGCCCTCCTCGGAAACGGGGCGTCGGCGGGGCTGGCTGCCGGAGGGCTCGGAGAGCCAAAGTCCTCCGCGCCCGGCTGCGGTCCAGCCCGCCGTCCTGCCTGCACCGCCTCTTCCGGGCCCGGCCGGTCACGCGGGCACTGAGCACGCAGCACATGGGCTCCTTCCTCCAGGATCCGATCGTGACAGGAGAACTCTTTGCCCTCTGAGATCCGGCCCGGTGGGGCAGAGGGTCCAGGCGGTCTGGGGTCTGCCCTGC